>NC_067131.1:4306652-4960814 GCF_021347895.1 Acanthochromis polyacanthus | reverse complement strand
TTTGGAGGCCACGGGGCTGAAATGATTCTGAGAAAGTGTCGAGACGAGAACATTCTCACCCCTTTTTCAACAAACTCTGCGTTCTATTTCCAGTTAATGAAAGGGAAGTGAAACTATGATGTTAGCAGAATCCACTGCTCTGCTGCCTTTCCCATGATTCGTGTCGTTCAGTCGTGCATCCTGTTGGCCAACAAGACATGATGTACTGAAGACGGCTTCAACGGAAAAACCAACAGAAAGCCTTTAGCGAGGGCGACCACAGCGCTGTCCGGGCCAGCCGTCTGTCTCACTGGTACCATTGTACTTTCCATCAATCTCGTTAGGCTTGTTTGGCAGGTATCTGACAACCATTCTTTAAATATTCAAGGAGCCTGAACCATTATCAGATGAGAGAGGACGACCTGTAAATCAGATAGAGCAGACACTAATGGATCCAACACTCCCCGAGCAGACAGATCCTGAAGCCATTCTGCTGGCTCTCACAAATGAGGATGGGTTTGTCAGTATCGGCCGGCCAGCTTGTCTCGCTCTGTCTTCCTGATTTTGCAGTGACCTGAGAAGCCGACACACATGTCCAGCACATGTTTCCACGCACCAGTGGAATGACTGGATAGCCTCTGCAGTCGAAACGGTCTGGATCATATTGTATCGCCTCGCTTCCTTTCCTTCCCCTCCATCTCTCCCCGGTTCGCTCTGTCTTTTTCCACACAACCAGAAACACTGTTAACATGTTTGGACAGACGTTGTTGTGCATAGAGGTTTATAATGCTGACTGGATATGTTAGCTGTGCCTTTCAAGCTTTGTGTGCAAAAATTAGTAATTTGATCCCTTGAATTCCTGTGAAGACGCTGTAACTGTAGACAATCTAGTTAGAGATCTTCTCTGATGACCGAGGCCGTCCTCTTGGAGCTTATTTTTAAACAGTACAGCGGTCATGCTACATTTCACACTGAAAAAATAATTATTTCATTTGGTAACCCACAATTTCATATAATTTATCCAAGAAATAAGTAATTTGAATTTGCTTCGAGATTTATAAAGCATCCATCCAACCAACCAACCAACCATCCAACCAACCAACCAACCAACCAACCAACCAACCAACCAACCAACCCATTTCATTCCTCTCAGTTCAATAGTTTGCGCTGGTTGCTGCAACTTCATTGAAGCTAAGTCAGCTTGAAATTTTCAGCTTTGCCAACTTATGTATTTGAAATGCAAAACTACTTGAAGAAAACAGTGTTTGAATTGCAGCAGAAACAACTAAAGAAACGTAAAAATCATGGCTCCAATCTCTGTAATTAGAAAGCCAGTTCAAAAAGAAAAAAAAATGCAATTTTAAGTTACGGTAAATGGTAATTGAGTGTCTACAGACTCAATGACGTCAGATGCCTAAAGCTACAGGAACAGTAAACCCAATTTCCGCACTTTAATTGCAGTTGGAATATCAGTTTTTCCAACTTAAGTGTTTGTCTAGCCCAAGTGTAGAACGTATGACACGACTTTGTCATCAGAATTACCTTTTCTTTGCACTATAATCCTACTTGAAGAAAATGGCCGTTGACTTCTAAAGCTAAAGCAGCAATAAAGCTGATTTTTGCACATTATAATACCGGTTTAAAGGGGCAAAATTTCAGTTTCAAGTTGATGGAACCCACAAACGTAAACTGGCATCACCAAGTCAGAATTTGAAACCGCTCAGATACATTTTTTCGTATTGCAGTTGCATAAACATCACTTTGTAGCTTTGTACTGTGAAAACTGAGCTGACAGAAATGAGCCCATCTACAATGAAATCTAAATCCGTGGTTAAATGGAGTTTAGATTTGGTTTTGGTGAGATTTATGACAGTACAGTGTTGTTATCCTTGATACTCCTTAGCCACAGTTCAAAAATTTAGTTTGTTGTGTTCTGTTTAGCTAATTTATGCACAAAAATAAAGAAAATAACTTGAATTTGTACCAAAAATGCATCAAAAATGTGCTTAAGGAGGAAAACAGAGCTGTAAATCAAGCCACACTACAGAACTTTGACTTTGGTCTTGTAAATCTTATCAGTCTTGTTGAACCAACAACTTGATAATTCAGGCTTATTTTTCCATTCGAAGAATATAAAAGACCAGTGCTTTTGTTTCGGCTTCTGAGTTGTGGAATTTTGTGTTAAACAATCATTTTACTTTCAGTTTAATCACTCTTCCAGTGTTGTTGGGGTAGAACAGTCATTCCAACACTCTGCCAGACCAAAACACTTGGATATTTCAGCTTTTTTATTTTTACATCATTGTGCATCTAGAAGATCACATACTGTCCCATCAAAACCAAAGCTAGAACCTCAGAAAAAGAACGCTTCTTTGGTTTTAGAGAGTAAAACACTGGAACACTAAAGTATTGGTTACACTGAACCTATAATGCGTGTGTTGACAGTTGTTTTCCCTGTTGTGCCTCGACCACAATGGAGCTATGTATTCAGCTAAGCAAATAATGTCATTTGTAGCCTGCGTGAATCAATAGCGTCCTTTTTCCCTGTTAAAACTATCGTGGCACAATTGGCATCCTTGTTGTTATTATTGATCCACACCAGGGGATCAATCGGCAGGAGTGGGAGGACCAGGTGTAGCCTACATTTCCAGCTTCTGCACAGCAAACCGAGGCCACGTGCTCCTCAGACTGCACATGTACAGTTACATATCAGGTAGATAAGATCCAGATCTCCAGATTGGCCCCGAAGAAGAGTCCGACTTGGATCAGCGTTTGTGCGACTGGACCCATTAAGTGCGTATTTACGTTACGCTCGCATGTTCTTCGCTTTAGCGAGATCCAGTCACCCTGTTTGACATTGGGGCTGATGTCCAATGAGTTATTGCGAGCGAGGCTGTCGTGTGCTGCAGACTTCCAGAGGCTTAAGACTTGGCCGAGCTGCGTATACACATCCAGTGTAAGAAACTCCAGATGCACTCCTGTCTTCAGGTTGGATTTCCCTATGCTACGGCCTTTAATGGTAGGAAATAATCTGTCCAAAAGAAGATGGAAGAGTTCATAGCCGGGTCTGCGAGAAACCTTCGCATGATATTAAAATGTTTGGACAGATATAGTTTAATACTATAATTTCATCTCCCGGCATCTAGAAACTCGTAAAAATGCTGCTTTAAAACATTTCCCTGTTGGGGCTTTTTGTGTTTTTATCCTCAGCTGACGGGCCCATTGTGTGGAGAAGAGTTTTGTGTGGTGTTAGTGGGGAGTGTCATCCCTGCTCATGCGATTTGTTTGTGGTGGGTGTCCGTTGAATGGGAACCAACCCCCTCCATCTCCAATGTAATGATCCCTCTACTTCCTAAAGCACTCAACCATGACCATCACCTTTCACCCTGCATCCTCCCCCTTCCAAGAGCCCACATTTACATATGTAAAAGTCCATCCCCACCCTGCCTTTAGCTGGGGGGTCATCTCTATCGCTCAGAATAGGGAGGCAGTAAAGAATACCATAAAATAGGGACGGAGGAGATAAGGTCAAAGGGTTCTTCCTCACTCCAAACGTATCGGTTGAGGAGGTGTTGATGGAGAACGTCCACATGAGTACTACTTCAGCACGCACACTCCTGCGTTATCTCAAATTTCTCTGCTTTACAAGGCAACAGCTATTGTGTACTGTATCTGTCTTTCCACTTCTAAACACCTTTCAGGTTTCTTCACGCTCTGATCGCTTAAGTTCACAAAACTCACCCCCCTCCCGTTTTCGGTGCAGAAAAGAAACGGTGAAATATGAGGATCTTCTGTGAAAGAGTGATGTAACGTTTAACAAAGCAGTTAGAGGAGGTCGTGTTGCCCCAAATAAAAGCAGGAAGGGACGAGAACCTGAAGAACATAACTCTCCTGGGATCCGTTTACAAGACTGCCAGCACCTTATAAACTCTAGCAGCAAATTTGACATCATTTGGACAGCGAGATTTACTGTAATATGCCAGAGTTTGTAATAGTTGGTGGAGACCAGGGTTTGTTTCAAGGACTATTCTTGGAGCTGGATGTTAAATTAGTTCCCAAATTCAATTTTTGGCAAGTGTTCTGGCTTTAGAGATGACAACAGCTGGTCATCATTGGAATATCTCAACTAATAAAATGGAATTTGGTGTAGATATCTATGGTCTCCAGAGGATGAATCCAAGGAACTTTGGTGATCTCCAACTTCTCGTTCAGAGATAATCATATGGTAACCCTAAAGTACATTGTACACCATGTATCTTGAACTGCATATGTGGATAAAAGGTGGTATTAAACTTTTTTTGGCTGCTGAGCCTCAAGTGAAGCTACGTTTTGAACATAAACCAACTTAATCTTCTAACGTAGGCTTCAAAATTTGACAGGAAATAACACAAAGTATAAATAAAATGTTATCTCAAGTTCTGCTGCATCAATTTCTCATTTATACTTTGGGTTTAGTCCTAATTAGCAATTGTTAGCATGCTAATGCACTAAGAAAAGATGGTGTAGGCTGTTTGAGGTGAACATTACACCAGCTAAACATTACTACATTAACATTGTGAGTGTTACCTCTGCAGTTGTTGATTAAACCCCGAGAAACCCATTTGAAGTATCAAAGCTACATACAAGGGGTCCTCGGTTTACGACGTCCTCGACCTCGTTTCGTTGTTGCATCAGAACTGGTTAAATGGAACTAGTTGGAGAGTGGAGCAGATGAGTTTCTTGTCATGCAGCACTATAAGACGGCTTTGTTTACATTCGCTGGTTGTACGCCACCTTGGATTGTGCTACATTGACAAACTTTTTGCCCTTCATTATGGCTTCCAAATGTAAATCAGACTCTTCTGATGCTTCGAAGAAGGAAAGCCGTCTCCATGGAAGCGAAATTATATAGAATAAAACACTGGGAACAGGGCGAAACACCACTGAACATTGACATTATTAGATCAAGTTGCAAAAACACTGCAACATATTCTGTTATCTTCTTGTAAGATGACTCATACATGCATGAAAGTCGTTGGTATTCATGACTTTTATGAAAAACTGAGCAATATCGTGATGCACATAACAGCTTTGTTTACATTTCTCTGGAGTTCCGACTTACGGCAGAAATCGACTTACATTAATCTGTAGGAACGGAACTCTGACATAAGTCGAGGACCCCCTGTATTCAGTGTTTTATTGAAACTAAAATCCTCAACAAGGCTTATATGGAACATTACTCTGCTGCCTAAGATTTAGAAGGTGTGAAATCTGTGAAGTTCTCGCTTTCTTCACCATTTGTTGTAGCTCGAGCACACCAGCTCACCTACAGCTCTGCTCAAACACTGTGAAACTACTCAACTACATGGTGGAAAGTTGTAATATTGGAATGGGCCCCAAATGCTTGAACCAGCAACTGAAGAAGAATAATGATTCAAAAAATCTATGCAGCTGTGTTTCAAGGTGGAAATGATCGACCATATGGATGACTGCTTATTTTGCTCTCGATATAATTTATAAAACAGCATATGGAGACATTAACAGGGCAAAAAAAACTTGATTTTAATCAGAGGGGGTCTAGTATTGAGATCAAATTACTGTTATAATAAAGCCCAGCCTAACAGAAATCTGTGTATTCATTGTTCAAGCGTTTGTTTACCAGAACATCAACCGACTCTGTCTAATTGGAAACGCACGCGAAGGCAATCACAATCACAGGCCCGATACACAAACACAAAAAAACGCTGCCTGGTGCTCATTTACTGGATTAATTAATATTCCAGAAAGCCTGCACACAAACTGCTCCACATTTATGCCCAAAAATACCACCGAATACGGCAGACGCCGCTCCCAGGCCGGACTGTTTGAAACGGAACATCCTCATAAACCCAGAGCCACATCAAGGCCAATATCCCTGCATTAGTGGCTCTGCTCCGAGTGGACTTGTGCTCGCTCTCTGAGGATTGTTTGCAGTTCATGACCATGGCGGAGAAAAGAGGGGGAATGTCAACAGACAAACTTGTGTTATTAGAGCGGCAGTCATGTGCCACCCTGTGTGCTGGAGCTGCCGGAGACTTATAGGAGGCTGGAATCCCATCGCGTCTGTCTGGGAAATCTGGGTAAATGCTCTCTAATCCTGTTGATCCTCGGCTAAAGCCAACACTTCCTCACCTGCCCGCCTGCCATGGGAGAGTGAGTGCAGACCAAAAATAGGAAGGAAGGCCGTGATGATGAGCAGCGCCGTTTGATTGTCAGCCTCACTTTATCATTTAATAGGTTTTGCATTCTCAAAGGCAAACAGGTTAAAGTGAAATAAACATCAGAGACAGTGGCAGGAAGCGATGTCGGCCTTGACAAAGCAGACGTACTTGTTGGAAGTGAACTCTTTGGTTCCATAGTCGGTGCTACTTTCACTTTGATTACCAAAAAACTACATTTATATGCATTTATATCTCTTAATCTTAAGCCATCTGTCCAACTTAACCCTCTGTACAAGGAGTTTGAAGGACAATTTTTATTCTTTCAAGTCCCCAAAATTACACCACTTATTAGAGCCAGAAAGACGGTCCTTCAACTGGTTCCACCTAGAAAATTAAACAAATTTCTGCTTAAAATTATGATATTTCTTCAAAATGGGTTTATTCTACATTTCGTGTTTGAAAATTTGCCAACAATAAACTCTTTGGAGTCACCAGATTCGGTCAAAAACAAAGAATTCTGCGCTACTTAACATAATAACCAAGCCGTTTATGATTCAGATGCAACCGACGATCACGTGACAAAAATTCTGTGACTTTTCGGCTGAACTGCAGGCAGTGTTCCCACAGAGTGGCTCAGAAACAAGGATGGAAATGAATTGAAATTGTAAATTCGCGTGTTGGTTCCAGGTTTTTTTTTTGCAATTTTTGTAAAATAGATTATCAAAGAAACTCAACTTTTGCTGTTTTAGAAATTATTTCTGGCAATATAAATGAGTTATACTGCACATGGGAGAAGATTTTAATTTTCTTTAGTAATGACTGTGCTGTTTCCACGGAGGCACAGGACTTTATTTTACAGCGAGGAACAAAAAAAACCCACCCAGAAACAGTTTTTCTGTTTAGAGGGTTAATATGCAATAATATAAAGCAGATAAAGCAACAACAGGTGGACATTTTGGCATCTCTAGCAAATAAATTACACGATCAATTGCTCGTTTATGATGTTTTTAGTGATAAATTTTTGCTGATTGACTCATTGTTTCAGCACCTAATGAAACCATTTAAATGTTTGCTGTTTTATTGAATTTTTAACGAGTTCTTGCAGCCAATTTTTACATTTTTTTAAGGGCCACTCCTTAAAGTTGTTTGTGGTCTGCTATAATCTTTTCTCACTTTTTGTTCGTACTTTTTTCAAGAGTCATTCTCGGTTTCTTCCAGTTCAGCCGGGCGTTTTTTCTTTCCGTTTTGTGAATGGACGACACTATATAATTACCCGGTGAGCTTTCAGTGTGGCCGTCGGCTCCCCACCCACTGAACACACACACTCTTTTCTGCAAATACTCGCTAAGATTGCTAATACACACACACACACACACACACACACACACACACACACACACACACACACACACACACACAGACACACACAGACACCCACACACACACACACACATAAATACATGCCTCCCCAGCTGGAAGTGCACAGCTGCTGCTGTTTACCCTGTCGGGACCAGAAAAACATCCTGTACAGTTCTCCGGGTGAAAACCTCCCCTCACATAATAAACACGAGCCCTCGGCGCAGTTTGAAGCTCCACTTTGGGTGGTTTCTGTGGCCGTCGAGGCGAAAGGTCCCCTCCAGCAGTCCGGCTTGATGGACAGTTCGCTGTCTTGAGGCTTTTTTGTGCTCCATTATCTTTATTTTTTAACTCTTTACTCAAAGGTTGCGCAAGCTTGACATCTGGTTGGCAGCTGGAAAGAATGCCGAGGCTAGAATCTGTGTGTGACGTCGACTTTCATCAGTTGTTTAGCTCTAAGCTGGACTTAGAGGAAGTTTTGGCTGCTGTTGTGTCTGGAAGAGTGAAGAAAAGTGGGCGAGGACACTCTGGGCTTCCAAATGACTGCAGGAATGCAGTCGTGTGTGAGCATGTGTGTGTGTGTTAGTGGAAGTGTGTGTTTATACGCGTCTGTCTGCTGCCCGCTGTTTTGCACTTGACAGTCGCTTAAGCATTTTGGCTGGCACGTAAAAGAGATTCCTGTGCCGACAGAAGAATTTGCCTGAATGACGGTAGTATCGGGGCAGGGCAGCATCACAAAGGAACAAAGAATAGATGATGTGTCCGTGTGCCAACCTTCATCTCTGCTTTCTGTTTGCTGTCTCTCCTGCAGCGGTGGCGTTTCACAGCCCTCCAGTCACCATCAAGAAGGAACCTCAGAGCCCGGGATCCGACCCCAGCCAGTCCTGTAGCCACAAGCAGAGCTTCAGCTACCCCAGTGGAGAGCAGTGCCTTTATGCCAGGTACCTCAGTGATGCTGCATGCTCACACTGGTTTGAACTTCCAATGTTGTGTCTCTGTTCAGCAGAGACACAAAGAAATGAGAAATAAGAAATGAGATAACTGAATATGAAAGATGTGGTGGTCAGCGATCAGGTACAGGTGTTTAAACCGCATCGTCAAGTCCCTAAAATCTCCATATTTCATTGAGATTAAACTGCAGCAGTGGAAAAAAGGAGATAGTATTCTGTCCCAAAACAGCTTTTTTTTTCTTACAGCTTTTTGAGACATGCAAAACACAATAAAAATGGATTATCACCATGTGTGACCTTTAAAACACTCAACTTCAGATGTGTTTACACCCAAAATTAACACTGTTTTGGAGTTTTGGTGCCCCTAAAATGGAGACTTTTGGAAATGCTGCTGATAATCTCACAAACTGTCATGTTAAATGTTCATGTGTGTTGTTATGCAGCAATACTGTATACACAAGCTGATAGAACCTGTTTTGTTTCCACTTACCTTTAGTGGTTTGCAGCCATGCTTGGTTTTGTAACTCACCCCATGGAAAACTGCTGCCTCCTTTTTCCAGAACTACCTTCCTGGTTGCTCGGGATAATCCAGAAAACACATATTTCAGAGGGAACGTCTTCATTAGGAAGCCGTTCCACTCAAAATGTTATCCAGATTAACCAGGACGCTGTTCCTGCAAAGACGCGTTGCCGAGGAACTACCAACATCATGATTTTTTATGCTTTTAGCACCGATAATTGCAATTCCATTTACCTCCGTTGCATTAAAGTGGAGGCCCAACTCTCGGGAGGCACAGAAGGATGATTCATTGTCTCCCCACACATTTACTGACATCCACTGGTACCAAAGGCAGAATTAACGAGACGATTTTATCTCGACAGCAACAGTTTGTACGATGACCCAGCACCGGCCAGCAGTCAGGAATAAAACTCTGACAGAAAACCTCCCATAAATTTTTTGCCTTATTGTTTACGACTAATTTCCATGTGGAGTTCCATTGACAGATCAAAAACAACAACAACAAATAACATAAAACCATAACTGAACAAAGATATACAAAAAAGAAGACAAAAGCTGGAGGACCAAGTCTGTAATTAATTAACATTTACAAATGATTATATAGCAGATATATCCCTCTATCATTATCCTCCTGAGACCCAGCCTTTCATTTATGTCCTCTGTACTGGACATTTGTTTTTGTTCTGTATCTTTTGACTCTTTTGAGCTACCCTACTAAATCTCTGATATCTACTACTGATATCTGTGGAAAAATGGGAACTTTATCTTTATGCTGAGACAAAATGGAGATTTCAGGAAAAATCACCTGCCAGGAAAAGAGAAAAGTCAAGTCAAATATTGTTAAGTTGTGGTTTTACTTCAGGTATGTTTTCTTGTTTATGAACATGTCAGGAATTAGAAATTTAAATCTAAACCTCCACCGTTAAATATCTGTGCATTATGGATCGTAGTTAAAGGTCATAAATAAATAGTGACATCCCAAGTTAAAAACAAACATTTCAGCCAACGTGTCGCTGATTTACATGATGTCGCCCTGCATGTTTGTCTTCAGGTAAATCAGCAGAAATGTCCACTTTCTAAAAAAATAAAGGTAGCGTAAAGAAGCCAGCTAAAATCTTCACCAGACAGACTAACCATGGATCCATAAGCAATGACAATAAAAAAAAAATGAAAAAGATCTTATTCAACATTAAAAAGGTAACTTTGTGCAAAACATTCAGTGTAAAAAGAGCTTTTCCTATTTCAGTGACAGAGGTTTTGCACAAATATTGACCAAACTGTCTAAAATTAACCCTGTTTAAAGAGATCATTCATCGCATTGTGATTTCATCGACACCCCAGATTTTTCCTCGTCTGGCTCTCAGAAAACCTACTCAGGAATTAGTCTGATTCTTAGACCCTGTGAGCATTTATAACCCCATCTTCATTCCAGATCTGGACCAAATCCATCACCTAACCTCTGTTCTAAACCTGCACAGTTGGATTAACTTATTATGCACAGAACTACAGAAAGACGCATTTAATTTAAAAACATTCTTCTTGGTTTTTTCCATTATCACAATCAACAACTAACTGACATAAAGCTGCCACTGCTGTCTAGTTTGACTGTTTTCTTGCATCGTGTGTTTGTTTCAGTGCCTATGAGCAGAAAAGGGCTGCAGGAGGAGCAAAGAGCTCCTGCCCAGGGACCCCCATGTCCCCCATGCAGCAGCATTACTCCCCAAAACCCGCCTCGGCCGGACGGCCCGACGCCGGCTACATGAACCCTGCTGCCGCCTCCCAGCCGCTCCCCAGCAACAGCTACCCCATCAACGCCAGGTGAGGCAGGGATTTGGGAGGTTGAGTCGCACGTTTTTCGAGCGGTTTAGACCCAGAATACATCTGTGATCTGCTAGTCCAGGCCAGATTCCAGACTAGACATGGAGAAGCAGCATTGAGCTGATCTGCTGCAAACAAGTGGAACAAACTGTCGGTGGAGATCAGACTTTCACTAAATGTAGATGCTTTTAAATCCAGGTTAAAAACATTTCTTTTCTCATGCGCCTCTGCATGAAGTCTGCTCGGTATCTTACAGTACAGTGAAGGATACATAGGTAGGACTAGTTAGGAACTGGAATGTTAAAAATCCCAGAATATTGGTTTGAAATCCGACACCTTTTAGGTCAGTCAGTCGCACATTTGTTATGGTCAGCAAGAAACTCGCAATGTAAGCAGTCAAACGTGAATAAACAGGACGAATCTGACACAAAGATTCCCACCAAACACATTCTGTGTGGTGTGTCCTTAAAGAATGTTCTTGGAAATTAATAAATAACATAAGATAATTAGTGTTTTGATTTTTATTTCATGATTCCTGAAACATTTCCTCATCAGTTTCTCTAACGAATAAAGAAAAGACATAAGAAGAGCAGCATTGAATAGAGTTACTCATTGCTTTTAATCATCTTAATTCTACTTAGTTACTGCACATGATTTTGTCGTGATTTTTGTACTTGTTAATGTTTTATCTGCCCCTCACTGTAATGCTCTTAGTGTTTTCTGTAAAGCACTTTGAATTGTCTTGGACATTAAGGGTGCTTTATAAATAAACTTGCCCTGCCTTTGTCCACTGAGATCCTGAACTGTGTCTGGTTTCTCAGTTCCAGGTTTCAGGGCGCTTCAGGAGACCCCATGTGCCCCCAGTTCCCCCCACCAGGGCAGGCCTTCCAGCGCATGCCTTCTGCCCCGGCCGGCAGCACTGGAGGAGGAGGTGGAGGAGGAGGTGGAGGAGGAGGCGGAGGAGGAGGTGGAGGTGGTTACCATCGGCAACACTCCGACCCCTGCATGCCATACCTGCAGCAAAGCTTTAAGCAAGAATACCTGGACCCGCTGTATGAGCGGGCGGCTCACATGGGCGGACCGGGACACGGGGAGGACAGGGACCTCACCCCCACCCCCACCCTCATCCTCACCCACACCCACACTCACACCCACATCGGTTCCCACCAGCCCACATGATGGTGAAGCAGGAGCCCACAGACTACACCTACGAACCTGGTGAGTGAATCGTCTCTGTGTTCAAGTCAATTATTCTCCAGTTTTGCCTTTTGTGTGTCTCTCCTAGTTGGATTAATGTGTTGTAGTTGGAGCTGCAATGAAAAATTAATCATCAGCTGTCAAATAAATCCGTTTGGGGATTATTTTGAGGGAGAAGTAGCTAAAATTCTCTGATATCACCTTATTAATTGTAAATATTTGATGTTTCGTTCTTGTTCTTCAAGAGTAAACTGATGCATGGATGGATAGATGGATCCTTTATTAATCCCGACGGAAATTCCAATCTTTATTTTTAGGTTGTGGACAAAACAAAATGAACAACTAATTAGTTCATGTAGAAAACAATCCGCAGATGACTAAATAATGAAAATAATCCTACTTCAGTTACTCTAGAACTAGGGCAAGTGTTCTTCTGATTAATACGTTTATCTTTAAATCTATAAAATTTCCGAAAAAATCTCATCACAACCCTTAAGGCCTGAGGTGGCACTTCCTAAAATTGCTCATAATGTCCAATCAGCAGTCCCAAAACCTCCTGCCTGTGCAAAAATCTGAGAAAAGCAGTCAAAAAAGAAGTCAAAATTATATTATCCCAACTTCGTAAGTGTGAATATTTTCCGTTTGTTACTCTTCTATGACAGCAAACTGAAAATATTTAAGTTGTGGACATGATTAGACATTTGATCAACATTGGTCACTTTTTTCTGAATTGGATTCATCAAGAAGATAATCACAAAATTACCTAAAGATAATGTTTTGTTGTGCTGTAGGTGTTTTCTTGTTCAACGATTCATCTTTGAAACTTTGCAAAATCAAAAAAAAAAAAAAATCTGATCTTCAATAAAATCTTCCTAAAATGTTTGTTCTGTCCAATCAATAGTCCAAATTCCTGAGACACATATATATAGTAGAGATATTACAGAAAAAGCTTCATAGAAGAGGATATTTTCTGGTTTGTTTCCTCCTCTGTGATGGTAAACTGAATATCTTAGGAGTGTAGACAAAACAAGACATTTGACGATGTCATTTTGACCTAATCTGCGTTTTATTCGTTTTTTTCTGACATTTTATAGACCAAACAAACTATAAAAATAAACTAGGAAACAATCAACAGATCCTTCAGCAATGAAAATAATCATTAATTGCCCATTTGGTCCATGAAACCGTCCAAAATCCAGAGGAAAAGCAACAACTTTATGCATGTAAAAAGCAGGAAATGGAGAATATGTGTCACTTTCAGGTTAATGAGTGACTTGGAAAGTGATGTGTCTGCAGTTAACTTTCTGTCAGTCTTGTTTGTCATATTTAGTCGCGGCCTGAGTCACTGTAGGACAACGGGAAATGCTTTCCTGACAGCTTAAATATCAAATAAATGACTTCTGAGGTTCCCAGACGTAAGGAAAATCCACTTAAAATGACTTGTTTTGTCCTCACGATAGTGTTATTAAAACTAAGATATGAAAGAAGAGGGATAGAAATCAGAGAAAAGCAAGAAATCTGCACATCTGAGAGGGACATTTTATCCTTGTTAGACAAAAATATTGACTGAATTGACACTTCATTGACTATTTAACTCTCAAGGTTACTGAAGGTGTAGCGTTACGAAATAATGAGCCTCATGGCAGTTTTTGTTCTGGATTGTAATGAAGAAGCATTAAAACACGAGACATCTCCCCATTTCCACATGTAAACGTGGTGAATACTAGTCTGTAAACTAAAATCCTGTCAGTTTATCCCTCAGTTATCATTTGGCAGTGCCTCAAAATCTCCTTTTTAATAAGAGAAAAAACCCCAGAAAGCCCTCCCCGGTGTGCGTCGCTAACCCTAGAACAAAATGTCCAAAAGGCAAACAAACTTCTCCACTGTATGCAGACTCCTACCCAGCTCAGCCTCCAGAACTCCTCCTTTCAACTCTCTGACACTTGAGAAAAAATGTTTTTTCTCTGCTGCAGCTACACTCCTCCCTCCTTCCTCCCTCCCTCCTTCCTCACCCCTCCTCAGTGAGAGAGAGAGAGAGAGGCAGAGGAATTTCATTGAGAAAATGGAGGGCACTGGAAAGACTAGAGTCCCTGGTGGAGTGCTCCGGGGTTTCAGGTTGCACCAGCGGCTTCCTTTTTCTGCAGGCAGATGAACTCATAATGGAAAAATGAGCGTGGCCGCAGTAACTCGAACCTCTCACTGGCTTGGCTTTGGGAGAGGGAGGCGGTGGTAGGTAGGAGGGTAAATGGTGGAGGTTGGGGTGGGGTAGGAGCTCAGGAGCTTTAACAACAAGCCTTACCAGCTCTGAATTCAAACAGAAACTCGTCCTAGAAGCTGCAACAGTGCCTCAGATTCATGGACAAACCTAATGTAAATAATAACTCACTGTTCTACAGCAGCAACCTCGAGACAGAACGCACCAAAGGATGTTTTTCTGCCGATAACTCCAACTAGAAATTTGGTGGAGTTTCCTCAAAAGTGTCTCTGATAAGAGTTTGATCCGACGGGAAAGGTCAGAGTTTATCAGCGAAAGGAGCAGAGTGTAGAAACACTCGTTTAAGTAGGAGACATAAATGAAAACACACATTTGTTTAAGGGTTATGATTCCTGGCAGTCTTTAAAATCCAATTAAAAACATCCGTAGAATGGGAAACCACAATCTGCTCCCATTTAACCCTCTCAACCCCAACCCGTTTCTTTGCTCCTGTCGCATTTTTACTTTGTGTGGGCTCATTTTCTACAAAAATATAAAGTCTGGAAACAGAACAACCATGACTACAAGTACAGAAAACCCCAAAATGTCTTTAATATATTTTTTTTAAATTTTAAACAAAACAGTTGTTATCAATCCTAGAAAAACATGGTGGCTCTGCATACTACAGATGTTTTACTTTACACTACCTTGCACAACAACTTTAGAAGGATGTTTCACCATGCTGAATGTATCCAACAACAACGATCTACTCTGTTTACCATTTCTGAGCCATGCTGCATTTGTTTCATTAATTCAGTAGGATTTATTGTCCTCTCAGTCTAAAAATCTTGTCCGAAGTCACAGAAAATTCTTCAAAATGAGTCAGGAATTGTTCAAAATAACTCCAAAACTATTCAAACTTATTTGAAAGTAGCTCAAAATATCATTAAAAGTATCGTTTTATACGACATTTGAATTTTGGACAAATTTTAAGCCACATTTCAGCCTCTGTACATCAACTATAGAGAGATGTTTCACCATGCTGAATGTATCTTCCAACAACCATCTCCTCTGTTTACCATTTTTGAGCCATGCTGACTTTATTTTGCGACTTCAGTAGATTTTATTTACCTCTAAGTTGCTTCCATACTCGTCTACTATCTGCTCTTTGTAAACACTGCCTGCAGTTCAGCCGAAATATTTAAGATTTTTAGTCACGTGGCCGTTGGTCACAGCCAAGTCACTGGTAGCTTTTTAGTTGCGATGAGAAGCACAGAATTTTTAGTTTTTTACAGAATCTAGTTAGTGCACAAGATGAATTTTTGGTGCGTTTGAAAGGGCTTGGTTTTGGGTAAATTTCCCGACAGAACGGAACGTCAAACACGATTCATTCTAGTGCCATTTGAACGCTGGAAATGTGATTATTTATTTAGTTTTTACAGTTTCTGGCTTTGATAAAAAGGTACAATTACAGATGACATGCCTTTCAAACCTTGGGTTCACCGTGTTGAATGTTTATCAAATAATTTGTGTTTAAGTGCTTTTAATTTATTGCTTCTTCTAAACGAACCAGACGGTTTTAGTTATTGTAACCTCCATTTGTGCGCTTGTTCAACTGATAGACATCCAGTCCTGAAATCGTAACAAGACAAAAGAGGCGCATTAAAGCGAGTGGCGTGTAAAGACAACACCGCCGACGAACAATGTGAACAATGACAGACGAACGCCGCGAGTCTGCAGGCCCGTTTTAAAAGCAGGGTTAGAGAAGGAGACTCCTAGTTTCACACACAAACTGGCATTCCATCGCCTAATCACTGCTATTGTGTCGCCTGAAAGACACAAAATGGTCGGCGCACGATTAACCCCGGTGCTCTCACACCCAACCTTACCCATCGCTGCCCCGCTGGGAGCCGGCCAGACGTATTATTTACAGTATGATCGAGTGCCGCTGCCCTGGAATGGAGGGTTTGATTTTCCCCAGTGGAATCTTATCACAGCAGCTGCATTCCCCACGAGTGAGTCACGGTCGCAGCCAGAGGCGAAGAGCTGCACCTTTCGGTTTTTATGCACTCGCAGGCCTCATTGATTCGGTTGACAGACGGCACAAAAACAAGACAAACGCACGGAGCAGAGCGAGTGAGTCACCTTTTTGTTTGTGCGCTCAGACGGCTAAATAAAAAAAAAAAGCGCAGACACAAAGGTGAAGAGGGCAGAAACAGGATGTGGAGCACAATACTTTCACATCACAACGTATTAAATGCAAGTGTTCCAACTTGCAGAGGATTTCGCTCGGAGCCGTGTGGGAACCGGTATTAAAATACTGATGTGCCCAGACAGAGCGCAGACACCGAATACTGTACCGCTTCCCTGGTCTGGTGAAGGTGCTCCTCGCTCACGGCCTAAAAATACCAGCAGAGACCGGAGAAGCGATATGATAAATGCAGCGTTTGTCCTTGTAGCGCTCGCAGCGATCACACAATATATTCATATAATACACCGACGTCTCAGGGAAGCAGAAATGCCGATTCTTTTAGTCAGTCACATGCAGATAACGCCTCAGCTCTGACTTTTAACCCATGTTCAGTCAGTTTTAACCCTGGAAGAGCCAAATATAGAAAAAAAATGAGTAAAAAAATAAACAAAACAAACAAACAAAAATATATATACATAGATATAAACCCAAATATAGAAAAAATTAAAAATAAACTAAAGCTAAAATTATATATATATATGGTATGTATATATAAAAGCAAAAATAAAATTATATATATATCTCCCCAAATATAGAAAAAAATGTCAAAAAATATAATAAAACTTAAAACTTTAAAAAATAAAAATATCTCCCCGGAAAAATAAAAATATCAAAAATGAAATAAAATTAAAAAACTAAACTAAATAAATTAAAGATATATATCATATATATATATATATATATATATATATATATATATATATATATATATATTAGAAAATAATACAAAATAAAAAGCATATATATGTGCACAATAAAAAAAAAAAACTGATGTACTTTTGCAACAGTAGGTTTTACAGGGTTAAGACCTACCATTGTGCCAATCTGTCAGGACATTTTCATACAGTTTTACATGCTATAGTGCCTTTTTTTTGGAGCATTTTTATTTGCTTTACATCAATACAACCTGTATATCCCAATTTTAATAATAGGTATTGATTTAACTACTACAATACATTGCTTAAAAGTGCAAAAAACCTAAAAAAAAAATAAATAATTTTTTTCACATGTGCAGTATGTCAAAATACAGAAATTGCATAGCTGTAACCCTCAAATTTGTAAAAAAAAAATTGCACAACATCCTTTGGAACCGCAGGAAATTTATTTGGATAAAATATTTGGACAAAAATAACTAATTTCCTGGCCTGTACATGTGTTTTCATTCCAGATGTGCCTGGATGTCCCTCCATGTACCACCACAACGAGGGCTACCCAAACCCCCAGCACAGCAATGAAGGTGAATACTTTCTGATCGATAACCTCCACATTTAACCCGTTAAAGCTGGTGTCGGTGGCATTTATGCAAAAAGTTCCATATTAATCATTTAGCAAGGAGCAATTCGAGCCGTCTGAGCGGAAACTAGACTTTTGTAGCTTCGTCGTCTCGGCTGTTTTCTGGTTTCAGAAAATTTTAACAACAGGCCTTTTCAGTGAGAGTGTGTTGCTCCTGTTGACTGTTAAATAGATGTTCCTCCAGATGTTAGATTCTGTGGTAGCATGGGCAGTCAAACACACAGTAAAGATGAAGTTTCTTTGCATTTTTTTTGTTACAATTAGCGCTGTCTTTACTCTTAAAGTGTGTGTCATCTGGGAAAATGTACTGAATAATAAATGGGTTTGATTGAATCGGTGGCAGAACACTTCATCAGGACATCTTTGTTTGGAACAGAAAGTAGAAAGCTGAAGGAGAAGGACTGTATTCCAGATTTGAACCTCCACCAGCTTTCAAGGCTTCTTGTTGTACAGTAGAAGGATTCACAGTGATGTCAGCCTCCTCCTGGTCTTTATCTGCATCCACCCTTCGCTGATTCGAGCTCTGCCATCATTGGCTAACTGGCTGCGGCGTCCCTGTTTCCATTGGCTAACCGGTGCTGTGCCTTTGTTTCCATTGGCAGAGCCTCTCGCCTCAAGAATCCCTGAATAAACAGAACTCCTGGAAAAAGCACTACTTCCCCAGCAGAAAGGAAAACAGTCCCTCCCTTCACTCCCATTGTTTATGGGACTGTTTTAGGGCCAATTTAGATTCTTATTCAATGATTTTAAGCTTATAGAAGCTGACAAGAGACGATTGGAGGCCTACAGGATGGTAAAGAGGAGCAAGTATCCTCCAGTAGAAGAAGAGATACACTTATTGTCTCGGTGTTTTTCGTGAGAGGAGGCTGGTGTTTTGGCTCTGATCCCGAACGAACAGATCAAGGCCACTCCAAGCTCTAACACAACTCTCCCCTTGTCTTTCAGGCTATCTGTTTGAAAACGACTCCCGCGTTGTTCCAGAGAAGTTCGAAGGTGAGCCCTCCTACCCATAATCCCTCTGCATTCACTCGTGTTCACCTGCACAGCCCCAGCAGGTGTAACTCCAGTCTCTGCACCTGCATGACATCATCCTATAGACACCAGAGCTGCTCCTGTGTGGGTCTTCTGGTGGGTTTTGGTTTCTGCGCGAGTGCGACGTAGGCCTCGCTGCTTGTTGACGCTAAAGGAGATTGAGATTGAGCCCGAGGGCGCTGGTAGAACCGGTGAAGTGTGCAGGTTCTCAGCAGTAACTTAGCTGAGCTTCTCCAGTTCCCACACTTGTGTTCGAGGTGTCGGGTAACCGGTAAACAACCGAACACGAATCAGTGTCCGTTTACCTGCTGATTGCATCACTCAGTGCTGCTTTTATCTCTGCACTGGTAAAAAAAATAAAGTTTTGAATGTGTTTTTAACAGTATTTTACAGATTTGTTAATGACAAAAGACAAATTTAAAAACCCGGGTCGAAACTGCAAATGACATGAAAAATCTGTATTTCTACAAGAAGTATTTTGCTCTTTACACTGTGTAAGGCAAACTGGTATTTATTTAACATTTAACAGTAAAATCACACCGTGTTTACTGTATTTAAGTCAGCAAATTATCTTATTTAACTGATATTTTAAGGTAAATTATGTGTATTCAGGATTTAAAGTGTTATTTTACAGATTGTGTCTTGTAAAATTACATTAAAAAGCATTAATTTACATGTTAATTGTTAAAAAATATAATGTCCTCAAAATAATCTGTACGTTTACAAATAGTAATAGATATTCAAGATTTGATAGGGACATTTTTACATTTTCACTGTATTCAAATCAACAAAAAATAATGAAATTGAGCAGATGTGTGCCATTTTTTAGAGAAAAAATTGGTATATTAAAGACTAAAAAAAGGATAAATACATTTTAAACTGTTATTTAACCAGAAAAAACATTAATTTACATGTTGACTATTAAAAAAAAAACGTCCATATCAAAAATCTGTTTTTAGAAATCGGAATTTATTCAACAAGTGAAATTACAGCTTTATGGCAAAAAATATGTGTATTTTATAAATATTTGTAGTTATTTGAAGGAAAAAATATGTATATTGAGGATTTTAAAAATTGTGAAAATGTTTTTAAACTATTACATCACAAAAATGTAGTAATTTCCATGTTGACGGATGAAGATTATTAGAAAATCATTTGTTTATTTAATGTTATTTCCACCATTTTTTTGTTTATCCTCTATTTAAGCATCTTGTTCTTGATTTCTGCCTATTTTGTTTGTATGACCTTTAACTTAACCTCCCTTCAAATTATATTTTTTCCATTTCTGGCTGGTTATTTTAGCAATAACCTGTTGTTGTTAAGGATTTAAATTTGCATCAGCGTGCAAACAGAAAACACGAGTTGACCTGTAGATGAGCTGGCACCATTAGAATGATGTTATTTTTCAGCTGTTATGAGTCAAACTTTTCTGATTTGTATATGTAATGTAAGAAGCACTTAGACCATAATTTAATGATTGTGTCTTAATGGTCCGATGCATTATTGAGCTGAAAATGGATCAAATGTCACGTGAACTTGGCTGCAGATTCACCAGAGTGCAACTGAAGCAGCAGATTCAGTGCGTTCCAGGACTTTTAGAATCTGAAATAAACGTTTAGATGAATGCGATTTCAGAACATAAACACGCTGTTCTTCATGTTTCTCGTTCAGGTGAGGTGAAGCAGGAAGGGGGTGGCGTTTTTCGCGAGGGTACACCTTACCAGCGCCGTGGCTCTTTGCAGCTCTGGCAGTTCCTGGTGGCCCTTCTGGACGACCCCGGCAACGCCCACTTCATCGCCTGGACCGGCCGCGGCATGGAGTTCAAACTCATTGAGCCTGAAGAGGTACGTCTGGACCTATTTACATTTTAAACGGGTGGAAAAATATAGTCTCTTTGGGGGAATTCTGCTGTATTCTATTCACAGGTGATCCAGTGTTTATTTAATAATCCTCAATAACCCTAGAAGGTTGTAGAGGTTCGGCCTTGTAGGGTCGTTGAGGATTGAAAGAATCCTAGAAGATTGTAAAGGTTCAACCTTCTAGGGTCATTTAGGATTCTTTCAGTCCATCATCTAGGGTCATTGAGGACTGAAAGAATCCTCAGTCACCCTAGAAGGTTGTGGAGGTTCAGCCTTCTAGGGTCGTTGAGGATTGAAAGAATCCTAGAAGATTGTAGAGTTTCGTCCTCAGTGACTCCAGAAGGCTGTAGAGGTTCAGCCTTCTAGGGTCGTTGAGGATTGAAAGAATCCTAGAAGATTGTAGAGGTTCATCCTCAATGACTCTAGAAGGCTGTAGAGGTTCAGCCTTCTAGGGTCGTTAAGGATTGAAAGAATCCTAGAAGATTGTAGAGGTTCGTCCTCAATGACTCTAGAAGGTTTTAGACGTTCAGCCTTCGAGGGTCATTGAGGATTCTAGATCTTCTAGAGGTTCTGGATCTTAAAATGACGTCGTCATTAGGGTTGGGCATCAAGAACTGCTCCCAAAATTCAGATTTTTAAAAGGAATCATCAAGAAATTTCGATTTTGAATCTGCCTGTTGAATCCGTTCCTTCACTACTTTCGAACACCTTCCCTTTATCTCCCAGGACCTGTCCGTCCATCTTCAGGTTAGTTTAATCAAGGCTTTACTCATGCAGTTTGCATACTTGCGAATTTTCCCATCTCCTGATGCATTTGTCTCAGTAAATTGTGAGTCTTAGCTGTTTCCAACTTGCTTGATTCGCGCATAAACGACAA
Source organism: Acanthochromis polyacanthus (assembly GCF_021347895.1). Taxonomy (NCBI): domain Eukaryota; kingdom Metazoa; phylum Chordata; class Actinopteri; family Pomacentridae; genus Acanthochromis; species Acanthochromis polyacanthus. The sequence goes on along the minus strand of NC_067131.1, from coordinate 4,939,309 downwards.
ATTCTGTTAAAAATCACCTTAACCCTTTAAGCTTCAGTCAATTCCAGCCGTTTTCAGTACAGAAAAATCGCTAATATTCTATTTTTAAATAAAAAAAATTACGAAAAATACGGGGAATATTGGATGCGCATCGGGAGGTGCATTTCCTTGAAAACGACCGATTCGGGGATTTTATACCGACTTCAGGACATGTTTTGGACAAAATAGTTTACTGACTTGTGTCATCTGATGTAAAAGGTTGGATTATGGTCGTTTTTTGTGGAATCTTTTTTTTGTGTGTAATAATAAACCCGGAAATGTGAGTCGCGCTGTGTGCTTTGAAGCCGTGTATAGAGAACGGATGGATGAATATTTGTTTTTGTCGGACAAATGTGTTTTTCTCACCCGCTGTGGTAATCGCATCTGAAAGTGGTTTATACCGGCGGATTCATGAGAATCTAAGCTTTCCATCGGTGTATAGTGTTTGTATAATCGCGTTTGCACCCGTCGGACATTCCTGAAATTCCTATGCAAATTAGTAGGTGTACCGCCGGCGGTACACTGAAGCTTAAAGGGTTAATTTAGCAAATGCTGCTAAAAAACCATTTAGAAGTTTGGGGTTGGACGCTGCCATCGCTACAGTAAAGCAGCTAAAGTAAATCCCAGATAATCACAGTGATGAGAAATATGAGCTTATGTGGCTGTGTTGTCTCTGCTGCTGACATTTAATTGTGTTAGGAAGCGTTAAACACATGAAGAATCTTCTCTGACAGACTTTTAGTAACTTTTCTGCTGATCAAGACTCTTTACAGCTGATTAAATGACCTTTACTGCCCAAATAGCAACACTTTAAAGCTGTGAAACATGGAGGTAAAACTCAACAATATGCAAAAAATAAATCATATTCTAAGTTACTTTGACAGCTATGAGTCACGATTTTTCTGGGAATTGTTGCATTTCTGGTTTACTGAATCGAATATAAAACGATAATGTAATTATTGAATGTTCCCTTATGTCTGGAGAGGATGATCTACAGGCCCGAGCATCTCTGTAGCGCCACACTGCCTCATTTCTAATGTTCAAAAACTGCAGATCCTGCAATTTGGATATTTGCACTTGGCTGCGTTGCGGTAATATTTTGGTTAATTGCGCAGCTCTGCGTGCTGGAACTTCTCTCTCACAATAAACCACCTAAAAACACAGATTAATCCGCATAATTATAATTGTTTGTTTACTTTCATAGATGGGGAGTGGACGTGGTGGATCCTTGGAGTTTACTGTTTAACTGCCTGCGACTCAAAGAATACATAGAATAATTAAGAATAATAATCAATAAACACAGCCAGATAAAATATAAATGATGCCCAACCCTAATTCTGATCCTTAGTTTTGGATGTTTTTAATTACTTTTTTTTTTAAAATGGTTAGAAATTGAGTCCTGAGTGTCCTGCGAAAGGGAGAAAAGTAGTAAATAGTGATTTTTCTCTGCACTTTCTGTTTTTATTCTTGGAGGAATCGTGTTGCAGCAGCTTTTAAACGCCTTTTCTCAGCTGCTGCTTGCTCTGTATGGTCAAAGAGGAGCTCTCTGGACCACACGCTGTAGTCATAATATCACTTTAAATGCTTAGAGAGAGGCAGATACATAATTTAAGAGGCATCAGCATTAGCCCATTACTGTACAGATAGAGGATCGTGTTGATAAAGATCCTGACATTAATATAAATGCGATAAGAGGCCGGAGTTATTCTTGGACTGGTTGTTTGAAGGTGCTACCCAGATTACAGCGATCACAGCGGGGATTTGGCCACTTTCCTCTGATCCATCTTCCATTAGTCAGCCCCATTCATTATTCAGCACGCCAAACGACGGATTGATAAACGAAGGACGTCGCAGAAACACCCAACACCCCCGTCCTCCCCACCCACCCCGTCACCTCCTCGCATTTCTACAGTCGAGACGTTTTCGTGATGTTTAAGTCTGCAGTTTGATTGGGCGGCGTCCATTTAGGGAGGAATATGGACGAGGTCGTATTGTGTTTTCCATTATCTTTTTACTGTACATTAAAAATGGATGGGGGTAAGAGTTTTTACAAGAGCAATTAGGGGCTGAGAGCCACTCAGGGATCAAACAGGGCTGCCTCCCTGAGTCATGGATCCCAGAGCCCGTTTCCCCCGTTTTTTTTTTGTTTGTTTTTTTAAAATTTCTCCCCGTATCCAACATGTTTGCTCACCTTAAACTCACCACTGCTGCAGGACGATGTGGTTTACTTCCCATTAATACGACTCTCTCAAAACATTCTTTAACCCTCCTGTTGTCCTCATTTACGGTCACCAAAAAATATTGTTTCCTTGTCTGAAAAAAATCAGCCAAAAAATCCCCAAATTTCTGAAAATTTGCAAAACCTTCAGGAGGAAATCTCCAATAATTGCTTAAAAGTTTCCCTTAAAAGTTTTATCTTAAAACAATCCCCCACATTTGGCAAAAAAAATTCTTGTAAATGTTTTCAAAAAATGAGAAAAATCTTCCCAAAAAATACTAAAAATATCTAAAAGTGACTACATATATATCAGTAAAGCTTCGCTGAATTTTGGTTGATTTTTTATTTTTATTTTTTTGTGAATGATCTTCAGAAACATTTTTAACATTTCTTTTTTTCCACCAAAAAATGTTCAGAAATTTCCCCAAAACATTGAAATTGTGGACACCAGAAATTTCCGTGTGAAAATATATTTTTTTCCCCACGTTTTCAAACTTCAAAAGCGATTTTGACCCGCAGGACGACACAAGGGTTAAAGAATTTGCATTACTACCTTTTTGCATTTATCTTGCTAAATGCAGGACTGCACTTTATTATTATTTCAAAAATGAGGGTTTTATTGTTTATTGTCTGATAGAACAAATCTGTGCAGAAAGGAGACATGACCCTGGTCAAAATGAATTTAAAAAACTACCAAATGCTTAAACTACCCCAAAGGAAAGCAGCATTCCCTCATTTCAAAATGTCCAGACATTGTTAGAGATTGATAATCCATTTTAGGATTTTCACTATTAGTTGGTACCTAACAGGAAGTACCTCTGATAAAAGGCTGATGAGGACGTCCTCCTCAGCCTGTGTGGGACATTAATTTCCTATCAGAGCTCCTTTATCAGCTCAGTGTTTTTTGTTTTTTTGGGCCGGAGCCGTATTTCACCGACTCTTCTTTCTCTGCAAACACTGTGGGACTCTGGTTGCATTCAAGTGGTAATGGGTTACATAAAAAGGAAGTGAATCCACATGTGGGGACTCGCCCTGGCCTTGACGTGTTGACGCAGTCGAGTTTAGAGAGCGGAGGGCGCTTCGGCTCACCTCCGACGCCCCTTAGTGGCCGTACGGTGCAGTTACAGTCACCTGATTTAGGAATCCTTCAGATGTGCTAATAGCCGTTGAGCTTTGTTTTCAGAGGTGTGACTCGGTTTCCTTCCTCCGTCAGGTCGCCAGGCTGTGGGGGATGCAGAAGAACCGTCCAGCCATGAACTACGACAAGCTCAGCCGCTCCCTGCGCTATTACTACGAGAAGGGAATAATGCAAAAGGTACAAAACACACACTCCTAATGCTGGAAACTCAGAGAATTTGTCATTTTAAATGTGCAGCCTTAAATTTTGCACACACCTTAACTTACTTGCTGAAGAGTATTTTCCATAGTTGTGTAACTCTAAAAGGTCTTCCCCCTACTCTTCTCCCCGTTTCCTGTCACTCTTCACTGCTACTATCAAAATAAAGTCGAAAAAGGCAAAAAGAAGATATTTTTAAAAAAGTCCTTTTAAACATTTTATTTGTACCAATTTTGAGGGACTTCATTAGTTGAAAGTCATTAATTAATCGGGTGAATTTCTATAATGACATACTAAACTATGACGTTTTTGTCCATTTTCGGACGACATACTAAACTATGACATTTTTGTCTCATTTTGGACGACATGCTAAACTATGACGTTTTTGGTCCATTTTTGGACGACATTCTAAACTATGACGTTTTTATCCGTTTTTGGACGACATACTAAAATATGACGTTTTTGTCACATTTTGGACAACATGACGTTATAGCGTTTTTTTTGGACAAAATTCATGATTTTTTTTTTCAAAGAAAACTGCTCTATAGTGTTTTTCACGGCCTACAACTGGCATTGATATTTTTGGTCCATTTTTGGACGACCTACTAAAATATGACGTCTTTGGTCCATTTTTGACAGATGATGTCAAGCTTATATCATTTCAAGGCCCACAAACAGTCTAAATCACAGCATAATAACCACAACTCCATGTTTCATTTGTTTTATTGCAAAAAGTACATTCTTAAAATGAAACGTAAGTCACAGCTGTCTGGAGCTGAACAATGCAGTGTTGTACTTAATGCTCAGAACAGTTTGTCAAAGTCAAGAAATCATTCCAAATTGACAGTTGATGTCTTCTCTGTAATTTTTACACTGTACAAAGTCATCTGGCAGGCTCCATGTGTGACACCCCTGGAAAAATTAATCAGAGTCGATGAGCCAAGTTTGTTTTTAAACCCCCTTTCGCACTGTGGAAAAGCCAAGTGGAATCCCCCAACAATGACGTCCATTAAATGCATCTGCCGTCTTTGGATATGTCCATCCTTGACGTCCAGTTAAACTCTTTCTTCTTCCCACACAGCCATATTTAATCTGTGGAGGCAAAAAGATGATAGTTAATGACTTGTGGAGGTGCTTGTTGTTGTCAGCAATGGATCTGTGTTGACATCATTCATTCTGTTTTCAGGTGGCAGGGGAGCGCTATGTTTACAAGTTTGTGTGTGAGCCTGAGGCCCTCATCTCCCTGGCTTTCCCTGACAATCAGCGGCCGAGCCTGAAGGCAGAGTTTGAGCGCTACGTCAATGAGGAGGACACAGTGCCGCTGTCGCACCTGGACGAGGGCGTGCCCTACACCCCTGAACAAGCCCCCCAAAACATGGGCCCTCAGCCCTACTCCAAAGGCTACATGTACTAAAGCCACCCCATCCACCACCACCTGCCCTCCTCTTACCCCATCTCCAGAAATTCTCCTGTTGTACCAACCAATCATCATACACGCCCCTGAAACCCCCACACACCTCTTGCACATGCCCACCCTATCCACTTGTATATAAGGCTATGGTGTTTCTGTTTTAAATTAATCTCATTAGGGATTTTTTTTGTTTTGTTTTTAAGAGCTGCATTCCTCTTACATCTGAGGCCTACTCGATCCATAAACATGGCTGTGGTTGAAGAGATTGCTTAATAAATACCCATAATAATACCCATCTCATGTCTGAGCTGGTCTTTCTTGTGTATTTTTTTTAACGTTCTTCTCTGACGATATTTTTATAATCAGGTGGATTATACCACAGTCATATAGCCTCGCCGCGCTAGACCCGTGTTCTGAAGACGCAAGGGTCTAGGACCGCTTGACAGGGAGGGAGGCGGGCTAAAAGGTTGTCTTTCAAATCACTCTGCAGCAATTGGGTAGGTATACAACCAATCAGTGCAACGAATAGGCTGACGTAGTTCCGAGAGCGCCGGCGGGTTGTGGCTAAGTCCCATTAGCTTCCCAACCAGCGGAGCCAACTGGTATATTAAGGATTAAGGATGACAAAAAACGTCATAGTTTAGTATGTTGTGTAAAATATGACAAAAACGTCATAGTTTAGTATGTCGTCCAAAATGTGACAAAAATGTCAGTTTCGTATGTCGTCCAAAATATGACAAAAACGTCATAGTTTAGTATGTCGTCCGAAAATAGACCAAAAACGTCATAGTTTAGTATGTCGTCTAAAAATGGACCAAAAACGTCATAGTTTAGTATGTCGTCCGAAAGATGACAAAAAACGTCATAGTTTAGTATGTTGTGTAAAATATGACAAAAACGTCATAGTTGAGTATGTCGTCCAAAATGTGACAAAAATGTCATAGTTTAGTATGTCTTTCAAAAATGGACCAGAAACGTCATAGTTTAGTATGTCATGCAACAACTAGGAGCAAATCATCCAGATAGCTCAACTGGTTAAGAAGGTGATTTGTAAACAAAACTGTGTCAGAGACGCAGGTTCCATTCCATCTCATGGTCCTTTACTGCATGGGGTTCCCGTTTTCCTCTCTATACTTGGCGGAGGTCTGCACTCTCAAAGTGGTTTTCTAGTTGAGTATGTCGTCCAAAAATGGACCAAAAACGTCATAGTTTAGTATGTTGTCCAAAATATGACAAAAATGTCGTAGTTTAGTATGTCTTCCAAAAATGGACAAAAACGTCATAGTTTAGTACGTCGTCCGAAAATAGACCAAAAACGTCATAGTTTAGTATGTCGTCTAAAATGGACCAAAAACGTCATAGTTTAGTATGTCGTTCGAAAGATGACAAAAAACGTCATAGTTCAGTATGTCGTGTAAAATATGACAAAAATGTCATAGTTTAGTATGTCGTTCAAAAATGGACGAGAAACGTCATAGTTTAGTATGTCATCCAACAATTAGGAGCAAAGCATCCAGATAGCTCAACTGGTTAAGAAGGTGATTTGTAAACAGAACTGTGTCAGAGACACAGGTTCGATTCCAGCTCATGATCTTCTACTGCATAGGTTTCCTGTTTTCCGTTCTATTCTTGGCGGAAGTCTGCACTCTCAAAGTGGTTTTCTAATTTAGTATGTCGTCCAAAATGTGACAAAAACATCAGTTTAGTATGTCATCCAAAATGTGACAACAATGTCATAGTTTAGTATGTTGTCCAAAATGTGAAAAAAACGTCATAGTTTAGCATGTGGTCCAAAATATGACAAAAATGTCATAGTTTAGTATGTCGTTCAAAACATGACAAAAATGTCATAGTTTAGTATGTCGTCCGAAAATTGACAAAAACGTCATAGTTTAGTATGTCGTCCAAATGTGAAAAAAACGTCATAGTTTAGTATGTCGTCCAAAATGTGACAAAAATGTCATAGTTTAGTATGTCGTCCAAAATATGACAAAAATGTCATAGTTTAGTATGTCGTCCGAAAATTGACAAAAACGTCATAGTTTAGTATGTCGTCCAAATGTGAAAAAAACGTCATAGTTTAGTATGTCGTCCAAAATGTGACAAAAACGTCATAGTTTAGTATGTCGTCCAAAATGTGACAAAAATGTCATAGTTTAGTATGTCGTCCAAAATATGACAAAAACGTCATAGTTTAGTATGTCGTCTAAAAATGGACCAAAAACGTCATGGTTCAGTATGTCGTGTAAAATATGACAAAAATGTCATAGTTTAGTATGTCGTTCAAAAATGGACCAGAAACGTCATAGTTTAGTATGTCGTCCAACAACTAGGAGCAAAGCATCCAGATAGATCAACTGGTTAAGAAGGTGATTTGTAAACAGAACTGTGTCAGAGACGAAGGTTCGATTCCAGCTCAAGATCTTCTACTGCATAGGTTTCCTGTTTTCCGTTCGATTCTTGGCGGAGGTCTGCACTCTCAAAGTGGTTTTCTAATTTAGTATGTCGTCCAAAATGTGACAAAAACATCAGTTTAGTATGTCATCCAAAATGTGACAACAATGTCATAGTTCAGTATGTCGTCCAAAAATGGACCATAAACATCATAGTTTAGTATGTCGTCCAAAATATGACAAAAATCTCATAGTTTAGTATGTCGTCCAAAATGTGACAAAAACGTCATAGTTTAGTATATCGTCCAAAAATGGACAAAAACGTCATAGTTAAGTATGTCGTCCGAAAATGGACAAAAATGTCATAGTTTAGAATGTCGTCCAAACTATGACGAAAACGTCATAGTTTAGTATGTCGTCCAAAACATGACAAAAACGTCATAGTTTAGTATGTCATCTAAAAATGGACGAAAAACGTCATAGTTTAGTATGTCGTCTGAAAATGGACAAAAATGTCATAGTTTAGTATGTCGTCCAAACTATGACGAAAACGTCATAGTTTAGTATGTCGTTCAAAACATGACAAAAATGTCATAGTTTAGTATGTCGTCCGAAAATGGACAAAAATGTCATAGTTTAGTATGTCGTCCAAAATATGACAAAAATGTCAGAGCTTAGTATGTGGCCAAAACATGACAAAAATGTCAGTTTAGTATGTCGTCCAAAAATGGACTAAAAGCGTCATAGTTTAGGATGTCGTCCAAAATGTGACAAAAACGTCATAGTTTAGTATGTGGTCCAAAATATGACAAAAATGTCATAGTTTAGTATGTCGTCCAAAAATTGACAAAAACGTCATAGTTTAGTATGTCGTCAAAATGTGAAAAAAACGTCAGTTTAGTATGTCGTCCAAAATGTTACAAAAAACGTCATAGTTTAGTATGTCGTCCAAAAAATGTGACAAAAATGTCATAGTTTAGTATGTCGTCCGAAAATTGACAAAAACGTCATAGTTTAGTATGTCGTCCAAATGTGAAAAAAACGTCATAGTTTAGTATGTCGTCCAAAATGTGACAAAAACGTCATAGTTTAGTATGTCGTCCAAAATGTGACAAAAATGTCATAGTTTAGTATGTCGTCCAAAATATGACAAAAACGTCATAGTTTAGTATGTCGTCCGAAAATAGACAAAAAACGTCATACTTTAGCATGTCGTCTAAAAATGGACCAAAAACGTCATAGTTTAGTATGTCGTCTGAAAATGGACAAAAATGTCATAGTTTAGTATGTCGTTCAAAACATGACAAAAATGTCATAGTTTAGTATGTCGTCCAAATGTGAAAAAAACGTCATAGTTTAGTATGTCGTCTGAAAATGGACAAAAATGTCATAGTTTAGTATGTCGTCCAAACTATGACGAAAACGTCATAGTTTAGTATGTCGTTCAAAACATGACAAAAATGTCATAGTTTAGTATGTCGTCCGAAAATGGACAAAAATGTCATAGTTTAGTATGTCGTCCAAAATATGACAAAAATGTCAGAGCTTAGTATGTGGCCAAAACATGACAAAAATGTCAGTTTAGTATGTCGTCCAAAAATGGACTAAAAGCGTCATAGTTTAGGATGTCGTCCAAAATGTGACAAAAACGTCATAGTTTAGTATGTGGTCCAAAATATAACAAAAATGTCATAGTTTAGTATGTCGTCCGAAAATTGACAAAAACGTCATAGTTTAGTATGTCGTCCAAATGTGAAAAAAACGTCATAGTTTAGTATGTCGTCCAAAATGTGACAAAAACGTCATAGTTTAGTATGTCGTCCAAAATGTGACAAAAATGTCATAGTTTAGTATGTCGTCCAAAAATGGACTAAAAGCGTCATAGTTTAGGATGTCGTCCAAAATGTGACAAAAACGTCATAGTTTAGTATGTGGTCCAAAATATGACAAAAATGTCATAGTTTAGTATGTCGTCCAAAAATTGACAAAAACGTCATAGTTTAGTATGTCGTCAAAATGTGAAAAAACGTCAGTTTAGTATGTCGTCCAAAATGTTACAAAAAACGTCATAGTTTAGTATGTCGTCCAAAAAATGTGACAAAAATGTCATAGTTTAGTATGTCGTCCGAAAATTGACAAAAACGTCATAGTTTAGTATGTCGTCCAAATGTGAAAAAAACGTCATAGTTTAGTATGTCGTCCAAAATGTGACAAAAACGTCATAGTTTAGTATGTCGTCCAAAATGTGACAAAAATGTCATAGTTTAGTATGTCGTCCAAAATATGACAAAAACGTCATAGTTTAGTATGTCGTCCGAAAATAGACAAAAAACGTCATACTTTAGCATGTCGTCTAAAAATGGACCAAAAACGTCATAGTTTAGTATGTCGTCTGAAAATGGACAAAAATGTCATAGTTTAGTATGTCGTTCAAAACATGACAAAAATGTCATAGTTTAGTATGTCGTCCAAATGTGAAAAAAACGTCATAGTTTAGTATGTCGTCTGAAAATGGACAAAAATGTCATAGTTTAGTATGTCGTCCAAACTATGACGAAAACGTCATAGTTTAGTATGTCGTTCAAAACATGACAAAAATGTCATAGTTTAGTATGTCGTCCGAAAATGGACAAAAATGTCATAGTTTAGTATGTCGTCCAAAATATGACAAAAATGTCAGAGCTTAGTATGTGGCCAAAACATGACAAAAATGTCAGTTTAGTATGTCGTCCAAAAATGGACTAAAAGCGTCAGAGTTTAGGATGTCGTCCAAAATGTGACAAAAACGTCATAGTTTAGTATGTGGTCCAAAATATAACAAAAATGTCATAGTTTAGTATGTCGTCCGAAAATTGACAAAAACGTCATAGTTTAGTATGTCGTCCAAATGTGAAAAAAACGTCATAGTTTAGTATGTCGTCCAAAATGTGACAAAAATGTCATAGTTTAGTATGTCGTCCAAAATATGACAAAAATGTCATAGTTTAGTATGTCGTCCGAAAATTGACAAAAACGTCATAGTTTAGTATGTCGTCCAAATGTGAAAAAAACGTCATAGTTTAGTATGTCGTCCAAAATGTGACAAAAACGTCATAGTTTAGTATGTCGTCCAAAATGTGACAAAAATGTCATAGTTTAGTATGTCGTCCAAAATATGACAAAAACGTCATAGTTTAGTATGTCGTCTAAAAATGGACCAAAAACGTCATGGTTCAGTATGTCGTGTAAAATATGACAAAAATGTCATAGTTTAGTATGTCGTTCAAAAATGGACCAGAAACGTCATAGTTTAGTATGTCGTCCAACAACTAGGAGCAAAGCATCCAGATAGATCAACTGGTTAAGAAGGTGATTTGTAAACAGAACTGTGTCAGAGACGAAGGTTTGATTCCAGCTCAAGATCTTCTACTGCATAGGTTTCCTGTTTTCCGTTCGATTCTTGGCGGAGGTCTGCACTCTCAAAGTGGTTTTCTAATTTAGTATGTCGTCCAAAATGTGACAAAAACATCAGTTTAGTATGTCATCCAAAATGTGACAACAATGTCATAGTTCAGTATGTCGTCCAAAAATGGACCATAAACATCATAGTTTAGTATGTCGTCCAAAATATGACAAAAATCTCATAGTTTAGTATGTCGTCCAAAATGTGACAAAAACGTCATAGTTTAGTATATCGTCCAAAAATGGACAAAAACGTCATAGTTAAGTATGTCGTCCGAAAATGGACAAAAATGTCATAGTTTAGAATGTCGTCCAAACTATGACGAAAACGTCATAGTTTAGTATGTCGTCCAAAACATGACAAAAACGTCATAGTTTAGTATGTCATCTAAAAATGGACGAAAAACGTCATAGTTTAGTATGTCGTCTGAAAATGGACAAAAATGTCATAGTTTAGTATGTCGTCCAAACTATGACGAAAACGTCATAGTTTAGTATGTCGTTCAAAACATGACAAAAATGTCATAGTTTAGTATGTCGTCCGAAAATGGACAAAAATGTCATAGTTTAGTATGTCGTCCAAAATATGACAAAAATGTCAGAGCTTAGTATGTGGCCAAAACATGACAAAAATGTCAGTTTAGTATGTCGTCCAAAAATGGACTAAAAGCGTCATAGTTTAGGATGTCGTCCAAAATGTGACAAAAACGTCATAGTTTAGTATGTGGTCCAAAATATGACAAAAATGTCATAGTTTAGTATGTCGTCCAAAAATTGACAAAAACGTCATAGTTTAGTATGTCGTCAAAATGTGAAAAAAACGTCAGTTTAGTATGTCGTCCAAAATGTTACAAAAAACGTCATAGTTTAGTATGTCGTCCAAAAAATGTGACAAAAATGTCATAGTTTAGTATGTCGTCCGAAAATTGACAAAAACGTCATAGTTTAGTATGTCGTCCAAATGTGAAAAAAACGTCATAGTTTAGTATGTCGTCCAAAATGTGACAAAAACGTCATAGTTTAGTATGTCGTCCAAAATGTGACAAAAATGTCATAGTTTAGTATGTCGTCCAAAATATGACAAAAACGTCATAGTTTAGTATGTCGTCCGAAAATAGACAAAAAACGTCATACTTTAGCATGTCGTCTAAAAATGGACCAAAAACGTCATAGTTTAGTATGTCGTCTGAAAATGGACAAAAATGTCATAGTTTAGTATGTCGTTCAAAACATGACAAAAATGTCATAGTTTAGTATGTCGTCCAAATGTGAAAAAAACGTCATAGTTTAGTATGTCGTCTGAAAATGGACAAAAATGTCATAGTTTAGTATGTCGTCCAAACTATGACGAAAACGTCATAGTTTAGTATGTCGTTCAAAACATGACAAAAATGTCATAGTTTAGTATGTCGTCCGAAAATGGACAAAAATGTCATAGTTTAGTATGTCGTCCAAAATATGACAAAAATGTCAGAGCTTAGTATGTGGCCAAAACATGACAAAAATGTCAGTTTAGTATGTCGTCCAAAAATGGACTAAAAGCGTCATAGTTTAGGATGTCGTCCAAAATGTGACAAAAACGTCATAGTTTAGTATGTGGTCCAAAATATAACAAAAATGTCATAGTTTAGTATGTCGTCCGAAAATTGACAAAAACGTCATAGTTTAGTATGTCGTCCAAATGTGAAAAAAACGTCATAGTTTAGTATGTCGTCCAAAATGTGACAAAAACGTCATAGTTTAGTATGTCGTCCAAAATGTGACAAAAATGTCATAGTTTAGTATGTCGTCCAAAAATTGACAAAAACGTCATAGTTTAGTATGTCGTCAAAATGTGAAAAAAACGTCAGTTTAGTATGTCGTCCAAAATGTTACAAAAAACGTCATAGTTTAGTATGTCGTCCAAAAAATGTGACAAAAATGTCATAGTTTAGTATGTCGTCCGAAAATTGACAAAAACGTCATAGTTTAGTATGTCGTCCAAATGTGAAAAAAACGTCATAGTTTAGTATGTCGTCCAAAATGTGACAAAAACGTCATAGTTTAGTATGTCGTCCAAAATGTGACAAAAATGTCATAGTTTAGTATGTCGTCCAAAATATGACAAAAACGTCATAGTTTAGTATGTCGTCCGAAAATAGACAAAAAACGTCATACTTTAGCATGTCGTCTAAAAATGGACCAAAAACGTCATAGTTTAGTATGTCGTCTGAAAATGGACAAAAATGTCATAGTTTAGTATGTCGTTCAAAACATGACAAAAATGTCATAGTTTAGTATGTCGTCCAAATGTGAAAAAAACGTCATAGTTTAGTATGTCGTCTGAAAATGGACAAAAATGTCATAGTTTAGTATGTCGTCCAAACTATGACGAAAACGTCATAGTTTAGTATGTCGTTCAAAACATGACAAAAATGTCATAGTTTAGTATGTCGTCCGAAAATGGACAAAAATGTCATAGTTTAGTATGTCGTCCAAAATATGACAAAAATGTCAGAGCTTAGTATGTGGCCAAAACATGACAAAAATGTCAGTTTAGTATGTCGTCCAAAAATGGACTAAAAGCGTCATAGTTTAGGATGTCGTCCAAAATGTGACAAAAACGTCATAGTTTAGTATGTGGTCCAAAATATAACAAAAATGTCATAGTTTAGTATGTCGTCCGAAAATTGACAAAAACGTCATAGTTTAGTATGTCGTCCAAATGTGAAAAAAACGTCATAGTTTAGTATGTCGTCCAAAATGTGACAAAAATGTCAGAGCTTAGTATGTGGCCAAAACATGACAAAAATGTCAGTTTAGTATGTCGTCCAAAAATGGACTAAAAGCGTCATAGTTTAGGATGTCGTCCAAAATGTGACAAAAACGTCATAGTTTAGTATGTGGTCCAAAATATAACAAAAATGTCATAGTTTAGTATGTCGTCCGAAAATTGACAAAAACGTCATAGTTTAGTATGTCGTCCAAATGTGAAAAAAACGTCATAGTTTAGTATGTCGTCCAAAATGTGACAAAAACGTCATAGTTTAGTATGTCGTCCAAAATGTGACAAAAATGTCATAGTTTAGTATGTCGTCCAAAATATGACAAAAACGTCATAGTTTAGTATGTCGTCCGAAAATAGTCAAAAAACGTCATACTTTAGCATGTCGTCTAAAAATGGACCAAAAACGTCATAGTTTAGTATGTCGTTCGAAAGATGACAAAAAACGTCATAGTTCAGTATGTCGTGTAAAATATGACAAAAATGTCATAGTTTAGTATGTTGTTCAAAAATGGACCAGAAACGTCATAGTTTAGTATGTCGTCCAACAATTAAGAGCAAAGCGTCCAGATAGCTCAACTGGTTAAGAAGGTGATTTGTAAACAGAACTGTGTCAGAGACGCAGGTTCGATTCCAGCTTGTGATCTTCTACTGCATGGATTTCCTGTTTTCCTTTCTATCCTTGGCGGAGGTCTGCACTCTCAAAGTGGTTTTCTAATTTAGTATGTCGTCCGAAAATGGACCAAAAACGTCATAGTTTCGTATGTCGTCCAAAATATGACAAAAACCTCATAGTTTAGTATGTGGTCCAACAAATTGGAGAAAAGCGTCCCGATAGCTAAACTGGTTAAGAAGGTGGTTTGTAAACAAAACTGCATCAGATACACAGGTTTGATTCCAGCTTGTGGTCCTTTACTGCATGGGGTTCCTGTTTTCCTCTCTATCCTTGGCGGAGGTCTGCACTCTCAAAGTGGTTTTCTAGTTGAGTATGTCGTCCAAAAATGGACCAAAAACGTCATAGTTTAGTATGTCGTCCAAAATATGACAAAAATCTCATCGTTTAGTATGTCGTCCAAACTATGACGAAAACGGCAAAGTTTAGTATGTCGTTCAAAACATGACAAAAATGTCATAGTTTAGTATGTCGTCCAAAACATGACAAAAATGTCATAGTTTAGTATGTCGTCCAAAATGTGACAAAAACGTCATAGTTTAGTATGTCGTCTAAAAATGGACCAAAAACGTCATAGTTTAGTATGTCGTCTGAAAATGGACAAAAATGTCATAGTTTAGTATGTCGTCCAAACTATGACGAAAACGTCACAGTTCAGTATGTCGTTCAAAACATGACAAAAATGTCATAGTTTAGTATGTCGTCCGAAAATAGACCAAAAACGTCATAGTTTAGCATGTCGTCTACAAATGGACCAAAAACGTCATAGTTTAGTATGTCGTTCGAAAGATGACAAAAAACGTCATAGTTCAGTATGTCGTGTAAAATATGACAAAAATGTCATTGTTTAGTATGTCGTTCAAAAATGGACCAGAAACGTCATAGTTTAGTATGTCGTCCAACAACTAGGAGCAAAGCATCCAGATAGCTCAACTGGTCAAGAAGGTGGTTTGTAAACAGAACTGTGTCAGAGATGCAGGTTCGATTCCAGTTCATGGTCTTCTACTGCATGGATTTCCTGTTTTCCTTTCTATCCTTGGCGGAGGTCTCCACTCTCAAAGTGGTTTTCCAATTTAGTATGTGGTCCAAAAATGGACTAAAAGCGTCATAGTTTAGGATGTCATCCAAAATGTGACAAAAACGTCATAGTTTAGTATGTGGTCCAAAATATGACAAAAATGTCATAGTTTAGTATGTCGTTCAAAACATGACAAAAATGTCATAGTTTAGTATGTCGTCCGAAAATTGACAAAAACGTCATAGTTTAGTATGTCGTCCAAATGTGAAAAAAACGTCATAGTTTAGTATGTCGTCCAAAATGTGACAAAAACGTCATAGTTTAGTATGTCGTCCAAAATGTGACAAAAATGTCATAGTTTAGTATGTCGTCCAAAATATGACAAAAACGTCATAGTTTAGTATGTCGTCCGAAAATAGACCAAAAACGTCATAGTTTAGCATGTCGTCTAAAAATGGACCAAAAACGTCATAGTTTAGTATGTCGTTCGAAAGATGACAAAAACGTCATAGTTCAGTATGTCGTGTAAAATATGACAAAAATGTCATAGTTTAGTATGTCGTTCAAAAATGGACCAGAAACGTCATAGTTTAGTATGTCGTCCAACAACTAGGAGCAAAGCATCCAGATAGCTCAACTGGTTAAGAAGGTGATTTGTAAACAGAACTGTGTCAGAGACGCAGGTTCGATTCCAGCTCATGGACTTCCTGTTTTCCTTTCTATCCTTGGCGGAGGTCTGCACTCTAAAAGTGGTTTTCTAATTTCGTTTGTCGTCAAAAAATGGACCAAAAACGTCACAGTATGTCGTCCAAAGTATGACAAAAACGTCATCGTTTCGTATGTCGTCCAAAATGTGACAAAAACGTCATAGTTTAGTATGTCGTCCAAAAAGTTACAAAAACATAGTTTAGTATGTTGTCCAAAATGTTACAAAAATGTCATAGTTTCGTATGTCGTCCAAAATATGACAAAAATTTCATTGTTTAGTATGTCGTCAAAAAATGGACCAAAAACGTCATAGTTTCGTATGTCGTCCAAAACATGACAAAAATGTCATAGCTTAGTATGTCGTCCAAAACATGACAAAAATGTCATTGTTTAGTATGTCGTCAAAAAATGGACCAAAAACGTCATAGTTTCGTATGTCGTCCAAAAATGGACAAAAACGTCATAGTTTAGTATGTCGTTCAAAGTATGACAAAAACGTCATAGTGTAGTATGTCGTCCAAAATGTGACAAAAACGTCATAGTGTAGTATGTCGTCCAAAACATGACAAAAACATCACAGTTTAGTATGTCGTCCAAAATGTGACAAAAACGTCATAGTTTAGTATGTCGTCTAAAAATGGACCAAAAACGTCATAGTTTAGTATGTCGTCTGAAAATGGACAAAAATGTCATAGTTTCGTATGTCGTCCAAAATGTGACAAAAACGTCATAGTTTAGTATGTCGTCCAACACATGACAAAAATGTCATAGTTTAGTATGTCGTCAAAAAATGGACCAAAAATGTCATAGTTTCGTATGTCGTCTGAAAATAGAGAAAAATGTCATCACTTAGTATGTCGTCCAAAACATGACAAAATTGTCATAGTTTAGTATGTCGTCCGAAAATAGAGAAAAACGTCATAGTTTAGTATGTCGTCAAAAAATGGACCAAAAACGTCATAGTTTAGTATGTCGTCCGAAAAATGGACAAAAATGTCATAGTTCAGTATGTCGTTCAAAGTATGACAAAAACGTCATAGTGTAGTATGTCGTCCAAAACATGACAAAAACATCATAGTTTAGTATGTCGTCCAAAATGTGACAAAAACGTCATAGTTTAGTATGTCGTCCGAAAATGGACCACAAACGTCATAGTTTAGTATGTCGTTCAAAACATGACAAAAATGTCATAGTTTAGTATGTCGTCCAAAATGTGACAAAAACGTCATCGTGTAGTATGTCGTCCAAAAATGGACAAAAACGTCATAGTTAAGTATGTCGTCCGAAAATGGACAAAAATGTCATAGTTTAGTATGTCGTCCAAACTATGACGAAAACGTCATAGTTTAGTATGTCGTTCAAAACATGACAAAAACGTCATAGTTTCGTATGTCGTCTGAAAATGGACAAAAATGTCATAGTTTAGTATGTCGTCCAAACTATGACGAAAACGTCATAGTTTAGTATGTCGTTCAAAACATGACAAAAATGTCATAGTTTCGTATGTCGTCCAAAAATAGACCAAAAACGTTTAGTATGTCATCCAAAACATGACAAAAATGTCATAGTTTAGTATGTCGTCAAAAAATGGACCAAAAATGTCATAGTTTCGTATGTCGTCTGAAAATAGAGAAAAATGTCATAGCTTCGTGTGTCGTCCAAAACATGACAAAATTGTCATAGTTTAGTATGTCGTCCGAAAATAGAGAAAAACGTCATAGTTTAGTATGTCGTCCAAAGTATGACAAAAACGTCATAGTGTAGTATGTCGTCCAAAATGTGACAAAAACGTCATAGTGTCATATGTTGTCCACAATGTTACAAAAACGTCATAGTTTCGTATGTCGTCCAAAGTATGACAAAAACGTCATAGTGTAGCATGTCGTCCAAAATGTGACAAAAACGTCATAGTGTCATATGTTGTCCACAATGTTACAAAAACGTCATAGTTTCGTATGTCGTCCAAAGTATGACAAAAACGTCATAGTGTAGCATGTTGTCCAAAATGTGACAAAAACGTCATAGTGTCATATGTTGTCCACAATGTTACGAAAACGTCATAGTGTAGTATGTCGTCCAAAACATGACAAAAACGTCATAGTTTAGTATGTCGTCCAAAACATGACAAAAACGTCATAGTTTAGTATGTCGTCCAAAATGTGACAAAAACGTCATAGTTTAGTATGTGGTCCACAATGTTACAAAAATGTCATAGTTTAGTATGTCGTCCAAAGTATGACAAAAACGTCATAGTTTAGTATGTCGTCAAAAAATGGACAAAAACGTCATAGTTCAGTATGTCGTTCAAAGTATGACAAAAACGTCATAGTGTAGTATGTCGTCCAAAACATGACAAAAACATCATAGTTTAGTATGTCGTCCAAAATGTGACAAAAACGTCATAGTTTAGTATGTCGTCCGAAAATGGACCACAAATGTCATAGTTTAGTATGTCGTCCGAAAAATGGACAAAAATGTCATAGTTTAGTATGTCGTCCAAAAATGGACAAAAACGTCATAGTTAAGTATGTCGTCCGAAAATGGACAAAAATGTCATAGTTTAGTATGTCGTCCAAACTATGACGAAAACGTCATAGTTTAGTATGTCGTTCAAAACATGACAAAAACGTCATAGTTTCGTATGTCATCTAAAAATGGACCAAAAACGTCATAGTTTAGTATGTCGTCCAAACTATGACGAAAACGTCATAGTTTAGTATGTCGTTCAAAACATGACAAAAACGTCATAGTTTCGTATGTCATCTAAAAATGGACCAAAAACGTCATAGTTTAGTATGTCGTCTGAAAATGGACAAAAATGTCATAGTTTAGTATGTCGTCCAAACTATGACGAAAACGTCATAGTTTAGTATGTCGTTCAAAACATGACAAAAATGTCATAGTTTAGTATGTCGTCCGAAAATGGACAAAAATGTCATAGTTTAGTATGTCGTCCAAAATATGACAAAAATGTCATAGCTTAGTATGTGGCCAAAACATGACAAAAATGTCATAGTTTAGTATGTCGTCCAAAAATGGACGAAAAGTGTCATAGTTTAGGATGTCGTCCAATATGTGACAAAAACGTCATAGTTTAGTATGTGGTCCAAAATATGACAAAAATGTCATAGTTTAGTATGTCGTTCAAAACATGACAAAAATGTCATAGTTTAGTATGTCGTCCGAAAATTGACAAAAACGTCATAGTTTAGTATGTCGTCCAAAATATGACAAAAATGTCACAGCTTAGTACGTGGCCAAAACATGACAAAAATGTCATAGTTTAGTATCTCGTCCAAAAATGGACTAAATGCGTCATAGTTTCGGATGTCGTCCAAAATGTGACAAAAACGTCATAGTTTAGTATGTCGTCCAAAATGTGACAAAAATGTCATAGTTTAGTATGTCGTCCAAAATATGACAAAAATGTCACAGCTTAGTACGTGGCCAAAACATGACAAAAATGTCATAGTTTAGTATCTCGTCCAAAAATGGACTAAATGCGTCATAGTTTCGGATGTCGTCCAAAATGTGACAAAAACGTCATAGTTTAGTATGTGGTCCAAAATATGACAAAAATGTCATAGTTTAGTATGTCGTTCAAAACATGACAAAAATGTCATAGTTTCGTATGTCGTCCGAAAATTGACAAAAACGTCATAGTTTAGTATGTCGTCCAAATGTGAAAAAAAGTCATAGTTTAGTATGTCGTCCAAAATGTGACAAAAATGTCATAGTTTAGTATGTCGTCCAAAATATGACAAAAGCGTCATAGTTTAGTATGTCGTCCGAAAATAGACCAAAAACGTCATAGTTTAGCATGTCGTCTACAAATGGACCAAAAACGTCATAGTTTAGTATGTCGTTCGAAAGATGACAAAAAACGTCATAGTTCAGTATGTCGTGTAAAATATGACAAAAATGTCATAGTTTAGTATGTCGTTCAAAAATGGACCAGAAACGTCATAGTTTAGTATGTCGTCCAACAACTAGGAGTAAAGCATCCAGATAGCTCAACTGGTTAAGAAGGTGATTTGTAAACAGAACTGTGTCAGAGATGCAGGTTCGGTTCCAGTTCATGGTCTTCTACTGCATGGATTTCCTGTTTTCCTTTCTATCCTTGGCGGAGGTCTCCACTCTCAAAGTGGTTTTCTAATTTAGTATGTGGTCCAAAAATGGACTAAAAGCGTCATAGTTTAGGATGTCGTCCAAAATGTGACAAAAACGTCATAGTTTAGTATGTGGTCCAAAATATGACAAAAATGTCATAGTTTAGTATGTCGTTCAAAACATGACAAAAATGTCATAGTTTAGTATGTCGTCCAAATGTGAAAAAAACGTCATAGTTTAGTATGTCGTCCAAAATGTGACAAAAACGTAATAGTTTAGTATGTCGTCCAAAATGTGACAAAAATGTCATAGTTTAGTATGTCGTCCAAAATATGACAAAAACGTCATAGTTTAGTATGTCGTCCGAAAATAGACCAAAAACGTCATAGTTTAGTATGTCGTTCGAAAGATGACAAAAACGTCATAGTTCAGTATGTCGTGTAAAATATGACAAAAATGTCATAGTTTAGTATGTCGTTCAAAAATGGACCAGAAACGTCATAGTTTAGTATGTCGTCCAACAACTAGGAGCAAAGCATCCAGATAGCTCAACTGGTTAAGAAGGTGATTTGTAAACAGAACTGTGTCAGAGACGCAGGTTTGATTCCAGCTCATGGTCTTCTACTGCATGGATTTCCTGTTTTCCTTTCTATCCTTGGCGGAGGTCTGCACTCTCAAAGTGGTTTTCTAATTTAGTATGTCGTCAAAAAATGGACCAAAAACGTCACAGTATGTCGTCCAAAGTATGACAAAAACGTCATCGTTTCGTATGTCGTCCAAAATGTGACAAAAATGTCATAGTTTAGTATGTCGTCCAAAATATGACAAAAACGTCATAGTTTAGTATGTCGTCCGAAAATAGACCAAAAACGTCATAGTTTAGCATGTCGTCTACAAATGGACCAAAAACGTCATAGTTTAGTATGTCGTTCGAAAGATGACAAAAAACGTCATAGTTCAGTATGTCGTGTAAAATATGACAAAAATGTCATTGTTTAGTATGTCGTTCAAAAATGGACCAGAAACGTCATAGTTTAGTATGTCGTCCAACAACTAGGAGCAAAGCATCCAGATAGCTCAACTGGTTAAGAAGGTGATTTGTAAACAGAACTGCGTCAGAGACGCAGGTTCGATTCCAGGTTATGGTCTTCTACTGCATGGATTTCCTATTTTCCTTTCTATCCTTGGCGGAGGTCTGCACTCTCAAAGTGGTTTTCTAATTTAGTATGTCGTCAAAAAATGGACCAAAAACGTCACAGTATGTCGTCCAAAGTATGACAAAAACGTCATCGTTTCGTATGTCGTCCAAAATGTGACAAAAACGTCATAGTTTAGTATGTCGTCCAAAAAGTTACAAAAACATAGTTTAGTATGTTGTCCAAAATGTTACAAAAATGTCATAGTTTCGTATGTCGTCCAAAATATGACAAAAATTTCATTGTTTAGTATGTCGTCAAAAAATGGACCAAAAACGTCATAGTTTCGTATGTCGTCCAAAACATGACAAAAATGTCATAGCTTAGTATGTCGTCCAAAACATGACAAAAATGTCATAGTTTAGTATCTCGTCCAAAAATGGACTAAATGCGTCATAGTTTCGGATGTCGTCCAAAATGTGACAAAAACGTCATAGTTTAGTATGTGGTCCAAAATATGACAAAAATGTCATAGTTTAGTATGTCGTTCAAAACATGACAAAAATGTCATAGTTTAGTATGTCGTCCGAAAATTGACAAAAACGTCATAGTTTAGTATGTCGTCCAAAATGTGACAAAAACGTCATAGTTTAGTATGTCGTCTAAAAATGGACCAAAAACGTCATAGTTTAGTATGTCGTCTGAAAATGGACAAAAATGTCATAGTTTCGTATGTCGTCCAAAATGTGACAAAAACGTCATAGTTTAGTATGTCGTCCAAAACATGACAAAAATGTCATAGTTTAGTATGTCGTCAAAAAATGGACCAAAAATGTCATAGTTTCGTATGTCGTCTGAAAATAGAGAAAAATGTCATAGCTTAGTATGTCGTCCAAAACATGACAAAATTGTCACAGTTTAGTATGTCGTCCGAAAATAGAGAAAAACGTCATAGTTTAGTATGTCGTCAAAAAATGGACCAAAAATGTCATAGTTTAGTATGTCGTCCGAAAAATGGACAAAAACGTCATAGTTCAGTATGTCGTTCAAAGTATGACAAAAACGTCATAGTGTAGTATGTCGTCCAAAACATGACAAAAACATCATAGTTTAGTATGTCGTCCAAAATGTGACAAAAACGTCATAGTTTAGTATGTCGTCCGAAAATGGACCACAAACGTCATAGTGTAGTATGTCGTCCAAAATGTGACAAAAACGTCATAGTGTAGTATGTCGTCCAAAACATGACAAAAACGTCATAGTTTAGTATGTCGTCCGAAAATGGACCAAAAACGTCATAGTTTAGTATGTTGTCCACAATGTTACAAAAACATCATAGTTTCTTATGTCGTCCAAAATGTGACAAAAATGTCATAGCTTAGTATGTCATCCAAAACATGACAAAAATTTCATTGTTTAGTATGTCGTCAAAAAATGGACCAAAAACGTCATAGTTTCGTATTTCGTCCAAAAATGGACAAAAACGTCATAGTTTAGTATGTCGTCCAAAATGTGACAAAAATGTCATAGTTTAGTATGTCGTCCAAAATGTGACAAAAATGTCATAGTTTAGTATGTCGTCCAAAACATGACAAAAATGTCATAGTTTAGTAAGTCGTCAAAAAATGGACCAAAAACGTCACAGTATGTCGTCCAAAGTATGACAAAAACATCATCGTTTAGTATGTCGTCCAAAATATGACAAAAATGTCAGTTTCGTATGTCGTCCTAAAACAGACCAAAAACGTCATAGTTTAGTATGTCGTCCAAAATGTGACAAAAATGTCATCGTTTAGTATGTCGTCCAAAACATGACAAAAATGTCATTGTTTAGTATGTCGTCAAAAAATGAACCAAAAACGTCATAGTTTCGTATGTCGTCCAAAAATGGACAAAAACGTCATAGTTTAGTATGTCGTCCAAAATGTGACAAAAATGTCATAGTTTAGTATGTCATCCAAAACATGACAAAAATGTCATAGTTTAGTAAGTCGTCAAAAAATGGACCAAAAACGTCACAGTATGTCGTCCAAAGTATGACAAAAACATCATCGTTTAGTATGTCGTCCAAAATATGACAAAAATGTCAGTTTCGTATGTCGTCCTAAAACAGACCAAAAACGTCATAGTTTAGTATGTCGTCCAAAATGTGACAAAAATGTCATAGTTTAGTATGTCGTCCAAAACATGACAAAAATGTCATAGTTTAGTATGTCGTCCAAAAATGGACCAAAAACATCAGTTTAGTATGTCGTCTGAACAATGGAGAAAAATGTCATAGTTTAGTATGTCGTCCAAAACATGACAAAAATGTCATAGTTTCATATGTCGTCCAAAAATAGACCAAAAACGTTTAGTATGTCGTCCAAAACATGACAAAAATGTCATAGTTTAGTATGTCGTCAAAAAATGGACCAAAAATGTCATAGTTTCGTATGTCGTCTGAAAATAGAGAAAAATGTCATAGCTTAGTATGTCGTCCAAAACATGACAAAATTGTCACAGTTTAGTATGTCGTCCGAAAATAGAGAAAAACGTCATAGTTTAGTATGTCGTCCAAAGTATGACAAAAACGTCATAGTGTAGTATGTCGTCCAAAATGTGACAAAAACGTCATAGTGTCATATGTTGTCCACAATGTTACAAAAACGTCATAGTTTCGTATGTCGTCCAAAGTATGACAAAAACGTCATAGTGTAGCATGTCGTCCAAAATGTGACAAAAACGTCATAGTGTCATATGTTGTCCACAATGTTACAAAAACGTCATAGTGTAGTATGTCGTCCAAAACATGACAAAAACGTCATAGTTTAGTATGTCGTCCAAAACATGACAAAAACGTCATAGTTTAGTATGTCGTCCAAAATGTGACAAAAACGTCATAGTTTAGTATGTGGTCCACAATGTTACAAAAATGTCATAGTTTAGTATGTCGTCCAAAGTATGACAAAAACGTCATAGTGTAGTATGTCGTCCAAAATGTGACAAAAACGTCATAGTGTCGTATGTTGTCCACAATGTTACAAAAACGTCATAGTTTCGTATGTCGTCCAAAGTATGACAAAAACGTCATAGTGTAGCATGTCGTCCAAAATGTGACAAAAACGTCATAGTGTCGTATGTTGTCCACAATGTTACAAAAACGTCATAGTTTAGTATGTCGTCCAAAATGTGACAAAAACGTCATAGTGTAGCATGTCGTCCAAAATGTGACAAAAACGTCATAGTGTAGTATGTGGTCCACAATGTTACAAAAATGTCATAGTTTAGTATGTCGTCCAAAATGTGACAAAAACGTCATAGTTTCGTATGTCGTCCGAAAATGGACAAAAACGTCATAGTTTAGTATTGTTACGACCCCGGCTCGTTTCGTGGGTAAGGGGTGGCAACATAAAAAGACCAGATGTTAAATCGGCATTTTAAGATGTTTATTTACAATAAAAGAAAAGAAAAAAGATACAATAAAAGAAAAAGAGAGGCAACGACTCCTTAAATACCCAAAATAAAAATACAAACGGGAACACAAAGAGACTCCAACTCAGAGTTATCAAAAAACAAATCCTAACCTAAAACTTTGCAATCAGCGTAGCGTATGTAAACGAAAAACAAAAAGACTAGTGTCTCTAAGGTCACAAGATTCCGAAGGTCAAAATGCCAATCTTAACAAAGTTTCCAAATCTAACAAGGTTTCCAAATCTACGAGGCACAGGAGCAAGGCTGGATACAGCGACGAGTTCCCCATCTGTGCGCTGACTGGCGTCTTTATGCCGGTCCACGGCTGCACCGGATTGGCTGGCTCCTGCTCCTCAGCTGTTTCCTAACCCTTACTTGTCTCGTCTCTTGACACAGGTGAAGAGGATTGGCAATCAGCAGCAGCCTGAGAGCAAGACAGAGCACACGCACACACAATCACCACACATACACACAAGTACCCGGAGGAGGAGGAGCCCTGCATATGCAGGGCCCGTAACAGTATGTTGTCTAAAATATGACAAAAACGTCACAGTTTAGTATGTCGTCCGAAAACGGAGAAAAATGTCATAGCTTAGTATGTCGTCCAAAACATGACAAAAATGTCAGTTTAGTATGTCGTCCGAAAACGGAGAAAAATGTCATAGTTTAGTATGTCGTCCAAAACATGACAAAAATGTCAGTTTAGTATGTCGTCCAAAACATGACAAAAATGTCATAGTTCAGTATGTCGTCCAAAACATGACAAAAATGTCAGTTTAGTATGTCGTCCAAAACATGACAAAAATGTCATAGTTTAGTATGTCGTCCAAAATATAGCCAAAAATGTCAGTTTAGTATGTCGTCCAAAGTATGACAAAAACGTCATAGTTTAGTATGTCGTCTAAAATATGACAAAATCGATACAGTTTAGTATGTGGTCCAAAATGTGTCTAAAACATCATAGTTTAGTATGTGGTCCAAAACATGACATAAACGTCATAGTTTAGTATGTCGTCCAAAATGTGACAAAATTGTCAGTTTTGTATGTCGTAAAAAATGTGGATAAAAAGGTCATAGTTTTGTAAGTTCTCAAAAATCTCTGAATGTGCTTCTCTGATTCTAACATATATAGTGTGGCCTTAGACAGAACATTTTGTGCAAGGCCAAAAGTACAGGTTACTAAATTTATCGCCAGTGGCAGCCAAACACAATAACAATACATGACAACAAATTCATCTAAAATGTTACCCAGTAAGTCAAAAACAGAGCTGAAACAATTAGTTGATTAATCTGCTGTTGTTGGGTAAAGGACAGATACATAATTTGCAGAGGCCTCTCAGAAAAACAAAGGATATTTTTTATTTTATTAAAATGAGACAAAATAACTGTCATATCATAATAAAACTATTTGTTACTTACGGTCCTTATGAATAAACCCTACTAATTTAGCTCATCAGGTAGATTTTCATTGGCATATAAAACATATTGTATTCAATCATGCTTATATATAATAGAAAACAATAATAAAAATAAAACTTGTATTTTTGCAACAGTAGGTTTTACAGGGTAAAGAAGCTAAATCAGTGAACCTTTGGCATTTCATGAGATATTGTATAACTGACAGATCTGAACATAGTATTTCAGAAAATGTGTAAAACATAATAATGTACAATTAAAGTATTTTCTGATTTATGGAGTTATTAATTCCCTCTGTTAAAAGATTTCAGTCCAATATGTGAACAAACTTAAATCAAGACTTTTGAAGCTGGTAAAGTTCAGACTTGTGTTCTAGAAATGAATGCTAATGAGTGCAGATTTAATCACCTCCAGCAGTCAGTCTGTAGGTGGACTCTAATGAGACTATTTCTAAAAAAAAATGATCAGACGACTGACTGTTCTGAATGATAAGGTGGAGCTACGCCACCTGCTGGTCAAAGTCGATATTACAACCATCCTGCTGCAGCTTCTCCAGATTCCAGCTCGTGTCTGAGGAACAATACAGTTGTTTAATATTTACCAAAAACATGAATAAATAAGTTTGATACGCTGCAGCTTTTTCATAATCTGAAGGTTTTAGACAGACAGACAGACGTGTATTAGACTATGTGTATTGTACATTTGATTGTTAATAAATTTGGACATTCTATATCCTCAAAGATAAAATGTAGACTTTGTTCTTCCAAATAAATTATTTCAGTGTATGTTTTCTCCCTTGTTCAGAACAAACACTGAAATAACCAGCAGCAAAATGATGAAACAATGAAGGAAAAAATGTGTGAGGAAAAGCTATAATCAGGTGTAATCAGTAAAAATGAAAAATGATGACGGTCCTACTTTTTTGTTAGTATTGATCAGCATTCAAATTCTTTGTCAACACATGGACAAATGAACACATTTTGACTCACAGCGCATTTGTTTATCTATAATCAAGGATTTTAATGTATCCGATTACTGCAAATTGTTAATTTTTTGAGAATTTTTGAATTAAACATGAAAGAATAAAGTGGTATCTACATTTTGTGGTTATTTTTTGTCATTAAACTGAACGTTACACATGATTATGATAAAAAGTGAAACGTTTTTTCTCTTTTCACAGTTTCTAGCTGCGATAAATGCTCTAATTCTGACATTTTTAAAAAAAAGAAAACACTCACTGGTCAGTTTTTAGGTTCAGAGTGTTACTATAATGGTTTGTAGAGAGTAAAACATCTTCTTGAACGGGCCAAAAGGCACATTGGAGTGGATTAGTGCTTCATAAAGAGGGAATAATGACTCATGTCTGGGTCCACCACAGTCTGCTTGAGCAGCATATCAGAGTCTAAATGTATGATTTAATAAAAGAGTTCTAACATTTAGACGTCCGTTACTAAGATTTTCATCTTGTTAAACAAATAAAACAGTTGAATTTTGAGAAACTGCCTTTGGAAGACAGTCGGCAGCTTCTTCTGAGGTCTCTAGATTCGGGTCTGCTTGTCCTGCAAAAGCAATAATTTCATTTTACTTTTGTTTAAAACAGATGCAGGTTATTTCACAAAGGTTTGAAGCTTTATTACGCAGGCCGGACCACAGATCTGCAGAGAAAACTGTGCAGATCCTGAAATGAGTCACTTTGTCTGCCTCTTACATAAATATTTGTGATTTGTAGAAGCCTGGATGTAAATCTTTCTCGGTGTTGTCGTGCGTTTCCACAAACCTTTGGTGTGTAAAAGATGTTCTGAACAGACGACGTGGACGGACTCCAGCGGGAAGCGAGCCATCTGAAACACAGAGACGGCCGTAAATAAAATAAACAGACAGTCTGCAGAATCTATTACACAAACTGAGATTGAACCTGATCCACAGACAGAACAGACAAGGATTACTGCCGTCACTCGCCTAGACGTCCTGGAAGACACTGAACACAACCTGAACGTTTCCGTTTCAACCTCAGAGTGAAAACTGAAGCAGCAGATTCTGCTCGTCAGAAAACACATCTCAGGCCACATCTGGGCTCAAAATTAAACTTATTCAGCACTAACATTTTCTGCTTTTATGAAGAAAATTCTCCATTTGCTGCTCTTAGACAAACATTCATTTCAGCTGCATCACTGATGAACTAAAAAACAATTTAACACAAAAATCCAATTCATGCAACATCATCTTACAGGATTTCTACACATTTTAAAATCTTTCCTAAACTGTTTTTTTTCCCAAACGTTCAGTGCATATACAGTGGTGGAAAAAAAGCTTTTGGACGCCCTTAAAGTTTGACACAATCTCAAAGATTATCATGAAATATTTGTGGAAAAATATTTTTGTGTTTCAAACGGTGTGGCTGCATTTCTCAGAGACATACCATAATACTCTGTTTGTTCTGGTCCTGGGCCGCTGCTCTCCTCCTCTGGTGTTTTCTGGATTGTACTCAGCTTCATGCCTTCGTCCACCGTCCTCCGTTGACTCGTCCCGTCTGACAGATGAAAAACGCAAATAAATACTAATTAAACATTTTTGTTTTTAGGTTCCCGTATACATCTAATCATTCAGTCTCAACCAACATTTATCTGAACTGGAAACTTTGCTTATTGCGTCAGACATTGCTATTTGATAAAAACATGATTAATTAATTACAAAGCCTCTAATTAATTAGATTAATTTTTAATCATGTCACCGATAATCATGACTTCCGATTTGGTCAGCTAAAACAGTGGGTTGTTGGAGTTCAGAGTGTTAAAGGGTGTTAATGATGGTTTGTAGAGTGTAGAATACCTTCTTGAATGGAACCAATAGGCACATGCGTGTGGACTGGTCTTTCATGGGCCTCATCGAGCATGAAGAGGGAATAATGACTCATGTCTGGTCCTTCAGCAGCGTATCATCAGGCCTTAAAGCGAACCTGCAATTAAGATCGAAAAACACAAGTCAGGCTGACAGACATCTAAGAGAAGCAACTTCACTCTGAAGTGGATGAAACTCTCAGTATGATCACTTACCTCTTCACAGCGACCAAACTCCTCCGAGACTCTTTTAGCCACGACACCACATCTTCTTCTTCTTCTTCTTCTTCTTCTTCTTCTTCTTTCTCCGTCTGCAATCAAGATTTGATAATCATGAACATGAAGTTGGGTGTAAAGCGGGTTCAGATGTAGTTCAACACATTTCAAACATCAGAGTTTGTCCCTGCTGCTTTTTCATTTTTATTCTGCCCCAATAAATCAGTCATGCAGTGAAAGCAATCACCAGAGCTCACACCTGACTGAGCCGGTCCTTGAGGCAGCTAAAGGCTGGAACGCTCTGTCTTGTTGCCGTGAGATACCTGGCAGAACTTTTTCCTCTCTGCAGGATCAATAAACGGCCTTCCTTCATCTGCTCAGGAACTGTGCAGGATGTGTAAACTTCCACACAGCCGCATGCAACGCGACATTTTGTTTAATTAAGATAACCTGCAAAGATAATGAACTTCCCAACAGGATTTTTTATTTTGTTTTAAACAATGACGAGAGCCGGAAGGAACTGGTAAAACCTCAGATATCCCTCTGGGCTGCAGAGGACTGAGTCACAGCATGACGTCTGTGTGTGCCAGCGAAGATAATCATCTCCAGCTGGGACATGGTAACAATATAAGAGTGGAAAAGGCCTGGCACGGGACGCAATTCTATTCTCCAAATTTTAAATCTCTGACATAACACAGATTAGTTTCTGGTCGGAGGGAAAATTTATTGCAGCGAGATTTAAGTGTGTTTCACTGACGCTTGAAGATTGTGGGAAGAGAAACAGCGTCTCTGTTAGAGACGTTTATGGACTGAAAAGTCAGCTGAGGACATCTTAAAGCTGCTGTCCGGAGTTTCCGTTTGTTTTCAATTTATGTATCATTTTTTAACAAAGCTTAAATGTGTTAGTCTAGTTCGATACTATAATATAAAGTTAGTATAACGCGATATGAAAATTTATTCCTGAGCTCCGCCTTCCTCTCATAGACCCCCATGTTATTCCAAAAAGCGCCGGTCGCTGCCGACCAATCAAGTTCGAGCTTCAGCTTTGTCATGCTGTCAATCAACGGTTACGCGCACAGCAAGCAAGCCCATGCAGAGGTGGGCGAGCTACGCACTACGCAACCGCGCGCACATTTGTTTTGCTTGTGGAGGAGAGAGCATCAGGGCTCAGCAACTTCCAGAAAAGTTACCAATCCCACGGCTTGTCAGGCCAAGAGACTGCAGGACGTTTTTTGGCTCGGGGTGCTCGCGTCGCTCCCCGACCACGGCCTCCATAGCCCGCCTGACGGCTTCGTTTAGATGCCCGACCTCTGGAGGAAGATGTTGGGGCGTCTGGGACATACTCTTCGTCAGAGGAGTCATGCAATTCTGACTCCTGTCATGTACTGCACGCGTGCACAAATAAAGGGGCGAAATCAGAGGGAGGGACCAACAGTGTTTTGGGAGACGCTGTGATTCAAACTCCGGACAGCAGCTTTAAAGAGGAACTTAACAACCTCTGAAAGCCAGGTTTTTGCTCTAAACTGTACATAAAAGATGGAAATGGCAGCTGTGGCGTCACCCATTAGTGTGTGGGCTGAAGTCTTTTGAAACCAAACAAACGGCGTGAATGCTGGATTAGCGATGTAGTATTGACTTGTTAGTGATTAGAGAGTCCTTCCCTGAAGGAGACGCTGCTTTATTGTTAATTTTCCTCTAAATGGGATCAGAATTTATAAAATTAATAACATGCTACACTGAGAGAGATTTGAAACTAATAATTAAAACCACAAACTGCCCAGAACAATGTTTACTGAGGTAACACATCAGGTGAGAAGTTTAGTAATTTCTTCAGGGATTTTCCATACAACCTAACTTCTCTGAGTCACCCCCTGCTGACTGATAGAAAGAATGCAGGTTTACTGGCTTCACGTCCATCTTTTGTACACAGTTTGTGGTTTTTACTCACCTCTAAGGATTGAATTGACTAATTTGTTCAAGTAATCGCCAGAAAAACCAAAAATATGCAAAGATTTCAGCCAAAGAAGGTAAAAAAAACAAATTATCTTTACTGTACGTGGACTGATACCGTTTACGGCTTCCCAGAGGTCCATTCTGAACCAGCAAAATCCGAAATCAATGTATATTAGGTCGTATTAAAATTGTTAAATTCTCAATTTTTACACTTGCTAGTGATGTAATTGTGTTCAACTACAGATATAAACATCCAAACAAGACAGGAAAATATCAAGAATTAAAAAGATAAATGGTTGAATTAAATGCT
Source organism: Acanthochromis polyacanthus (assembly GCF_021347895.1). Lineage (NCBI taxonomy): Eukaryota > Metazoa > Chordata > Actinopteri > Pomacentridae > Acanthochromis > Acanthochromis polyacanthus. The sequence continues at coordinate 4,907,898 of NC_067131.1, read as the reverse complement.
GATGAGAAGAGGAGGATCTACAGCAGACTTTCTCAAGTCCAAACAATTATTTCATGAAAATAATCGCCTCCGTTTTTGAGGTTTCTTTTTGGGCGACCTCTTTACTCTAAATCGGGTGTGAGTGAGTTCCCTTTTAAAACCATAAAAACAAACAATAAAATCTTAAAATCAATCCTGAAATGAAAGGCTGAGGAAGGCCAGTGCTGGAGTTATATGATCATGTTTTTTGTTCCCCTGTTAAAGGACGAGTAGTCGCCTTTTGTAGCATCTGCACCCACATATAAAGGATTATACTGGTCTGTACGAGTGGTAATAAAGAATTTCTTCAAAGTCTCCGTGATAGAAAATCGACTTTAACTTTGGCTGAAACTTCCAACTGAATAAAGCTGCTCAGCTGATCTGTCAGATTTGAAAAAGCTGTCACAGATTTCTCCAAGGTTTCTCACAGTTAATGGCTTTTTTTTCTCTCGTAAGTGTATTCTGAAAACATGGACAGAAACATTTTCTTGTTAAACTAATGGCTTGTTGCTAAAAATTGTATTCTGACAACACAACCATGGGTTTTGGTTCTTTAACACAAAGAAGCAGCAACAAACACCTGGTAGGATGGTGCAGCAGCAACAACCTGACTCTGAATGTGGACAAAACTAAAGAGCTGGTGGTCGACTTCAGGAGCCCACCAGCTGATCACCGTCCAATCAACATCAACGACTCCACAGTAGAGAGGGTCAAGAGCACTAAATTCCTGGGGGTGCACATCACAGATGACCTCAGGTGGTCGCGCAAACCAACTCCACAGTGAAGAAAGCACAACAACACTTGTTGCCCTTCCAGCAGGAAAAACACTGAACAGCATCAGCACCACATCAAGGTTCTGCAGCAGCTTCTACCCCACAGTCAGACTGTTCAACAGCCTGCAGCTGCAACACACATAGACCTGCGCACACACCATCACCTCCAAACTCAAAACTGCAGCCACATTAATCTCACCCATTATCACCCCAGCAGCGAGTATGATTGCGTTTGATGTATGCTTGTATATTCTTTTTGTAGTTAAGTCTTTTTAAATTTATCTTGTATTCATTTTATCTTGTATTTACTCGTATTTTTTATAGTATTACTTTGATTTCTGCATTGTGAATGGATGTGAGAAACGTCATTTCGTTTAACTATGTACTATGAACATTGCTGAATGACAATAAAGGTGAAGTGTAGGTGTTGAACTTGCTGCACATTCCTTGTTTAGTCAATTTTCTGACAGAAAAGCTTTGAATTGCTCAAATGTTTCTTGGCAGGACTGGTGATAAGCTATGGGCTAGTCATGCTAATTCCACCATTAGCGTACGGCTCATATTAGCATATGACTAACATTAGCATACAGGTAATATTAGCATACAGATAACATTAGCATACCTGTTTCCAGTTAATTAGTCTTTAGCCGGCTATCTAAGCAGAGAAGACGAAACGTAGCGTGACTCACTTCTTTTCCTTTATGTTCAGACGACACTCCAACTCCGTCCGCATTTTATACACCGAATTTAAACATTTAAAACTTTAATTCCATCTTTACTTTTCAAATTTGCAGCTTCCCCCCACCCCCTCAAGCGTTTTTCTTCTTTAGTTTTCAGCTCCAGTTGCGTGTTTCGGCGCTGCTGCCCCCTAACGGTCAAATTTATACTCTACACCCCATAGAGGCTGTATGGAGAACGGCATTTAGTCATTAGCTCCGCCAAGGAGGTTATGTGACACCCGGCGTCTGTCTGTCTGTTAGCAAGATAACTCAAAAACGCCTGGTCAGATTCAGATGAAATTTTGAGGGCATGTAGACTGTGGTAAGAGGAAGAGCTGATTTAATTTTGGTGGCAATCTGGAAAGGATCCTGGATTCTGGATCACTTTGATTTTTTTTGTATGTTTTAGTATGTGGTCCACAATATGACAAAAACATCATAGGTTCGTATGTCATCCAACAAATTGAAGCGAGATGTCCAAATAGCTCAACTGGTTAAGAAGGCGATTTGTAAACAGAACTGTGTCAGAGATGCAGGTTTGATTCCAGCTTATGATCCTTTACTGCACAGGTTTCATGTTTTCCTCTCTATCCTTGGCGGAGGTCTGCACTCTCTGAGTGCTTTTCTAGTTACCAGTTGTAGAAAGTAACTAAGTACATTTACTTAAGTAACTTTGACTTTATACTTCTGCTCTACTACAATTCAGAGAAAAATGGGACACTTAATACTCCATTACAGTAGGGTTAACTGCGTTAATTACAATTTTTCGTCAAAAAACACTTGAAAAAACAGTGCAACAATAATAAGGAAAATGGTTTCTGTGAAATAAGTATTTTAACTTTGTGAATTTTCTCAATAATACTTCAGTACCTTTAATTAAGTGAGGTTTTGAATGCATGACTTTAGCTAAAAGAGTATTTTCAGAGTGGTATTAAAGAATTTGAATACTGCTCATTCATATTTTATGAAACGTTGTACTTGAGAAATGAGCTTCTTCCTTGGCAATATTTTGTAGTGATAAGTAATTATTTTCACAATTAAAACAGAAATTGTTAGAGACCATCAGAAGCACGGTTAAAATTCAGCTCACACATTAATGCAGCAGGGATAACAATAACAAAAATATGACTTACACTTTAGCATTTAACTTCTGAATATTTTCTAATAAGACTTAAAACAGTTAAAGCTCAAATGAGCGCCACAAGATAGATATTTTATTAATCCCAATGGAAATTCAAAATATCTTCAACAAATAAATTGAGATATTACAGATTAAACTCTGAAGAGAAACTGACAAAACAGCCAGCAGAGATAAAGCCATTAAAAAAGGTTTTATCGGCTTCAACATCAAAGTCCTGAACTTATTTTGCGTTAATAATTAGAATCAAAAAATTTACATTATTCTAAAGGAGTACTTTTGCTTTTTGGTTCTTTAGGAATTTTCTGATGCCAACAATTCAGTACGTCTAAGTTTAGTGCGTATCCTCCGTATATTAAAGCTAACTTACAATTTAAACCCATCTTGTTACTTGTTCTTTACATTTTTTGTGACTTATTACCATCCTCCTCTACGAAATGTTTGCTTTCACCACAGCAAACTCTAATGTACTTTTTTGTCAAATCCAGTGAATATTTCCTCAGTCTGCTGGTTGTCCAGATTTTTTGCACATAGTGGCTCCGACTCTTGCACACAACACCATTAGAGTGAGTACAAACATGCAGTTGAAGCAAATAGGAGCGTAGAGGTTTGATAAATCTAACTAGAAATCAACAATCCTTCTCCAAAATCACAGAGTCGACATTTAGGAAAATGTAGCATTTAATGAGGACACATTTTCACAGATTGATTCAGATACACTGACGAGTAAAAGTTCTCCAAGTTATCGTACAAAATCTATCAAACATACATCCTTTAGGAGTGACAAAAGAAAGAAAAAGCAGTTGATTCACTAAAATCCATTCAGGTCCTTATTTAGGCACATTATGCTATTAGAATTTACAGAGCTGAAATATATATACATTGTTTTGAGGACTTTAAAACCTCGATGAACAGAACTTTCTCTTTAGTTTCTGTTCTAGTGCTGTGAAAAGTAAATAACTGTGGATTTCCTCTGAGAACATTGATGAATTTGCCTCCTAAACCCAACAGATTTTCAATTTAATTTTACTTTTTGGGGGGAAAAAGTGTTGAAAACTGCTTGAAATTCAAAGTTTGACGCCCTACATCGGACTTCTTCACCGCCGTCGACACGTTAGCGACGTCTGAAGGCTCTGGAGATCCTCCAGGCGTTGGGCTCCTCGTATCGGTTGTACAGCGGCTCCAGGCGCTGCTGCTTCTTCTGCTTGCTGAGGCGCGTCGGGTCGGACACTTTGAAGAAGGCTGGAGAGAACTCCACCAGCCAGCGAGGGTCGATGGTGGTCACCTCACGCATGTACTCCTTAGTGGTCAGGACCAGCTCGTGGTAGACGACCCTGTCAGGAGGATAGATACATTTACTGTTCACTTTATTAGGCACACTGGACCCCCTTTTACCTTCAGAACTGCCTTCATTCTTCCTTTCATTCTCTCAACAAGGTGTTGGAAATGTTTCTGAGAGATTTTGCTCCATATTGACACGATAACATCAAGTCTGAATAGAGGAGGTCCTCGGTTTACGACCTATGGTGTTTCACCGTTACCTCAATCTAGGGCTGGGCGATATGGCCAAAAACATAAAATCTCGATTTTTTTAGTCATCTTGGACGATTACGATTTTAATGGATTTTTGTTGTTTCTTTGCGATCTGTTTGCTATGGTTAGTGCTAGCCATGCCACTCTCCCGTAGCTAGGGGCACTCTTCCCAATCTTTAGGATGCCTCTGCCAGAGGTGCTGAAAGAGGTTGGTTGTGCTGCTACTCTTCGTTTTCACAGTACTTTTGCAAACCTTGCACATGACTGTAGTTTGCTCAAAGCCGAACCATTTCCATATAATCGATGTAAGATGAGGCCCTTTTCTCACGACCAACTCTTCGTCAGCTGTTCTGTCCGCCATGATGGGGGTGTGAGTGTTTTGGCGGAAGGAGATGAGAGGCGGAAGCAAACGCCAGTGCACAAGTCGTGAAAGGCAGAAGAAGAATCTGTATTGTTATATATTTAAGCTCGCCTCGATTTTACGATTTGGCAAATTTTCAAATCATCAGGTTTTAAAAACGCGAATTAATCGAATTAATTCGATTTATCGCCCAGCCCTACATCAATCTTTGTTGTTTTTGGTCTTATTTTTGTATTTTTAATCTCTGTGTTTGTCTCATTTTCAATCTCTTTTTTGTTTTTTGCCTCATCATCATTTTCAATCACGTAAATCCTCTTTCTTCCTTTTCTGATGCTCGGTTTCATCAGGTTTGTCTGGACCACGTCTACGTGAATAAACGCATTGAGTGGCTGCCATGTGATTGGCTGATTAGATATGCATACAGGTGTACCTAATAAAGTGGCCAGTGAGCATATATAAATGATAGTTTAAACATGCAGAGCTGCTGGTGTGGTCGTACCACTCTGGCTGCCGGTTGAACAGGGCGCTGGACGGGTGGATGTAGACCACCTGCTGGTCTATCAGGGTTCTGTAACCTTCCTGTGGATCCTTCTTGGCTGCGTTCCTGAAGAAACCGCTGCAGATGGCTTTCTGGACTCTCACCGTGGCTTTACCGCAGGACACCACGTCCAGCTTGTGCCTGAAGAGAGAAGTTGGATGTTCAGTTCATCTGACGAGGTTCTGCCTTTTTCTATGCGACTCTGTGGGTTTAACTTACCGGTCCATGATTCCCAGCATCTGTTTGCGGATGTCCTGAGCTCTGCGAAGGGAGCGAGCCTGGATGAAGTTCTCGTAGCACCAGGGGTTGGAGAACTTGTTGTTCTTCCAAGAGTTGTAGACGGCCAGCAGGGTGAGGTGGTCGCCTTCAGGTTGGTGGAACTTGGCCTTCTTCTGGTCGGCCAACGCCTGCTTGTCCTTTAACGCAAAGACGAAAGGAAATTACTGAACAAGAAGAACCAAAACGCGGCATGATTGGACCCGTTTGACGTCTTTTCTGCTCTGGAATGTGATTCTGAATGTGGTTCAAATTTTATTTAAAACTTCATAACTTTAAAGCTCTGCTGAAGTCGGGCTGCACCAACAAAGACGAATTTAGTTCGAGATCAGCTCTGATCAGAATTTAGCAAAAGGAGGTTTGAAATGAGCAAATCCACATATTTCTAGTTAGTTTTTTTCTGGTCATACCTTGGGCCTGTAGAAGACGTTCTGCACAGACAGCATGGACACGATGGTGAGCATCTCCTCACTGCAGCCCAGATGCACCGACATGATCAACATCTTACACAACATCGGCTCCAGAGGAAACTCAGCCATCTATTGAAGAGAAGAGCACCGAAAATTAAACATTAAGGAAAAAAGACAAAAGTACAGTCTATCTAATTAGTAAATGCATGTAAGAGACTATTTGTAGATGTTGTAGGACAAGAAGAAGAGACTGAAAATAATGAAAAAGACACGAAACAAAAAGAGATTGAAAAAAATGAGACAAAAACTACAAAAAGACCGAAAATGAAAAAAATGAGACAAAAAGACTGAAAATGACAAAATGAGAAAAACAAAGACTGAAAAAAGAGACAAAAAACTTCAGAGATTGAAAATGAAAAAAATTAGACAAAAACTACAAAAAGAAATTGAAAACGATAAAAGATGAAAAAACTACGAAAAGAAACTGAAAACGACAAAAAAATTATAAAAACACAACAAAAACAGACTGAAAAATTCAGACAAAAGCACAAGAGAGATCGAAAATGACAAAAAAGAAAGAAAAAGGAATTTAAAAAGGCAAAAAATTAAACAAAAACAAAACAAAAGAGATTGAAAATGACGAAAAATTAGACACAAAAAAACAGACTGAAAATGACCAAAAAAATAGAAAAAACAACAGAAAGAGACGGAAATTGACACAAAAAAACAACAAAGAGATTGAAAATGTCAAAAATTGAGACAAAAAAAACAAGTATTTGTAGATGTTCCTCACCCTCCTCCCCAGCCGGGTGAGCAAACCCTCGTCGTCCAGAGCTCCCAGGGTGTAGAGCTGCTCCATGGCTGTGATCAGAGTCTCCATCGGAGGAGCGTCCATGAAGTCAAAGGACAGGAGGTCGTTGATTCCCATCGCCTGGACGAGGAAACACAAGAACGGAAACATCAGTGATTCAAATCTGAACTACAAGGCTGAGAAAGCTTCTTTCTGTTCTCCAAGTGTCCCGTCCCTTTTGAATCTAAGCTAATTTAGAAGCACCAGACGACATTTCATGCAGGATAAGATGATGAATGGTACCTTCAGAGACAGCACAGTGCTGGCCAAGTTGGTTCTCTGGATCTCAGGAACGTTTGTGGTCAGCATCTCGTCTCTGTAAGCTCTCTCAGTGTAAAGCCTGTAACACTTCCCCGGTCCGGTTCTGCCGGCGCGACCGGCTCTCTGCTTGGCCTGAGCCTGGAATTAAACAAATACAATCTTTAACTTCAACCACAATCCTCTCCGTTTTCTTTCACTGCAGTATGAAGCCCATAATAAGATACTGCACCTGTGAGATGGGGGTCACCACCAGCTGATCGATGCCGGTCTTGGAGTTGTACACTTTCTGCTTGACGAAGCCGGGATCCACCACATAATAGATCCCATCGATGGTCAGAGACGTCTCTGCAATGTTTGTAGCAATGACGACCTGGAAAAAAGAACAAAAAGTGGTTTTAGATTTGTTCTGGAGCAGTACTGCTTTAAGAAAAAGTGTCTTTTACCTGCTTTTGTTTCCACAAAGTGTTAAAAAGTCTTAGTTTAACGAGAAATACCAAAGCGTGACTTTAACATCAAATTACTTTTGCACAAGAAGATTGAATATTCTGTTGGATATTTCAGCAAAAAATATAATAATAAACGGAAAAGTCGTTTATACATATAAAGCAGAAAGATAACAGTCGTTTCCTGACATGTTATGCTTCAAATAGAAACTAAACATGGATACAGTGCAATATAAACATGGAGCAATCCTGCAATAAAATAATAAAAGAGCAACTTGCAGAATCTATTTTTCACCAGATGTATAGTTGATATTTCCTGTAAATTATTGCATTTTGGAGCAGAGCTTATAAAATGTTTTTTTTGTACAGTTTGTTGTTTGTATTTGTCTGTCAGTCCACGCTTCCTCTAACTCCAGGGTTGCCTTCACGCCCAGGTGAACAGACTTCAACGCTGCAGTTTATTCAGGAGGATTATGCTCCCAGAAATTCGATAGAGTTGCAAATTGGACGTCTAATCCGGGATGTGTGAGGCTGATCGCTGCCGGCGGTTTCAGCTCCACAGAGATGCAAACTGTGCAGCAAAAGTCTGCTTTAATGTAGGCAAACTTCTAAATTACTGAGCTGTCGATTTACATTAGACGATCTAGTGAGGATCCTCAGTTTCTGTTTCAGTAAATATCAACGCTCCAGTATTAAATGATAAATATTAGTTGTATTATATCAAATTTATGGTATTAAGACGTAACGCAGCGTTCACTAATGCTATAAAATGTCGCTCTTCTGGTTCTCCTCATACAATAAATTCATTTCTACCTGGCTCTATGTCACAGAGACATCCAGCTGGCTCATTTTTAAAAGCTGTGATCCATCATATGCATATGAATAGACATTCTCTACCTCCTCTTTGTCAAAACTACTGGGTCATTCCAAATCATTTCAACCAGTGGTCCCCACCTGACCCTCTCAGATTTTGCTAAGTTTTTACATACATTTAGTAAATTATATATGATGGGAAAATCCAAAATTTGAATGCTTTATTGTCATTAGTTTCAAAGTTATGGTCATTTGAAGCAGCTAGGGGGTACCCTAATATTGCAGCCAAAATTAAGACTTAAAATTTTCAACCATTTTCAGACTTCTATAACTTCTGAACAACAAAAGATAGAGATCTGAAATTTTCAGAATCATTTCACAGTGACCTATAGTCCTCAGAAATGTGAAAATATTTACTTTATATTTATGATTGCATGTTACAGAGAATGACAAAGTTGCGATTTTATCCATCACGAACTTCTAAACGGCTCCATTTGACCACCCATTACACAAAAACTAATCATCATATCCATTAGAGATTTTATGTGGTATAATTTGGCTATCTAAGGACTGGATCTGTATAAAATGAAAGTGCTATGGTATGTAATGCATGAAATATGAACAGCTAAAAATCTGAAATATCTGTCCGACCTTCTGAGAGGGTCAGGTGGGAAGTCTGACCCTACTGCTATGATCCAGATTTCTTATCGTTAAACTGGCTTCTCTCCTGTTTGCGTCTGTTTATTTTATGTCTTTCGAGGTGAGACGTAATGTTTTCAAAAAGCTACTTTCTGCTTTGTTTTCCTGCACTTTAACCCACTACTCCTCTTTAAGTCAAACGTGTTTTAAGGATCACCTTTCTGCTGCCTGGGGGTGCCGGGTCAAAGATCCTGGTCTGCATCTCGCTGGGCAGAGCGGAATAAACCGGCAGGATGATCAGCTCGGGGACGTCGGGTCCGAGCGACTTCATCCTCTCGTACAGGATCTCGCAGGCGGTGTCGATCTCCTCCTGCCCGGTTAAAAACACCAGGATGTCACCTGGATGGAGAGAAAACACACAAAATGTTTAACACGGACGCATATAAGAAAAAAAAACCCACTTCTGTACTGACATATGTCAACAGAGAGCAACATAAAAACACTCAAACGTGCTTCAGGGAACTTTCTGTACATTTAAAAACTCTAAATCAATCAATCAGTGCAGTCATTTGACTACCTACTTCCCCTCATCTTTATTTAAGATTAAAAAAAGTCACACCTGGAGGCTCGGTAAGATGAATCTGCATGACGGTGATGAGACTGGCATCCAGGTAGTCCGTCTCAGGTTCTTTGGTGTACAGAACCTCCACTGGATATGTTCTTCCTGGGATGGTGAAGATGGGCGCTTCGTAGAAATACTGAGAGAACTTGACGGCGTCCAACGTAGCCGACGTTACGATCAGCTTCATGTCGGTGCGCTTCTGGACGGTCTAAGAGAAACACAAATAAAATCTCTGTAAATACCACGATACTGGGACAGAAAATGAGTAGAAGAAGCCTCAGCTACGCCTCTCTTACCTTCTTGAGGAGACCGAACAGAACGTCGGTGTGGATCGTCCTCTCGTGGGCTTCGTCCAACATGATGATGGCGTACTGGCCCAGTTCAGAGTCAATCAAACACTCTCTCAGCAGCATACCGTCCGTCATGTACTTGATTACCGTCTCAGGACTGGTGCAGTCCTCAAAACGGATGGTGTAGCCCACCTGGAAAACACAAGACGAAGAGATTCAACAGAGCTGCACGGCCCGATGATCAACGTGGCGATTAGCTACAGCCATTGCTGTAGGAACGGTACTGGCTCGTTTGGCTGCGTTTCCGGTCATAGTGAAGGGCCAGAGAGAGGCGGCAGAGCTCAACAATGTGCTGCCTGAGATTACCAAACTAACCAACAAAATGAATGAGGCCAAACAGAGTGGAAACAAATATGAATTTGCTCGAGCCTATTCTGCTCCGAACACCAGCATAAGAAGACGATGTGTCTCAACGTGGTGATTTTACAGATTATTTCTAAATTAAATGTGCTACTTCAGGTCACGGGAATGTGTCTCAGCTAAAACTGAACCAGAAAGGCAAACAAGGAAAGTAGCTCCTCTAGCAGTGGCTAATGCTATGCTAACGGCTAGCAGCTAAGTTAGCAGGCAGCCACAGATTAACCTGAAAGAGCGTTTGGAAAACAACAATTATTTTAAGATATGGACCTGAATAGTGAAATATTAAGAAAATATCGAATAATGCAGAGATTCATCCATCAGGACCTTGACTTTGGAACGGCCTACCTGAGGAGATGAAGCTTTCAGAGTCAGAAACTTCTTTTAAATCACTTCAGAAAACCCACTTTTACAGACTGACTTTTATGTGAAGTTAAGTTTTAGCTCTATTTAAGTGTTTTATTCTGTATTATGTTCTGTCCATTTCAGATGTTCTCTCTTGTTTTATTTGACTTTTAGCTGCTCGGTTCTTTGGTGTGATGTCATCTCAATAATTCTTTACAGTAGGTTTTCTGATTACTAATTTCTAACTTTAACCCTCAATCTTGTCTTTAATATTTTTAAACTTCCTAATTCCTCTGTTTGATATAAATCTAGTTAATTATTCACTTAATTTATTGTCATTCCTACTTTTATTTTAATTGACTGCTCTGACTTGTCTCTTATATCTTGTTTGATTGTCAAAGCACTTTGTGAACGCTGTTCTTAAGGCTGCTATATAAATAAAATGATTATAATAACTAAAATAGATAGTTTAATCAGTTCAATCTCTATATTACACGTTCAGTTACAGTCACCCTTATTTACGAAGAAGTCTAGTTATGAATGAAAGCTTCTCTGCTGTCCGAACACTACATTAAATATAAATCGACCCCAGATATCAGTCATCAGCATTTCGGTCGATCAATAGCTGATAACATCCTGGATTTAAATACACGCCCTCAGTAAAAGATCTGAGTGTAATTCCGATGACTCACTTCCTGTCCCAGACAACATCCGTACTCCTCAGAGACTCTTTTGGCCACCGACATGGCGGCAACACGTCGGGGCTGCGTACAGCCGATCTTCCCCCTGGTGGTGTAGCCGGCCTCGGCCAGGTACTGAGTGATCTGCGTGGTTTTACCAGAACCCGTCTCTCCGATGACGATCAGGATCTGGTTGTCGTGAACAGCCTGCAGCACGGAGACAGAGAGGTTTTTATCTTAATGTGGACAGAAACGAAGCTAAAATCACTCTGCCACAGGGAGTGTTGTGATAAAACGCTTCATCAGCAGCAGAAGAGAGAATTTAAAAAACTAAAATGAAGACAGAAACTGCTCATTTGCATTTGGCAGATGTTTCTGTTTGATGCATCTTTAAAAAAAAAAACATAAATGAGTGTAAGCATCAACATCTGCTTGTTAAAGGATAATCACATTTACAAAAGAAGCTCATCAGAGTCAATTAGAAAAAGGGAGAACGAGTTGATGTCAAAACTCTGAGAACATAGTGGGACTTTTTTCAGCACAGAGGAAATAATATGCTGTAGGTTCTGGAGATGCTGGACAATAACACATTTTAGAATGAAGGCAGCAGGTGGAAACCTTTTAGATTTAAAGGGAGATGAACCTGAATGAGCTGCTCCTTCAGCTTGTAGATGGGCAGACTTTCCCTCTGCTCCAGGATGGAGAGCTGCGTCTTCTTTCCGTACGAGGCCTTGTTCCCTCCAAAAGCGTGCTTCTTCCACTCTGGGATGTCGTTAGGCATCATGCCAATGCCCCTCATGTTGGCGGCAATCTGCCTCCCGTCGGCTGGAACAGAGGAGTGGAAGAAATTAAAAAAAAAAAAAAAAGCTTCATCTAAACCCTCGTCACATAAACTGTGACGTCACGGCCAGCTCTGCGGGGCTACGGCAGCACAATGCCCACCCATGGAAACTGTCTCGACCACCTCAGGGCCAAGGAGGCACACTGAACCGTGGAAAGACTTTTCCATCCGGCCAGATGGGGGGTTGCAGGAAGCCAGATAACCATCACCAGGACTGAGAGAGCCTGAGGGTTGCTGTCTGCCAGCATGGAAGAAGTCTGACTCCAGCTGAGCTGTGGTTTTGATAAAGCTGCACGGCAAAATTAATCCTGATATTTAAAGCTCAGCAGCCAAAAGCAAGAAAAAACAACATAATCAACACGCCAATTTCCAGCCAGCAGATGTTTTTTTTTTTTTTTTATTGTTCACACGCTGACGTGACATCTTAATGAGCTCATCAGATAGATTTCTTACCGTCTGGCAGCGGGTCGACCCAGTGTTTGTTCAGGCCCATGGGGATGGAGTCCATCTCAGCCTCACGCGCCGCCTGCTTCAGCTCTCGCCTCTCCTTCGCCAAGGCGCTCTGCATCATGGCTGCCTGGGACAGCGAGCCGTCTGGATTCTGTGGAGAGGACGGAAACATGCAGCGCTCATTAAGACTGGAATTCAGATTAAACAGGTTGTGGTCTAATGAAAAAATCCGCACCTAAAGCAACTAGAGCAACGCTGTACATGAGGGGTGTAAAACTCATCTTAGTTCAGGACCACATTTGATCTTCAGTAGATCAGAGCACAGTAACTGATAGATAGCAATAACAATGATAAAATAGTACGAAAATGAGACACAAAATGACAAAAATGAGAAACAAGACGAAACAAAACAAGAGACGAAAAAATTTGCCACAAAAGTTACAAGGCAACAAAAATGGACACAAATGAGACAAAAAAAAGACAAATAAAAGGAAAAAACCTACAAAAAAATGACAAAAAACCACAAGCAAGACAAAAAGAAAAAAACAAGAACATGAGACAAACGACAAAAAACAAAAACAAGACACAAAATGACAAAAATTAGACAAAAGATACGAAACAAAACAAAAAAATGGTCAAAAAAGTTAGAAAGTGACAAAAACATTGACACAAACGAAAAAAAATGACAAAAATGGAAAAAACAACAAAAATATGGACAAAAAAAACACAATTGAAACTAAAAGGAAACACAAAACGGTAAAAACAACACAAATTACAAAAATGAGAGCCAAAACAACAAAATCAAAACAATAAGAAACAAAAAGTTACAAAGCAATAAAAAAATGGACAAACAAAACAAGAGGGACAAAAAAACAAAACAAAAAAAACAACACGCAAAACAGATGAAGCGAAACACAAAATGACGAAAACGAGACAAAAAACAAGCGAGACAAAAAGGAAACGGTAAAACGACAAAAACGAGACAAAATAAGAAAAACTCGACACAAAGCAACAAAAATGAGACACAAAATGACAAAACAACAATCTAGTAATTTTACTTTATGATCAAAACAACTTGTCATGATGTAGAAATTATTTTTTATATTTATAGTTCTACAATCTGCAGTTAATGTCTTCTCTGGAATTTTTACACTTTGAGGGCCGGATTGGACCCTCTGGAGGGACGGTTTGGCCCGCGGACCACATGTTGGACACCCTGCTGCAGAAGGTGGTTTTCTGCATTCATGTGGGAATACCTCTTTAAATGTAACACAATTCCCAGCTTTCTCAACCTAACTACATGATAAATATGTATTTCTCCAGCTAGTTCTCCAGTTACTGAAGCAACAAACTGAATTCCTCGTTACCTTGACGATCTTGACGGGGCTCATGTCCATGCTCTGTTTGGTGTGTCCTCTGAGGAACGGCGGTTCTTCTTCCACCAGCTCGATCTCCAAGTCTTCATCTGTGTGAAACAAACAACTCATCAGCCGAGTAGTGGTCCATCAGATTTAAGTTTTAGATATTTAAGGACAGGAGGAGATGGTTTGAGCTGCACAGAGAAACGCACAACTGCAGGACGTCTTAGTAAAGTGCAATAGAAGCATTAAGCACTGTGACTGAAAACAGAAAATTTTTTTTAACCAACCAAACAACTTTTCTGGAGCCTCTTATGTCGTTCTTTACTTCTCAAATAGTTCCACACTTTGGATTTTCTGCCTGACATCTAAAAATAATTTTAGAAGAAATAGTAAATGTTACATTTGACTTGTAAGACTTACTATTTGCTTGACCGACATCAACTACTTGTTTATTATTTTCTCCTTCTTTATAAAATTTCCAGACTTTAGTGTCTTACTATTATGCATCAAAACACCAAGTTAAGTTTCTCGTATGTGAATTTTGCATTAATTTTATTACAGATGGCCACAGTAACCGTCTATTTATACATCTGCCTGGGACTGAATATTTTCACTTTTTGTTGGATTTGAGTTTTTTCCTGCTTCCAAACAACAATCAATCCCCTCACATTTGCTCGACTAGCAAAGAAAGTCTAATTAAACCACTACATAAGTCGTGCAACTTTGTTTTCGTATGTTAATTACTTACTAAAGTTTCTCGTTTTTAACAAGTTATCAATCAAACACTGCCACTAATCATCTGTTTAAACTATTTTAGCTTCAAACTCAGACTATAAGTGCTTAACATTAGTTTTTACAGAAATATAAACAAGTGTTTAGAAGTCTGATGGGAGGATAAAACAATTTCCTACCTTCCTCATCATCGACTTTAGGAAGGATTCCCGTCTCATCATCAAAATCGGGGAATTCCTCTTTGGAGAGCACATTGGCAGCGATCATCTGAGAGAAAACAAAAGGCATGAGTGTGTCAGAATAAACCTTCAGAGGGGTTCAAATAGAGCTGCTGCCGGTTGTAAATGTCTTCCCACCTGTTTGATCTCCCACTTCTCTGGGTCTGAGATCTTGGTGAGCCTCTTGCGCTCCAGAGTGTCGTCCTGCTCCAGCTCGGGGGCTTGACCCAGGTTCAGGTTGCTCGGCCGGTCGGGATTCCTCATGGAGATTTCCTCTCCACCGTCCGGACCCACGTTCCTCCTCCTGTTGGGGTTCAGGTCCTCTCCCGTCTCCTGGTCCACGTCCTGGCAAACAAAAGAGAAATAAATCAGGCCATAAATATTCCGACACTTTAGGATACACCACAAAAATACAACTATTTATGAACTAATGCGGCCAACAAAATCCCAATTTCTCGTCTCAGAAGCTTCCGGCATCCTGAGATGCTTCACCCACAAAGTCAACCTTCAATTAATTGACAACAGTTGTGTGTTTCCTTACCTTCATACTGAGGCTGGTCTTGGAGCCGGTGAATGACAGAACCTTGACTTTGACTCTTTGTCCTTTGCTGACAACATCGGCCACGTTGGCCACTCGGCCCTCCCTACGCAGCTCAGAAATGTGGACCAAACCCTCCCAACGTTTCCTGAAAATGAAGAAGCACAACCATGGTTGAGTTTCTGAATGAAATAACAGCCGGAGCAAAAGAAGTGACACCTCTTCATGACCAACAGTTGCACATAGAAGTTTAGACTACAGGGGGTCCTCTAACCTGGCAATAGCCACATTAATAATTGTGTAGTACTTGA
The DNA here is from genome assembly GCF_021347895.1 of Acanthochromis polyacanthus. NCBI lineage: Eukaryota > Metazoa > Chordata > Actinopteri > Pomacentridae > Acanthochromis > Acanthochromis polyacanthus. The sequence goes on along the minus strand of NC_067131.1, from coordinate 4,892,321 downwards.
TAGTACTCCACAATATCAATCTGGGACCGCTCCATGTAAATCCGTTCGGAGGAAAGAGGCACGGATTGGACAATGCAACAGTATGTCCCGCCTCTGACAGGTTTGTTTTTAGCCAATCGCGGGATCTTCACAACGAGCGGAGCCAATTGGTAGATTAAACTCATACCAAAACCCGTAGGTAAAAAAGCACAAACATCTTTACCATCCAGAAATGCGCAAAGCGCCTCTCGTTGTTCTTCCTTCAAAGAAGCGACAGGAGATTCAGCTAAAACTGACTTAATAGCAGCATCTACACGATCGTTGTCCTCCGTTGCCGTGTTTGTTTTGATCTACTGGCGCTTGGTGTCGTCGTCACACCCGGATATGCCGCCACACACACGAATACTGCTGCGTGATTGGCCCGAACCAACTTGGTTCAGTACGAAAAGTGAAGGCGGGAGCGGAGCAAGATGGTTTCATGAGAGATTTGTGAACTCACAAATATCGCGAGAAATCAACTTGCTGGCAAGGTTAGGGATCCTCGACTTACATCAGAGTTCCGTTCCTACTGATCTACGCAAGTCGATTTTCACCACAAGTTGGTAAAAATGGAAACAAAGCTGTTACTTTTTTTTTGGTTTCTGATTCTTTCGTTCAGACCGTGAATAGATAGATGTTAAATACCTTGCTGGATAGTCAAATATCAACAAGAAGACATGATGAACGTTTTTGAGCTAAAGCCGTTATGATATCGATCAGTTCTTCGGAAAAGTCATGAATACCAACGACTTTCATCCATGTACGAATCATTTTACAAGAAGATAACAGAATATTGTAACGGATTGATATAGGTTTCAATGTTTATTGTTCAGTTCCAGATTTACCTAATGTCAGTGAACGTCCCATGTTTAGTGAGCTCACCTCTGATTGGCTGAGAGTCAGCAGTAGAGAGAGCTGGGAAAGGCGGCTAATTCCGGAGCTAAGTTATCGGAAACATTAGTGACTTAATACTGACCTTAGTCCCTCCAGCTGAACAAAGCATCCGAACTGCATGATGCTGGTGACTTTTCCGTTGTAGATGTCACCGACTGACGGCTCCTCTGGGGGAGGCCGATCCACATGTTTGTCCTTCCAGCGGTCAGAGTCTCTGTCTTGCTCTTTCCTGGGACTCGGCGAGCGATCGGACCAGCGGGAGGTCTTGTCTCGTCTTTTGCCGCGATCTCTATCTCGGTCTCGCTCTCTGTGCCGGTCTCGGTCTCTGGAGCGAGATCTGGATCTGGACCGAGAGCGATGTCGCCTCTTTCTGTCCTTCTCACGATCTCTGTCTCGGTGTCGGTCTCTGTCTCTGCTTCGGCTGCGACTTCGGCTGTGTCGCCTGCTTTTTTCTGTCCTGTGAGAATAAGTCGTGAAAGAGCACAAAAGCAAACATCACAACTCACTGTCGCTATGATTTAAACTCATTTCACCCTCACAGATCTTTCCTAGACATAATATTTTTGCTTCATATGTACATTTTCTTATTCCAGAAGACAAAATGTGAACAGTGTCTGTCGTCTTACTTGCTCTTGCTGCCTTTGGAGTCCGTCCCGCTGACGCTGGGCATAAACATTTCCAGCTCCTTCATGGCATCGGCTGCGACTTTCACGTCATCTTCATCCAGAAGCCTCTGTTAAAATGAGTAAAACAAAAAGACAGCATCATAATCAACGTCTCTGGTGACATTTGTTATTTATTTGACCTTTATTTTATCAGGTAAAAATATCTGAGAAAAGTTGTTTGAAAACATGACCTAGCCAAGAGGAGCCTGCAAGAACAAGTACACATGTGAACAACAGACACAAATAGACATATAGAACAAAAGTAAACAAGGCAGAAGCATGGGAGCATATGCATGGGAGCATATGCATGTGAGCGAAAAAGATGTGTAGAAAGTTTGTGTATATATATGTATATATGTACATAAAGTCCAACGTGATCAGCAGGAGCAACGGTCAACTACACTCTGTTGGAGTTGAAGCTTAAAGGCGGTGAGTGGAGTCAAAGTTGAAAGTTTTAGGGTGTTTAACCCTTTAAGCTTCAGTGTACCGCCGGCGGTACACCTACTAATTTGCATAGGAATTTCAAGAATGTCCGACGGCTGCAAACACGATTATACAAACACTATACGCTGATGGAAAGCTTAGATTCTCATGAATCTGCCGGTATAAACCACTTTCAGATGCGATTACCACAGCGGGTGAGAAAAACACATTTGTCCGACAAAAACAAATATTCATCCATCCGTTCTCTGTACACGGCTTCAACGCACACAGCGCGACTCACATTTCCGGGTTCATTATTATACACAAAAAAAAGATTCCACAAAAAACGACCATAATCCAACCTTTTACATCCAGACGACACAAGCCAGGAAACTATTTTGTCCAAAACATGTCCGGAAGTCGGTATAAAATCCCCGAATTGGTCCTTTTCAAGGAAAAGCACCTCACGATGCCCGTCCAATATTCCCTGTATTTTTCGTAATTTTTTTTTATTTAAAAACAGAATATTAGCGATTTTTTGTACTGAAAACGGCTGGAATTGACTGAAGCTTAAAGGGTTAATAAGGTGTGAAACAACATTATAGCTTAGCTTTACCATAATATAAGAATTAAATAAGAAGAAGGAGGAGGAGAAGACAACATTACAACAGAAAGCTACTCAGGCCTAACAGAAAGAAGCAAAAAAGTAAATAAATGCAGTTAAACACATTAAAAGATTCAAAAATACTGGATTTCAATACAGATGAATGAATACTAATAAAACACTAAAAGCACCAAAAATGCCATTAACAGAAAGAAGAAGTACAGATACGATTTGAAAGAGCAAAATAAAATTCATAAATATAATGAAAGCAAAGTGAGAGTAAAGAAAAAACAAGGAAAGGCTGAAAAATGGAGTTTAAGAAAATAAAAGTACTCTCTACTTGAGGATCTAAGGCTGCACATCTGGAATCTACAGCTTGGACCCTGACGAGCTTTAGATAAGATCAATAGAATCTTAACATCAATTTTAAATAGCACACAGAGTCAGTGGAGGGAATTTAATTGATAATCAGGCAGCAGAACAGATATGAGACTGAGTTTTACAAGAATGCTGCGAGTTGTATGCATAATATATATAATTCACCTGTAACGACAACTCATCAGAGAGTTAAAGGTGTAGAAGTGAAAATGAGTCACATAGCAGCCCTGAGGCACATTTGGAAAAACGGTGCACTTAAAATGCATTAATTATCATATATTAGAGAAGAGTGTTTTAATGGCTGGGATCATCACAAAGAATTACACAACCTCTCTTGGCAGTGGCCCAAAATCATTGTACACATTTATGCTGCAAAGAGATCTCAGTGTCGGTTTTCAGATTTAATTCTGTTCTTTCAATATTATCAGAAGAAGCCCAACACCAACTATCAGTGCATGTGTAAAGATCCTGTCTTCTCATGATGGTAACAGCAGCGTTAAAGGTCAAACAGAAACCACTGATGAATAATGTGCTAAAGCCACGTACCTTTGGAGCTGGATCATTTGGTCGACACAGAGCAGGAAACATCTCCTTCAGCTTGTCTTTCTCTGACTTCGGCTTCAGCTCAGAGGCTAAAAAAGGAACATATTCATTGTATTACATGTTAATTAATCCAAAACGAGGAATCTACTCTTATTTTTGGAGCGTAGAAGCTCTTTTTTGGGAGCAGCAGCATGCATTTAATACAGCTGTTGTCCAAAACCCTGAAAAACACAAGAGGCACTGAGCTCCAATAGACTGACAAGATTGTGGTTACAAAACAAATTTAAATATTACAATTAAGACCCTACAAGATTATTTATAATACACATTTATCTGAACAAACTTCACCATCTAAACCTCAAAACTCACCAGAGGGTTTAAAAGGCAAGTTAGTGTTGGGAAAAATATAAATTACACTATTTATCAGAACCAGTGAAAACGGAAAAGAAAAACACTGATTTTAAAGTTTCCTTTTAAAACGCATCTGTGCTGTGCCATTTTGCCATTTTTTTTAACAAAATCTAAGCTTAAAAGTATTATATTTCATTAAAGACATGACATGTCTTATTTTAAAAGTTGCTAAAGACAAACCGTTTGCTTTAGATCCTGCTAAATCAAAAATATTTCTGGGCTCCTTGGCACAACTACAAAGCCATTTGAGACTCAGATGAGACCAAAATTTCACTGATTTTCAGGTTTGACTGCAGACTATGCACACAGAGCAGAGAGGAGACAGTCTGGACAAAAATTTAAAATTTAAGTGCCTATATTATGCAGAGCCATCATTGTTTACTGAAGCAGTGCTAACACCTGTGAGGAAAAATATGTTCTCTATGTTTTTTAGACACGCATGAAAATCAGCTTTGTTTCTTTTCTATGAATTAGAACTGTTATAAAGCACAAAACACATTTTTCTGTACGACTGGCCGTTGATTTGTTGTTACAATAGAAGTGCAGGACTTTAAATTGGAGAGAAAAATGAGCCTAGAGTGAGTAAAAATGTGACAGGAGAATTGTAGAGGGTTAAACAATAAGTGTAAAAACCTACATTATGTACTACATCATTACAGAAGTCCATGGACAGGGTAAACAGGAAGCTAACTTGTTGTTCCCAGAATTTCAAAAAGCAGAGTGGGAGGCAGAGCCTTCAGTTATCAGCTCCACTCCTGTGGAACCAGCTCCCAGTTTGGGTTCTTGACACGGACACCCTCTCTAATTTTAAGACCAGGCTTAAAACCTTCCTTTTTGACAAATCTTAAAGTTTGGGCTGACTTGGGTGACCCTGAGGGAGTCAGCTGTAGTCTTCATTTGCACAACTGACTTCTTCTTGGACGTCTCTTAGTTATGCCCCTAGTTCAGCTGCTATAGACCGAGCCTGCTGGGGGACCTGTCTTGATGTACTGAGCCCATTTCTAGTTACCAATGTACTTACTATATATACCGTTATTGCATTGCATTCACTCCCCATGGGTGCCCCCATATCAGCCGGGTTCTGATCAAGATTTTTTTCCCGTTAAAAGGGTTTTTTTTTTTCTGGTCACTGTTGCCTTAGGGCTGCTCTGGGGATTCGGGCATGTGGGTTCTGCAAAGCGAATTGAGGTGCTGAATAATAAATAAAGTCGGATTGTATTAGTCGCACCAACTTACCTTTACTTGTAGATGCCTTGGATGGAGGTCGCATAGTCTGGATGAGCCTGAGCAGGTTACTGATGAGAGAATCCTACAATAAATACAGCAAAAAGTTAGTTACTGATGAGAGAATCCTACAATAAACACAACATAAAATTCGTTACTGATGAGAGAATCCTACAATAAACACAAAGTTAGTTGCCAGGTTTAACTAACTAGGGATTAGCATAGCAACTTACTAAAAGGGATAACTTACTGTGAATTCGGCTCCATTTTGAACCAAGAGAGCTTTGAATCCATCGAAGCTCGTTTGTTTTTCTGCGAGGCTGATGACAAATTCAGCTGTGGAGCAAAAACACAAGAAATTAACATCGAACTGGACGTTAGCTTACACTTGTAAAAGTCGACGAAAGATCACCACGCGGCTTTAAAAAATGACACAAAACACTAACTTAAACAACAGTGAGATTCTATGTAATGTTTTTGAATCTGTTTAACGTTATTTTTTAACGTTTGGAGTCCAAAAGCACTTCGAGTAGGTGGCCAACAACAGCTAGTTGGTTAGCTTCAGCTAGCTAACTGGGGTTTGTTTACAATTCCGCGGCAGAAAATACCCACCTAAATCTTTGTCACTTATTCCCAGATGGTTGTCGAGCTCCGTACACACTTTAGACACCAAAGACAAATATTCTAGCTGCGAAAGCTCGTCCACTCCGCCGTCTGCCATCCTCCACGAGTCGTGTTTTTGTTCACGGAACGTAGACGACGGCGGACATATTGGATGTGGGCAACTTCCGTTTCCGCTTGCTTACGTAATGACACGTTTGTCTGTTCTGTTGTTTTCCCTTCCCACCGCACGATGGCGATAATACTCCTGACGATAGATAGATAGATAGATAGATAGATAGATAGATAGATAGATAGATAGATAGATAGATAGATAGATAGATAGATAGATAGATAGATAGATAGATAGATAGATAGATAGATAGATAGATAGATAGATAGATAGATAGATAGATAGATACTTTAATAATAAAATTCAAATTCAAGTGATCAGCAGCTTACATACATCACCAGAAATAACAAAAAGACCAGACAGGCCAGTTAGTAACATTAGCATTAAAGGTTAATATATGGTCTGAAAAACATGCTGCACAATACTATAAAAAAATCAAACTTCTAATTTTAAAGTCTATAGAAATATTAACTCAGATAAGATAAGATAAGATAAGATAGACTTTATTAATCTCACAAAGGAGACAGTAGCCTGGAGGTGAACACACTCCTCTCCCTGGTGCCAGTCCTGTGCAGAGTGTTGGGTGTTGTCCAGGATGGAGAGAGTCTTCTAGAATTAAAACCACAGTAAATTACTCCACCTGGGTTACTGGGACATACCAATCTTTCTTCTCGGGTTTTGGTCGCAGACTGTGAAAACAGTTCATGTTGTAAAAGTGATCTATCAAATCAAAAGTTCTGGAAGGTTTTCAGCCCATATGTTTCTCTACTTATTCGACCACCTGGTCCTTGTTTGAGGAACTCTGTTAACCCTAAAAGGCCCACAGTTGCAAAAAACATCTATATCTGTCAATGTTTGTTTGTATTTTAATGCCACATAGTCAAACAAATGTGATACATGCCACTTTAATATCAAATAAATAGACGTTATATAACCTTACTGTATTTAAATTAGTTCTAGTCTGAACTAAAGGTGGTTGCTCTGATGTAAAAACAAAAACTAACAGTTTACTGTATTTAAAACACAGGAACCCAATGCAACAAAACTCACTTTACCATAAATTACTAGAAACTTTAATTTTTTTCAGTACTTTCACCTTTATTTAGGATGCCACATTTCTGGAGATGTTCTGCTCTTTGCTGGAGGGTTTGTGTTCTACCTTTTTCCTTAAAATAACACAAAGATGGTCTATTGGTTTTAAGCCAGATACCATACCACGTTTTCACCTTTTTGACTCTTGTGTGGTTTTGGCAAAGTGCTGTGAATGGTTATTGTGCCAGAATATTCTTCTTCTGCCAATCCTCTGCAGACTGGGAATCATCTTGTCAGTTATTATTCTGGTATATCCTCAGGCATTCATGGACAATCTACAAATTTCATCTCCCCTTTTGCACTCATACAGCCCCATGTCACCACACTCCCACCTCTGTGTTTCACTGTCAGGACTATGCATTCACTGTTGTAGTTCTGGCCAGGTTCATACTGAACACACTAGACTCCATCTGAGTTAAACAAATTTATCTCATCTGAACAAAGAATGTTCGAACAACATTCATCAGGTTTCTTTTTATGTCTTTTAACAAAATTTCATTTGGCAGTTTTGTGCTGAAGAAGTTTTTTTTCTTGGACATCATCGATAGAATCCCAGTTTCTACGGACTGGAAGTCATCTTGTCAGCCTGTATTCTGGTTTATCCACTGGCATTCATGGAGAATCTCTAAATACCATCTCCCCAATAAGTTTTGCACTAATGCAACTCGATATCATCACTTTCGTTCTTCACTGTGAGGACTATGCAATCACTGTGGTAAGTCCTGGCCAGGTTCATACCAGACTATTATTAGTTTGATGTTTATTTTGGTCTCATCTGATCCCAGATTGCGTTCCCAATATTCATCGGGCTTCATTTTCTGCCTTTGAACAAAGCTTTTTTCCTGCAGTTTTGTACTGAACAGCAAGGAATGTTTTTTCCTTTACGTTGTCTATAGAGGTTGACATTATGCAAAGTCCTTCTGAGCTGTCACAGACACTCTGATTTCCACTCATGACCTTTGTACCAAGTCCACACATTTGCTTCAGACTTGTTTTTCAGAGCTATATTGTGCAAGTATTGAACTGTCTGTGGCAGCGTTTTACTAGAATTACTACTGCAGCTCTGATTAGTGGTACTGCGGCTCGTTCTTGACCTCCTGATTACTGCTGTAGCTGTGTTTCTGATTTTTAGTTGATCTTTCTTTCCATCTTTGTGAAGCCTCACAATCACATTTTCAGGTTCTCTGGCGAGTCTTTTCCATTTGGAGCCATGATGTAGACATCGTCGCAAGCTGAGACAGTTCTGGTGTTCAAAAATCAGCCAAAATCACGGGTGGACTCAGTTTAGTGTCATTAATCACAGGTGTATTCACTTTTTTGCCTTGAGTTTCTACTTCTATTGTACTTTTAATAAAGTCTCTCTGAAGTTTTCATTTTTGATTGTTCATAAGAAGAAAAACAGTTATGACAGATGATAAAATTCTGAATTATTTCACATTTATGTGTTTTTTTACTTCTGTAGTATACTGTTGGTTCGACTATCAGGTCATGAACTCCCACGAACTCCTTCGAACTCATCGCTTTGTTTTATTAAACTGGATACGTCAGGTTCAATGAGGTAAGATGCTTGAAACACTATTTTTCGTGGCTTGTGTTAACTTGTTTATAGTTAATGTTTTATGTTCTGTCTACAGTACAGACGTAACTTCGGCCCTTGGGATGCGCTGCAGGAACTGAATTATGTCTTGTGTAGCCTTGTTGCCTAAACAAATGTCACAACGCAATGAAGAATTTATTAGTGGGCGGGTTTAGGGTATCTTAGATAAGCGCTGCTCATTCCACTCTGCTCGCCAAATGAACCACACTGCATCATATATGTGGGCAGGTGAACCTTCAGTTTTATGGTTTGGACCGCTATAAATCAAGACAAGCTCTAATCCTACAGCACACCGTGATGTTTCAGACAACCGGAACGCTTTTAAATATGTATTCATAATTTGCTGAGGTGTGCCAATATGATCTCATGCACAACCGGCCGGCAGCCCTGACCTGAATCACGTCCAACACATTTGCATAAATTGTGTTCATGTGAGGGAAATTTTCTGCAGCCAGGTTCTTCCCAGAAGACTAGAGGCTGTTATAACAAAATTAATTTCCACGGATTAAGGAGGGAGATGTTCAGCAATCACACATGTAATGTTTAGGCATGGGTGTGGATTTAATTTACACACCGAGCAGGAATCCTCCCTATGAAAATATGAGTGTTAATACTTACATTTCTGTATTCTGGGGACTTTTTCTGCACACGTTTATGAGAAAAACTATTTGCACGTTTTTCATCATGCTACTTATCGGTTTTTTGAAACTACATCAAAAAATTTACTGTTAGGATTCAGATTTTACATGTTTTATTAAATTACAGATAACTAGTGAAATGACAGAAAAAAATAGGCATTCATTTACAATTTTTCATATTTTAGTTTTCTAACAGTGTTTGTGAAATTACAGTTTTTACTGTATTTAAGTCTGATATAAATCCTTATTTTGCATGTTTTTTCCAGTAGTAGAAGAAAAAAAAAAGTATATGAAGGACTGGAGAATATATTTAAAAAATCCAAAATTATTTTACAGATTTTCTTTATCTTGAATTAAAGCTATTTAATAAAATAACAGAAAAAAGTAGCATTTTACAAGTTTACTATTAAAAAAAATACTACAAAAAACAGGCCAAAGTGGTACATAACATCAACATTTAAAAAAATAAATGAATCAGTATTTGTAAACACAGTAATTGATTCTTTTACGATGTGTGTAAAATTTTCCTGTTTTTACCGTATTTAAATCAGCAAAAACTGCCCTTATTTTGCACACATCTGTTATCTTCAAAGTTTTCACAGTTATTGAACCTTCAGTATTCCACCATATTTTAGCATATTTTTTCTGGCTCGTTGCCGCCAGATTTTCACTTTTTTTGCGATTTGTTTTACAGTGTATGTCTACACTAGCATTTGTAGGTGCCCACATTAAAACGTTTTCCATACAGTTTACATATCAAACTATGAGCAGGAGTCGTGAAACTATCTGGGTGAGAAGAAGAAAACTTGAACTCTTTTTAGCGATGAATCGGTGTCTCATCTCCAACACTTTCCTTTTGTTTTTATCCGAGGCCAGAACACAGAGTGTCGCAGCACACGGCCTCATGATTCACGGTTTAGCTCCCACCAACAGGTTTATCTGCTGGAAGCGTTTCCACCGAGGGGAGAGAGTCGGTAAATCAGGGCTGCGTGTTGCATGACTTTATATGCATTGTCGGGGCAACGTTCTGGCCGAGGCGGTGCGGTGTTTATGCTGAGACTACTAATGGTATGCAGCACACAGGAGACGTCCCCCTCCTCCTTTCGTCCTGGGATAACCCTCCATATACCTCTCAGCAACTCCTTGACCCAGTCACATGGGCTGGGATTCACACGCACACACTGTCCTCTGTGTGTTTACGCTACATATTTCCCTGCTGTCTGCGCCTCCCCCTGACTCTAATCTCCTTATTAAATCCAACCCTCACACTTATTTCACACACCGGTGCTTTTGTCATAACTACTCGAAATTTAGAGAATGCCATGTTCTTTGCTGGTTGCTCGTTATTCATGCTTCACTTGGCTGAGATTCCCACTCTTGTTCCCCTTTTAAAGCATACATTTTACATTTTTCGCGTCCTCTCGCAGTATGTCGACTCGGCCGGTAATGGATTCTTCCATCCCAGGAGATCTCTTTCCTCAGGAATCCCACATGATCATTTCCAAGTTTTTTTTCCCCCCCTTCTTCTTTCTTCCCCCCCTTGTAGTTGCTCAGAGACACAATCTGGAACTTATTTAGCTTTTTTTTGGGTAAAGGAAAATGCAGAAAAGTTCAAAGCATGCGTTGCAAAAGTGCATGGACACCTGATCATTAATCCCATATGTGGCTGCAGAACATCTCATTCTAGAGGAACGGGCAATAATCTGTTGCTTTTGGAGCATCCACTCTGGTGAAAAAAAAAAGGAGTTTCCTGGAACCTGGCTGCAGGGATTTGCTCCCATTCTGCCACCAGAGTATTAGCGAGGCCGACATGGATGCCGGATGATCAGACTTGGCTCGTAGCGCTTGGATTCATCCCAGGGGTGTTGAATGAGGCTGAGGTGTGAAAATATGAATCTGGCTTTGTGTTTAGGCCACTGTCATGTTTTAACAGGAAAAGACTTCACTAAGAACTATTGACACCAAGCTGGACGTATGTTAATATCAAAGCTGCAGCAATGAAGAACTCAACTTTACTCTCATATCTGTGACTTAAATATGAAACAAAACCATAAACTGTACGTGGAAAATGGACGTAGCCATTCGAAAGTCACCTGTTGGTTTGTAGACTGCAGTTTTAAAACCTTAAATTTGGTGTTTTAGTCTTTTGAAAACCAATGTCATGAGGAAGGAGTAGATCTGAGAACTATCAATAGAAACTTCACAAGCTGTAAAGGATAACTTTCTTAACTGTTTATTTTCCTCTAAAGGGGACCACAATTTATCAAATTTATACCATAATGTATTAAAGAAGATTTAAAACTACCAATTGAGACCAAAAACTTATGAGGAAAATATTTCTTGAGGTAGCAAATCAAGTTAGAAGTTGAGTCATTTTCTCATAGACTTCTATAGAATCTGACTTTTTTTTTTTTAACAATCACAAGAGTCGCCCCCTGCTGGCTGTTAGAAAAATGCAGGTTTAAAGCAACTTTTTAAGGTATTAACTAGAAAAAAGCAATTAGCTTAACATAAATGCCACAAGTTCTTTCAGACATGCATTTTTTGGCCTTTTTTGAATCAGAATTAAACATTTAAGAGTTTTTATGTTTTGTTAAACTGCAAATAATTAGTGAAATCACAGAAAATAGGCGTTCATTTACATTTTGACTGAAATATTCATTTTGATGTTCACATAGAAATTTATGTATTTTTTGAAAAAATATAATAATTAACATTTCATTGTAAAATTACAGTTTTTACTGTATTTAAATCTGCTAACAAATGTTTACAGATATTTGTCACTATTTGAAAGACAAATTAAGTAAATTAAGGATTGAAAAATGCTAAATCATTTAAAAATGTAATTTTATAGATTTACCCTGTCATGTTTATTTACACAAAGTCATGAGGAAGAAGTAGATCTGACCAAAATGTACCTTACTATATCATTTATTTTCCTCTAAATGGCACCATTTTTTTCAATCAAATTCACAACATAATGTATTAAAGAAGATATAAAATTGTCAAATGAGACCTAAAACTTGAGGAAAATGTTTCCTGAAGTAGCAAATCAAGTGAGAAGTTGAGTCATTTTCTCCTAGACCTCTATACAATGAAGACTAGAGGAGTCGCCACCTGCTGGCTGCTAGAAAGAATGCAGGTTTAAAGCACCTTCATTGACTGTTCACAAAAAAAAGAGGCAATTAGCTTAGCATAAATACTTCAGCTCCTTTCTGACATGCCCTCATTTGCATTAATCTGACAACATGTTTAATGTTTTTTAAATAAAAATTGCAATAACTGATCTTGTTAGTTTCCGTATTAATTTCAACATGAAACAAATCTAAACTGCTTGCAGGAGCACAAATAATTAAGAGAAACAAGGGATTTTTGACAAGAAGTGATTTAAGGAAGGATTTTCTCACATTTCAGCACAAAAATGAGTTTAAAAACATCTCAAAGGCAGCTTGTAGGCCTTTTTGTCGTTCATGTGGATGTCCATAAAATGTCAACAAAAAAAAAAAAAGAGGAAGAAATTGTTTTATTCTAATCTGATACAACATCAACATGAGCTGAAGTTTATTTGGTTTCTTCCGGCTGTTCTTAGGAGTCTTTCCTCTGAGCTTAAATCTGTAGAAAAGCTATCTGAAAGTGGCTGGAAACTGAAGCTCCCCAACTAACTCAGAGCATGTTTTGTGTTTATTCCGTAAATTATAATGTAAAGATGACAGCTTGTGGTTTCAGGAGGGAGTTAAGCGCCGATATTTTTTCTTGTTGAGCAACAGACCGACGGATTATTTCTCCCGGAGTCTTGTTGTCAGAGCGGGAAACACGGATGAATAAATAGTCGTTCGGTGAGATGTGGTTAGAGCTCTCCAGAGGTGCTTTCAGAGCCAGACCAGCTGTTTCCATCCTGCTTTCTGGCTCTGCGCTGAGGCGATCACCTCCGGGTCGCATATTTAACTCACGGATATCGATCTTCTCATGTAAATTTCAAAGAGGCCACAGGCTGTTTCACCAAAAGTTCTTTCAAGATTTCACTTTTGGGAAGAGTGTGCAAGTGGATCGGATAAAAATTTCAAGAACAGATGTCAATGTGAAATGTCCCCAGGTGATTGCTTACAATGAAACAAGGATTTTTTTTTTTTTTTAGCAGGAAATAAAAAAGATGCACACATTTTAGATTAACAGTCACTCTAAATCTCTGTGCAATAAATATTTTTATGGTGTCAGTGGATAAAATGAAGAAACAAAAAATATAAATGAATCAAGCCTCTGACTCTTACCTCATTGTTTTTAACTTATGGTTTCCAAAAACATGGATTTCAATGATGCAAATTGGTCAGAAAAGGCATAAATTGTCCAGAAAAGGAACAAATCAGTGCTGTTTTTTTTTTTTTTTTTTTTACTTATGGTATCCAAAAATATGTATTTAATTCACTTTTAAGGCCATAGAGGTAGATTTCAGAGGGGAAAGAAGCAACATGTCATCTTAAATATCTGAAACAAGCAGAAAACCTTTAGAAAAACTACTATGATGCGGCAAAAATGTCTCCAGAACTTGGCTGTTTTTACTGTCAAAATATGAATTATGAGCTCATACAAGCACCCAGTCTGCTGTTGAAAACATAATTGGATTGTATATGTTCTATTATGTCTCTAAATTATCTCCAGGTGCATGAATTTAGTGTTTTTCTTGACATAAATCAAGACGTTTCCACATAAAATGGTGCAAAAAAGGCAGAAATTGGCCAGAAAAGGAACAAATCAGTGCATAAAAATTCACCTGAATGCAGGAAATGAAGTTTGATGCTCAGCTGTTCATATTAAAGACTTATGAGGCTGACCTTGTTGTGGTTTTTTCAGGCCGTTGTCCTGGAAAACAAGAAAGGTGTACATGTTGTAACTTAACTGTCATTCAAAATCTCTGCAGAACTAGTTGCAAAATCAGTAAACAAAAAACAAGTATGACTCTTTTACCTCATTGTTTTTGACTTATGGATTCAAAAATATTGACTTCATTCACTTTTTTGGCCATAGAGGTAGATTTAATAAGGGATGCAAGCAATATCTCATCCTAAACATCTGAAAGAAGCAGAAAAGCTTTTGAAAAATTGCTATAATGCTGCAAAAATGTCTTTTTGTCTCCAGAACTGGGACTTTTTTTTACTGTCAAAATATAAATTATGAGCTATAATTAGATCCATGTTTGTTCTATTATCTTCAGGTGCATGAGTTTTGTGTTTTCTAAACATATATGAAGACATTTCCACCACAAATTGGTGCAGAAAAGGCACAAATTGGAATGTTTGATGCTCAAACATTCATATTATAGACTTGCGTGTCTGACCTTGTTGTGGTTTTGCAGGCTGTCATCCTGGAAAATAAGAAAGGTGTAAATGTTTAAGATAAAGTTTCACTCAAAATTTCTGCACAATCAGTATTTTTATCGTGTCAATAGATAAGTTCAGTGTGTCGTTTAAGAAATAAATGAAAAACCCAGACAATTCCATTGTAAATCAATGCAGAAATGGTGCAAATTGGTGGGAAAAGGCACAAATCAGTGCATAAAACTGAGCAAATGAGCCATTATGTCATTAAATATTCACACATTTGCATAAATTACTGGTTAATTTTGTTGAGAAATGAGAGGCAAAGGTTTCTACAGAGGGGATTTAAAATGTCTCTCAGGGAAATAAAGGAATCTTTGCCGTGCTTTCAGGAGTGAAATGTCCTATAGGCGGCTTATAAATGATAAACGAACAAACCCTTCAGTAAAACCTCCAGAATATAGATGTAATTAAAGTGGAAGATTTATAAGAGATACTGAAAGTGGAGATTTCTGGCTCAGAGTTTGAGAAAACAGCCTTCAAAGATGTGTGTTCTAATTGAAATCTGCAGACGTAAATAGACAAAGTGCAGTAAAACAAACACTCAGATGTGTGCTTTGGACGTTTTCTCGCCGCTCTAGATCTTAAAACTGTCCTACGCATTTTAAGAAAGACGATTTCTCCCGCAGCGTCTCGCCTCGAAGGAATGCGTTCTCATTATTAGCCAGCTGTCGTTCGACTCCAAAAATCAGGATTTGTGAAAGCAAACCTGCCATCTGGGCCAGGGGTGTCCAACATGAGGCCCGTGGACCAAAACCGGTCCTCCAGAGGGTCCTATCCGGCCCTCAAAGTGTAAAAATTACAGAGAAGACATTAACTGCAGATTGTACATTAGTAAAACTAAATTTAAAATAATTTCTAGACCGTGACAAGTTGTTTGGATCATAAAGTAAAATACTAGATTTTTCTTTTGTCATTTTGTGTCTCGTTTTTTTGTAATTTTTGTTCTCTTTTTGTCTGACTTCCGTCTTTTGTCTCATGTTTTGTTTCTCATTTTTTGCATTTCCTTTTTGCCTCGCTTGTGTTTGTCATATTTGTCATTGTGTTTTGCTTTATTCGTTATTTTGGGAATCGTTTTGTGCTTTTTTGCCTTGCTTGTTTTGTGCTTTTTTTTTTAGTTTCGTTTCTCGCTTTTGCCATTTTGGGTCCCATTTTTGTAATATTTGCCTCGTTTTTGTCGGTCATATTTTTGTTTTGTTTATTTTCTTTTTGTCTCGCTTGTGTTTTGTCTTATTTTTGTTATTTTGCGTTTTGCTTTATTCGTAGTTTTTGTCTCTCTTGTGTCTACTTTAGTTTTTTGTTTCTTCCTTTGTCAATTTTTGCCTCTTGTTTTGTCGTTTGTCTCATTTTTGTTATTTTGTTTGTCGCGTTTGCCATTTTGTGTCTCATTTATCATTTTGGGTTGTGTTTTTGTAATATTTTGTCTTGTTTTATCTTGTCTGACTTGGCATTTGTCTCATGTTTGTAGTTTTCTTTCATCAGGTTTCTTTTTTTGTCTCGCTTGTGTTTTGTCTTATTTTGGTCATTTTGTGTTTTGCTTTACTGTTTTTTTTTGTCTCTTTTTGTTGTTTTGTTTGTTGCCTTTGTCATTTGTGGTCTCATTTGTGTCTATGTAGTTTTTTGTTCCTCCATTTTTTTGTCTAAATTTTTTCTTTATTTTGTTTTGCGTCGTTCGTCTCATTTTTGTAATATTTTGTTCATAAAGGATTTTTTTTTCTCTGTATCATTTTCCAGGAATCCATGCAGTGTTTAGAAGAAATGTTCCTCAAATACTCGCTTGTTTTTTTTCCCTTCCTTATCATTTTGCTTTCTTTTCCAACAGCATGTACTGTATATGTGTTCAATCAGGGGGCTGTTTGAAGGCAGCCTGAGGTCCTCACCTGACCTGATTCCAGAGAAAGCCGGGAAACGTATGCAGGAGGGGAAGGGAAGTGGGTGGGCTCACGCTTACATAACAGGCCTCTAATGTATACATGTGTGGCATGTACAGGCATGATTTGTGCAGCAGGCGGGCGCTGATAAGGCTGCAAGGATTAGACGGAAAAGAAGAAGAGAGGATCCACGAGAGACTCTTTAGAAAGAAGTCCCGTCTCTCCTGGTCTCACTGGGTGGATTCTTATCCTGGTAAGCAACACATGCGTGCAAATAAAAAAAAAGTTCCTTATTTTGTGAAAAGTGTGACGAGGCCGTCCGCTAACCGTCCCTCAGCTGGCTGCAGTGTTCTCCCGCTGCTTAGTGGTGGAAAATTCCTGCTATGAGGGAGCATGAAGAGAGTGTGTATGTGTGTATATATATATATATATATATATATATATATATATATATGCGTGTGTGATTGTGTATGTGCACATGCCAAAGAGAGAGAGAGAGGGAAGGAGGAGGGCGATCAGAGGGGGCCGGGCTTTCATCCAAACAGCCGGCGAGGGGATTGGTTGGCGGAAAAGCTGCCTTTGTGAGATCACAGCCCCCACAACAGCTTCCACCCACAAACCCACACTTCACGGACTTCAAGAGCCAAACCTGCCCGCAACTAAGTTAATAATAAATAAAAAAGATGAGTGGAACCTTGAAGTCATTCACACTTACCTGCTGCTGATGCAAAAGGACCCAATTACACAGTTTACAAGACGAGTTCTTCACACTCCTGAATCACAGTCGGCTCCTTTATGCAATTAATTCCCAATTAGATGTCAGCTGCAGGATGACAGATTATACTCTGACCTCGTGGTTTTTCAAGTTGTTGTCCTGGAAAATAAGAAAGGTGTTTAAGATGAACAGTCAATCAAAACTAAAGAAATGTGCATTTTTATAGCGCCAAAGAATTAAATAAACAAGAGCAATCCGAGATTTCTGACCTCTGCCAAGGGAAGATGTGGATGGTAAAGTTGGAAAATCTAAATCCGGATCCAGAATCGAGATCCTTATCCGGATCAACACAAAATTTGAATGGAGTCTTCCCTGGGCCAAGATCCACCTCTGGTGAAAATTTCATGAAGATCCGACAAGTAGTTTCGGAAAAATCCTGTCCACAGACACGCACACAGACAGACAAATAAATAAACGGACCCGATCGCATGACCTCCTTGGCGGAGGTAACAAACAAACAAAAGTCTGACTCTTACCTCATTGTTTTTGACCTATGGCTTTCAAAAATGTGCACAGATGTAGATTTCAGAAGGGATATCTCATCCTAAATACCCGAGAGAAGCAGAAAACCTTTTGAAAAACTCCTATCATAGTGCAAAGGTCTCCAAAATTGGATCTTTCTTACTGTCAAAATATGAATTATGAAGTCATATGAGCACCCACTCTGCTGTGAAAAATATGATTAGATGCAAGAATTTAACATTGTTCCTGCAATAAAGAAAGACATTTTCACCATAAAATGATATAAAATAGTTGCAAATTGGCCAGAAAAGGAACAAATCAGTGCATGTATTTTACCTGAATGCACGTAATGAAGTGTTTGATGCTAAAATGTTCCCATTTTAGGCTTATGAGACTGGTCTTGTTGCTTGGCAGACTGTTGTCCTGAAAAATAAAAGAAGTGTACATAATTAAAATAAAGGGTCGCTCAGAATCTCTGCAAAAATTGCTGCAAAATCAGTAATTTTATTGTATCGATGGATAAGAGCAGCATGATTACAAAAAAAAAAAAAAAAAACGAACAAAAATAAATAAATCAAGCCTCTGACTCTTCGTTGTTTTTGATTGATTGCCTCCAAAAATGTGGGTTTCATTCACTTTTAGGGCAAAAGGCGCAGATTTTAGACGGGATATGTCGTCTTAAATATCGGAGAGAAGCAGAAAACTTTTTAAAACTGCTATGATGCTGCAAAAATATCAGTTTTTCCCCATAAATGGGTCATATTTTGACTGTCAAACATAAATTATGAGCTCATACCAGCACTCTGTCTGCCAGGGAAAACATAATTAGATTCATATACGTTCCCTTATGTGTCAAATTGTCTCCAGGTGCATGAATTTAGTGTTTTTCTTGACATAAATAAAGACATTTCCACCATAAACTGATAGAACAGGAACAAATTGGTGAGAAAGGAAACAAATCAGTGCATAAAATTCATCTGAACGCAGGAAACGAACTGTTTGATGCTGAAAATTTCTTATTGAGACTGATATTGTGGTTTTTCAGGCTGTTGTCCATTCAAAATTTCTGCAGAAATCTGTATTTTTACGGTGTCAACGGATAAAAATCAGCATGGACATTAAAAAAAACAAAACAAAAATACAAGCCTCCGACTCCCTTACCTCATTGTTTTGGGCTTATGGCTTCTAAAAATATGGATTTCATTCACTTTTAGGGCCAAAGGTGTAGATTTAATAAAGGATGCATGCAACACGTCGTCCTACATATCTGAAAAAAAACAGAAAACCTTTTGAAAACTACTATGATGCTGCAAAAATGTCTTTTTTCGCCCATAAATAGGTCAGATTTTGACTGTCAATTTAAAAATATGAGCTCATACGAGCACCCAGTCTGCCGTGGAAAACATAATTAGATCCATATATGTTATGTTAAGTTTTACATTGTCTCCAGGTGCATGAATTTAGGGTTTTCCTTGACATAAATAAGACATTTCTGCCATAAAATGATGCAGAAAAGGTGCAAATCAATAAAATTCACCTGAATGCAGGAAATGTGGTGTTTGATGCTCAAAGATAAATTATTTAAGCTAAAGGGTCACTCAAAAGTCAATGGATAAAATCAGTATGACATTTCCACAATAAATTGATGCAGAAATGGTGCAAATTGGTAAGAAAAGGCACAAATCGGTGTGTAAAAATTCACCTGACTGCAGGAAATGAGGTGTGAGATGTTCCAACTTTCCTCGGGGAGGAGACCAGACCTCTGCTCCATGTATCCCCGCCAGTATGCAGATGCTCACAGTTATAACTTTTGCAGCACACAGCCGTTTTTGGCGATAACCAACCAGATTTGCATCACCTGCCCAGAACCAGCCTGCAGACAGACTGTTATGAACCAGAGTGTGGACACAGTGAAGCATTTAGCAGCGAAAATCTGAAATATCTCCACGAGGAGCTGGTAGAGACCAAAAACGGAGCTAAAAGGAGTGTAAATAATGACTTAGCATTAATGCTAATGCTGCTCCGTGCACAAATGATCAGCCATTTGCTAAAACATTTGAATGCAACTTTACAAGATGGTAATTTGTGTGTTTACAGCTTGTTTTATTGCTGGAAGACACTCAAAACCTGTAAAAAGTTGCACAATTTGTTTCAAGTTGCTGCACACTCTACATACGTTTGTTAGAAAATGTGATACCTTTTGCATTTGGTGGATGTTTTATTGGTGTTGCTCCAAAACTTGTTGGTGATCAAGCTTGAAACAAACCCATTTTCGAAGCAGTAATATTTTCTTTTTCATGTTAACGGTCTTTTGGTGCCTAAAGAAACCCTTTTTTGATGGTTCTTTGAGAAACCTTTAGGGGTTCTTTGAAGATCTGTTTGCAGAAATGGTTCATTAAAGAAGCTTTTGCACTGAAAATGAGACATTGTAGGTCCAAGTCACGAGAAAAATGGGGAAAATTCACATATTCACATTTAGTAAATTCAAAAAGAGCAGTTAAGTTTACTAAATTCCTTCATGATGGTTCTTTTTGGAGCTAAAAATGTTTTTTCTTTGGCGTGACAGGTTCCAGTTAGCGCCTTTATTTTTCAGGGTGCTTTTCTTTAACTTATAATCGACATATCAGCAAACTATGCAATACCATGGCACCTATTTCTAGCCGAGTATCTTTGCGTTTCATTCCCAGGTGGTGCTGGTTTCCACTGTGCTCCATGCTTTGACCACCAGATGGAGATACTCCGTCAGCCTGTCGGTGTCACCGCTCAGTGACCCCGTATAACCTGGCCCTTCGCTGCAGACCTTTCCCCCACATCTCCGTTTTCTTCCCTCACTGGTCCGACTCCAACCTGGATCCTTGTTTGTACAAGGAAGCCACAACTTTCACTCTTCAGTCCCTATTTATGTGGCGCTTCATTTTTTTTTTTAAACCTCAGGAGATTGTTTTTTTTTTGTGGGGGAGGGGAGAAGAAATATTGCTCCATTTTTGTACTGCACGAGTTTAGAGGCGTTAAGGGAGCGGATGACAGGCTTTCTACAATTTGCTGAGCTGCTAACCCTTAATCCAAATTGCTCCAACTACCAGCTAAAAAGGTGGATCGCGAAGCCATGACATTAGGATTTAGCAAGGCAGGTGCAATAATGTCGCTTTTTAAACATCATTTCTGCAGAATCAGAACAGACTGGAGCTCACCGAGGGCCAACGACACACCAGCAGACATCCTTGACCGTTTTTTTTTTCCTTTCCTCCTGCCAGCAGCCTTCCCATCTGTGACACCAAAGCCATCATGGGTTGAAGAATTGGCAGTCATAGCCTTGTGACATGCTGTCTCTCACTGGGAAACCTTGCAGCGCACCGAGAGACATCTGAGTTGATCTGTCAATAAGTCAGAATGCACTGTGACATGCGCTGATGAACTGAGCAGTGCTGCCAGCGCCCGTCTTCCCGCTCCGCCGCTGATTTGACCGGACAAATCTCGTTCACTCTTGGTCTGGCCATTATTTTCGGCCCCGCTGGGTTTTCTACAGTTGCTGCGTGCGACTGTAAAGAACATTGTTTGCCAATTATGCAAATACAGTTCACCGAGGGGAGGTGTGCACGTACCGCCACACAAACACCGCTGCCCCTAATCTAAGAAGGATTAAGTGCTCATCTTGGATTATGGTACACAGGGACATTTACATTTTAAACTATTGCTCTGGAGCGTGTCAGAGGGGGGTTTCAAAGTGTTGATGCAGTGATAATGTGGTTTTCTTACTTTGTTGTTGGTCAAATATAGAAGTAATGAGATCTAAATGAACCTTAAGAATAGACACACCTACCAAACACTGGAGGTTCCTTTAATTCCTCCAAAACAGCTTCAAGCTGTTGAGGCATCTCTAAAGGTTTCAGGCACCGAGATGTCAACAGAAGATCCGTCAAGCCTTGGTTTTACAGCACAAACGCTCGATTGGATTGAGTTCTGGAGAATGTAGAGGCCTCTTCGTCATGTTCCTCAAACCACGCCTGAACAATCTTTGCTTTGCTATGAAGGGACGCACACATAGTCTACAACCATATTTAGGTATCTTTGGTGCCTCCAAAACAGCATCTCTGAAGGTTTCAGCAGAAGATACTTTAAAGACTAGTTTTTTTCCAACACATGTGGT
Organism: Acanthochromis polyacanthus; assembly: GCF_021347895.1. Taxonomy (NCBI): domain Eukaryota; kingdom Metazoa; phylum Chordata; class Actinopteri; family Pomacentridae; genus Acanthochromis; species Acanthochromis polyacanthus. The sequence continues at coordinate 4,870,474 of NC_067131.1, read as the reverse complement.
TGATCAGATTGAGATCTGGAGAATTTAGAGGCCAAACCAACATCTTTAACTCTTCATCATGTTCCTCAAACCATCCCTGAGCAATGTTTGCTCTGCTATAAAGGAGTGTCTACATGTTTAACAAATAAGACTTAAGCATATCTACTGATCAGACACAGGGTTAGGATCACCTACCAAATACTGTAGACATTCCTTTGGTGCCTCCAAAACAGCATCTCTGAAGGTTTCCTGTAATTTCAGGCACCAAAGTGTTAGCAGAATGTCCTTTAAGATGAGTTTTTCCGGCACATATTCTTGACTGCATTGAGACCTGGAGAATTGAGAGGCCAAATCAACAACTTTGACTCTTGATCAGGTTCCCGAAACCGTCCCTGAACAACGTTTGCTCTGCTATGAAGGGGTGTATACGTGGCCTGCAACAACGTTCAGATATCAAAGTAACATCCACATGAATGCAGGATCCAAAGCATTCACAGCAGAACTTTCTCCAGAGCATCATTTTTCTTCCACCAGCTTGTTTTCTTCCCACAATGCATTCTGCTGCTATCTCTTTCCTAGATAAACAACTTTTTTACACACCTGTCCGTCCATATTGTGTTAAAGAAAGCTCCATTCATCAGACCAGGATGCTCCGTCCTGATTGTAGGAGCTTTCAGAGGTCACCGTGGCCACTCTGACCACTCTTCATAGCCAGCTTTAAAGTTTCCAGCAGTTTGTGCTGCAGAAGCTCCTCTGTGGGATCTGACAACATGCACATCAACAAGCCTCCATGAACCCGTCTCCAGTTCCCCGGCTGCCCGTCCTTGGACCACTTTGGGTAACCGCTGCAGACTCCACAGGACCTGCTGTTCTGCAGACCCAGCCACCTGTCTGTTACTATTATAAAGTCCCTCCTGTCACTGCTTGAGCTTTTCTGACTCCAACACATTGGCTTGAAGAGCACCTGCTGCCTGACGTATCCCACCCACTGACAGGTGCCTTTGTAATGAGGTAATCAGTGTTATTCACTTCACCTGCCACTGGCTTCAACCCTCTGAACTCCCTCTGAGCAGTCTCTGGGTGATTTCTTCTTCGCTTTTGTCACATTTTCCACTGCAATATGAAATCCTTCACCTCTTATGAAGCAGCACAACCATGAATAGAAGTAGAGAGAACTCAGAAATGACTTCTCTGCAGGCTGACACAGTTAAAATGCCATAAATTAAGTTGAATTACACTACCATTCAAAGGTTTGGCCTGATTTTTGAAAGAAAAGCATTTTCCCCATGAAGATAACATAACATGAATCAGAAATCCAGTCTAGACATTGTTAATGTGGTAAAAGACTATTCTCGCTGGAAATGGCTGATTTCTAATGAAATATCTCCATAGAGGTACAGAGGAACATTTCCAGCAACCATCACTCCTGTGTTCTAATGCTACATTGTGTTAGCTGATGGTGTTGAAAGGCTCACTGATGATTAGAAAACCCTATTTTGATAGTTTTATTTCTTTAAAAAAATGATCAATCCTGGAAGCTACAACATTTACCAAGCTCCCACAAGTGTTACCAAACCTAAACATAACAATGGATCCACATATTGTAGAATTAATTTTGTATTTACACTCTTGCTTCCTATCTTCTAGGAAACATGTATGGCCTAGTCCCTGAATTGTAGTCATGTGACTTTTTATTCACTAAGGAGTCAATCATGGCTTCATGGTTGTGCAAAAAATCACAGAATTTTTTGTTTTTTACAGAATCTTGTTTCTGCAAATGGTTCATTTTTGGCGAATTTTTAAATAGAATAAAGTGATTTTAATAAAATATGATTTTAAGCTTAGATTTGGTATATTTTCTAGACTGAACTTTATGTCGCAGGTGCACTTAATGGCTTATTTCGAGGTTGAAAATTCACAATTTTTTCTGCTTTGACAGTTTCTAGCTCTGATAAACGGTGTGATTTTAGTGATTTTTTTTTTTAAAGAAATGATGCTGCTGTTGAGTTGTTGATATTGAAGCTCTTCGGTGCATCTACCAGTCTGGATTCCAGTTATGATACATTCATCATGGTGGAAAAAACATCTTTAATTCATTCATAGTCAACAAAAATTGCACAAATAAAGAGACAATGACACGAGAATGAGAAGTTTGTTTGTTGTTTTCCGTGGGTTTCATTTATTAGTCCATTAATGAAAACCTTCCAGCACATGAGCTTCGCTGACTGGAGAACTGAGAGCCAAAAACAGACCAAGGGAGCCAATGAGATGTAAATTTAGTCACATATTTATTACATAAATATATAGTAAAATAGACCAGCGACAATTACCATAAAAATATCTTCCTTTAAAACCCTGACCATAAACAAAGAATTTGAAAATCACACACTGACATTTACAAACACGCTGATTGTCTGGACCTGTCGTAAGCAGCCCACCATAAAAACCTGACATCACACCACCCACTGGACTCGGCAGGGAGGAGGACGCAAAATAAAAAGGAGGCGGGAGGAGGTAAAAGGAGGGCGGTGGGCGCTCAGGGAACAGCAGGGGGTGTTGGGTGATCGCTGGAGGGGAGGACAGGTCCAGGTGAGAGGAGAGGGGTTGGGGTGTGATGGAGGTGTGGGTGGAGTGAGAGGAGATCACAGTAGATAATCGGAGGTTTTTCCTGCGCTGTCGTGTGTTGAAGTTTATTCGGTAAAAAGGACGTAACGGCGGAGCTCCACCGTACGTCCTTTTCGTTTCCGTTTGTTTTACCCCTGTGCTTCGTGAAGGGAATGAATCCTGAATATTGTTCCTTTTGCATGCCAGCGACAGTGACGTCAACTGAGAGGTAACTGAAGAAAGAGGAAAATAAAATGAAAAAAAAACAATAAAAACCTGGGTTTATTTATTTATTATTATTATTATTATTATTAATAATAGTAGACATTTTATTACGGTGCGGTCCGACGTGCACCAGACACCAGGAGGCTTTGTAGTACCGGGAAACGGTGATATATATATATATATATATATTTATATATTTATGTGTATATATAATATCCTGTGTGATGGTAGTTCTAGAAAAGTAAACTGACTTTTAAATACTTTCTGCTACTCTTTGTTTTACCCTGAAAATACACATATATGAATATCTGGCACCTGTGGATAGAGACTGAAGGAGAGATATCTACTCTTCGGACAGTGAATGGCCATGTGTATCCCTGCAAACTGAGTTTTTTATTTTCCTCCCCCGTTTTGCAGCAGACTAACCCACGCAAAAAATTTCACTGTCAAACTTTGCTGAGATCCGGACACGGCGACACGAAGAAGGACGATTCCCTCCGCCGATCGGGCATCGAGCGATAGCTTCAACCTCTCCCATCTCGTCTCCGGAGCAGTGTTGCCAAGTCTTACAATTACGCGTGGGTGGAAAAGGCCTCTAAGCTTGCTTTGTGATAAAAGGGATCTTTTAAAATGTGAAAAAATGTTGGGAAACAGAGAAAACTATTTAGCCTTAGATGGAGTTCACTGGCTGGATTCCTAAACAACCCGACTCCGAGAAGACAGGCATATTTGAATCATAACTGGCACTAAATCAACAAAACTGACTTGAATTCTAAGCAACTTTGGGCTCGTTTTTCTGTAAAATCATTAAATCATTAGAGCTGGACCTGAATATATGAATACGAATAATATCCGGATGTTGCGAACTGATCCGAATATTCTGATATTCGTCATTAATCGGGGCCGAATATCCCGAGCCAGGAAATTGCTATTTGGGCTAGCCCTAAAAATCACTTGCCAATCTCATCAGTCGCAGGTTTTTGGGCTTGTTTTCTGAAGTGTAGTCGCTTATTTGGGCTTGCTTTGCTGCCTGTATGAAGTAATCCTGATTCTATCCACAATAAAAGCGTTAGTTTGTCCCTTCCCAGGACCCGTCCACTCCTGATTCTTGGATACCGCCCCAGATCCACGCTCACAAACATTCCCAACAACGCCTGAGAGTCTGTCAGAGAGAGGCGGCGACAATAAGCGTGAAAAAGTGATGGACATATGGCAAAAAAAATATAAAGAGTGGGAGAAAGAGAGCCCATTGAAAGACTGGATCTGACCTCAGGTGGAAGAAAACTCGACGGCATTGTGTCGATTTTCTAAATGTGAGATACCTGCTTACCATGCAGATTTAATGCAGCATGCTGGCACCAAAAAGCACAAAATAAACTCTACACCCCAGTAGGTCAGCGGGTTCGACCCATAAGTTCAAATCCAGCCCTTTGCAGCAGGTCCTCTCCCCTCTTTCCTGTCTCTCACTACTGTCCTGTCAATAAAGCCAAAAAAAGCTAAAAGATAAATAAAAAAGTCCATGAGGCTGAAGCTGCGTGTCCATGAGATACATTTTTCCTGCATAGACATGCCGCTTCTGAAAATTGCACTCATGGTGGGCGGTCACTAGCGAGCCACAACATTGTTACGTGGCAGCTTTCAGCTCGACAGTCCAGTAGATGCGTCGGACCAACATGGTGGCTCGGCTGCAAACTTTCTCTTTTATTTTGAAAACACTTAAGCGAAAAGTATTTCTGAAAGCATTTGAGGTGAGAAATAAGCTGTGCAGTAGCTGAATCTGTCCTTGTTGCAGTTCATCAATGGCTAGATTAGACGTTTGAGGAAAGTTTCGCGATGTGTCAGATCTCTGCACGCCGCATTGAATTTGCATGAAGTAAAAGTCGAGTCTGCTTTATGCAAATCCCACCTCGAAACACAACGCAACCAGACCGGCATGTGAAGATCCAACTTTCATCAAACGTCTAAACTAGCCGTAGGTGAACTAAAATGAGGACAGATTCAGCTACCGCACAACTTGTTTCTCGCCTCAGATGCTTTCAGAAACACTTTTCCCTTCAGTGTTTTCGAAATTAAAAGGGAAAGTTTGCAGCCGAGCCGCCATGTTGGTTGAAGCTAAAACACTGTCATGAAACCATGTTGTGGCCCGCTGGCGATCGCCCACCATGCGTGCGATTTTCAGATGCGGTGCGTTTACAGGCAGGAAAAACCATAGACTGTATATATAGTGGACGTAGCATCTGGCTCCAGAATTGAAGCCCACCCGGAAGTGTCAAAAACTTGCAATATCCCGCTGTCCGCTAGGGTTGGCTCCAAAAAGCTTTTTCTCCATAGACCCCAATTCATTTTTGGAAAAAATAAAATTTGATAGACTGATGTTCTACAACTCAGGATTTTTTTCCCCGTTAGTTTTCATGGTCAAAATGAGAGATCAGGTGGCCGATCTTAAAATAAATCAATACTGAATTTTAAATAAATCGTTAAAGTTGGCGGAGCCAGGGGGCGTGGCTATACTTGATGGACAGCAACAGAAGCCTCTGCGGTAAAACGTGGGCGGGATAAGAGAGTCCTCAGCCAATCCTGCCCCTAGTTGCTCTCCGGTCCAGTCTGTTTGATGACGCTTTTTACGTCACTGGCTCCAAAAAATCCAAAACGGCGACCAGGAAGTAGCAAAATCCGGGCTTCATTTTCTCGGCGTTGAAACCAACGGGTGATGTCACGGTTAGTTTACGCCTGGGAAAAACGCATCTCGTGGACATGTACCTTTACAGATGTTGCTTTCACAACTACTAAACAAATAAATGAGATAAAGATAGCTTCTTGCATAGCCTGTCACACGTAAGTTATTCAAAGTTTTTATATTGATTGTGTTTACTGTCAATTTACTGCAAGCAAAAATAAATGTATAGATTCATACTGGTATCAATGGGCCTCTCATTTACCCAATGTGTTCCAGCTGGTTGCTTCTTCCTATGGCGAGTTGTAGCAACACTGCTCCAGAGATAATAGGATGTCGCCCGGCTGAGAGTTTTTCATGACACACTTGCTCACCATGCGCTCACCCCACCGACCCCGAAAAAAACACAACCTCACATTGCTCGTCTTTGGCACCTTCCGACTATCCCCGACCCCGACCGGACAGAGCCGACCCCTGAGTGTCTGCAGAACGCATCGTCTGCAGTCACAGCGAAGCGAGGAACTCTTGAGATAGAAAATATAAGAAAAGCGGTATGTGTGGTTTTTGTTTTAAATAGCTCATTTGCATGTCTGTGTAAAAGATCTACTGCTGGTTTCTGAATTATTGAAGTTATTGTTTGTGTTTCCATAGTTGCAAGTGTACTGAGTAGGCTGAACAAGGTCCTTGAGAAGAGAGAAAACAGACAAAAAACAGAAAATTTCCTTAAAAAAAACAGCAAATCAAACCCAGAGCCTCAGACTGGGAGGTTCACGATGCGTCCTGTTGGTTTGCTGAAATATCTAAACACACAAAGGCTCATAGAAGGTGTTAATGCACTGTCCAGGCAAACCAGAGACTTCTGGGTTTTCTACATAGATGCACAAAGATGGGTATTTTTTTTGTCATAAATAGGACAGCGGATAGTAAAATAGTGAATACAGACACATATAGTTCATAGACATTTAAACAACATAACCCCATCTAGGAACAGAGTCTGACATAAAAACATCTACGAGCACCGACAGCTGCATACAAGACGTAGGACTTTGTTGTGTCCGCTGTGTTTAATCTGCTTTCTAGTCATAAAAATGCTGGTCCTGCTGTTTACGGAGACCACTAGAAGAATGAAAAACCTCTCTGTGGTAGGTTTGAGTGTGTTTTTTGCGAGTTTTTAAGAACATACCATAAGCATGCTAAGCTTTCTGTACATGCAACACCGAGATCTGCTGTAAACAATGTGAGAAAAAAAACAAACTGAAAAACCACGGTAGTAGAGAAAAGGTGTTCCCAGTGGACGTGGAGCTTTAATAGAGGTGGTGATCTGCTGGTGCTCTGACAATAAAATTAAATATATTTATGTAAAATCACCAACGAATATGTGACATTTTTATTTCTAAGTGAAATTATGAGGTAAAAAAAGTAAATTTTAGAATTTTGACATGAAAAAAATCACAAGTTTGACTTAACATCTGAGATTTTTTTTTACACTTTTCTTATACTTTGTCATGTATAACATTTTCTTTTTATTTCTGGCACAAATGGGCCTCTGTACAGTGGTGCACAAAGAATCCAAATGACCCACAAACATTCACAAGTGGTGACTTAGAGAAAAAGTCAAAAGCTTGACTTAACATCTCAGAATTTTTTACGCTTTCTATACATTTTTTGTCAAAATCATCCAAAATTGTGCAAAAGTTTTGCTTTTTGCATGAAGATTACAGAATAATAGGATGAAATCTGAACTTTATGAGCCTCTTTTCATAACTCTGACATTAAAAAGCTACAAGTTTGACTCAATATATCCAAGCTTTTGTTGTATTTTTGTTTCTGGCACAAATGGGCTTCCGTACAGTGGTGCACAAAGAACCCAAGTGACCTACAAACACTCACAAGTTGTTATTTAGAGATATGACGACAAAAATATGCAAAAAGCTGCAACAAATTTGCAACATTTGCACTTTTTAAATGAAAATTGAGGTAATAAGACAAAATGTTAACCTTATGAGTATCTTTTAATAAAAAATTAAATGTTTGACTTAATATCTCCTATTTTTTTGTCTCAGATTTGTACTTTTAAGTGAAATTGAGGTAAAAAGAAATTAAATTTTATGAAAAAAGTCAAAGGTTTGACTTAACATCTCTGAATTTTTGACGCTTGCTACACAGTGGATCCCTTTATTTATTCAGGTTTTCAAAGTTAGCCGAGCAGAGAGCTTTTTTTCATGAGCCAAGATGGTTGTATGTGCTTGACAGAACAGAGGACAAGGGAGGTAGAAAAAGGGAAGGAAAAAAGACAGAAAGCACCCTTTGAGGCCGGATTTATCAAACCTGAGCAGTTCTGAAACCTTTTTTTAACCTGACAAGCATTGCATATTTTTCCTCAGACGATCCCTCCATAATAAACTTCACATAATTCATCTAATCTCTGATCTAGAACTCTGACTCCATAGACTACTCATAGATAATCTGTGTACATTCTTTGCTGTCTAGGCCACCCGTTCTTTTACTTTCTACAAAAATACCCCACATGACTATCAATCTCCTCGCAGATAGTCTGAGCAGCACGAAAACCGTTCGCCTCAACACCGCCTGTAAGAGTTCTGAGCTTTTTTTTGGGATTTGGTAAAACTAACTAATATCTAGCAGCTGGATTGTAGTGCAGAGCAGCAAGCGGAGCTTCTTTAATGTGCGACCCATTTCTGGCAGGAAAAAAATCCAAGAAGAAGAAATCATGAGACTTTAGGTGAAAATTTCATGGTTTATACATGTATTCAACTTTTTTTTCAAACTTAAAGTCAAAAATATGACAAAAAACATTAATTATGAGACTGCAGTTTAAAGTTTTGACACTAAATGCAAACACTGATTTTAAAATGATGTAAATTTACAAAGCTACAAATTTGGCTTAATATCTCCAGTTTATCGCAAATTTTTACTTTTAAGTGAAATTATGAGGTAAAAAATTCTAATTTTAAAATTTTGAAATAAAAAAGTCAAACGTTTGATTGAACATCTCAGATTTTGTTACGCTTTCCTATTTTTTGATCAAAATCAGCCAAATATGTGCAAAATTATGAGGTAACAGGATGAAATGTTTACTTTTTGAGCCTTTTTTCATTATTCTGACAAATTTGACTTTATAGCTCCACTTTTTAGTTATGTTTCTGTTATTTCTAGCATTTTCTTTTTTTCCTGGCACAAATGGGCTTCCATATTTGGTGCGAAAAACCGAAATGACCCACAACGGAGCTTCATGTGAATTCTGATAATGGACGGGCTGCAGTAACGCCTCTTTACTCAGCTATTCGGTGATTTCTACCAAACTGTGCATTAACAGTCAATTCAAAACAGTCATATTTTAGAAAAAAAAATAAAAAACAGTCTCGGTAGCGTGCATAAAGAACAGATTTGGCACTTTGATTTTGTTGTTTGGCTCACGGGTCTCGATGTTCTCCTCGGCGGGCGCTAATGTGGCCGCAGAGGGAACATCGGCTTAGATTTAGTCGTTTAATATCGCGTGTAGCGATAACCTAAAAGTCGCCCTCGGGAGTCCAACCAACTTGTTTCCCCGAGATCCAGCTCTGTGCTCCTTCATAATAAATCCTCTGAAACGCCATAGAGGAGGAGGAGGGATGCAAAAACGCAATCAATAAGGCCATCATTCGGGAAAACAATTGCGAATTGCTGCTAATTTTAGTTATTTTTTTAATTATTGCAGCTTTTATTTTGAAATAATCCCCCTCTTTCCTGCAGCGCTGGGTACATTCTTCAAAGGAAATACGAGAGGGCTCCGTTCTACAGACTTCTGTCAAACCGCGGCCTAAAAAGGTGCTTTTTTAAAAACATTTTTCTTATTTTAGGCAGGGAAAGCGAAGCAGGTCGATCAGAAAATCAGCAAACCGACACACACACGGGTGCTGACATCCACATGCACACACTTAGACACATGCACAGCCGTGGTTGGAGCCACGCCAACCTTCTGGGAACATCACAGAGCTGAACAGTAAGAACAGTGAAGTAGAAGAGGCCTGCCGGGTGGATGATGGCGGCTCGGATGGAGCCATGTGCTGCTGAATGTAACCCGTCAGCCAACTGGGTGAGGAGAGCTGCAGCCCGCGCTTTGAGGGAGAAAGTGCAAAAGACTGGATGTCGGTAAGGAAGGGCTGGATTTAGATGTGCACAATCTGGCGCATGAGAAGAAGTCCAAATGTGACCTGCTTTTGGGATCAAGCGCTCGGGCCGGATGTTAGAAATAAAATTAAGCTGACCTGAATGGAATCACAAAGAAATCAAAATATTTTTTGGTGTATTTTTTAACTGTGCAACTCATTTCTGCCAGGAAAAAAATAACTGATGCACAGCTTTCGACATAAATTCAAATTTTTAAAGTCAAAAATCTGACATAACAAACAGAAATTATGACACTAAACGCTAAATTTGGCTTTTAAAAGCCAAATTATAGAATTCTAAGGTGTGATTTGGACATATGACGAATAAAATTAATTATGATTGCCAATTAAGTGCAAAATTTTTACTTTTTAAAGTAAAAATTATGAAGTACTAAATTGAAATGTTCTAATTTTGCCATAATAAAATCATAAGTTTGGCTTAATATCTTATTTTTATGCTGTCCTGATCTCATTTTCACCTAGCATTTTCTACAACAACAATAAGTAAATTCATACAAAATTCTAAATTATGGAGGCCAAATATGTCCAAAATTTTATTTTTCAAGTGAAAATGACAAGATAATAAATTGAAATGTCAAAATTTTGACAGAAAAAAGTCAAAAGTTTGGGTTAATATCTTATCTTGATATCTATATCATGCAAAAATCTAAATTATGGCAGCCAATTATGTCAAAATGTTTGAAAATTGTGAGGAAATAACTTAAGTTTGTCATAATTTTGACATTATAAAGTTAGTATTAGTTAATATCTCAGAATTTCTTATGCTTTATTTTATTTTTGTTATCTTTTTTTTCCTGGCACAAATGGGCTTCTGTCCAATTAAACCCAAATGACCCAAAAACACCCAAAAAACCCCAACTGACAGACACTTTCCCACCTCAATACATGAAGATATTTGCTTTCATTTCGAGCTAGAAGAACGCAGCCTGATTATTCTGCCTCCAATTTGTTTTTGTTTTTTTTGTGAGCAGCCTGGTTTTCCATACACTTTTTAACCTGGACCAAAAACACTGAACAGAAAAAAAAAGAAAAAACAAAACGTACATCGGGCGATTGCAAATTGAGAAGAGGAAAAAAAGATGAGCTAACAATGGGTTTTTATCTAAGGTTCATCATCATTTATTAGAAAATGTTCTTTTTACCTGAGAGACTCCTTCAATAGCTTCCTTTACCCAGTCACAAAAAGTGGTCTGTGTTTGTGTGTGTGCATGTTGGTGTGTGTCTGTGTGTGTGTCTGGAACGAGGTATTTTCATTTCCGTTTGGTCGATGCTCTCGTTGGTGGCAACAGAAAAAAAAAAGATCTGATTAGACGACAAATACGCCACAAGGTTCACTCCCTCTTATTGCACTTGATTGAAAAAATAATTGTAAACTTTAGAATTAAAATGGCTTTGCCTAGGGGCCTGAGCTGTTTATTTTTGGGTTAAACTAATTTAAAAAAGACATTAAATGGTGCAAAAGGCATTTGGCATGGGTGCGATTTACATATTCATAAATATTTTTATCTCATTACAATTAAATCTGCCAAAGATTTTTGGGGTTGGGGCCGTTCAAAGTGCTTTCTAGTTAAGTGCTCTATGCAGAATTGAAGGTCAGCAGGTTCTAGATGCTCGTTTTTACCTGCTTTCTTCTTTTACCATTCTAGGAATGGATTAAAGTAAACTCATGAACAGGAACCTCTTCAAAATCTAATTTTACACTGACTTGGCCGCAGGGGGGAAAAAGGCTTCGGGGGTTGAATTTTAAGGGTTTTTGTCTGGATTTTTGGGTCCACCGAACGACGAGAGCACTGAAGGAAACGCCCGCCGACGTCCAAACGACACACACACACACACACACACTCACGTAATGCACGCACCACTTTTCTGAGCAGTTTACAAAAAACAGCACATCTCGTAGAATCCTTGTTCTCCACAACATCCCCAGTAAAAGCCCTCCTACTTCCTCTTATGGACCCAGACGCCGTCGTGGAGGTTCGCCGGACTTTGAACCGCTCCAAGTCCGGCAAACCTCCAGGAGAGCCCGGTTCCCACACACAGTAGCAAGGGGTCTTCGGGTCATGCAAAGAACCTCTGGAAACTCAAGCCGGGCTGAATTAGATTTTTCACCAGCGAGAAACGGAGCCACTTGTTGTTACAGCGAGCCCCGTCTTCTTTTTGTTATCATTTTGGAGGGATTTTTAGTTGTTTTCGTGTTTTTAAGGAGGGAAATTGCATAGACATCTTGCTACTTGCATGTCGTCTTTAAAGAAAACTCTCCATTTGGCATAAGGGGGGGACCAAACACAACCATAAAAAAACAAACAAAAAAAAAGGACATTCCAGACAAATATCCACCCTTGTCCAATGTGTCAACATGTGAGAATAAAACCAGGATCTGTGCAGCTCCGCAGAGAAACCGGACTCGGAAAGCTCGTTTTTGCTGTCTGGAAACAAGTTAAAACCTCATTTGCGCTTCATTTCAGATGTTTTTTGGCTCAGATTCGATCCCGTAAAAGCTGAATTTGAAGCATTACTTGAATCAATCTTGCCAGATATCGAAGCGCTATAAATAAATCTTGAAGATGCATATGCAATACAGGAGGTCCTCGGTTTACGACGTCCTCGATTTACGGCGCTTTGCCGTTACATCAGAACTGATTACGGGATGGTCCACGGTTTAACATACGGCATTTTGTCGTTACATCAGAACTGGTCCAGTGGAACTAGTTGACGAGTGAAGCGGATGAATACGTCATCACGCAGCGCTATAACATGGCTTTGTTTTCATTTGCCCCCACTTTGGATTGTGCTACTTTCGCTAACTTCATTATGGCTTCCAAGTGTACATCAGACTCTTCTGATGCTTCGCAGAAAAGAAAGCCATCTCCATGGAAACTGGTGACACTGGATGTAATAGAACACTTGGAACATCGGCCGGTTGCTTGGACTGAGTCCCGTGACTGTCTCGATGATCATTGGTGATAAAAAGCGGACACTTAAACATGTGAAAGGATCCGAAATCGTGGTCTCATTATTGAGATGGAAAGATTATTACTGCTTTGGCTGGAAGACCAACAGCGGCGGCGTATCCCGGTGAGTCTTATGGTGATGCACAACGGCTTTGCTTACATTTTCACCTGTATTTTCCTACCGAGTTGTGTTTCAGTGTAAGCTCATGACTGTTTGTCGTTACTGTAGTTGTACAAATATGTAAACTGATATTGTGATGCATGTAATGGGTTTGTTTATGTTTTCACTGGAGTTCCGACTTAATACTACTACAGACTGTGTGATTTTCAGCCGTCCCAGACCAAAGATAACAATAATGAGAGAATTGTGGCGATATCTTTGGTCTTGGCTCTAAATCAGTGGTCCTACGCCACACTGTAAGACAGGTTCAAGGACGGCTGTTGTCATGGCGACCAAAGGCAAGCTGCCATAAAATTCTAACCCAAATACACGATTTGTGGCGCCAATGGCGAAATGCATCAAAACAAGTATGTGGGATTTGAACAAAGAAGACAGCCTAGTAGAGTTGTGGCAGCAGAAGCCTCATGTTTTTGGGATTTCTCTCCAAATACTTAAAGGTCACCAGGGCGAGGGCTCTGTTTATGTTTGGCTAGTTTCCTTGTGATTGTCGGAGCTCAGTTTATGCTTCGGTTGTTTAGTTTTCATGGATGGATGGCGCACGTTCATGATGTTTTATTCTTGTGCGTTCACGTCGACTCACGTACGTCGTAGGCTGCGATTCAGCTGCATTTTTATCGGGCAATCTGCACAGAGCCAACTTAACGTCGTGCCCAAAGATCATTAGATTCGTGTCGTACAGCGAAGCAAGCTGTGAACTTACACGATCGTTAAAATTTCACCGTGTGTAGAGGCCTTTACGGCGAAAATCGACCTCGGAATGGAACTCCAATGTAAGTCAAGGACCTCCTGTATTAATCCCAGAAATACCTACAGAAGTAGCTCCTAAAAGCGACAAAACTAGATGGTTTTCCAGACAACATCCGACATTTCGAGGCAGGTTTCCGCGGAGCTCCTGTGAGGTCATGGACAGCTTTTCCGTCCGTTCTGAGAACTTAAACGATGTGTAGCAGCCAGGTTAGCTGGCATTCGCGCCAAAATAATAAACCTGCTTTATGTTCTATTCTCCCACTTTCTAACTCCAATAAACCATCTATCTCTTTGCAAACAAGAGGAGGCACAGGGTTCATGATAAACGTCACGGGGCACTTTTTGAGTATGGATCTGCATGCACATGTGAGAGGGTGCACACGTAGAAAATGTAACAAGCATTACACATTTCTTTGCTCATTATTATTATTATTATAGTTTTTTTTCTTTTTGTTTTAGTTCCACTTAAATGACGGTGGGATGGAGCGGTTAAATTTTAAAAAAGTTTTTACAATGAGTGTTCTATGCTTACTTTTTATCTTGTATTTACATCCTTGGTTATGGCCAAAATAAAAACAAAAAAAAATGAAATGAAAATAAAAGAACAGAAACAAAAAGGACATACAAAATACATAACATAGTATTGCACCTTGCAGACGGGGCAACATACATATATATATAGATATATATATATTTCTCAGTTTTGTTGGTTGTTTTTCTTTTTAATTCTTCTTGTAACGTCTATGTGAGACCACTATCCTTTCTGCTGGTGTGTGGAAGTTTAGGTTGTGGGTGCCGGGCTCAGGTCCAGCCGCCCTCCTGTCAGCTACATTCAGTTCCATAAGACACTCAGCCATTACAGAAAGTCCAAATCCCTCAGTCTCTGGGCCGTTCACATTTTTAAGCTTTACTTTCTGCGGAAACTGTGCCGCAAACGAAATCGCTAACGATAAAAAAGGAGCGCCAAAGCTTGAGGGAAGAGTCCTTTTGTAACTTCCACTGATGCGTACACACAAGCACATATTATCTTTAGCATGTACATTTTGTTTTTAAATCTATATATGTATCTATGAACTTTCACATGTGCCTGCAAAATATGACTCCTCCCAAGTTCCTTTGAGTTTTGTGTTGTGTGAGGTATGACAAGATTGTTTGTGTTTTTTTTTTGCTTTTTTCAGTTTATGTTGCATTATTTTTTCTCTATTTGTGTTTTTTTCTTCCAAAGTTGTATTTCCATAAAAAAAGAAAACAAAATATAAAAAAAGAAAATTCCTGTTTTTTTTTTTTTTGTAGTTTTTTCAAATTTTTTTTTTTCCATTGTTGGTTGTAAATTCCTCCTGATAAAAGGGGACGGACAACTGGACAGACACACAGACAAACAGATCAGTTGGCTTATAAAGACAAAAAACTATAGATGTGAAAAAAGAAGTGAAATATTTTCTATGTTACACTGCACGCATGGTCAAAAAGTGACTACAGCTGTATTTTTTTATCTCTTTTACACAGAGCAGTTTTAAGCGTCAAAAAACAAAACAAAAAAACAAACAGAAATATAAGAAAAAAAATTATAAAATGAAAGCAAATCTCCGATAATTTTTGTTCAGGAGTCCTTTTTTTTTTAAAGTCATCTCTTTTTCATTTTTGTCTTATGGATTTAAAATCATTTCATATATTTTTTCTTTTACTCTAAATCAGAAGGTAAAGCAGCATTTTAACCCCTACGGTCACACACACATACCCGCTCAGCTCACGACAACAAAGGACATCGAATATATTTTGCTTTTTCAGTTTCTTTTTGCACAAAGACGCGGCGTCTCTGCGGCGATCCAACATCGGAGGTTTTATCCTTTTTTTTGGAGGGAGCTGAAGGGGAGAGGAGGACGTTTTTGGGGGGGTTTATTAGCTGGCATGGGAGTCGGAGAGGACGTTCATGTGCAGCTGAGATTTTTTCCCAAGACTTCCTCCTATTTGTTGTCTCTACAACCGGCCACATCAGCCCCCCGTCTCTCGCCCATGTCGAGGACGCCGGCGAGGGGTTTTCCTCAAGCGGCTTCTTTATTTCCTCTCCTCACATTCTCGAGTTCCTGCTGCTGCTTCACATTCAATCAGTGGCGCCGGTCTTTTAAAAAAAAGAAAGATAAAAGGGCAGTTATGGCCAGCCTCGTCTCACAAGGGACAGGCCTCGATCCTTGTTTGGTGTCTGGGCCGGGCTTGGAGGTTTCGCTCAAGGGAAGGGAAGGGGAATGGGGGAAACGATGGGGGTAAAAAGGGAGTTAAGTGCTATGCAGCCCTCTGGAAACCCTTCCGGAAGATTTTTGCTTCTCTCTCCACCCTTTTAGTGGGCCGGTCGGTGTAATACTGACAACAGGACGGGTTTGGGACCAAGTCCACTGCAACACGCCGGCCTCTGTTACACAGAGCTGTATCACTGGGTTGGATTGAATCTAGAACTTGATGAAAGGGGGAAAGACTGCTGCAGTAGTGCAAAAAACTCCCGCCAGCCTGGCTGAACGGGCGTCTCTGATCTATCGTTGGTGGTGGTGGATCAGTCTGAGCTCGGCTCCAGGAAATAAAAAGGGCAAAGTCACGGGGCTGGAGATGTCTGGAGATGTGCTTGAGGAAGGGGATTCTTCTTTCTTTCTGCTGTTCCTCTGGTTCCTGGTCGACTGCTCAGCAAAACAGCCTCCGATTCCTTTCTTTGTCTTCGCGTTGGTGAACCCAGCTAGCTTTGGCTTGGCCCCAGAAAAGGAATGAACAGAGCGGGCTTCTGAGTAAATCCAATGCAACATTCACTGATGATATCTGCTCTGAAACGTCACCGTCGTGAGCGGCCAAAAGAATCGAGGACATTCCATGTTTTCATCCGTGCAGGAGCTTATTTCCAATAAGAACGTTATCGCTTTGCAAAAAACAAAAAACAGGAAAAACTGCCCCTTCCATTGATGCGATTCATCGGGTGAGGCGACCGTTGGGTTTTGACTGCGTGTTTTTCGATCCTCTCGCTGTTTTTCGGGTGTCAGCTGGGCTGCACACCCACTCCGTCCTTCGTCTGTTTTTACAGAAACACGTAAATCCAAATTTTTTTATTTTTTTAAAAAAAAAAGACGACAATTGGTCCCTTATAACAAAAAAAAAAAGAAAAAGCCGGATGTGATGGGTACCACGGCTCCCGGGGGAGGTGGTCGGCCCTCCTGTCTTCAGTGGTATTTCATTTGAACCAAGTGATAGCACTGAGGGTGTGTGTGTAATCTGAGAGTGTTTTTTCTTTAACTTTATCCTCGACTACAGGTGTAAAAACTGTGTTAATCGTGCGCCAACTTGGATGGTGTATGTCTGTGTGTAGGCTGTGGGCAGCTGCCCTGTGTCCACAGAGGTGAGGTAGTGCCCGACACCACGGGGGCAGTATTGCTGCCCCAGCCTTGGGGTGTGTCCGCTTTGAGGTAAATGGTAGCCTTCTTGGCATTAGCCTGCTCTCAGTGACGCCCATGGTCAAAAAAAAGGCAGATGTGTATGGAAGCCTGGAGGGGCCACACTGAGCCGAGTCCGTGAGGAGGAGGGACTCGGTACGAACCCTGCAGGTTAGGGCTGCATTCCAGCGCCGCGTACTGTACAGCGCGTACAGTAAAATGAGGCATTCACGTTACTCTGAGGTGATGTTGTGTGTTTTCATGTTAATATGTGTCACAAATAGAGACAGAGTGTGTGTGTGTGTGTGTGTTTGTCAGATGAGCGTCACCGTCCTGCCGCTGGTTGCTGCTATTCAGAACCGAATCTACAGTCCAGCATTTACATCCCGCTAGCTCTGCTTTCTGTTAGTCGCCATTTCCAAGACCTACAGGCAACAACGAGGCGAGTCTGCTCATGTGTTTCTGTGTGTATATGTGTGTGTTTGTCACAGGAGCCGGTCCAGTGACAACATGAAGGTAGATATGGAGCCACGGTCTGCACGGTTTTCAAAGGTAGACAACGCAATTTCATAAAACTGGAGTAGCCTTGTATAAATATAGCACCGGTTTCACTGCGAACGGCTCAGATTGAGTAATTGATAACTAGCTCTGCTTCACTTCCGGCCAGGACGCTCCAGAGCAAAGCGGAAAACATCTGCGGTAAAATTTCAGTGTGCAGCCTTTTACCGAGGGACAAACTATCGTCCGTGTGTTTTCTGAATTTCTGCCTTAACACTTATTCAGAAATAATACTGAGAGGTGCTTCCGGCCGCGACGCCAGAGAGACGAGGGCTTCAAAATAAACCTGCGACCGCTACAGAAGAACCAAGAAGGGGGGAAATGAACCCCTGCAAAGAGCGCTGCTCTGAAGAACTGAGGTGGAACAGGCTTGTTGTGTGTTTGTGTGCGCGTGCTTGTGTTTGTGTCTTGGCAAATGGCTACAACTCTTAGTAGATAAGACATCGTGCTCAGACAGAAGGGCCCCCACACCAATTTGAAAACGGGTAAGCATGAGGAGGAGGAGAAGGAGGTGGAGGAGAAGGTGAACGAAATCCTGTTTGCTCCTGTTGCTGGTGTGTTGTTGCTGTTTCGCTTATTTCCAGTTTCAGACCACATACTGTGAATGTGACGTCCCTCCATCATCCTCTGGCCGGACGGTAAAACGTCGGCGGGAAAACCCATCTCCCGTTTTGTGTGTTGCTGTTTTTTTTTGTCGTTTATTTGCCCCCCAAACTTCCTCTTCCCTTTGTGGCGTCTCACACCTCCTGGTCCTCGAAAACCTCCAGGAAGAGCGGGGGGAAGAGTTCGTTGGGACACTCGACCTTCATGTGGAGGAAGCGGCTGGCGTGGCACGCCCCGATCATCCGCAGGTCCGTCACCTTCATCAGGAGCTTCGGCCAGAAGTGGGGAATGTTGTGCTTGCGGTAGTTGATGTAGTGCTCGAACGCCAGCAGGTAGGTCTCCTGGCACTTCTCAATCTTGTCCATGCAGGTGAGGCCCGATCGGTCTGTGGGCGAGGAGACAGAGGGAAGAGTGAGATGAAGAGGAGCAAAAAAGAAACGGGCAAAGAAACATTTGAAAATGCATTTTGAAGGAAAAGTTAACAGAAACCTTAAGCTTAGTTATGGTACAATCGTCATGCGTTTGTCCGTCTGTGCGTTCATTACAACAGTTAAGAAAGATGCCTGTAAAAGCAACTTAAAGAGCCCATATTATGCACATTTCCAGATTCAGAATTTTATTTCTAAGGTCTACTAGAACATGTTTACAAGCTTTTAAGTTAATAAAACACATTATTTTTCTGTTACTGTAAAATATTGCACCATTTTTCTCATGTTTTGTCTGAAACTCGTTGCTTAATCTACTGTCTCTTTAAGCTCCGCCTCCTGAAACGCCCAGTCTGCTCCGACTCGTTTATCTGGACCAACAAAAGCCAGGTAACACTGCTGAGAAGCAGATCCAGTGAGGAAATAATAGTCGGACAGCTGGGGAGCTGCTTCCTCTATTTGCAAGGGAAGGTTTTATGCAAAAGTGTTACGTGATGATGTCATTACGTAAAATAAGAAAAACCAAGACGTAAAACGAGGTCTTTCAGGAGCACTTTTTAAGTTTGCAGACTTTTTACACAAAAGCAGCTAAATAACACTAAAGGAACCTCAAAAAGCAGAATATGTGCTCTTTAACATTTGGTAATTTGTGGACACTCTGACCAAGATTACTTTGACGTCCTCTACAGTTTTGAATCCTATTATTTTACAGGTCCTCGATCCAAGAAAGTTCTGGGTTCTTCTAGAACATATTTATATGCTTTAATGTTCAAAAATCACATATTTTTTTCTCATACTTCACATTACTGTAGCATTTTTCTCATTGTCTGGTGTAAAACGCTTCGTATTAGCTACTGTCTCTTTAAGTGATGCCTCCTAAAAGGCCCAATCTGCTCCGATTGGTCAGGGGGACCAACAAAAGCCAGGTAACGTTGTTAGGAAGCAGATCAGGTGAGGAAATAATAGTCAGACAATTGGGCAGCTGGTGCTTCTTTTTCGAGGACCAAACTAGCTGCTAGGTAGGTGTTATGCAAATGTGTGACACGATGATGTCACTAAGTAACAGAAGAAAAGCCTGGACTTGAAACGAGGTGTTTCAGGCAGGTAAGGAGCACTGTTGTAAGTTTTCACGCTTTTTACATGCACACAGAAGCAGCTACATAACACTGAAGGAACCTCAAAAAAAACAGAATAAGGGCTCTTTAACAGCCTGTAATTTGTGGACACTCTGCTCAAGATTACTTTGACGTCCTCTATATTTTTGCATCCTATTATTTTATGTGTCCTCGATCCAAGAAAGCATCGGCTTACTGTCGGACAGTGAAAAAAATGAGAGTGACGGCTTTTTAATCATACTGATTTCTTCTCTACTTTTATCTTCAGACTGTAATTACATTTTGATTCACAACAGGCTACAATACATACTACGAACTGCGGCGGGTAAAGACTTCGAATGTGTCATGGAATTGTGTCTCCAAGGGCATTGAAGACGGAAAATTTGCATTTATATTACAGCAAACTAAAATGATATAGTACCGGTCATGTCTGATGGTGGAAGTTTTAGAAAAAAAAGCCGAATAAATAAGTTGTTTTCAGTCGACCTGAGCTCATGAGCAGCACGGCCTGCAGCAGCGCCACCTCCGTGTCGTCCAGGTTGAACTGCGCCAGGCTCTTGCCCAAATCGAAGATGGCGTCCGACACCACGCCCAGCCCGCCGTTCTTCAGCTGCTCGCGCTTCACCGCCATCTCGCCGCTCAGCGTCAGCGTCTCGCTGTCCGGGTCGTAGCGCATGGCGGCTCGCAGCGACATGATCTCCATGCAGCAGCCCTTCAACAGGATGATCTGGTCTTCACAAGGCAGCTGAAGGACAAAAAATAGGGTTATTTTTGCTGTTTAAAGCAAATATATTTTACATTTTCTACTTCTAAACAGTTGTGTTATCATATTGAACATGAATGAAGCTGTAAAAATGGTTAAAAAGGACATTTTAATGGATTTATAGGTTTGCTTTTATGTCATATTGTTCATTTTTATACTCCAAATATACATATACACCCCCTGTCAAAAGTTTCGAGACACTTTCTCATTCAAATAAATTAGAACCCGTCTCAAAACTATTGACAGGGGGTGTATATTATGTTACTTTTATTGCAGTTACCATTTATTTATTTACTTATTTCTGCATTATTTTGTTTATTTACTGTTATTATTATTGCTTCTAGCCTTGTCCATAAAGTTATACCTTTTATTTTCCTTGAATCCACTTGTTCTTTTATTATTTTTGGTTATTTTATTATTTCATCCGGTGTTGTGCTGATTTATTTGGAAAACCTTTTACCATGTTCAACTTGTTTTATTTTGATCGTCTGATTTATTTCTTATTTGTCCCCTTGTTTACTATTATTATTAGTACTTCTATCCTTGTCTTCATGGTTTTACCTTCTGTATTCTTTTGTTCCACTTGTTCTTTTCTCATTTTTGCTCTTTAATATTTTATTTTATTGTGGTATTGTGGTATGGATTTATTTTGAAAATCTATGATATATTCACTGTTATTTTTCCCACTACTTTTAGCCTTCTGCTTATGGTTTTACCGTCTATTTTCTTTTATCCCAGTTGTTTTTGGTTTTCTTACTTGCATGTAACATTTCTGGTTCCATGTTCGACCTTGAAATGAGCTTTTTCTTTTTTGACAGAAGTTGTGGAATATAACGAAAAAAAGCTATGAAAACAGAGAAAAGACAAACTCTTCTCATGAATTCGGTTTTCTTTTATTTTCTGCTTTTAACCCTTTTTGTGTCTTTATTAGAAATAGTCTGGAAAAACAGGAAATATGGAAGTAAAATGCAGAAAATGAAACACAACAAATGGTGCCATTGGTTGGGAGTTACACCTGTTACTTGTTACTTTAGACTTTCACACTTATGAATTATAAACCCTGACAACTTGGCCATTGGTTTGCCCCAATTTGGTCCATTTTTTGCATAAATTCAGATGTTTGTCATGTAACTTGGTGCAGTAAGTAGATAATGCTTTAAAGATAAACGAATAGATTTATGGACGTACACTAACATTTTTGTTGCCTCCATTTGTTGGTCCATGAACCATCATTTAACCAAATTCTCATTGGTTGGACAATCGCTGGTGTTATTTTCATCAGTAAAAAAAATCAGCCTTCCAGGTTTAATCCTTCAGTTTTGGCGTCAGACTATCTGTGAAACACCCCCCCGTTTTCACAACTTACCCAACCTAACGGAGACCACTGGAAAAGGACTGCCAGCTTTCAGCCCAGTAGAATATCGAATCCTAGTTTCAGCCTTTTTTACCCAAGTATTGGTTAATTTTTTGGATAGAATTCCGATAAAATAAATCAGTTTATAAATGTGCTACTTTAGCTGCCTCCGTCTGTAATCACAGCTCCACTGAAACACATCATAAGGTGTTGCCAACACCAAGGAATAAATGGTTTTAATCAAATGTAAGTGTTGCTGCACTAACCCCAATAAACCAGCTCAAATGGAAAAAAATAAATGAAAAATATACATAGAACTGTCCAGATACACATTTTCAAATGGAAAATCAGATAAAACTGCATAAAATATTACAAAACTCTGGACTGAGTGGGAGAATAAATCCCAAAAATGTCAACTTTTGACACTGGAACCAACATAATTAGCAATTAATACACTAAAGTAGGGTTAGTTTAAAGAGTACAACTGAGGAACTACTGCTAATAATTCAAAAATAATACATCAAATTAAAAAAAACAGCATGAAGATGAAATAAAACCTTCATTCAGGCTTCCGTAGATTTTTATTTTAGTTAAATCCAACAGATTTACTTTGATTTTTGCACCTTACAACATTTTTAAACATTATTTCCACCCTCATGCACATTCTACACTAATTATTAGTTTTATTTAATAAAATACCGTTCTATTAATGGAGCAAACTCTGTCTTTCAGTCTTTTTTATGGCCTTGTGAGCTACATTGTGCTAAAAATTAGTACTCTTGCTTATTAAAAATTGGTATTAACCATAAAAAAAACACATTGGTGAACCCATAACTGCCAGATTTATTTTCTGAAAACATTTACTACAAACTAAATGATGTTACATCAAACAAGTTGTCTGTATGGCTGCATTTTGTGCCAAAAAACGAGTTGAAACCTTGAAACCAGCAGAAGATCATCTAAAAACATTTAAATCATTATATTTCTAAATAGTTCTTATGCTACAGTCTTATTTTCAGAAATTATAGATATATGTGCAGCTGATCTGCTTCCAATCTGTTTTTATTCTGCCAGTCTATATAAATAACCAGCTTTAAATGGTGTAAAATGCTGAAAACATGAACTTTTAATGCTGATTTAGAATTCATTTAGGCTAATAAAAGCAGCAGGTGAAGTTTTAATCGGTTGAAAAGTTCTAACGTTGGCGAATTTTGGGATTAATCGGCTCCAAATGGGCTGGAGTCAGATTTTGGGCGCTTTATGAAGTCGTTTGTTAAACTGATGAAGCATGTCTGGGTTCTCTGTGGAGCACATTTACATTTTTTCATTTACGAGACGAATGTTTGACGTCAGACCGCTCATTTTGCTGCTTTAGTTTTGGCGTTGTCGGATCTGGAAGCTGCTTCGTTCTGAGCTCCGGACTCAGGGATCCAGTAAAATCCAGTAAAACAAACAGCAGAGGAGGAAGAACACCGGAGCAGAGGGAGGTAGAGACGTTTACACAGACTGTGACTGATACGGCTGATTTACATGGATATTAGAGTCGCTGGGTTAAAACCCTGTTTGATTAAATCTGCAGACTGAATTAATCTCACCTCCATGTCAGCTTGTTTCCTTCTTCGTCGCTGCTGAGCAGATTAATTGTCTTTTATTGGTCGGATTTATCTTTTCTAACTAGGGGGGTTGAAGTAAATGCTTTGAATGAATTTACTGCTGGAAGCAACAGATTCATTTTTAGCAGCTAAATGAGTTCTGGCTTTTGTTTCTCTTATCATTAACTGAGAACAGGTTCATTCCTGCACCTCATTCATCAGATAAAAATGCTTTTTCTCCTCCATTTATTATATTTTAAAGAAAAGAAAATACACTAAACACTACTGAACATAAAATCACACTGTTATTTATTGGATTTAAATCAGCAAAAAGCCCAAAACAAACATTATTCTATATTTATTTATCATTATTTGAAGTAACAATTATGTATATTATTAACAATGGTTTGAAAATTGGCCAGTATTAGAAGTAATTTTATAAAAATTATTTTTATGTAATTATGTATTTTGAGAATTTAAAAAAATATATTTTTTAACTGTCATTTTACTGATTTTCTTACTTTGTTAATAAGCTTCAGTGTACCGGCGGTACACCTACTAATTTGCATAGGAATTTCAAGAATGTCCGACGGGTGCAAACGCGATTATACAAACACTATACACCGATGGAAAGCTTAGATTCTCATGAATCCGCCGGTATAAACCACTTTCAGATGCGATTACCACAGCGGGTGAGAAAAACACATTTGTCCGACAAAAACAAATATTCATCCATCCGTTCTCTGTACATGGCTTCAACCCACACAGCGCGACTCACATTTCCGGGTTCATTATTACACACAAAAAAAAAGATTCTACAAAAAACGGCCATAATCCAACCTTTTACATCAGATGACACAAGCCAGTAAACTATTTTGTCCAAAACATGTCCTGAAGTCGGTATAAAATCCCCGAATCGGTCGTTTTCAAGGAAATGCACCTCCCGATGCGCGTCCAATATTCCCTGTATTTTTCGTAATTTTTTTTATTTAAAAATAGAATATTAGCGATTTTTTGTACTGAAAACGGCTGGAATTGACTGAAGCTTAAAGGGTTAAATTGCAAATTTGAATTCATTGTTTTAGAAGTTTTACCATAAAATGAAACTTTTCATTTTCTATTGTATTTAAATCAGCAAAAAGCCCAAAACAAACCTTATTTTACAGTTATTTGTCATTTGTTGGAATAAAATGTATATATTTATTGATTGTTTTTTAAAATAATGTATTTTTTAATTGAACAACTTGTAAGAATCAAAAATTGGCAAATTTTCTATTAAACATTTTATTATTATGTTAAAAAAATGTTATTTTATGTAATTATGTTATAATAATAATGTTTAAAAAAGTAATTCCTAATTTTTCAACTGTTATTTTACAGACTTTCTTGCTTTGTTAAACTGCAAATAGATTCATTCGTTGTTCTACCATAAAACTACACTATTTTTTAAAACCTAAAACAAAACAAAACGAATCCTTCTTCGTTACTTTTGATCAGATTTCAGATAATTTGTCTTTTATAATCCTGATTCTCTTTCAGTGAATGTTTTTAAAGCTTTTCCTGCTGCTCCAGATTCATCTTTAAACGGCTCCTCATCAGCAGCAGCTTCGCCCCTTTCATCACATCAAACTTCTTTTTTTTCATTTATCATATTGTGAATAAAAGATAACACGTTAAACATTACTGATTATCTGCTCCGGTGTCTGGAATGCAGAGTTCGTATCTGCTCAGGCTGAAAATTAATAGAAAATCCAACGACAGTGTGAGAGTTTTATCCAAGTTTATGCTGATTTGAATACTGGCATCCATCATAATGCCGAGACTCGTAGAATAACGGGACAGTCGGAATAAATTCTGCTGTAAAATATGCAGATTAAAGAAACCTCTGCGTTCAGAAGCGTCTGTGATTTATGGATTCCAGTTGGAACTTTTCCTCCTTGTGGCTGCAGATGTCCCAGCAGACAATAACTCACCCCCATAATTATCTAATCACACGAGGTCTCATTAGCAGCAGAAACGTGATTACAGGCTGCTAATTAAGGCAAACAGCAGCTCTGATTGAAGAGCTCATCTTTCAAGAGCACACTGTCAAAAAATTCATGTTTGCTTTCCAAGAATATCAACTAAAATCACAGAATACAGTTCTCATTTACAGATTAACTGTAAAAAAACAGACTAAAATTGCACATGACGTCCACATAAAAATGTATATTTTCACAACTGGAATTTTTATTCTTTTGAATATGAAATTATACTTTTTAAATAAAATATCTCTCAGATAATTGTCATTATGTGGAATGAAAATTAGGTATATTAACAATTTTAAAAAAAGACGATTGATTCTCTGTTACAGATGAAATCTAGGAAAATGACAGAAAATAAATTATTTTACTAATAACCATGAAAACAAGCTAAAATCTGTACTTTTAGAAATAGTAGTTCTTTCTTTAACAAGGTTTGAAAGAAGCAGATATTTCATATTATTTAGGAGAAAAATTCTGTAAATTAAGGATTGAAAGGTATACATTTTTAAAAAGCATTTAACTGCTATTTTAAGGATGTTCCCTGCTTTTTGAAATTCCAAATAATATTCAGTAAAATCAATAATATCTGTCAAAATTATGAATGTTTCACTATAAAGTTACACTTTTTTGCTACTGTATTTAAATAAGCAAATAATCTTTTTTTGCTATTTAAAAGTAAAATTATGTAAATTATGGGTTGGAAAATTATTTATTTTACAGATTATGTCATAAACTGTTTTACTGTATTTAAATCTGCTTAAAAATCAATATTTTAAGATACATGTTACAGTATTCCACTATTTTCTAACCTTTTTTTCTGTCATCCTCCCTCCCAAACGTTTTTTTTTCCCCAGTGTACATCTGTTGTGACGTCCAGAGCAGAACAAGGAAGATATCAGCAGCTGCCCTGACTAACTATGAAACCTGCTGGAAACTTTTGGTCCTCCAACAGACGAGCTGCTAACGCTAACGCTAACGCTAACGCAGACAGAAGCTTCCTGTTCCCTCCCGCTCGTCCTCCACTCACCTCCGAGAACATGGGCAGTTTTTTGGCAAAGTCGACGACGCGGGTGATGGCAGGAGTGATGATCTTGGTGAACTCGCTGAAGGCCTCCAGGTCCACCTTGTCTCCGTCTGACGTCGGCGAAACCGGAGACTGGCCGATTTTTTCTGGCTGCGAGGAGAAAAAAAGCGAACAAACGTGGGATCAGTCGAAAAGCAAAGAAGAGCTGAAGAACAGTTAGTCTGTGAATGGATGGGCAAACTGAAGGGCTTGAAGTCAGAAAACAAACCAGGAAGTAAACAAGTAAACAAGGGAGTAATTAAGGAAACATGGAAGTAAATAAGTAAACAAGGAAGCACATGAGGAAGTAAATCAGTAAACAAGGAAATAAATAAGTAAACAAGGAAGCAAATAAATAAACAAAGGAATAAACAAAGAAGTGAATAAGTAAATGAGAAAGTAAATAGGTAAACAAGGAAATAAACAAGAAAGTAAATAAGTAAACAAAGGAATAAACAAGTAAATGAGGAAGTAAATAAGTAAACAAGGAAATAAACAAGGAAGCAAATAAGTAAACAAAGGAATAAACAAGGAAGTAAATGAGGAAGTAAATAAGTAAGCAAGGAAATAAACAAGGAAGCAAATAAGTAAACAAAGGAATAAACAAGGAAGTAAATGAGGAAGTAAATAAGTAAACAAGGAAGCAAATAAATAAACAAAGGAATAAACAAAGAAGTAAATTAGTAAATGAGGAAACAAGGATGTAAATAAGAAAACCAGGAAGTAAATAAGTAAACAACGATGTAAATTAGTAAACAAGGGAGTAAATAAGTAAACAAAGAAATAAACTAGGAAGTAAATAAGTAAGCAAGGAAACAAGGATGTGAATAAGGAAACAAGGAAGTAAACAAGGAAGCAAATAAGTAAACGAGAGTGTAAATTAGTAAACCAAGGTGTCAATAAATAAACAAAGAAATAAACAAGGAAGTAAATAAGTAAATGAGGAAAGGAGGAAGTAAATTAGTAAACACAGGAGCAAACCACGAAGTAAATAAGTCAACTGGGAAATGAGGAAGCAAATAAATAAACAAGGAAATAAACAAGGAAGACTCCAAACTATGCTTTTTGCTTTCCTTCTGTGGTGCAGTGATTAATCTGACAGTCGTTTAGTATTCAATTAATCGCTGTTGGAGGAAGTTTTACAAGAAAAAACTTGTTTCTTTCCTCCTGTGTGACAGTAAACTGAATATCTTTGGACAAAACCAGACGTTTGAGGACGATATCTTACACTTTTTCACCATTTTCTGGCATGTTATGGACAAAACGACGAATAGATTAACTTTCCGTACCATAAAGCTTCACTGTTGTTGAAAAACACATCATTAAGCCACGATGTTGAACTGTTTCATCACTGCTGTAAACACTCACATAATTAATTTAGTTTAATGTGACTCAGTCCCACTTTCTGCTGCTGGAAAAACTCTCTGCAGCATCTGTTACGTATTTATCCACAGCTGTAAACGCTTCCAAGCTAATCTGCTGTTTACTCCGGACTGAATAATGCCTGATAAAAAAAAAGAACTACAGTTGCTTTAGTAAATGACTGCATCTTTAAAAAGAAAAAAAAGGAACAGATTAGTGACAAACTAACCCTCTGAACCCTGGAGCCCAGCAGCAGGTTTGTCGACTTAAAAATAAATAAATAAATCACAAAATTCTACCATTTATCAGAGACAAAAGCAGAATAGAACAGAAACAAACATGTGAATTTACAGCTTTCCTACTGCTCTTAATCAAGCCATTTGTGACATTCCATAGAACTATAAACATTAACCAAATTTCAAATTAAAAGCATGGCAATATTCCATTTGTTTTGTTTAAAAAATTTGCCATAAATAAATAATTTGCTCGAGTTAAATTCTTTAAAAAAAATAAAAATTCTTCATTCTTTGGCCTAACCGTGAAGCCATGAGTGACTCGGCTGTGACCAACAGTCACATTAGAAAAATTCTCAAAATTTTTGGCTGAACTGCAGGTTGTGTACACATATTGGGTAAGACACAAGCACAGAAACAAATCAAAAATGTAAACAGTAAAATATCTATAGTAGGTGGAATAAACCTTTCCTCTTATTTTACAGATTTTCTTATTTTATTAAATAGTGGGTAATATCTACAAATATATACCTAAGTTTTAGTTATAGAAAAACAGGTTAAAACTACAAATAATGCCTACATTAAAAATCTGCAATTTTTCAAAATAAAAAATTCAAAATAAAATCACAAATCACTTATGTAAACCAACAGGCGAAAAAAACACAATTCAACAGACATTTGTTGTCATTTGAAAGAATAATCAATTATTTAAATTAAACATTGAAAATTAACAAATACATTTATTTATTTATTTGTTTGTTTAAATCTGCAAAAACACAATTTTTTTTAATAGTTTTTACATCTTATGAACGTGACAGTATCCATTTTTATTCAAGCATCCTTGTGGCCCGTTTTATTGTACTTAATTCTGCTAAAAATATATTTTTTTGACAAATATTTGTCATTACTTCCAACATTTATTACAGCTAATGAACATTACAGTATTCCAGCATTTTATATCTATTTTTTCTGGCACCTCGTAGATCTCGATTCCATCTGATTTTGCTTAAATGAGTAATTAAAGTTATTTATTCCCTTTTTAATAATATTTTATCTTTGTCATGCTGCACAAAAGACATTCATGAGTTCTCTCTGCTGACATTTGGATCGAGGCGCAGGAACTTATATTGCAAAATATATCACAAAAAAGGAAAAGAAACTGCTTTCTATTCAAAGGAATACAGGAAAAAAAACAACATAAAGTGTCAGAGTGGTTTTTACCTCTCCGCTGCACAGACTCTGAGAAGGCAGCGACGTCGGATGGTGCTGAGAAAACACGCCGTTGATTTGGGTCTTTTCATGTGATTTAATTACAATAAGCAATATAAAAAATATTGCCTGTTTTATTGAAAGTCCATATAAGATGATAGAAGAGGAGCGGAGAGCACGTCTGAGCTGGATTGAATAATAAAAGAACAAAGGGGAGAGAAGTGGAAGTCGACAGTAAACAATGTTAGACGAAGATGCAGTTCTTCGATTTTCGAGAGCACCAAAAAGACTGAAACAAGATTACGGAAGAATCTATGAAGACGGATGCGAGGCTCCGAGTAAAATATAGTGGAAAAAAGCAACATGGTTTTTATGCTCCCTTCCACAAAGTGCTCACAAATTAAAAACCAATTTATCAGATAAGGAGCAGCCCGAGTCCAGCGAAAGGAATGGGACATGTCGTCGGCTGATAGCGCCGTCTGCAGCCGGCAACTTCAGATCAGTAATACATATGTTTACGGAGTTGTGTGAATCGAGGTTGTGACTATGAAAAATAGTTTCACGCTCCGCCGGATAAAGCATGTGTCAAGGCTGCAGCCATTTATTCAGGCCGGGCTTCGGCTGTAAATTGGACGAGATAAAGGCGCAGGAATAATCACCTCACACAAGGAGTCATCGGTCTTAATACGGAGCAGGAGAACGGATGGTAAATTGGTGCAAATGAAGCCAAGTACATGAGGGCTGAGTAATTACGGAAAAATGAAATGATTGTGATCATATCTTGGATGGGATCGCCAAGACAAAGCGGTGGCAGCGTTTCTCATTTAAAGAAAACAGCTGAGGCTCCGGAGAAGCTCAGAAACAAACCACAAGACAAACACTGGGTAGGTTTAGCTG
Source organism: Acanthochromis polyacanthus (assembly GCF_021347895.1). NCBI lineage: Eukaryota > Metazoa > Chordata > Actinopteri > Pomacentridae > Acanthochromis > Acanthochromis polyacanthus. The sequence continues at coordinate 4,840,318 of NC_067131.1, read as the reverse complement.
TGGGTCAGCTGACAGAAATATAGTCTTCACCTCAAATCGAAATGGCTTAAAGGCTTTGGTTTGTCACCGATTTCAGATATCTGAGATTTGTTCCTTGACCCCAATACAGCGGAGGTGGCTTCAACACCTTCTTTCAGCATCAATACATGTTTCTATGGCGACTATTTCTTCAGCAGTCCCAACAAACAGTCAACAAAGGTCTCAAATGGCGCTATTTTTTTAAAAATCAAACCAATCAAAGATGGCAGCAGAAAACGTCAAATGGTACTATCTGCATTGGTTTCTATGGGTAATTTGGGTGTCTTTGATTGGTCTGATTGAGTTTTCATTGACACTCAATAAAAATTCAATCAGACCAATCAAAGACAGCAGCAGAAATGTCCCAAACAACGCCAAACCGGACTATTTGCATTGATTCTTATGTGTGATTTGGGTGAACCAACCCTTTAAATCCAAGGTAGCAGCGAACCTTGAAAGTTTGAATTATTCTAAGGCTGCATCTATAGTTTAGTTGTGCATCAGCTGACAGAAATATAGTCTTTACCTCGAATTGAAATGGTTTAAAAGCTTTGGTTTGTCACCGTTTTCAGATATCTGAGATTTGTTCCTTGACCCCAATACAGTGGAGGCGCTCGTAGAACAGAAGAATGGCTTCAACACCTTCTTTCAGCATCAACACGTTTTTATGGCAACTATTTCTTCAGTAGTCCCAACAAAAAGTCAAGAAAGGTCTCAAATGGTGCTATTTTTCAAATCAAACCAATCAAAGTTGGCAGCAGAAAAGCCATAAATGACATCAAACCAAACTATTCGCATTGGTTTTTATTGTGTAATTTGGGTGGCTTTCGTAAAAGACCATGCTTTGTTACACAGCTTCACACTGGTTTCATTGAATTTTCATTGAGACTCAATGAAAATTCAATCAAATAAATTGGCGACGGCAGCAGAAATGAGGATTAAAGAAAACCCATTTAATCCTGCACAAAAGCCCTTTTTTTAAACTTCCCTCCTTCTAACCATGGTTGTGCTGCTTCCATAGAGGAGCAGGATTTTATACTGCAGTGAGAGAAAATGTGACGCCCAGAAAAAGCCTCTGGCTCAGAGGGTTAAATAAACAAACTATTATTTTATTATGTGTTTGGCTTTTTTAACTACTTCTCTCAGAATATTATTGCACAGTCACAGTTAAACTGCCTCATATACTCACACTGTAACCTGAGCTGTAGATCAATAATGACGACTCAGAGGCTTCTTTGCTGAAGTTTCTGGCACAAAAACATCGACTTTAAAGACACTTTATTCCGAATAAAACAGTGATATCTGAACCTGAGGTCGTAAATAAAAGCGGACACCTCAATGGAAACAGGAAAACCGTGGCTAGGAGAGAGAACTTCCAAAAATCATAAAAAATAGGACAAAAGATATTTTACTGCTTGCATTTTACAACCTCCACAAATCAGGGATTTTCACACAGCTGTGCACATAAGATGGACGTTTCACCATGCTGAGTGTATCTCCAAACAGTTTGCTCATCTGTATGCAGTTTTGGGCCATGCAGCATTTATTTTATTGATCCAGTAGGTTTTATTTCCCTCAACTTGTTTCCATACTCGTCTCCACACTGCCTGCAGTCCAATCGAGAAGTCAGTCATTGCTGAGAATCACATAATTTTTCATATATTAGTTTTTACATTAGATTTTTACAGACTCTAATACAAAACGTTTATTTTTGACAAAATGAGACATGTAAAATAAAGCGATTTTGATGAAATTTCGCTATTTTTAGATTAGATTTGGTTAATTTTCCCGACTGAACTGTAAATCACACATGGTAGGTTCAAGGACTGTCGGAAAGTTGAAATGTATATGTATTATAGTTTTTATAGGTTCTGGCTCTGATTAATGGTGTAATTTGGCAATTTTTAAAAATGATAACATGCCTTTCAAAGCCACCTGTATAGTATAGTATAAGAAGGTAATTTTTCAAAGACGCTCTTAGGTACGCACAACTTTAAACTGTAGTACTACTAAAATGAATGAGTTATATAAAAAATCACAACTTTTAGAATCATCATAAATATAGAAATTAGCAACAGAGACCAAAACTGTTTGTTGTTTTAGAATGTAAAGACGCTTATTTCTGCTGAGAAGTTGGTCATATTAACATGGAGGTCTATGGGGATTGACTCATTTTCGGAGTCTGCCTCTAGTGGACGTAGGAGGAACTGCAGCTTCTGGCAGTTTAAACATTATTGGAACCATTTGTGATGGAAGTCTACATAATATATGTCGTCTTTGTGGTTTTTTTGAGACCTTTTAAAGTGGAAATGTTCCCTATTTTACCTTGAAGGGGTTAACCATCCATATTAATCCCAACATGACATGTTCCCAGTAGCTCGAGCTTTAGTTTTAGCTCTTTCTGGCTCTGATAAATGGTGTAATTTTATCATTTAAAAAAAAAGTTAATAACCTGCCTTTTAAAGTTGCCTGTAGGCTTTTGGATTCTGAAGTGCAGATATAAATCATCTGGTAGTAAAATGTTCATGACAACATGATAATTAGGTCAATACTGCAGGTATGTAGTTGAAAATGACCTTTTTTAAACTTTCATCTAAACCCATTCGTCCAGCATGTTCCTGAATCACTGTTGCTGAGTTTTTTGATTAGCTGAGAACATTTTAAAGAATCCATCCGAGCTGTCTTATTTGGCTAATGTTTCCAAGGCCAACGGCTTAAAGTTCATGAGTTTGGGACCTACAAAAAACAGGAAAAAAAGGAGATTTGTGAGAGTTGAAGTGCTGCCAGTAGGATTTATGCTTCACTTGGCCTGGAACACTGAATAAAAAACTTGGAACGGATAGTGTGGACTGACCTTTACTGTACGGGTACCAGGAACTCAAGGAGAGCTACTTTCTGTATATTAGCAGATAGGAGTGAACAATCTGGAACTCACGATCTATGATTCATACGATCATGCGCACTGTAATTATATTTCACTGAAAGATACCCGTATTTTTCATAAACGTGGACTAAATTGATTTTTATTGCATTTGGAAACTTCGTTCATGCTTTTCTGATGAGACTCTCGCCTGATGATACATTTACATTTTTCACAGACACATTAATACAACATGTTAGCATAACCTGTTGATGGCGTTTTTGTCTTCTGTGTCTCATTTTTTGTTTTCTGTCTCATTATTGTCATTTTGTGTCTTGTTTTTGTCATTTTCTGTCTTGTTTCTGTTGTTCTGTGTCTTCTTTTTGTTGTTTTACGTCTGATTTTAGTCATTTTGTGTCTTGTTTTTGTAATTTTCTGTCTTGTTTCTGTTCGTTTTTGTCTTCTTTCTGTTGTTTTACGTCTGATTTTAGTCATTTTGTGTCTTGTTTTTGTCATTTCGTGTCTTGTTTTTGTGGTTTTGTGTATTGTTTGTCATTTTTGTCTTGTTTCTGTCATTTTCTGTCTCGTTTTGTAGTTTTCTCCCCTTTTATGTCATGTCTCATTTTTGCCATTTTATGTCTCATTTTTGTCATTTTGTGTCGTGTTTTTGTCATTTTCCGTCTCACTTTTATCTTATTTTTTCTTGTTTTTGGCAGTTTCTGTCTTCTCTTGTAGTTCCCCGTCTCGTTTTTTTCATTTTGGGTCTCGTTATTATCATTTAGTCTCGTTTTTAGTATTTTGTGTCTTGCTTTTGTCTGTAATTTGTCTTGTTTTTATCATTTTATGTCTTGTTTTTGTCATTTTCTGCTTTGTTTTTGTCATTTTCTGTTTCGTTTTTGTCGTTTACATCACCAGACAGTTTTGTAGCCGGGTACCAAGAACTCAAGGACAGCTCCTTTCTGCAAATTAGCAGATATGAGTGAACAATCTGGGACTCACGATCCATGATTCATATGATCATGCGCACTGTAGTTATATTTTACTGAAAGAAATGTCCATATTTTTTCATAAAAATGTGGAATAAAGTGATTGTTATTGCATCTGGAGACTTCGGGCATGTTTTTCTGATGAGACTCTCGCCTGATGATACATTTACACTTTTCACAGACATAATAACATGCACACCAATCAAAACTTCTCATGTTTTATGTTTTGGAATCAGTTTACCTTCACATAAAACCACCAGCAATAAGACGTCAGCTTTTAGCTCAGAGAGGTTGCCGTGTCAAAGACGAGCTAATCGCCAAGAATTTGGATTTATTTGAAGAGAAATTGCTGTAAAACAATAAGCGCCGCTGTGACCTCTGGACAGATGTGGAGATATGAACACACACTCAGCTTGCTGAACTGAATCTGCCCTCGTAAAAGCTGCTTCCAGACGTCCAACCGCAGAGTGTGAAAGAGAGAACACTGTGTTGCTGCCGTGTTTGCCTGCAGATCTGAAGGTTTAGCCGCGTTAAGCCAAATAATACAATGGACGAGACACATGAGTGAAGCACGTTTGGTTGTTTGCGGTTGCTGGCCTTAGCAATGGAGATAAATCTGAAACATTGGGGCCGCTTTAGTGCCGAGAGACTATGATGTAAGCAGCAGTATTATCTCTACAACAGTTACTGAGCAGGTACATTCATTCGTAGGGAGCTTAAGGGTCAAAAATGACCCGGCCGCTATGTTTAATAGCAGAGAACACCCCTAAATGACCCTTTTTCAACTTGAAATTCGATGGCGTTTCCTAAAGAGACTCCACTATGAGAAAAAGTTAAATATTGACAGTTTTCAGTGACCAGCAGGTCGTGGGTCACTCCAGAACCGGAGGACATTTTACCATCAGATTTCAAATAATCCATGTAGAAAATCCTAAAACATACTGTTGTTGTGTAAATGTTCTTGTCCTGAGACCAAATCGAAAAAAAATTAGGAGAAAAGGACGTTTGAAAATGTTTTTTAAATACCAAAGCCTGGAGCTCACTCTGACATGCCATTTTTCTCCCGTCCCACCCCGCTGATGACCAAACTGAATTTCTAATAAAACAGTTCAAATGAAATTTAAATCTCCTTTTTTGGTTTTATATTTTTAATTGTTGTCTCTTGGAATTGTGGGAACATTTTTGTAATCAATATAATATTTTAAATAATAATTATTATGCATTGAACGTGACCCACGACATGTTAGCATAACCTGTTGATGACGTTTCTGTAGTTTTGTGTCGTGTTTTTGTCATTTTCTATTGCATTTTGTCGTTTTGTGTATTGTTTATGTCATTTTGTGTTGTATTTTTGTCATTTTGTGTCGTCTTTTTGTCATTTTCTGTCTAGTTTTTGTCATCTTCTGTCTAGTTTCTTTCACTTTGTGTATCATTTTTGTAATTTCCTGTCCTATTTCTGTCGTTTGTGTCTTGTCTTTGTCATTTTATGTCTTGTTTTCTGTAGTAAAGAAAACAGTCATGACATGTTTCCTCACATAAAATAGATTTTGGGTTGAAAATTCAATCACACTACGATATTTTAGAGGCTCTGGAGGAGGAAGATCATTTTTGACCCTTAGGACAAGGGGAGTGTACATGATGTTAAGACAACGCGAGGGTTAAAGTGAATTTCTCTGAAACATAGCAGCGAATTGACAGCTAGATGCAGCCTCACATTGCGGGATGTTTCCATTTTTTTTAGTGAAGATAACATTAAATGAATGATAAATCCAGTCTAGACATTGTTAATGTGGTAAATGAAGCCAAACTTTTGAGCAGTAGTGTGCGTTACTTTAAAATACGGACGTTTGTGTGAAGAATTCTCCTACTTTTGGTACTTTAAGTCATACTTCCATACTGAATAATCTGATTAAAAAGCAGGACTTTTACTTGCAGAGTATTTCTCCACTGTGGTTTCGGTGCTCTTATTCGACTGAAAGATCTGAGTGCTTCTTCCACCAGTGTCAGCGGGTAGAAGATAAACTGGGGGCTGTGTGACCAATCAGAGGAGAGGATTTATCGACCGCTGTCCAGCCTCCGAAAGTCTCCAAAGGCGACTTCATGAGCGGTTGTCACAGCCCCGATGCTCGTGGGACCACATTCGTGCACGTAGAGTCAAAACGCTCCCTTGCAAGGATGAGTTTCAAGTCGTGGATGCTCAAATGAAGTGTCTGGTTTGAAGGCAGACAGACTCTGGGACTAATTAAACTCCGAAGAATTTACTGTAACAAATTGCTTCTACTTTCTGTCGCCTGACCTTTGAGGGAGCTCGAGCCGGCGTATCATTTCCCAAAGTCATCCTCCAGTGAAGAGGCATTGCTTGCGTGCCGAAGTACAGTGTGTGAGAAGCAGTGTCGCTGCTGTCGCTTCATGGCTGCAGTCCCCATCGGGCGGAATAGGCTCATCCTGGTCGGCTTAGCATGTAAATTTAGATATTCAGGGTTCAGTGACTTCAGCCTTCAGAGCCCCGTTAGTGGGTGAAGCCTGTGTGAAATGGAACAGTTTATCCTTTTAGATGAACCCAGCTCTGGGCTATACAGTGCTTCACAGCAGCAGGGGGGGTTAGACCCGCTTGAAATTGGAGTGTTGACAAAAAAAATGTTTCTTAACTCTTAATTCTAACCTACTTGTTGCAGTGTTAATCCTGAACCTGAGGAAGCGATCTCACTGCACCCTGGCACAAAAGTAAAAGCACAATGGTTTCAAGAACGCCTTTCTCTTTACGGAAATTCTCCCACTTGCAGCTTTCTCAGCTGCGTAATCCTCACACGGTCGTCTTCCCTCCATGATATGACAACAAACGCTTCCCCAACACTGCCCTGGCATCATGTTTTTTTGTCATTTTAATAAACTCAAATGATCAACAAGTGCTTGAAGCTGTATCTGGGATGAATCTCGGTCAGTGGAGGCCGACTCGAGGCAGGGAGCCCCCGACGAGCCGGTCCAGGAGGAATCTGAGCACCGGCACAGTGGGAGAACAGAAAGACTCTCCGCCTGCCAACTCCAGACGAGCGCTCATGACTGAGGATTTGCCTCGGCTGAGATAAGGACGGATGGAGCTTACGGGAAGCAGATGGGCGAAATAGAAGGGAAACAGCCGAGCAGACGGCAGAGGAGACAAAGAAATGAAGACAGGGGAGAGATTAAAGCTAAAAAAAAATGGGGAGTCGAGGTGTATATGAAAACTATGAAGGGAATTAGGCGTGGTTAAGAGCCCAGAAGGGTTAAGATGAATCAAAAAGAGAACACCCAAAATGCTGAAGAGGAATGAGGACAATCGTAAAGTCACATGAGCGAGATAAGACCGAATTTTAGCACAAATGTTTGTTAGAAAACACTGAAGCGACACTGGAGACTTTACAGCAGTGGTTGGCAACTGGCGGCCCGCGGGCCAAAACTGGCCCGTCAGGAATAATATCTGGCCCGCCAGATGATTCTGAAAATTTGATTTGGCACGGAGCCAAGCCAGTCCGTCACCGCAACACGAAACTCGCGTGGTCGGCTGCTGCCGGACATTTCTGCGTTTGCGCTACTGGTCGGACACGGTTGTACCAGCCAGATTTCACTGAGCAACAGTGTGTGCAAAACGTGTGTGTGTCTCGGGAGCCATTTTAATATATCTGTGATCAGAATTGAGACGTGTCCCAAGCAGCGGCGATCAGCTGTAGAAGCGCCGCTACTCGCCCCCCCCGCTCGCGGAATCGGAGCGAACCCCCCCACAGGTTGGCCCGCTGTTCGATTGTTTACAAACATTTTGGTCCGAAGCCACATCTACTTGCCGACCCCTGCTTTACAGTGTGAAACCACTTGATGTGTTTGTTGAGAGTTTTAGTGCTTTTAAAGGTTGCTGCAAAGTCAATCCGTCTTTAGTGCTTCAACATATTGTTGCTGCTCGAAACAAAGGTGGACGTCAGAGTGACATAAATTTATTCGATCCTCTGATCTGCATCGTCTTGGATGTCAAGAATGTATAAGATCCTTTCATTGACTTATATCTTGGATCTTGTTTTTGTTGCGTCTTTAAATGCACTTAACAAAATTAAATCGATGAACAACTTGAAATGACTCCAAATTTCCATGTAACCCTCTGAACCTCAAGCAGCTTCCAGGTGTTTTTGCTGCTGTCACATTTTTCCTCACCGTGGGCTCATTTTTCACTTCAGTATAAAGTCCTGCACCTCTATGGAAACAGAACAACCAGGACTAGAAGAAGAGAGAACTCAGAAATGTCTCCTGTGTGGTACGTCACAGTTATGATAAAATCGCAAAGAAAGTTTAAGTAAAAGTTTAGATTCTCGCTTTACTTATTGCCCACGGGTGTTTCCAGCACTGGAATAAGTATTAGGGACTCTACACACTAGAAATATTTACTATTTTAATATTTTTAATTTGTTTTCTTTCTTGAGTACACCTTGTAAACACTGCCTGCAATTCAGCCAAAAAGTTCCAGAATTTTTCTCATGTGACAGTTAATCACAGATGAGTCTGAAAGGGCTTTACAGTTACGGCAAAGAACACAGAATTTTTAGTTTTTTTACAGAATCTGGTCAGAGCAAAGTATTTATTTTTTACAAATTTTTAAAGAAAAGTATTTTGATGAAATATCACAATTTGAAACTGGGATTTGGCTAGTGTTCCCTGTACAATGACAGGCCATAAATAAACTGCTGAATTGATTTTGAAGAGTGAAAAATCTCTACATTTTTTCTGTTTTTCCAGTTTAATGCTCTCACAAATGGTGTAATTTTGGTGCTTTTGTCAAAGTTTGGGAGTTTAGAGGATTACACTAGAAATATTTGCATGAACAGTGCAGCAACACTTGAAAACACAAACAGTTTTTATCGTATGCAGACACTTCCCTTATCATGAGTGACACGAATGTGACTGTTGACAGTTTTCATTGCAGATAAAACAAACGCTGATCAAAAATTTCAGAGTCTGTGGCTATAAAAATCAAAAATTCTACTTTGTTTTTAAATCTGGGTGCCATCCTTAGTGAAGTTGTCTCCTTGTGCAAGGACACACTGCTCCCAGAGCTCCTGCAACACTTTAAACTCTCTCTGGAAGTGCCGTTGAGTCGCTGAAATTGTGTCAATACAGTAACCCTTTAATTTCAACTTCATTTTGGGGAAGAGACTGAAGCCACAAGGACCCAAATCTGGCAAGTAGGGCAAGTGAAGAGTGACGACTGTAGTGTTGTGGCTCAAAAAAAACAAAAAAACAAAACACGGCTGACTGAGCACACAGATATTTCCCTTCGGACACCTCAGGAAGTTACAGTCAAACTCTGCCTTAAAAGATGAACCCTGAGGGACTAATTCACAATGAACAACCACCACCATATTATTCAGAACATAATGAGCATTTCATGTCCATTTTCAGACAATGCAGGCGCTTCCACTGTGAAAACTGTTGTTTTTTCTGTTGATGGTAGCCGCAGACTCTCCTCAGGTCATCAGTGATGATAATCAACATGAACGGTGGATCATTAAGACAAACACCTTGATATTTTCTTCTTTACTCCAGTTTGAGGTCGATTGGGAAACTGCAAATGCTCACCTACCATCAGTCAAAAAATAATGACTCGACTGTTTATAGGCGGGTTCCTGACTCATTGCATGGCTGTGACTGTCTATGTGCACCACTAACAGTACTGGAACTTTCTGATCAAGCCTCATAAAGTTAAGGCAACACCGTCACAATGAATGTCATTTTCTGAATGTACCCGACTGCACGCCACTTTGCCCGTTTTCCCGTCTTACCAGGAATTTACGCTTCTGTTTCCACTGTGAGCCCTGAGCATTGGTGTGTCGATGGGCCTCTGTCACCAGGTGGATTAGCTCCCACTCTGCCCCGGTGGGCTCTGGACGGGTCTGGAGGGATTTCACCATTTCCTCCTTCTTGCGCCGCTCCCTGTTCTCCTCAATCAGCCGCCGTTTGGCCACTCGCTTTGAGTCATCGAGGACCACTGGGAGGAGGAAGAGGAGATGTCAAGGAAAAGACAAAAAGAAAGACATACGCCATCAGTCTGTGGTGCCTAAAGTTGCAGCTTCTAAACCATGTACTCTTATTTTCCAAAGTTTTGTCCAATATTTAAAACTGAAATCACCAAAATGCACCTCAAATAAATGCAGTGGTAACAAGTGAGACTTTAAATCAAAGCAACCTGCATTGATGTGTGTTATTTCGGTTGTACATTTATCTAATTTTGTGTTTTACATTGTGCATAGATGCGTCTGCAGGACACTCACAGTCCATGGCCATGCCCACTGCGATGCACTTCTTGAAGCGGCAGAGCTGACACTGGTTGCGGGTGATCTTGTCGATGATGCAGCAGCCATCGTACTTACAGGAGTAGCTGGGGTGGAGGTTCTTTTGAATGGTCCTACGAAAGAAACCCTGCAGGCAGACAGCGAGGCGCGGATACATGAATGGGATGTTACAGAGAGAGAGTCGGTGATGTGTGCAGCGAAATGTTGAGAAACAAGAGGAGGGTGAATGAAAGTTGAAGAAAAGAGCACAGGCATAGAAAAAGGAGAGTCCAGAGAGAGACGGAATAAAAACGCTCAGTCGCTCATGTTATACTGCAGCTCAGAAAAGGAAGCAAACATCTGAATTACTACGAACGCCATCGACCAGGAGATCAACTTGCAGGGCTGTGACATTTACAGCTACAACCCTGATCTGGACTCAGACCCTTTTGGTGAAGAGGGAAGCCTCTGGTCCTTCAATTACTTCTTCTACAACAAGAAGCTGAAGAGGATTGTGTTCTTCCCGTTTTGCTCCGTCAGCGTGCTGAGCGGCTACGGCCGTGGTTGTCTCGACAACGAGTTGGACATGGAGCTGGATGATGAAGAGGAGATGGATGGCTTCACTGAGGACAGAGTTTCCAGGCTTTTCCTGCTCCCATTCTTCGCTCCATCTACCTTTTTTGTTTATTTTTTTTCAGAGATGGCAACTTATGCACTAGTTCCTACGCTCCCTTCAAGTGTAATTTCCAACCAAAACTAAATGGCCACATTATATGTTGCCATGATTCCTGATCATCAATAACTAATAAACAAATGCTGCATTTCTGACATATTGGGGAATGAGCAGCCTTGGAGAAGGACTGCTCTCTCTCTGAGTGCTGAGTGGCTGCACTCCCGTCAGTGAGACATGACATGAGGAACAAACACATGAACAGAGGGAGACTCATTATACAACACACTGACAGCAAAGGAAGACAAATGATGCAAGGCTGAGCGCTGATGTGACAGCGATGCGTCTATGTGATTGGTATGTGATTGCGTGTTTATATATATAAAAATATATGTGCTCGTGATGAAGCATGTGACTGCCTCTGAGTGTGTGTCTGTCACGTATGTAACGGAGTGTGTGGAGGCGGTTGACCTCAGAGGCCTCGCATCGAGCTCTTCTGGCAGATATTATGGGGGTTGTGAACCTGGTGTGTGTTTTGTACCTTGCAGCCCTCGCAGGTAATGCAGCGGTAGTGGTAACCTGTGGCCTTGTCGCCACACACCACACATGGCTCATCCTTTTCGAGGTAGCTGGGTATGTACCCTGGAGGAGAAAGGAAACAAGGGAGAGAGACGACGTTAGCACGAATTCTCAAGATGCTCTCCCCCACAGAACGTTAGTGTCTATTTCTTCCACTCTATTCACAGCATCAAGATCAACCACTTCACCTTTATCGTATCGCCACTTGGCTCCATTGTGTTTAAGGCAATCATGGATTCTGCATCCCCGAGCGCTGATCGATGCAGACTTAAAAAGCCGACAGCGAATGTGCACATTTCTCCATTCATACTACAATAGGTCTGCTACACAGACAGCCAGATCGAACACAGAAAAAAAAACTCATGGAGCTCCTGTGGATGTTTTTCAAAGGCTGCCAGTGACTTTGCAGGTTTTACAGGACGCAGCAGCTGGTTACAGATTGGACTGTAGCACCGCGTTAATGGTTATTTCTGACATTAGCCAAGCACAGATGGCGGAAATGGCACACAAAGTAATTTATGAAGCACCCAGGGATGCAAATTCCTAACAATTTTCTTGAATAGCCCCATTAATCAGTAATCAATTAATCAAACACACAATATGAACCCAGTGGAAAGCATTCCATGTCCTAATGAAGGTGCTTTACACACAACCACAACAAAAGATGCTCAGACGTTGTTTATCACATGACATGGGCTGCTTTTTGATGTACACAATCAACCACTAGCTTGTAAAAACAGTGTCATATTGCAATTAAATTCGCCAACAACATGCAAGAGCCGACCAGTAGTCATTAGGCATCAATGAAGTCTTTATCATGGTGACCCTTTACTAGCTAAACTTTCAGTGCTCTCTGCTTGCTAACACATAACTGCAGTAGTCCAGGGAACACCACCTCTGGTTGCTGTAGTATTAAACAGTAAGAGGATCCACCTGGTGGCACATGAAGTCTGTTTGGAGGTCATTAAGCATCACAGATGTCTTTGTCATTGTGCCCACTGCTAGCTAAACTCCTGCAATGCTCTCTTTGTCAACACACAACTGCAGTAGTCGGAGTGACGCCTCCTCTGTTCGCTACAGTATTAAACAGTAAGAGGAACCACCTGGTGGCACATGAGCCCTGGTTGGAGGTCGTTAAACACCCCAGAAGTCTTTGTCATGGTGCCCGTTGCAAGCTAAACTCCCACAATTCTTTCTGCTTGTCTGAATGGCTGGTCCTATTATATTAACCAGGTGCTACAGCCAATTTTCAACACATTTTGTTCTTCTTCTGTCTTATTGGTTAATATATTTTAAATTGGCTAAATAATTTACAGCAATTAATTGATCAACGATTAGTCATTAACATCTCTTGTAGCACCTTTCAAAAAAAAAAAGCTACACAAAGCAGACATCGAAATATACGGGATAAAACCAAGTGGTCAAATACCAAATAATAAAAATAATTTAAAATACTTGTACTAATAATGTAAGAATAAAAAATAACCATGATACAAAGGAATAAATAAAGGTGTGCATGATAAAGAATCTCCTCAAAACAAGCAGAATGTTTTGGGTTGCATATGAACATCTGCAAGAACCGCTCTTTAACCAAAGTTTGCATCCTATTATGATTTCAAACCTCGGAAAAGAGCACATAAAAGCATATGTAATGAGCATCGGCGCAGTTGGTTTTCTTGTCTTCTTTAAGCTCGTGTGCAGCCTGAAGCACTACTCATGAATAAAACATACACCAGTTGGAATTAACATCATGTAACCTGCAGAGACCGGCTGGGATTGAGATTTTAGTGAGAATGATGACTTTTAAAGTTTGTTTTCCACTGAAACAAGTGATTTTCGCTGCAGTTTGTACCAAACAAGCAATTTTCCCTGCGTCCGGAGCATCTCTCTCGCGCCACAATGCTTCATTTATAATGGTATGTTTTGACACATTTGACCAAAAAGCTGCAGCTCCTGTGATCTGGATAATATTTGGATTAATTGTTCAGCTCGTTTTCAACATAATCAGGACGTTATGACACCGACACAGCTGTTCACTTTAAACAACAACTCGACACCCCCGAGAAAGGCTGTTTTTTGTGTGTGAAGTCCTGAGCTTTGTGTAGCGATGTAGAGACGTGCTCCTGGTTTGTCGGCACACTGTGACATCGCTGTAAGGTGCGGTGGGCTGTAGGTGCAGCGACCTCATCCACCAGTGATGCCGGATGTGGTAGGAGGTGAAAGACTTCTTTTTTTTTATGCGACTGGCACCGTCTTGCTCAGCTTTACTGTCCATGAGAAGGTGCTGACAGCTGCACCTCGGGAGCGACTTCCACCTCTTCTGCATAATTACTTCTCTCTAATTAAGAGACCACCCATTTGTAATTACTCTCTAATTAATTGACAGGTCTTTTAATGGGCCAACTAACACGGCGCTCTGAGAGGTTTGTTACTTAAGTAAGTTTGTAAACTTTAGCCGTCTGCTTTAAATTATAACCCGCTGAGAAACATACAATATGCGGATTTTTTATTATTAAATCATCTCTTTCAGTTGTGGATACCCAGACACAGCAGCATCAGTACACATGGAGTAATTTAACCAAACTGAATCTGTGTAAATTATCATAAGGGAGGTGGATGATGTAAACGAAAGTGCCAGCTGATCTAAATTTACAGTATTTGGATTGTTGTTTTTTCCTTCTGTAATCTTCTTTATCTGTCCGCAGCCTTTCCTCCGCTTTAAACTTGGGAACAGAACAGTTTGTTCTTTTTCCATACTGTCTGAAACACCAGTGAGACGGAGGGAGTGAGCTCGGAGACACAGTAAATAGCAGATTTCCAGACATTTCTTGTGATATATGGTGGCTAAGAAGCCAGGAGGCATGGAGATGGTACAGTGCGAGTCGCAGATAAATTCAGAGTGGCAGTTTAAGTCCAGAGACACACAAAGTGTATTAACTGCTTCTGGTAAATCTTGGCGCTCTGCACATAAACTACATGCGTGTGATGTTCTGATGACCTACAAGCACCGCGCACAAAACTTCCAGCCCTTGATGTGTTTAGATTCTTATCCGTCAAGCAGCGAGATCAGGGGGATTGAGCCCAAATTCACTCTGCAGCGCGATAAAGACCCCGAACATAAAGAAAGACGAACGGGGAGTCAAGAGATGGCGTGGCCCCCGGAGAGTGTTCGGTTACATGAGGAGACAGAAGACACTGAGACGGATTAATCCACACAAGAACTGTGGCAATTTCTCCAAGATGATTGGAACAATGTACCTGCCAAGTGCCTTTAGAGACCGTGTGCGAGTGCATCTGAGAGAATTGGAGATGTTTTACAGGCCTCATATTGTGCTTCTCTTCGAGAAAAATAACTAAAATCTCCACAGCCTAAAATTTCACAGAGATGGATTTATTTAACCATGACTGTTGTGTATCTGCAGCTTTAAATGCAGCAGGAGGCGCACTCTCTTCAGGAAGAAGACTCTCTCTGCATTTATGATTGAGCGGCAGATCAAGAATTCCAATAACTTTCACTCTAAGCTGCTGTTTTTAACTTACGTGCATCATGAGTTTGCTAGACGACGTTATGGTTCTAAAATCAGCATTTTAGCAGTTTAACTGCAGCTTGGAAATGCCTCTAAATTGACTCTTGGTTAACGTGTGGTCTTAATATGCCACGTTTCAATCGCTATTTCATGTTTGTTCTGTTTACTGATGACAGAAACAATAAAATATGTCACTGAGAAATGGTTTTTTGGTAATTCAGGTGTAATAAAATACAGTATAAGTCAGCACAGGGAGCAGGAGAGAAGCGAACGGATGTAAACATAGACTGAGATTAGGTTAAACTGAAGCACAACAGATGACATGAAAACCCAAACAAATTAAAGTTTCGACCCTCTGTCCCTGTGGTTTACAGTTTCCACAGAACTCTGACTTGTGGCCATATGATCAAAGCTAATGCTAACGCTAGTCACATTAGCTGCACACTGCGCTATTAAGGGGTCTCCTATTGCTGTAGTGACACAATGAGTTCTTCAGATGCTGGGAGTGCATGAAGACTCTCATATTCACTCTTGAAGGCAACAGCAGAACATTTGGGGAATTTTTCTTGTGGTTTAGACATTCAAAGTCAGCAGATGAGGCTCAAAAAGTAAATAAAACTAGTAAACTACGAGGCAACTCCTGAATACTGTCAGTGAGAGTGCAGGGTGATGAAAACTTTCATGTTTCAGCAAATGCAATAAACTGGATCTTCAGTTCTTTAGATGCTGGGAGTGCATGAAGACTCTCGTGTTCACTCTTTCAGCAAACAGCAGAACATTTTGTGTGCTTTGCTGGTAGTTGAGACATTTTAAAGTTATCATAAGTGATTCTAAAATGTAGTAAACTTTGTGGACTGTGAAGCAGCTGCTCATTACTAACAGTTCGGGGACGAGGTTGCTCAAATTTTTAGCTTGACGACTTCTGTTTGCTCTTTTTCCATGTAGAAACTGAATAAAACCCTTACTGGCCCATAAAGCTGGGAGGCCGTCTGGTAAAGAGCTGGTTAGATGAACGGTGGCGTCTTCATATTTGAACAGCTTTTGTTTTGCCCTGCCAAGTTTTTAAGTAATTAAAAAAACACCATAAAAATGGATTTTGACCATATGGGACCTTTAAAGGCAAAGGGAGGTCCCTGCAAGTCATAACTTCAGATAGCGCTTTTCTCCATTTAGTGCAGTTTGTATGCTGTTAATTGATGAATAAAAGACTCTTTATGGCATTGTTTTTTGGAATCTTTACTTTTACTGCGACTGTACTGCGTATATTTATGCTTGTGTGAGCGAACCAAGGCTGTGACTGGCAGTGTCAGTTGGGCTTCTTGGCATTGGTACAGATTTTAGACGAGGAGGGGGAGACCAGGAGAGGACGGTGGCGAAAAAATAGAAAGCAGAAGAAAGAGCAAAACGCCAAAGGGCCACGAGTTACATTTTGTCAAAATTGATTTTTCTAATGGCGTGGAGAAGCTCTGGAGCTGCTTCTGTTGATAAAAAAATCCATTATGAGTTACGGTCTGATGAGAATTTAGGTATATATCGAGGAAAAAGTGCAGAATGAAAGACGCACGAGTGGTTTTTGCTAATAGAAAGTAGCAAAAGAAGGAGGCTAGAGGACAGCGAGAATAGGGGGAGGATGCATGAGGAGCAGAGGTGGAAAAGGACATCAGAGAGGCATCATATAAGGAAAAGCTCGGCGGTGTTGGCAGCAGCAGGCGGATCTCCGAATGCTGTTTGGAAGCCAAGCCCAAAATCAATACTACTGCAGCGCTCTGGCTCCGGATGCCTGCCCCTCCCGAAAGGCCGAGCAATACCACCACCAATGTGAAAAAAAAACAAAAAAATCCCAGGAAAAAGGAGGTTTTTCTAGTGTGGCTGAGTCTAGATAAATATTTTCCCGAATCTAACAGCTGCCATTCCGTTTAATCGAAGCGCCGGGATCAAGGGCGGCACGAATCGGGTCCCCGAAGGAGTCCTGGGATTGTATCGGCGAGGTCCTTACATAACAACAGCTCAGCGAGGTGACATTTGAGACAGTAAACATTGAGGACATTAGGGGACCAAACTAACTATACACCGGAGCTGAAACAACAGCTGCTCCATAAAATCAAGTGTGTCCGCCGCCGTTTATTGAGCCTCCTCTGACAGTTTACATCTACTCCTAGAGAAATACTACACATAAAACTGGAAAAGAGACCAAGCTTTAGTTAAGGATTATTTAAAAATCACTGTTGATTCTCTCTTTTTTTGTCTAAACGGTTTTGATTCCTTATAATACCACTCTCTGCTGGACCTTTTTATGCTTTCTGGGTTTCTGAGGTTCAATAATTAATCTGACAGTCTTAATTATTAAATTAATTGCAGTTTGAGTACTTTTCTAACATAGAAAAACACAAAATCCTCTCATTTCAGCATCCAGTTTCTTTACTTCTTTATGAGATAAATAAATATTTTTGGGTTGGGGACAAAACAGCTGCTTGGGATTCAGAGGGTTTAAGTATGTAAACATATTCTAAGCATGTAAAAATAACGTTTTAAACCCACAAATGTGCAGAATATGGTCTCTTTAAAGCATCTAAGTATGCATTTAAATGATGCTTCTTTGGTTTTTGGCCTCAGCACTGACATGACATCATCATCATCATTTGTTTTAGCTCTTGCATCTCGAGCAAACAGTTTCCCATTAACACGTCCAGACAACTAAACGCAGCATTAGCACGACTCCATCTGTGGAGGCTTCCAGAGTCTCTCCCACAGGAAAGTCATGACATCATTACAGCGTGTATAACTCAGCCTCAGACGAGCGTGCCTTAAGACAGACATATTGTCATACTTTCCCAGTTCAAATGGACCATGGCAGGTAGAATATGGAGCGAGACTCCAGCAGCGTTGCAGAGAGTGGGGCAGTAGCCCTGCTGGGAGGGGAAACATGTGGAAAGGACCCTATCTGCCTCAATAGCTCCGTCTTTACTCCGTTCTTTCAGCTCGGGGGATTTGGAGCTGTCATGCCGACAATGAACTGCGCCCGCCACGAAAGCAGACAAAGCAGAAGGCTTTCGTTTAGCAGTGACAGATGCCAGGACGTTTCACTTTGACTCTTTGGACTTGACAAATCAAAGGCTCCCGAACCGCCACCAGTTCCATTCAGACTGACAGTTTTTCTAACAAAGATCCTAAATATCCCAAAATAAATCCAACAACCCCAAACAAAATACTGGAAGAGCAGCTTTCAAAACCTGCATTCAGAGAGTGTTTCTGAAGAGCCTAAAAACTAGAGTGCCTGTATATCAGAGTGACGACATAACGGGTCCAAAAAATTTTGGTCACGTGATCTATGGGCGCCATTTTGTTTCCTATTCATGAACGCCGGGTTTTCCTGTTAACGTTGTTTACACCGCAGAGAGTAATTCTAGGTCTTTTTTCGCTTCCTAAATACCTGAAAAATGACGGGCTGTTGTGAATTGGGTGCGCAAATCGATCGGAGAAGGGATTACACATGTTTAGATTTCCCAGTAATAGTGAAAGAATGAAACTGTGGGAAAATAAAGTCCGGAGAGTGGGATGGAAACCGACTTCATCATGGTTTTTGTGCCAGGTTAGTCCCATGTATGTACTTTCATGTTATGATGTATGGGTGAATGACAGATAGAAAAGTTTTTATGTGATTTTAGGCAGTTGTGGTTATTTTCACTTTGACCATTTTCATGCATGGAGATGCATGAAATACGGGCCGCTGAAGTTTTTTGCTAAATTGACCGAAGCTGCAAACTCGATGATAGAAACATTATACCCCCATGGAAAGCTTAGATTCTCATGAATCCGCCGGTATAAACCACTTTCAGATGTGATTACCACAGCGGGTAATATAAACACATTTGTCCAACAAACAGCAAATAACGTAAACAGCACAACTCACCTTTGAAGGCTCATAATTAGTCACAGATGAAAATATTCCACAAAAAACGGCCATAATCCAACCTTGGACATCCAGACAAAACAAGCCAGTAAAATATTTTGTCCAAAACATGTCTTGAAATCAGTAAACAATCCACAAATAGCTAGTTTTCGTGAATGTGCACCTCGCGCTGCGCGTCCCATATTGAGTGAATGGAAACAAAATGGCGTCGAAAGCCCCAGTTGTCGCCACTCTGATATACAGGCACTCTACTAAAAACATCCTTCGCTCTGTGCGTAAAGGACATGTTTGTGTAAATGTCCATCGGCTACTCACCAGTCATACTCTTCACCGAACATTGGCTGTTCTTCCTCTTCCTTTTCGGGCCATTGCGCCACCTGAGAGGCAACAAGAAAGACAAAGAAAAGAGAAAAAGGAAAATTAATGAGCAAAAAGACTGTAAGCATCTTTCTGTTACGGTTTTTTATTCAGGATCAACATCAAATATTATTATTAATAATCAAAAAGAGCAATAACTGATATTTGGAGCCGGTACAATTTGTAGTAAAAATTAAAATCTTGGAGACACAGTTAAGAATAACATAAATTAGAACACACATCTTTATTTATCGTTTACATATGTTTAATTAAAAGAGAACTACAGGCGGTGGTAAAGAGCCACATTAGTGTTTGGTTTTCACATGAGCATATGTTTGTCCATCTGTCTGTCCATCTGTCACGGTGCCGTGATTTCTGATCATCATTTCTGAGATATGGGGGAATGAGCAGCTTTGGAGGAGAACTGCACTGTCTGAGGGCTTTTCTAGTTTTTTGACGGCAATATAAAGTCCTGCAGCAAGACAACCATAGCTAGAAATAGAGACAGAACTCAAAAATAGACAGACAGACAGACACAGACAGACACTTTATTCATCCTGAGGGAAAACAAAAATGAATTTTGTGCAATGTGACAGCTGCAATGCCATGAATTACTATAAATTAAACACTTTTATGTGCACACAGATGCTATCAATACTGAAAGAAATGGTGACTTTACACAGTATATTACTACTAACACTTATAATTTGTTTTCATGCTTTAGTTTCGCTGAAAAGTCCCTGAATTTCTGTCAGGCAGCTGAGTCACTGACAGCTTCAGAGTTGTGCCAAGGAACACAAAATCTTTTGTTTTCTCCAGAATGTGGTTCCAGAACACAGTTTATTTCAAACGAGACACGTAGAATGAAGTGATTTTGATGAAACATCACCGGTTGAAACTTAGATTAGGTTAATTAGTGCCAGAGCCAGTAGAAAGTCTGATGATTCTTCCTGTTTTCACAGCTTCTGGCTCTGATAAACGCTGTCTTTTTTGGCAGTTCTCTTTTAAAGATAACACGGCTTTCATTCCCGCTGGCGGGTTTTAGGGGGTTCAGAGGTCTGCCAAACACTTCAACGGCCCGAACTGGATCACATCTGGAGGTGGTCCGTCTCACACTCTGATCGTATCTGGGCCAGGTGTGAAAGCGGTCTGGTCTAGTCTGGCTGTTCGACAACTTGAAAAGGTCGCCTGGTTCTGTGTCTTCCTGCTATCTCAAACTGCCCAGCAACGGTTCACAGAGAAACGCTTTGTAGAACAGCATCTCTTGACCTGGGACACACTGTGTTTATTGATGAGCCTGTCAGCCTTTAAAAGGGAATTAAATGACTTATTTTGGAGCCTTAAACCTTCGTCTGTCAGCTTGTTAATACCAGATTTAAAGAGTCCGATTAGATGCCATTCTTCAGGTTTGTGTCCCAGCAGTAGACAGAGTTACGGCATACATTAATGGATCAAATAGTCAAGAGATAATGTAATGCATCAGCAAAATTCAGACAGCGCCATATAAGGCTCCTGGAGGATGCTACTTTTCTGTATTTGTCTAAGCATTCTATCCCCCCTCAATAGCCAAACATCTGCTACTCAAATAAGGTAAAGAAATGAGAGCATGACTTACCGCCATACATTTTAATTTACAACAGATGAGCAGGCTAATGGAGCTCTGTGGAGCAAAGCTGGAGCCATAAAGTACATGTCAAAGGAAAAGAGAGCTTTCCTTGCAACAAATGGTTGCCTCTTGGCGCTTGACAGAGCTCCCAAACGGGATCCAAGCGGCAGGAAAAAGGACTTTGTGGGAAATACAAGTAAGGCCCCGAAACCGCTCCAATTATAAGAGTACACATGGGAAAATCCCACAACAACAGATGGGAAGGTGGAGAAAGCTTCACAACACGGATGTTACACCTGCAGCAACACTGACACATGTGAAAGGCGTGCAGAGCGAAGATGGGAACTGGCTGCCAGGAGGGGAATCATGAAAGCAGAAGAGGAGAGCGGCTGGTGGCGGCGGCGGGGTGGGCATCCCTGAAAGGAGACTATGGGACGGAGTCAGTGAGTGCTCCTTGTCAGCGTTGGATGTGTTTAGAATCCCAAGAGTCCCGGCTCGAGCTCTCAGACAGCCTCCAGCTCTCCCCCCACATCGCCGTCCTTTAACACCAGCTCCAGGACTCCATTAGCGCCATAAATAAAGACGACGCGGGCCTCTGGGTTCCATCTGAGGTGTATTACAGCACACCCTTTATCATCTGTCTCCTCTGATGCACTTCCTGAACTGAATCCTTGCGTCTCATCAAGTGTTTTTTCTTTATTTGAGATGCCGGGTGTCCCAACTGCATGACATATAAAAAATGTCTTGGACAGGCTTCTTTTCCTTCCACCTCTACGAAGCCCCCAAAGTCCCCAACAACAAATAAATAAAGACATCCAGACAGAGGTTTTAAATCAGAGCTGCAGTCCTACATCATTCCAACCCATGCTGTTTTATTAGGTTTATTTGTGCATATCCACATGAGAAAAAGATTTCCTAAATCAGGGGTGTCAAACTCAACTCCTGGAGGGCCACTATGCTCTATGTTTCAGATATTTCACTCTTCCAACACACCTGATTCAAATGATCAGCTTATCATTAAGCTCAGCAGAAGCCTGATAACGAGCCTGATCATTTGAATCAGGTGTGTTGGAAGAGGCAAACATCTAAAACATGCAGGAGAGTGGCCCTCCAGGAACTGAGTTTGACACGCCTGTCCTAAATGGTTCCAAAGCCCCTTATATTGCTGCACAACAATTAGTTTTATTATCTTCCAGCTACAAGAAATCGAGTTTATTCCCTTATAATGATGGCATAACTGTGCATTCTTCGCATGTAATACTGAAAAATAGCCCCAATATGAAGCAGAAAATCAACCAATCTGTGTACAGAGGGACCTACTGATAGACTTAAGTCGATTTTTACCATAAAGGCCTCCTCACACTGTGGGATTTCCAGCCATCCCAGACCAACGATAACAACGCTGAGAGAATCGTGGTGATATCTTTGGTCTTGGCTCTAAATCGGTGGTCCGATGTTGCACTGTGAGACAGGTTTAAAGACAGCCGTTGTCATGGCAACCAAAGACAAGCTGCCATAAAATTCTGACTGTCATAAATTTGAGGTGATCGTCTCACAGTGTGATGCTGCTGGACCTATGTAAGCTAACTAACCAATAGAAATGCAGGATGAAATGCCGTACTCATCAGCGCCACACTGGACCTAAACCCAAACAGATGATTTGCGGTGACATCGGCAAAATGCATCAAAGCTTTTTGACGTGTCCTCCAGCTCGTACCATAACCAGACTAAACAGGACGAGGCATGGAAGGATATCGCCTTTTTTAGGGATTTCTTTCCAAAAACATAAATGTCATCAGGGCGAGGGCTACGTTCATGTTTAGCTAGTTTCCCTGTGAGTGCAGGGACTTCGTTTATGCTTTGGTTGTTTATTTTTCATGGATGGATGGCGCACGCTCATGGTGTTTTATTCTTTCATTCATGTGGACTCGCGTACATCGTAGGCTGACATTCAGCTGCGTTTTCATCGTGCAATCTGCACAGAGCAAACTTCACATCATGTCCAAAGACTATTAGATCCTTATCGTACAGTACAGCAAGCTGGGAACTTACAAGATTGTTAAAATCGCACAGTGTCATGACGTGCATCACGATATCGATCAGTTCTTCAGAAAACTCATGTTCCGAGCGTTTTATTAAATCTAATTTCACTTCCATGAAGATGGTTTTCCTTTTTCTTCCAAGCATCAGAAGAGTCTGACTTATGCTTGAGAGTCATAATGAAGGACAAAAAGTTAGTGAATGTAGCACAATCCAAGGTGGCGTACAACTGGAGAATCTAAACAATTATTTTTCCTGTCAAAACATGACCTGTATTCAAGTTGCTCAGTGAGTGAGAACCTATTTTCCTGCTATTTCTGTGCTTTTTAACGGAGGGATTATCTGCAGAGTGACACTTTGCTTCTCTGCAAACATTCAAAAGGTCTAATAAACCTTACACTGTCTGTGTTGCTGCTTCTAAATGAGCCACAGGTCTGGTCTTTTCTCCGGGAAACAGCGCTCGTCTCTGGGAAACACAACACTATAATTGCCTGTTAAGTTCACCAGTTGCTGTAATTGAGCCTAAATGCCAACGCGAGCTGTCCTTCACATGTTACCTTGGCTTTAATTGTAGCGGCGTCTCGTTCTCACTTATGCTTCCCTTTGCCCTTTTCAGAATACGTCAGACGGATTAGCAGAGCATTAAATTAAGCTCTTAAACAGCCCATTGAGTTAAAGCTTGATTTATCATGATTGCAGCACTCGGAGCGTCTTATTAAAACTCCAACTTATGGATATAGTGTTCCAGTCGTGGTGAGGAGCTGTGGTGTCACGATGTTCACCTGTGAAGAAACACCTCTTGACACCTGGCAAATGCGTATATTTCACAACGCAATAAGTTACCGAGACTGCTCTGAAAGCGACAGTGGCTTCTCATTCACTTTGTGGGCAAACATGTCAGTGAAAGTGTCAGCGGGCTGTGGATAAAGAGGAATAAAGAGAGAGAATCGAAGCTGTCAGAGCAGCAAAAAAAAGATGAGGCCGGGTTTTCTCAGACTGCCACTCAAAGGTAAATATCTCTCCGTCTGCCAACCGGCTTCCACATCAGTCCATAGCGCTGCTGCAGGCGACAGGCATCAGATTGTCAGCGATGTGACAGTTCGGTGTTCCAGCGCTGCAGCATGTCGGTGCAGATGGAAACAGCAGCAAACAGGAAAACAAGCAATACTCCTTTATTCAGCTTCATGTCACTCAGACAACGACCTTTTCTGCATCTCTGACTTTTATCTAGAGCTGAGCAATGCAGCTGAATAATTTATCATGATAAAACACACTTAGATAAGCACAAAGAAATGACCTAAAGTGGGTTTAAAATGGCTAAAGTTAATGGCATCGCATCCACAGGAGGCACAATGTCTACCCTTCCCATTCATTCTCGATGTAAGCAGCTGTGCAATGCATTCTGGGAGCTGTACGTCCAGAAACTGGAAGTTGAAGACAAGACAATTTTATGCAAATCAAGAGCTTCTAGCCATAACTTGCCTCTGGAAACTCCTGAAAATCTGTTGAGCTAACCGCTGTCTATGGCTTATTTTTAACCTAAAAAGTTCTGAAAAACATGTTTCAGGAAACTTCTTTTAAATATCAGAGAAAGTTTCCAATAGTTGTTGCAGTTTAAAATCCAATAACCCCAGCGTCAAGTCCATCAGCATCCCATCGTTAAGTCTTTCTGCATCCAAGTCTTGTCGGCCTTCTGCACCGCAAAGTCCGCCAGAACCCTAATATCAGATCTATCAGCAACCCAACATCAAGTCCTTCTACACCCCAGCGTCAAGTAAATGGTAAATGGTTTGTATTTATATAGCGCTTTACTATACCTGAAAGATACCCAAAGCGCTTTACAAGATACATCACATTCACTCATTCACACACACATTCACACACTGATGGCGGAAGCTGCCATGCATGTCATGTATTCAGGCACAATCCAACCCACCAGGAGCAATTAGGGGTTTGGTGTCTTGCTCAGGGACACCTCGACATGAGCTCTCTGGCCAAGGATCGAACCGGTTGCAAGACTCTACCCACGGAGCCATGCCGCCCTCCATCCGTCTGAACCCTAATTTCAATTCTGTCAGGAACCCAACATCAAATCCCTCAGCATCCCACCATTAAGTCCTTTTGCACCCCAACATACATTCTGTCAGCGCCCAAAAGTTGAGACCTTCTGCATGTCAACGTCAAGTCCATCAGTACCCCAACACTGAGTCCATCCACACACCAATGTCCAGTCAGTCTGCACCCCAGTGTTGACTACTTCCGCACCCCAACGTCAAGTCTGTCGGCGTCTCCATGTTGAGTCCTTCAGCATCCCAAAATCCAGTCCTTCCTCAACCCAACATCAAGTCCATCAACTCTCAAACATTGAGTCCTTCTTCACCCCAACACCAAGTTCATCAGCACCCCAACGTCAGGTCAGTACAGAAACTATAAGTGTGTCAGCACCCCGATGTTCGGTCTGTCACACCCCAACATCAAGTCCGCTACCCCTCAGAGCAGAGATGCATTGTGTCCATTGATATGAAGGCATTTTGAAGCCTGACAGTGGCAATGACAAACTTGCATGGAATCCTGCGACGGTAAGTAGCACATTGCGGTATTTGGTGACATAATTGGCTGTTTATAAAACCAGTACAGAGCATGCTTGAGGTTTGTTCATGCAACAAATTTCATAATGTTCCTTCATTGTGGTTTATGTGGTTTAAGTGTGTCAGTGATTAACATCACTCTTGTTTTATCTCCCACGCCTCCTAATGACAGGTAGTAATCAACCAGCTGCATGCTGACCTCTGTTTTCCCTCATGTGAGCGCTGTAGTCTTCTGTTTACAAGCACACACTGAATACATGACGGCACAACAGTTGAAGAAACTGGCACAGCGGAGCCACAGTTATGAAATGATAATGCAACTCTCCGGCTCTATTAAGATCTGATCAATCCCAAAATAGCACTCATGAAAATATTAGCGCCCTTGCAGCTGAGCAAAAAGGAAAAGGCTTAGCACTCCTGGTGGAGCTTCAGAAGGGAGTTTCAAAGAAAAGCAACACAAAAACGACAAAATAAAGACAAAAGCTTCTAAATCTGGTTAGAGAATGCTTCATCTTCAACAGTAATCAACTTTTTTGTCTAATATGACAGAAATGCTAAATAAGCAGGCAGGTGAATGTATGGTCGTTATGCACATACAGCTACAGTGTTCATGGCTGCAAAAACATCATGCATAATTGAATATTTTTTGATTGAATGTGAGGTTTTTTGCAGGTTGAGGCATGACGCCGTGTGCAGCACAGGCATACCACGCAGTGCTTCTCTATCCCCCAGCTCTCTCACACTCTGACGGGGGATACAGATTGCAACATACCTCCAAGTATGCAAAGTCCCGCACAGAGTGCCTCAGCAACCTGAGCTAACCCCACACAAACATGCACACACTGTACTTTCCCTGCAGCATGCGCCGTACAGCACACGCTAAAGGAGACGACGACCAAACCGATTCCCAAAGCCGCTGCACGAGTCCAAGACAAACAGAAGAAACAAGGAGCTGGAGCCAGAAAAGATGACACAAAGCAAACTTACAGCGCTGACCTGATGACGCAGTGGGACTGTAAGATATGCATGGCAGGTGAGCAGCTCTCTGTCTGTTTCACGCCGATGTCTCCAGCTCTTGTGCTATGTTTATCCTGCTGACCCACTCAAATACACCCTGCCTCTCTCTCCCTCTTCCTCCGATCTGTGGGACTTTCTTGCTGCGCTGCTGTAGTACCACCAAGGCCAACCCCGAGAACGCTGCCAGATCCTCCACTCGCGACTCCTGACAGTGACTGTGCAGCGGCTCTAACAGGTATTACTGGTCTGTCAGGTAACCGAGACAACTCTCAGGAGACGAGACTATTTTAAGGCGGCGCAGGTTTCATCAAGGCTCGAGCAGAAAAGAGAAAAAAAGCACTTGCAAAAACATGAGATCAACATCCAGAGAGTGTTTTGCACACAGAGCTGGTGCAGTTAAAGGACACAGCTTTGGTTATTCTATACTTTCCTCAATAACCCCCCCCCAACTAAAGATCAAAACCAACCACCTCTAAATATGTAGAATAATTTCCTGCTCCGTCAGCCCCAAACTCACTGCCTCCTGCTGAAGACATAACATTTTAAAAATGGGTTGTGACTAAATTCAAACTTTTAAAAGGCTTCTCAGTTGACCAGTAAAACATGTGGCTGCTGTACTTTGAAATGCATTTGGTAAAGATAATTTTTAGTTGTAGATTATTGCACAACTCGGCCTCTGTAGGACGTGTGTTCATGGGAATGAAGAAACATGTCACATGTCAGCGTGACTCACTGATGTTTAGTTGGATCGAGTCGAGTCAACAGAACTGACATTATGCATGTCCCTAACGAGAATAAATATGTTTAAAAACCTACAATATCGTGATTAAGATCCTGTAATATGATTTATTCTGTCAGTTTTCCTGACACTTTATGCATTTAGGTTGACACAAAACTACGAATAATACAAATTTTCCTGACTAATTACATATTAACGTGAAGACGCTACAATGTTTATTATAGAACTTTATGTGACAATATTAAATATAATATAAATTAATCTGACATACTCAAAGACCACGGTGAAAACTCTACAATATTATATAATGTAGACGTTTAAATAAGTTTAAGACACTAAATTGATAAATACGATACAAGTTTAAATATTAAGATAAAAACTCTGTAATATTATGCAAAATAAAAATTTATCTGACCAATTTAAACATTAGGTTTAAAACCTACAACATTTAAATAATAAAAACATATTAAAATGTTTAACTATTATGGTTAAGACCGTGAGAATATTATACATAAATGCATCTACTTATTGTACATGTTATGTTAAAGTGTCAGAGGGGCTCTGTGGCAAACAGGAGTATCACAACAAATGACCAAAAAAAGTTAATATTTAAATATCAAGGTAAAACTCTTCAATATTATACACAAGTTTTAAACCCTATAGTCTTGTAGATAACACATATTTACCATAATAAATTTAAATAATAACAACAAACACATATTTAACCAATATATATATATTTACTAGATTTACATTGTTATTACTATTATTACTATTATTATTATTATTATTAGTAGTAGTAGTAGAAGCAGTAATATTAGCATTATTATTAGTATTAACAATATGCCCTTTTGGGAAAAAAAACAAAAAAACAAAAACATGTCCACATATGTGGACGGCAGGTCTGAAGAGGTTAAATAATTAGGTGAAGACGTACCATGAATGCCTGTAGATTTACCAGAAGGCAAAATGATCACAACGAGATGCAAAATAATCACAGAAACCGCCATAGTGAATGCATAGTCCTGACAGTG
Organism: Acanthochromis polyacanthus; assembly: GCF_021347895.1. Taxonomy (NCBI): domain Eukaryota; kingdom Metazoa; phylum Chordata; class Actinopteri; family Pomacentridae; genus Acanthochromis; species Acanthochromis polyacanthus. The sequence continues at coordinate 4,812,097 of NC_067131.1, read as the reverse complement.
AACAACACAGCCACAGACAAATGCAAAACGACCACAAAATGATGCAAAATCACCACAAAACGACGCAAAACGACGCAAAACCACCACAAAACAACGCAAAACCACCGCAAAACGATGCAAAACGACCACAAAACGACGCAAAACCACCACAAAAATGATGCAAAACAGCCGTAAACATGAAAAAACTCCAAGAATGTTACATACGACATGAATTTGATTATTTTTACTGTCATACTGTTTTTTTTTCCAACACTTCAGCTCTGGAGTGACACACGAGACCTCACCACATCTTGTTCATTATTTACATGCAGCAAACCCCTAATGGATAAGCGATAAACTAAGAAGCACCTGCTTTGAAGCTCATGCCCCCTAGACAGACACAACAATTGACAGGCCCTCAGAATAGCGCAGAGAATTATATCCATAACGGCGTCTGAATGAGGGCCCCTGTCCTATGTTTAGAGAGCTACAGTGGCCTATTGTTGTGCCCACATGCTGCAGGCCTACAGCGGGGTCTGTGCTGTCCTATACATCCAGCACTAATGGACACTTTGTTCCCTCGTGTGTCCCGCCACTGTCTAAATTACAGGCTTAGCCAGAAGGGGATATAGAATGCCACCGAGTAAAACAATCAACTCCCTCTGTCCGGACAGTAAACCCACACACAACAAATAATAAACACCGAGGCTAGACGCTCGCATACATGCAGCTTTCATACATCCTGCGCTAAGGCTGACTGCTAAATATAGCACCGTATTTAGCTGCATTTAGCTCATCCGTGTGCATCTGGCGTGTACTTTACACGTATGCATCCATTCCGCAGTTTCCTCAGGTGACCTCGAAACCACATATGTGCATTTTTCTGAGTGTTTCATCAACAAACAACCTGAAAAATCCCGTTTTGCACAGTCAGAACCTCCAGCTTAATTTATACAAATTCATGATTGTTAATGCATACGCTGTACAAATAAACTACAACCGCTTTCTTTAAAGCTTATTCAGTCCCACTACAGCTATGACACTTTGAATCCAGACACGCATGTCAAAACACTGCTCTGTACATGGACAAATGTGTGCATGTTTCACTGAAAAATACTCAACAAATAGCATTTATTTTTTAGAAAAAAACTTGGCGTCATTTAAAGTCCTTACATAAGGGCTCAAATGTACCACCACATATGACTGAGAATGGAAATGCAGCATTCACGCAGGGCACAAATCAGCTGCACTTTCGAGCAATTTTCTGTAAGATGTGACAGCTGTTAAAAGCGCCTTTGAGATTCCTGCAGGGCGACGGAACCGATAATTGAGGAAACTGACGATGTTTCAGTCAATTAGTCCGGTCGGTGCAGGTGCACGGCCACCGAGTTGGCGGCCGAGTCGCCCACCTGACTGCAAACGGCTGCTTTCCTCTGACACCGGCGGTAATTATGAGACAAACTTTGATTCGAGACCTTTTAAGTGGGCTGGGTTGCCGTGGCAACGAAGGCTGCAGCCATCAAGGTGAGGTCAGGAGATCAAACGCATAAAACTCCTCGCTGAGTGTCCTCCGGGGACGGTTTCATCTCAGAAAACATCAGCAAGAACTTTCGGCATAGATACTGGAAAATAATAAGAACCCGACCCGGACATGGTTAAATCATCGGATTTTAAGACACGTTTGAGCTTTTGGTGTCTTTTTTTCTTTAAATGTCACCAAAAATAACACCATTTTTCAGACAGAATCCTCAGATTTTCCACTTTCCTACCGTACCTGAACTGCTCATGTGACACGTGCAGCTTAAAATTGTGCTAAATTATCAAAACTGCTCTTTTCCATGTGTCCTAGTTTTAAGAATTACAACCAAAGTAAATTGTTTTCTGCAGATCTCGAACAAAACAAACAGAATCTGGGGCCATCGACGGCACGAGAAGGTGAGGCCAAAAGATCACGCATAAAACTCCTCGCCAAGCATCCTTCAGAACCGGTTTCATCACGGAAAATGTAAACATCAGGGAGAACTTTTGGCACGGATAATGTAATATAAGGAGAACTACAACAAAAACTCAAAGACATGGTTCGTTCATCAGATTACTGTATAGCATGCTACCTTTAAAAAAACATATATCACCAGAAATAACACGATTTATCAGACAGAATCCTCAGATTTCCAACTTTAGAAACAGTCCCTGAACTGCTCATGTGACACATGCAGCATGAAATTGTGCTAAATCATCGAAACCACCCTCTTCGACATGTTCTATTTTTAATAATTACCCCAAAGTAAATCGTTTTCTGCAGATCTCACACAAAACAAACAGAATCTGCGCTCCTCGGCTCGACCGCGACGCCGCGAGCGACTCCAAGCAACAGTTAGATGACCAAAATATCAGGGACTTTTCAGTTTAACTGCAGGCTGTGTTCACTGAGAGCAGAGAAAAGACAAATAAGGGAGAATCGTAGCAAAATAAAACATATTTGAGCAAGAAAATTAGTACACTATGACTCAGATATAGCAAACAGAACAGCAAGTTCTTGGAGATACATTCAGCACGGTATAAAGGGCCCAGTTAGAAGAGGTTGCAAAATATAAGTAGTTAGAAATCTAAAACCTTTTTTTTAATCTTCTAATATTAGTAACACCTGTAGGCACTGGGAAAGTTTTGTAAATGCTGATTCCATTTTAAATTATATTTTTTGTACAGGATTTCCAGAGTGAACATCAAATATAACGTTATAGTGCGTTGAAATAAATTAGCAAAGTGTTCAGACCGTTTCCTCGCTTCTTTTTCTGACACATTCACAATTAATTAACACTTTTTTCGCTGCTGCTCGCTTTTAAAAAATGTATATTTCTACCATGACAGGTTTCTCGCCGCGTTAACAGCTTCAGTTGTGACATTCTCTGTTGCCTCCGGTCTACGTACGGCGTTTCTTTAATTAAATGGAGATCAGAAATGTGCCACAGCGACAACTAGTCGCCTAGGAAAGTGTTTAGATCGGAGGCAACCCTTCCACTTCATGCTTTGACAGAAATCTCCCACAAACAGAAGTAATAAGTGGTAAAAAGCCACAGCGATAAGAAAGGCTTTAAGGTGGAAATGACAGGACGTCCTCGACTCCACGGGAAGGAAAAGCAGAATCTTGTTTACATTTTCAGCGTGGCGTCGCATCAACACAGAGACAAAGAAAACTAAAAACACGACACACTTTAGGTCTGGAGCATGGAGGTGTGGAGATGTTTTACCTCCTGCTATCTCATGTTTAAATGAAGGACGGAGGAGATGTTCCTCCAGGTGTGACCCGACTGAAGCTCATATGAATATGAAATTCAAATGAGCGCTAAAAAAACGTTTCAATAAGAAGCTGTGACTTTCTCTGACGCACGGACGGTAGAAACAGTAACATTCTGACAGCTGATGGGCAAAAAAATCCTAGAAAACAAGCATCCTGTACAAATATATGGTAATTTTCCTTTATTAAAATGTATTTTCAGGTCTTAATTCCACATTAAATAATGTGGATGTTTGTCTTTATCGGAGTAAATACAATAAAATGACTTAAAAAAAAAAATAACACCCACTGTATTTTGACTGATTATCAATGCTTTTAGTTATTAAACACATTAATTGAACATTTTTGTTGAGTAAATTTCTAGACTTATACAAAAACTCTGTCTAACTGAACAAAAAACTCTACGTAAAATTGCAGAACCAATCCTTCTTTCTCTGTTCATTCTCACTAATTGCATTTATTTTAGAAATATATTTATAGTATTAAATTAAAATTTCATCCATTAAATAAAAAATGTATTTGTGACATAATAATTTGCAAACGATTTTAACAAAAAATAAAAACAGTTTAAAAAACAGGAAATGCTTTGAGACGATGTTTGACATACGATGAAGTATTTGAACAAGTTTCAGATGTAAAAAAAATCCAGTGTTCTTAATAAAATAATTCTAGGTTTTTCCTTAATAAAATATATTATATGAAGTGCTAGAAATATATTTACAGTATCAGACTTGGAATTAACAGATTATTTTAATAAATAAAAAAAAATATTTGTGAAATAATCGCAAATGTACTTTTTTCTTTAAAACATTTAAAGTATAATTCATAATAATAATAATAATATTAATAATGGTCACAAATGTTTATGAGGTTGTAGAAATATATTTACAGTATTAAACACTTTCATCTAATAAACAAAAAGGAAATTTAATTTGATTTAATCTGAGAATGTTAAAAGCAGATATCCTGTTTTTTTTCACACTTATGCCTACTTTTGCTGACATCACTGTGTATTTTGTAAGTCTACTGATATTTTCATGTATTTCTTCTGTTTACGATGAAGATAAGAGTGCTGGACAAAGACAGGCCTCTTGCAGCTCATGAGCAAAGTTTCTTGGAAACAACAAACCGCTGTCAGTGCAACACAGTGCAAGCAGTCTTGCATCAGCTGCGGTGACATGACAAAGGAGTGATGCAAGTAGGAAACCAGCATGACGTAAAGCGTGCAGCGTTTTTGCATGTTAATAAGCCATCAAGTCAAATTATCAGCCACGGTGGAACTCGCACAGCACCGCCGATAGATAACAGCTGACCTGAATGCAGAGGGAAAAAGGCTGAGCACATATGAGTCCATAGGTACAAAATGTTCTGCTCTCCGTCTGCTGCTGGTAACCGTTGGCAACCATAGCATCACTTCAAAGAGCCTGGACCAGCTCACAACAACAGGAACAGGGAGGGGTGGAGGGTTAATAAAAGTTACTGTCACACTCTGAGCTGCAGAAACACTCAACGGCTTTAAGTCTTTGAAAGAAACGGGAGCCTCACTTCACTGGCTTCCTGTCTATTTTAGAATAGTTTTAAAGATTTTATTTCTTGTTTTTAAGGTGTTCATGGGCCGTCACCTTCTCATCTATCTGAGCTTTTACAAGGCAGCAACACAACTCACTGGTCTAAAGAATGTGTATTTCTTTGCAGGAAATGGAGAAGGATGAAGCCCAAGGGTCCACCACAGTCGCCGTGCTCATGGTTGTCCATGAGGCACTGGTCATGTTCAGACCCATAGCCCTCCAAGGGAATAGTGCCATGGACGATACTGACAGCTTTCCTCAGGCAGTTTGCTGGTCTTTGGCCTTGAATATTCCTTGCATTTAGACGACCCTAAAAGGACGGAAATATGCTGAACTTCATGAAAGCAGGCATGCTAGCTAGCGAAGGGGACAAGACCTTCTCTTTGAAGCTGCTAACCCTAAAGACCACTCTGCTGGGTTTGACCAGTAAGGGGTGACTGGTAACCGATGCAAACAACACTCAATCAAAGGACTGTTCAGTGCTTTTCATGTTGAGCCTCTTTTGTGTTGATTGCTCATTGTTTATTGACTTAAATTCACAAATTTGTGTGGTTTTGAAGGAATAATGTTTGAAATATATCACAACTGCATGAGGTCCAGTTTTTTTTAGGAACTTATTGCTTGAAATGTCTTTGTCCAGCACTACCTATAAGTCATAAAGTGAAAACTAACAATTTATGCTCTAAATGAGAATTTGAGATCTTTTCTGAGAGTATGACTTAGTTTTCATTTGAAAATAAAAGCTCCAGCTGTTGTAAACAGTGTTGTTGTTGCATTGTTTTGGGTTATTGTAGATTGTTATAGTTTCCACAACATGTTAACAGATACATAATCAGAAGTAGCAATTCTTTTGGTAAACTAAAAGTTTTTGTAGGTTTCACAAAATAAAATGAAATGATAATGACTCATGTATTTTAAGTTACATACACTTGAACATAGTAAGCTAGTCATGCTACTAAATGTAAGTATTGCTCACTCACAACAAATAAGTTATTAGAACTCAACCATCTTAGGTTTACTTTACTAAGTTTTTTGAGGCAACAAGTTTGCATACTTATTTTAAGTACAGCCAATAATTAGATTCTACAGTGTTCAGATGAGAACTGCTCCATCTCTTGATACCTTCAACCTCCTACTACTTGACTATACTAGTTGACTATATTAATTACTGCTGCGTAGTAACTGTACATATCTTGTCTATTTTATCCATATTTCTTACATCTCTTTACTTAGTATTTTATTTTATCTGTACTTGCACCAAGAGCACCAGAGAAAATTCCTTGTAAGTGTAAAAACCTACTTGGCATTAAAACCGATTCTGATTCTGATTCTACTGAAGACACTCACGTACTCTCTGAGCGCTGACACCGTGATATGTGGCATCGTTCATCATGCTCTGTACATTTCCTAACAGATTATGTCTTGTTTTCTATTTCTGATCCGTAAAACACCTTGGTTGTTAAAATGTGCTATCTAATAAAGTTGACTTGACTTTTAATTATTCCCGACGTGCTGCAGGGAGGTTCAGGTGTTTGAAGCGAAAAGGTCTGATGCACCAGCGACCACGACAACTGTCCCCCCAGCAGCAGAGCTGCTAATCTCCTGACAGGTGTCCATGTTAGCCCAGGAATCTGTGGAGGCTTCACACGGCGGAGGGGAATGCGATGCTGCTTTACAGGCAGCCGGCCAGCCAGGCCCTCCACATGGCAATAAACCCACTTTCTTATTATCATCAGCATCATCGTGGCGTAAATAAAGTTTAACCAGGGACAAGAGGGAGAAAGTTCAGGAGTTAAATCTGATCTGATGTTAATGTGGTGACTTCACATGCTCCTCTTATCCTCAGAAATACCACGTCATAAATACAAGTGGTTCTGTTCTCAAAGCCTGTGTGGATTAGCCTAGCCATGCTAGACCCAGGTCTGAAGACGCAAGGGTCTAGGAACTCTCGACAGGGAGGGAGGCGGGCTAAAAGGTTGTCTTTCAAATCACTCTGTAGCAATTGGGTAGGTGTACAACCAATCAGCGCAACGAATAGACTGACGTAGTTCCTAGAGCGCCGGAAATCAGAGGATGGGGGAGTTTGGTGAAGCCTTATTTATACAGTCAATGGGTGAAGCTCAAGTATATTACAGACATGTTAACAGAAAGATTATTCAGAGTCGGTGCTAATGGAGCTCAACGACTGTTGTCGTTTTTGTTGTCGACACTGGCAGAGAATTAAATTCGTTGCCGTGGGTTGTCTAGCGCGGCTAGGCTATGTGTGGATATGATACAGTAGGGTAAACCAGGATAAGACGCCCTTCAAAATGTACAATTACAAGTCATAAATTTTCATTTCAGGGTTTTTCTTGGTTGATAGTGACCCTGCTAATCTTTAAATAGTATTGAAATCATTTTACTGGTCTGAGGAAATCAAAGGAAGTGGTTCTGTGGTCCGATGATGTAATATTCGGACAGAACAAAATAAGCCTCTTAGGTTTCTACAAGAACATATATTTACAAACTTGTCTTTACTGCTAACAGGAGATTTATGTGGAGGATTATCCATTGATTTGAACAAAAAATAACAAAAAAAATTATTATAATGTGTGAAAATGTCAGAGTAGGACTTTTCAGGAAAGACACTCAATGGACAACAATCATTTACACAACTTTAGCCTCACTAATGTGAGGTTTCTGACAAATTATGTACACAATCATCGAATATATTAAAACAAAAGCAAATTAGTTGACTTCATGTTAAGCTAATAATGTTAGGCTATATTAGCTTGTTGTACTACTAGCTGACTAGTTCACTTTATGCTAAGCTATTAATGTTATGCTACATTAGCTTGCTGTCACATGAGCTAGATATATTTGCTACTGTCTGCTAAATATCTCTGTTGATTTGGGTTACGTGGCTGTATGCCATGACTTCAAATATCAATGAATACAGTTATAACTTTTGTCCTGGGCACCTTAATCATCAATAAATTATCAGTAATCTAAACTCTATTAAAAGAAAAATCTAAAATATAATTTTTATCAGTTACAGTGAACATTCATGTTGCGCTTTACGTCCGAACAACATCAAAATTTGAGGATTTTGTTAATCTTAAGCATAAATAACGAGTATGTATTGCTCAAATTCAATTGAAAATTCAAAATATATCTTTATTTTAAAGAGAACAGATATTGTTCTTAAGGGGGCGTCTGTCACTGTTTTGTCCTATAGTAAATGTTTTTATTGTTGTTTTTCCAAAACCCTTTAGTACACTAAGTTAAGTCTTCTGTTGTTTTTAAGTTCCTCAACAACTTTTTAGCATAAAGGAATTATTAAAGTACTACACAGACGTAATATAACACCAGAAAATACTTAGTGATTGTCTTAAAATTCAGAGATTTCATATTTTTGTCATTAAAAAGTGCACAGACGGTATAAAAATGCATTTTAAAGAAATAGGTAAATAAAAAACTTGTATTTCTGTGTTTTTAGTAGTAAAAGTATGTCTTATTTAGGTTCATCTGTGGATTTAGTTGAACCTCTTTGCACACTCTTCAAGACTTTGGAGATGAAACCTACTTTTAAGAGTTCTGGAAACATGTAGGTGTTGAACAATGTCAGACTGACCCAGAACCTGCAGCCAAAAGTAAGAAACTAAAGTCTGGATGGACACAGTGTGATATTAAAACTAGGTGAGTGTTCTGAGCCAGACAAGGACACTTCTGACATTATCATGTTAAACAGCTTCAAGCTCAACAATTAAAAAAGCAAACTTCAGCAACCAGCCATTCAAGGTCACATAAACAAACTTCTTAAACTGCATATAAGCGCTTATATATCCTTGTGATTTCTGTTGAGCGACCAAAAAAGAGAAGATAATTTGGCCAGCAGTGGATTAACCCTTTAAGCTTCAGTCAATTCCAGCCGTTTTCAGTACAAAAAAATCGCTAATATTCTATTTTTAAATTAAAAAAATGACGAAAAATACAAGGAATATTGGACGCACATCGCGAGGTGCATTTCCTTGAAAACGACCGATTCGGGGATTTTATACCGACTTCAGGACATGTTTTGGACAAAATAGTTTACTGGCTTGTGTCGTCTGGATGTCAAAGGTTGGATTATGGCCGTTTTTTGTGGAATCTTTTTTTCTGTGTGTAATAATGAACCCGGAAATGTGAGTCGCGCTGTGTGCGTTGAAGCCGTGTGTAGAGAACGGATGGATGAATATTCGTTTTTGTCGGACAAATGTGTTTTTCTCACCCGCTGTGGTAATCGCATCTGAAAGTGGTTTATACTGGCGGATTCATGAGAATCTAAGCTTTCCATCGGCGTGTAGTGTTTGTATAATCGTGTTTGCAGCCGTCGGACATTCTTGAAATTCCTATGCAAATTAGCAGGTGTACCGCCGGCGGTACACCTACGACGCACTGAAGTGTAAAGGGTTAATCGGACGTTATGTCAGTGCTAGGGATGCAAACAATTAATCGATTATCGATTAATTGTCGATAAGAAATTACTCGATTAAAATATGATAATTGCAATTAATTGCATTTTGCACTCGTAATTCCCCGCCAGCCAGCACGCCAGACGTCCTTGACAAACATGTGGGAACACAAGAGAAGCTGGCCTCTGACAACAACAACAACAAGACAAACGAGAAGCGGTAAGCTGGCAGGATGAAGAGGACAAGACGGAGGTCGGTATGGAACCACTTTAAGTTGGTTAATGAAGACAAAGATGCCAAATTAACAATCTGTGGAAGTATTTTATAGTACAACTCCTCCACAACTTCACTAAATTATCACCTCAATACGTCACATTCAGCTGTGCTGCAAGGAGGGAGTAGCTCTCAGCCTACAATCACCGCAGCGCTGGGACGAAGAGTATGCGACTCCACGAAGGCAGAGGGCATTACCCAGCGGATATGTGACACGGTTACGATAGACGTGTTGCCAATAAATGTCGTTGAAGGACAGAGGTTTAGAGAGGTAATAAAGTACATCGAGCCAGGATACGATATTCCCTCGAGCACAAGAATAACCACCCGCATGGAAGCAAGCTACGCGAGGAAGAAGGCAGAGTTAAAAACACAACTTGCAACCACGAATGTGGCCCTCACAACGGACTGTTCCATTAGTGAATGTTTTTTTTTCCCTGCTGTTAAGAATAAATCTTTTATTATGGAATATGATTTGGATTTTCTCTTTCATAAGAAAGACAGCATTTTTGTAGAAAGGAACCTATTCAGCTTCTCAGAAAAATTGCGGCTTATCAATTAATGGATCATCGATCGATAAGATGAAACAACTATCGATTAATGAATTACTCCATAAATTGCATCCCTAGTCAGTGCCTATAAAACTGTTTGACTCTGAAACTGGATCTGATCAAACTTTCATGATCTTCCTGCTTTCTGAAGCCACACACCAAAACTTATAATTACACCATCAAACAGCCTTGTGAAATCCCTCTGAGAGACAACTTTTCTTTTTCCAGATAAATCAACTTAATCAATGAACTGTTTAATTCAAAGCAAATAATTCCCTCCCCCAGATGATCATAGTCGTTTGTAAATTAGGAACTTCTCAGCAGCCTTTTCCTTTAGGCCTCACTCCACAGAGAGGGCCTCCTTTCTGTAGTCCTCTGAGAAAGGCTCCATTCCACTAATATTATGTTTTCATTAATGAGAAGCGGCTTAAACAGTGCCGTGTTTGTTTGTGTTTGGGCCAGCCGGAGTCGCTCTGCTTCTCAAGAACCAGAGTAAGAGCAAGAACGCCGGGGTCAGGAGTAGCTATAAGCTATACGTTCTTCAAAAACAATTCAGACAAGAGGAAGAGGGAGAGTGGAGTAGCAGGGGTGGACAAAAGAGAACGCTATGTTGTTTAGCTTGTCTGGAAAACATGTTCCAGAGATGAAAAAACAAACAGCAGCATGAGAGAGATTTTTTGACGATAAAGAACAGACTGGAACACACTTTTGGATGTCCTCAGAGAACCTCCTTCATATAGGACCCAGGGACAGAACCGAGCCAGCTTCGTTTCAGGGGAAAGTTTACATCTGGATGGACAACAGAAAGGAAGTCATGACTAAACAGCTGGCATGCAGCTGGCATGGGACAAGACCACAAAAGAAGCACAAATGGCTAAGCACTAATGTGTATGTTAAAAAAACAATTTTTAGAAACCGTTTCCCTCTCCCATGAAGCAAATGAACTCGAAAATGCCAAAAACCAACTCAAGAACCTCAAAGCATTTTAGCACAATTGGGGAATTTTTCCATTTCCTTTAAATTTTTCTGAAGTGAGAATAAACACATTATGAAAACACAACTACAAAGGATCATGAACTACTTTCCTTGGATCCTGGATTTCTTGTGGATGTTGCTTGGACAAATACTGCCTATATAAACTGTAAACACTTACTGTAGATAAAGCACAACCCCTCATGTCAAACAGACTCCCTGCTACACAGCATGAACTGCTCACGAACAGTTTGATGAACCCAACAAAGGCGCCAAGGTATTGACCTGGACTACAAACTAGAAACATATCAATCCAATCGGGCTCCACTCCACCCTGCAACCCACAGCGCCCAATGCCAACATCCAAGGATCATGAACTACTTCCAATCACCTCACGTACAAACTGAGATAAAGTTTTGAACAAGGCGCCGTAGAAGCACTGCAATGCTAATCTATAACAACAGACAGACAACATTCAAAAGACATCAATAAAAGTCCAACTCACTGTTTCTCTTCTCCCTCTGATGGGTTAGAGTCCTGCTCCTTGGGCATGTGTTCCATTCACCTTAATTCCATCCAGCAGCCAATCATGAGAGACTGAGGCAAGCCCCACCCTCGGATGCACGCTTGTCATTCGCCAGTCGGGAGGCGTCAGTCAGTTAAACATGACAGGGTCCCGTCCCTGGGGTCCTGGGAGGGGGGCGACGGGCGTCTCCCAAAGGAGTGACCCCTCCTGAGGTTGCTAGTGTTGGAGGTTCAGTGTGAAGCTGCAAGATATGGAGGTCGTTGGAGGCTCCAAAGAGGTGAAAATCGGCTGAACCGGGGCCAGGGCTGGAGGTGGAGGTCGGTTCTCAAGGATACTGAGGGCGGAGTGGGATCCAGTCTGGAAGAAAACCAAGGATACAGTCAGATTATAGGTTCTCTACAAACAAACCAACAAGAAAACTGAAGGAAAAAACACATTTAAAGTAAAAAGACACGAAAACTTCATGTTAGTCGTTCATATTTGTTGAGTTCCAACTCAAGCTTTAGGCAACCCAGAGAAAGTATCGGGTTTTCTGCCAGAACTCTAAAGAAATCAACAAGTTTGTCTTAAATACATGTTCCTTAAGCTGTTTCACCAAAGATATGCTGCCCTGGTAGTAAAAGAGGTTCACCACATGTTGTGTCTTCACTGTGTTACGCTGTCAGCTCCGCTAAATCACCCGATCCGTCTAACAGTCCATGACCCTGGTCGTATGAAACAGAACAGAAATGATCTCACCTTCAGCCGCTACAACTGACTACTTCCTGGAAACCTGCTCGGGGAATGTCACCTCTTGAACGGGCTTAAGAAGTTTAAGGATGAGCTGCTGAATGTGTAACTACTCAAAGGGTCCTGATCCACTAACCCCATACCTCCCTCGTCTGTTGTCCAAGGAAGGCTTTATTCTTTCTCCCGCTAATCCCTGGTTCAATGCCTTCCTAATCTGGAACAGTGGGATACCGGGCATGAGAATGCCCTCAGACGAGACTGATATTATTACTGCTTTCACTGCTAATAGAGAGATTATACTGTACGCCAGCTCCAAAACAACCATTCTCTGCAGGAAAATGAGCTTATCATCACCTATTAAGCTATTTTGTGCTGACTGACTGAAACTTTGGACCTTGTAATAACAGTAACACAGCAACTAAGTCAAGAAAGCAGATTACGGAGGATTGTTAGGCACATGTGAGATTATTATTTCAGATCTGGAGTTCAGTGCTGCAGCAATGGACTTGATTATTTGATTTGCTGATTCACAGAAATAAAGAACCTCCAGGTTCTAAAGTGAAGATCAGACAAAGCAATCCTAAGTTATCCTTCTCGTCTAAGAGAAACTGTAGAACCAGATGTTATTTTTTTACTTTGTGCCTTTCTACATGTGATGATTTAAAGAATACTGACATTAAATAAACCTATGAACCCTATAATGTGCTGGTAGGATAGGTACAATATCTTTTTAAAAAAAAAATCAAAGTTAAACCAATTATCAGTAAGAAAAAACAAATACAAAAAAATCATCAGATTTTCAGCTTAACGCACGTCCTCGAACTAATCATGTACGACGTGTGGTTCCATCCATAAAAATTAACCCAGCTGAAGTGTAAAATCATGAGATTTCATCAAAATTCGTCTATTCCACATTCCAAAAAAACATCGGTTTGCACCAGGTTCAACTGTGACCAACAGTCACATGGCAAAAATTCAGTTTACACAAAGCAGATAGAAATAAATTAGAGACACCGAAAGGATAAAAATAAAACATACTTGACAATATAATAAATGCAGCATGGCTTAAAAATAGTCTACAGAGGAGCAGGTTGTCAGCAAATAGTTGAAAGATGCACTCAGCACGGTGAGACATCTTTCTGATTCACAGAATAGTGTGAAAAACGCCTACCTTATAGAGGTTTTAACAATGGCAGAAGAAAAAATATCTGTAGTATCAAGAGCCAAAATGTTTATTTTCCAGGATTTGTAACATCTGTGGCACTGATTATTGATATTTTTTAGTTCTCTACTTCAAGCCACGTTTGTCCTTTTTCCATAGATGTGCAGGATTTTCAATTGCAGTCAAAAAAATAACCTTCAGTGAGTTAAAAAATGACAGGAGAAAGCTTGGGGCTCAAAGGGTTAATCAAACAATTTTACTTCACATAAATATCATTTTGAATTTCGTTAATTTTTACTCGCATTCGAGCTTTCAATTTATGAACGAGTCTTTAACGTCTGAACTTGTGAATAAACTGCAGCCTTCACCGGGTGGCAAACATTATTTATTGATAGCTCATTGCAGAAATTAAGGGAAGAATTGCGGTCTTGATATGCAGGATGCAGAGGAGGGTGGCCGCTTTCAAATCTTTGTTAACCGATTTCCATTCATGAGATAAAGAGCTGCATTAGACATGTAATTACTGAAGGTTGTGGCCACAATACAGGCTAATTAGCATCTGAAGAATTAAGTAAACATCCACCAGAAGGAGCTTTAAAAGGACTCCCATTTATTATGATTCTATTGAAAGGAACCTTCAACAAGAACCGAACCATCAAGTATGCACAAAAACGCAGCCTGCTGACATGACCAACCCGAGTTATTTTCCACTCTGACCCGACCACGACCGATGATGTCAGTGAAGCCGGACAGCTTAAACCCCGGAGGCCTACCGTTAATGGAGTGTGCCGTATCAAAGCCCAGCTCTTTATCACATCAACTGTTGCCACAAGTGGCACTCGCTTCACTTTATGTTTGTGGTACAAACAATTAGTTGTTTATCGCGCTGGTTGGACGACGACGGGCGGACGGGAAAAAGGGGGGCTATTGTTTGCTCAAATGAAACTGAATCCAAGTACCAGTTAACAACAGGACAAATTTCCCACCTCAGCTTGAAAAATCATTTGAGCGAGGAAAACACTGTTTATGACAGTTCATTTCTTCCCTTGTATTATCTACAAATAGCCAGGCCGCGAGGAAATGTAACCTCTCCCGGACGCATTTGTGGATTGAACCTCTCGGCTTCAGGCTTCTGGGCGGGTGATTTTATTCCGGATGAACTCTGCAACAATCAACCACTGTTTTTGCACCACCGTCTGGAGCACATCAAAGCCCAGAGAATCCTCCGAATGTTGATGTGAGATTTATTTATGGAATTTCTTTTTACCCTTTTCCACAAGTTCAGAGTGGTTGTGAACCGAAGCTTTACAATGTTCACCGTTTAGCCGGATCACACACGCCGTCCGTTTTGTATTCAGCCCGGAAAATGGAAGCAAGTCCAGCAAGTATCGATTTCCAGCAGACAGCACTCTTTGTTTGTGTTACTTCGACACCGGTTGAGTCATTAGCAGCTCATACACACCTTCACAGCGATTTTCCACATTAAAACCACCTGAGTGGTACTGTGCAGGTCCTTCTTGTACTACCAAAACAGCTCATAGACATGGGACTTCTAGGGGTTTCCTGTAGTTTCTGGTACCAGGATGTCGACCGAGGATCCCTTTGGGTGCTTCTATGGAGTGAGTTTGTTCTGATGCATCCTGATTAGATTGGAATCTTGGGAATTTTGAGGCCTGGCCAATGCCTGGAGCTCTTGGTTGTGTTCCTCGAGCATTTCCTGAGCATTTCTTGTGCAGCTTTTTCCTACTAGGGAAGTGCCTCGTCTACAATAATGTTTTGTTAGGTGCTACGTATCAAAGCAACCAAGGTTTCTGAGCAGAACATTACACTGGAATGTCATCAACTTCACCTGTCAGTGGTTTTAATATTGTGGTTAATCGGTGGATGTATGTCACTAACGCAGACCGTATATAAAAGATGGACACAGCCTCAGGGGTTTTAAAGTGGCTAACACCAAAAATTTTTTCCAACAACCAGCAGGAGGCGACTCCTCTGGTTCCAAAAAGAAGTCTAATTGTACAGAAATCTATGAGAAAATGACATGACTGTTGTAACTTCAGTAAACATTTTCCTACTGAGTTTATGGTCTCATCTGCTAGTTGTGAGATGTTTTGACTGCAGCGTGATGCTTCATTTAGTAAATTATGGTCCCGTTTAAAGCAAATGTTACTAAGTCAAACTCACTCTTTGCTTGTTTTCGTTTCAGAAGACCAAAACTGCGAGGGCCAGACGCTGGACGCGAAGCTTCAAAATGACAGCAATTAAAAAAAAAAAAAAAAGCAAAACGTTAAACAAGGAATTCTTCCGTTAACTACGTTGGAAGTCAAAACACTTGGCGGCGAAGTGCCATCTGACTGATAACCCTTAAAAAGACCTTGAAAAAAAGAAGAAACAAACAAACTCATGACAGAATAATTGCTATTATTCTTTTGTGTGTGCTGCGATTGGATACGTATCAGCAGGGAAAAACTAATCAGTTCCATGCATCAGAACTTCAGTTATGTACAATAAATGTTTTTGTTTTGGATTTTGTTGTTTCCATTACGTTTTTCTAATGCAAGCCTTCAAAATGTGCATAAAAATAGGTCGAGCAAAGGGCAGCAGTTGTCCCACTTTTATGGCTTTAGCTGTGGCCGCCACAAACGACCACATTGTTAAAACTCACAGTGGTACCGTGTCCTCTAAGCCCCGTACTTTGGCGATTCAAATGACAAGTTACACAGAGTTTTAAGGTTCTGGATCATTCCTGTCAGGAGAACACCTCCTGGAGAAAACGTAAATACAACTACAATTTCCATTTCCCACCACCTTTGGCGACTTTGCCCGTTTGGGGCTGTTTATTTCTCTCATGACAAAGAAGGTGTCAAACATAAGTCTGCTTCAAGGTATTTCTAGAAAAAAAAATCCCCACAACAGCCATCTGATAAATCTTTGTAAGAAAACGTATCTGCCCACAAGCTATACAGTGCCTCTCTTTCATCTCGGCCGCTGTGTCCTTGCATGTTCTCGCCCTCGCTCCAACCCAGGAAGCTGTGTTCATGTTAATATCCCCTATATCCAAGGTCAGGGCACGAAAATACAGTTTGTCAAGAGGTCTGAGGGCCGGGCGAAGAGTACATAGCATGTTTGAGCCGAGGAAAGACAGTGTGAAAGGGAGGAGATAAGCCGGGAACGTGAGAAAGAAAGAAAGAAAAATAAGATGAAGTGAGTTTGGGATAACATATACAGCACATTCTGGAGAGGGGCATGGAGGTAAAGCTGATGAAAGGTGAAAACAAAGATTTGATTTAGGCCAGTGTTGGAATGAAGACAAAAAAAATAAACCCACTTTATCAGAGCTGGAGGACGAATAACAGGAAGAGGCCGGGCATGACGAAAGACAGATTTAGCTCAGATTCAGCTGTTCTTGAGCATGAATTTACAGAGTTATAGGCACTTTTTTTTTTTTTCTATGACGACACAGATGAAGGCCTCTGACTGTACACGAGTCGTGGCTTTATTATGAAACCATTTATGGCCCGTGTGTATCAACAGAACTGAAACGTTGCGTGCATACATGCTGGGATTGGATCAGCAGGTAGAAACAAGGAGTGATTTTCATTTTTGCCTATTGAGAAAAGAGCAAGCTCAGAAAGGAAATGCACGACAGGGAAAGATGACGTGCAACAAAGGCCCTTGTCTGAATCCAGTCAAAGGACATCCCAGCATGGGCCTTAAACCACTTGGCCACCCAGACACCCCAACATCCACTGTTTGAGTAACAAACACTAATCCGCTTTGTGCATGAAAGATGGCTCTGA
Source organism: Acanthochromis polyacanthus (assembly GCF_021347895.1). Classification (NCBI taxonomy): domain Eukaryota; kingdom Metazoa; phylum Chordata; class Actinopteri; family Pomacentridae; genus Acanthochromis; species Acanthochromis polyacanthus. Next base: position 4,794,809 of record NC_067131.1, on the reverse strand, counting down.
AATGTCTTCATGTTCCTCGCTGGCAGAGAACCACAGCTGCGGTCACTGCGGCCATTCAAACATGTCAAAGCTCTGTGACAGTACACTCCGCTTCTCCACCGTCCATCTGTGCTCTCTGCAGCCTCCAAATGATTGTCATTTTACCCAAAAATGAGCGACTTCAATGGGAGCTTTGAAGCTTCAAAAAAAAAAAAAGGACCAGACAGAAGCTGCATATTTTAACCCTCTGAACCCAAAAGGTGCGTTATCTGCAGCAAAAATCAACAAAATGACACCACAAATCACAGTCAAACCAACTAACTTAAACCCTAGAATTGCTGCAATTAATAAAAATAATCTCATTCTACATGTCTTGTGTCAAAAAAAAACCCCAATTTGCTTAAAAAACTGCATTTTTTCCGCGGTTTGGCTCAACCGTAATTCAAACAGGAGTCAAAACTGTGATTTTTCAGTTGAACGCCAGGCTGTGTTTAGAGTAGACAGGAGACATGTATGGAAGCAAATTACAGATTAAGAGCAATATAATATGTTCTTCAGCAATAAAATCAATGCAACATGAATCTAAAAAAATATACAGAGCAGTAAGTTGTTGGAGGATACATTCAGCATGGTGAAACGTCTTTATGATGTGTAAAGTTATGTGGAAAAACACTGACTTTGTTGTGATGATATATATATATATATATATATTTTTTTTTGTCTGCAAATCCGCTCAAAAATGACACCAACCAACCATGGCTAATGTTGTGATTATAAAGATATAAGATTATACTTTTAAATATTGAACCAAACTGAGATGCTTGCACCAGTTTTTGCATTAAATGTCCTTTCGACTGAACTGCTTTGTGAAAGTTTGTCGAAATTGTAAAGATGTAAGACCATTTTTTTAAGTATTGAAGACACTTTTTAGTACTTTGGGTTCTGGTTTTTCAATTTTAGCTGCGTCACGCTGCACTAAAGGTATTTTTGATGTCTTTCTCCGTCTGGCCATGGCTGTGCTGTTTCCACAGAGGTGCAGGAATTTATGTCCATAAGTTTTTAGAAAGTTGCTGGACGATACATTCACCATGACGAAACATCTTTATGATGCGCAGAGTTGAGTGAAAAAAGGCTGACTTTGTCATGGTTTTATGGATTTAAGACAAATTTTTCAGTATTGGTCCCACTTATGCGCACTTTGTGTTACATATTTCAGTCTGCGCGAATGGGCACAATTTATTACTGGACCGTGGACCAGTAAACAGTACTTTTTTACTGGACCGAAACAGTTTTTACTGGACCGAATATTTTATGCACAAATGTAACAAAAGTTGATGTATAATTTAATTTTAATAATTGTTATACAAATTTACTACTTTATTAATTATGTCCCAACACGACGCCATGGGCGAAGAGAAATTACCATTTTTATATAGAATAAACCATACAAAATTAACTATTGGATAAAGAAAAGCACTCATTTGAGATCAAAACATAAATCATGAACTCAACCATGCTAGAAGTACTATAAATCACAGAGCAATGTGGCTGGGTCAAGCAGAGCGACCTTGTAGAAGCGAAATGAGGTGTGGTTTATTTATTTTCTGTTCATATCATGCGTTTTTATCGCGTGATATCGCTGTTCACACGAGAGCCTCTCTGAGGAGCAGCCCTCCCCATCCGGACGGCGCGCCGCTGCGCTGCGCTTGCAGTGTGCTTTGACTTTCGGAGCAAGACAGCGGCGCTTCGTTCCGTTGCGCGGCGCGGCACGATCGCATTATGTGGAACTTCGGGGTTACAGGAAAAAAATTACACCGGACATGAGACCGGTAATGTAGTAAGTTTTACCGGACTTTTGGTACACAAATCGGATTTGACCGATGGTCCGACGTCATTGGCGCACACTGATATTTCCAATTTGTGGATAAAAATCCCCGTTTCTATTTAGTTTTTTCTTTAGTTATGGCATTTTAGCTGCGTCATGTGGCACAAAAGATTCTTTTCGTTTCTTTCTCCATCTAGTCATGGCTGTGCTGTTTCCATAGAGGTGCAGGACTTTCTGTCAGAAAGTTGTTGGAAGATATAGTCAGCATGTCGAAACAGCTTTCTTGAACTGATATGCAGAGTAGAGTGAAAACGCAGAGTTCATAAAAGTACGAATAGTTAAACATCTACAACAGCACCATGGACATATACACTTCACACCAGTGTACCTAATTGGGATTTGACGCTATCAGTTTCAATTATCGAATGTACGGCAGAAAGCTTGACTTTGCTGCAAATAATCTACAACGTTTCTAATCTTGTAATGGACAAGATGGTATCTGAGAAATTGGAACAACACATTCCTGAAATCACGGTGCAGACATGAAATCAGGAGGTTCTAATTAAATATTGATATGATGACATTATCTGTGGGGGAAAAAAAAAGTTTCTAACATTTAAGTTCTCTAATTTTTTTTCTCCACCTTTGTAGTGCGCACACGCTCACCCACGCAGACCCCAACTCACACGCATCAGCCTCATGCACCTCAAAATTTTAATTGGACCTGCAAAAAAGCTGGCATTTTCCCCTCAAAAAGGGTTCACCTTTAATTGCATGCTTTAAAATGCATCAAAAGAATAACTAGTGAATGCATGTTGACGCCTGGAGAAGCTCGGAATTAATTAAACATGACCTACTCTCTTTTTCCCGTGTTTCAGGCCAAATAGATCAATGTCCCACTGCTCTTCAAACAGAGAGCAGAACATAAAGGTGGGTGATGATGGAGCGGGGAGCTCAGTTCAAGGATGTTTGGGCTGTGTTTTTGACAGAGAGGAATCAGTGGAAAGCATTATTAAAGAGACAGTGAGCTGAAACAATATTTAGGAACGTTTCTCCTTGGAGATCCTGAGCCGGCTCGTCAGCTGTCAGGACGTTAAGTTGGAGTGAGCGCAGAGACTTTGATAGTTTGTGAGCTGCAGTGAGAGATCAGAGCGTGGATGAAGTCGGCAGCTTTCACATGTCAGTGCCGCCACGTATATGTCTTAGCATAGTGCTGTAATTGCCAGTTTCCCACTTCTGGATACAAGGCGTGATCAAAAAGTTTCTTGCCAACATGTGTGAATACTAACCGTCATGAAACTAGAGGACACCACGTATCAGCACATGGATTACACATGTTTTCTGTAAATACTGGCAGGTGTGCATTCGAAATCTCTCCATGGGGCTCAAACTGGAGCAAACATGTGGAAACTGAGTACGGGTGACAAGAGGTGACGCCCACTGAGAAAAGAAACATCAAGTTTCACCACGGAAGAGTCTCTAAAAGCAGACAACGTGCATCACACCGGGAATGTGCTTGTTGCTTTGCTGTTCGTCATGAATTCCTCTTCCAAGGCTGCACAGTTAACACAGAGTTCTATTATTATATCCGAACAAGTCTGAATGCCCTGAAAATGTGACAAAACTGAATGTATTGGCTTCCTAGCAAAGTTATTTAGCTGTTTTTCCGACCACAACAACATAATCACCACTGCTGATTTGCCTTATTTCCTAGATTTGGATCCCTGTGACTTCTTCTTCCCCAAAATGAAATTCAAGTTGCCGTTTTGACACAGTTTAGTAGAGCTCCATGTGCTGCAGGAGCACTGGGAGCAGTGTATTGCTGCACTAAGAGATGACTTTGCCAGGAAGGGTGGCTAAATTTACACGGTTTTTGATTTTCTTTGGTTCCATCTTGGAACTTCTTGATCATCCCCGAGCAAATCAATCTAATTGCAAGTGAACTGAATGAATTGCTCTACTTGTTAGATTTGCCTCCTTGTGACTTCTTCTTCCACAAAATGAAAATCAAATTGCCGTTTTGACACAGTCTAGGAGAATTCAAAATGTCGCAAGAGCACTGGGAGCAGTGTATTGCTGCAAAAAGAAAGTACTTTGCCAGTAAGAGTGGCTACATTTACATCAGGTACAGATTGAGACTTTTATGGGTGCAGTCTTGGAACGTTCTGATCATCTGTCGACATACCGATCTCATTGTAAATTAATAAATTGCCCTACTTGCTAGATTTGCCTCCCTGTGACTTATTCGTCATCCCCAAGATGAAATTCAAGTTGCTGTTTTGATCCATTTTGCGAGAATTACATGTGTTGCAGGAGCACTGGGAGCAGAGTACAGCTGCACAGGAAGACTACTTGGAAGAGGGCGGAGGACAAATGTACGTCAGGTTTGGCTTCTGATTGTTCTTGGGACTTTTTGATCAACTCTCAACTATTCTAATTGAGATATTTGTCTGAAATATCCAACATGGATGTCTTATGTCATTCAGGTCAGTTTTTATAAATCCAGAGTATTTTAAATCCTGACACGGCCAAATATGCAGCCATATAACCGTGTAAAGTTTTCACATGAACATTTGTTCTTTCTCATTTTTGCCACCCATCCGTAAGACACCAATGTGATGTTTGCGATCATTCCAGAGAAAACAGCGTTCTCAGTAAAACCCTGCTTGGATGAAAAAGAGCTAATAAAACTTGACTTTCCACCTGTCTTCCTCCACAGATGTCGGGAGCTGCTGTAGCCCTGTTTGGTCCACGATTACACTCTCTCACTTCATCAATACAAAGTGGCCAAATAAGCCCAGCTCCTTCCTAACAAGTCTAAAAACGGAGCTATGCAGAAACTAAACTGAACTTTATTTGCTAATTGTTTTAGTTCAGTAAAAGAACCAGTAAAAAGGCCTGCGGCTTTATGACATTAGCTCCTTCTGCACAATTTCTTTCAACTCTCAGTCCATTTAAATGTCAAAGTTGCCATCCAATTTGGAAAAATTGAAGCCGAGACGTTGGCCGAGCAAGTGCATTTTCATTCAGGGTTCTTTGACCAATTAACTGAATCATCGACTTCGAGGAAAGCAGCCAAGTCCACAAGATACCTATTAAGGCCACACAGACTTTCATGTCCAACATAGAAAAAAAAGAAGCAGAATTCACTTTTAACACAACCGAGCCAAGATAACCACGATTCAAAGTTTCCGAACAACAACAACTTTTCTCCACAGACGCAGCAGGTAGGAAAGGAAACCCTGTGCACTGGAACAGGAGTGTCGAACTCATTTTAGTTCAGGTTCCACATTCAGCCCAATTTGATCTCAAACAGACCGGACCAGTAAAATCATAACAACATAACCTATAAATAACCACAACTTCAAAAAAAAATGACCTGAGTCATCTGGATCAGATAAAAAACAGAGAGAAGTATTATTAGTATACTCTTTAGTATACTCTTAAATCCCTCCAGAGGGATTTAACCCTCTGGAGGGCCGGTTTTGGCCCACGGGCCGCATGTTTGACACTCCTGCACCAGAAGATGCCTTCATGCTCGGCTAAAGAGGGCAGATTTCAGCTCCTGAGGAGAACCCTCGTTAAAATTCACACCATGACAGCAGCCGTGGGGGTCAACGCTCTCAACTCCCAAGGGTGGCCCCGAGCAATTAGTGGTTAAGTAATGGAGCGAGGGCCCGGGGCCAAGCTGTTGATGTGGCGCACGCAGTCTGATCATAGAGGAAATAGCGGTGGAAACGTGGGGAGGAAGGTGTCAGCACCCCGGGGTCACAAGCAGTCAAAGGCAAAGGGATCACATTCCACGCTACGTCTCCGCTCGCCCTCTTTCCAGGCTAATTACTGTCAGGGAATTATTAATAGGTGCAAATAGGTCACGGTGAAGCCACTCAATCCCATTTCCTCCCGTTCTAAACGTGACCTTGCGGCGTTGCACAAACACAGACGTCGGCGTACACACAAAAAAAGTTAACGGTCAGCCTACACGTGTGTGGCGCTTCGAGATGGAAAGAAAAAAGGCAAACTGCTCAGAAACATCCATTTGTTTACTACTGTGGAAGCAATAACACCTGACGCAGCAGCTCTGTGCAGGAAACTCTGGAGAGGAAAAACGCAGAGACACGAATCTCTGGTTTCAAACGGTTTGAACTTTGGCCTACTTTGAGCTCTCGGGCTGTTATTAGCCGCTCTCACGTATCCCAAATCAAATGTAGAGCGAGCGAATGATGCATTCTGTCATGTGTGACACGCGTTACTTTATTTGGTGTACACTACAACAATCTGTGTGTTTCTGAGAGCCCCTTTCTCACTGCGTCTCTGTGAAAGCCTTTATATAGTGCACACACTAAATCCCTCAGTTTGCCTTGCTGAAAATGGGAACACTGTATCCTACTCCATCTCCGCTGGTAACAGTATGTTTCTTATTCTGTTTGCGCCTACAGTAGGTGTGTGTTTGAGTGTGTTTGTGTGTGTGTGTGTGTGTGTGTGTGTGTGTGTGCATATAGATCTGGGCTACAGCCAAGCACAAATATGAACAAAGTACTTGCAACATACTGCAGTTTCTGTATGTTTTTGTTGCCACCGCTGCGTCTCTTAAAGCACAAATCTGTCCCTTTCACCGAGCGCCTTTCTTTGTCTCTTTCCTTCAGCTGCATATTTTTCCACACATCTCCGTATAACTCCACTCCTCTCCTCCAGCTGTCTTTACCTCGTCCGTTGGGCTCTTATCAGCTCTCAGCGTGTCACTTGCAAAACTAATGATGATAATAGCAGCGATAAGGCTTGTAAAACAAAACCCCTGAGAACGGCACAACCTGTGGTTACTTTTGCTCCCAGATTAGCGACCTGCCAAAATCACTCATCCTGCATCAACATTGCATCGTTGAAACCGGTCTACTGGGCAGCGGGCCCGCGACAGGGCAAGAGGTGCAGAAAATCAATTAGACTGCCACGAAAAGGCAAAAATTAAACACAAAAAGATGACAACGAGAGAGAGAAAAAAAAAAAAACAGCTGCGAGATGTTAACTGACCACAAAGGGACAAAGAAACATCTATAAAAATATGCAAAATGACCACAAAGCAACACAAAACAACCGTAAGTGGATGTATAGATGATGCAGCAAAACAAGTGCAGATGACTTGTGTGAAAATAGCTCACTAGTCCGCATCCAAACAGGCTTTTAGAAACTTTTGTTTACTCAGAAGATGCTGTCTGAGCACACATTCACACCAACCACAGCCTTCAAACCCCAGCCACTGGGTCAAACCACCGGAGACTTAAATATCAAGTTTTTGGCCTTGCAATATATCTATATGGTGTTGTTTTCATATGCTACATGAGTACAATAATCTGTCATTGCATGGCTGAGCATTTTTGCTTTGGAATAACAATGCACAGACTGAAAACCACCAGTTATGATGGTGCGACAGGCTTCAAAAAACAGAAGGAATCAATCCTGTCAGCTTGTAGGACGCGGCTTTCTGTGTTAATATTTCTCTTTAGAATCTGGTTTGAACATGCATGGTTGATTCACTTCAATAATACAGATTGTAGGGTAGTTTTACAGGGTTTTAAGCAGAAAAGTAGGTGCCTATTCATTAATCCATATCAAGTAGCTGAAAAACTGCACTTTCTCTGATGTCCACTAGAGGCTGCCCCAAAAGCGAGTCAATCTCCATAGACCTCCATGTTAAAATGTCCAACAAATAAACATGTTTAAAATCTGATACAAAAACAGTTTCAGTCTCTACAGCTAAGCTTCCTATTCATGACACGTGTACAAGATGTCAAATTTCAAGTTACTTCAAAGCTATGCATATTTTAAAGTGTTTACATCTGGAAAAAAACATCCTACACTCACTGTACACTGATGGACAGCGCCAGTTGTTAGACACACACAATTATCTGCTAGCTGTTGAATATAGCAGAAACTTTAGATGCTAAACAAGCAGAAATGTCCCTCAAGAATTAGACACCAACAAGAACTGCTAAAAACTGCAGTTCCTCTAATGGCCGCTAGAGGCTGGCCCCAAAAGCAGGTTAATCCCTATAGACCTTCATGTTAAAATGTGCAACTTTACAGCAGAAATAAACATGTTTACAGCCTGGAACAAACAACAGTTTTGGTGTCTATAGGTAATTTTACTGCTAATGACAGCTGTACAGGGGTTAGTTTTAGATTATTCACCCGATTAAACTATATTGAGGTTTAAAGTTCTGCATAAATAAGGGTTCATGGCCCACGTCAGCCAAGAGTTAGAAAGACCACACTGAGCTTTCAAACCACTGTTCAGAAAACCTATTGGTAACGTTAGTGAGGGTTCCTTTATCTCGATTTACAGTCTAAGATCTTTACTAAGCAAAAAAGGCAAAGGTGTAGAGTTACAAGCTATTTTAGAGCTTCAAGGGTCAATTTCATGGAAAACAGCTTGTAAATAAGCCTGAAGGACTTGAAGAAGTAGGTAATAGTGATTTTTCTAAAAGCTACAACAACAAGATTTGCAACAGCTGTGCATCAGTTCAATGTTTACAGTGTTTTTGATTCAAAACACGATGGAGTACACAAGGAGAACACTATAAACCACAGACATGACGCTGCAGAACAAACATCCTCGACTGCAGTGCTCTGAGATTTGTTAATTGCATTGATTGAAATTCCGATTTAAAATCAATGAATTGTTCATCCTGCTTCTGCTTTTGCATTTTTTACAGATCAGAGATGAGTTTTTAGGGGTTTTAATTAGTGCTAACAGGCGGGCTTCAAGCCTCGGCTGCCTTGCTCGGCGGCCCATCAGCAGGAGCTGTTTAAGGCGAAGGCTGGTGGCACAACGTGGCACAGCGGGCCGGTGCCTGGAGCTCAAACTGACGAGCCGTCGAAGACATAAATTTAAATGAGACATCTGCATACTTGTGGGGCCCAGGTAAGTGGTTTACGATGTTGCCAGCCCCCCCCCCCCATTCTCTGCCAGCATTACAAAGTGTCTCCTTCTTAACATTTTATTGTCCCATTACAGCAGACAACATGTAAATCTTAACGAGTAACATCACGGCAGGCGGAGGTAAAAACAGATGTTCTGTGTGCTCTCTGTGTGTGTTGCATGTTCGTTTGTGCATGCTTCAGCGCTGCACATAAACAACAGGAAGGCTACATAGAAATATTACTTTTAGTGCCAATTAATGGCGTCTAGTATTATATTCTCGGATCAATTAGACTTTAAAATGTCATAAACTTCTAAAAAAAACACACATCACTGGTTCTGTTTGTTCAATTAATTGTCCAAATATATTCAGCTTATGATGATACAAAGCTGGGAAAACAAACACATTTAACCCACTGTTATTATCTAATATTTTTGCAAATATTTTTCTATGTTTGGGTGTGTATATAAATAATTATTATTAATTTTAGTTTTATTTTATTTGCTCATTTTTTATACTTTGATATACATATATCATAGTATTGTTATTAATAATAATTTTAATTTCATTTTATTTGCTCTTTTTTTGTCTATATTTGGCTCTTATACGGAGGGTTAATTTCATATTTTTACCTGACAAATGTTCATTGGTTTTCTGTCACGCAACAAAACATTATTTTGATTTTCTTGCAACAACAGAAAGCAGCACGGATCATTTTACAGCCTGCATGTTATGGATTTTGTTCTACAGCTCAGCTTAATGCAAGCAGCTGCAGCAGTTTTCATCGGGGTGATAGAGACAATAAAAGTCTGCTGGATTTATCTTTAAATGGCAAAAGCAGGATGGATGCAGTGGGAATGACGCTGGTGGACTGGTTCAGGTGCTCGCTGGGATTGAACGTTAAAGCTTCCACTGTCAGCGGGGGTTAAATGAGGCAATGCATACTTTCACAAGACCTGCTCATATGGAAAAAGATAAAAAAAAACACACAACACACGTCCGCTTCGGGGCGAAAGGCCAGAGATTAAAGTCCAAACACTCTGCTCAAAGATTTACGTACTTCTAAATATTTAGATTTACAGCCAACGGGGAAGAGCGTTCTCTGTCCAGAATTAATGCAATGACCTCAAGCCGGAGTCATAAAGAATTCTCATCAGTGACGAGAGCAGCGAGGAGTCCTGGAACAGATGTTCTGCTCTCAACATCACCCAGTCTTTCTGGGATTGTAGGAGGAGACAAAAACCAGCAGCACACAGATTTTGAACGGCTGCTAAATTGCTCCAATCGTCTTGTGTGGATTCGAATTAAAGAGAAAGCCAATAAAAACATTCACTGTACGACTTTTTAAGCATCCTCGCTCCGTTTTAGTGCAAAGCTCTGCACTTCTGCACACATAACGAACCGACTCCGGCTGTGAGCAGGAACAAAAAAAGGGGGAACAATCTGCTCTTTCTCATTCCCACTTCCACTTTCTCCTCTCTCTATCTGCCTCTCTCATCCCTCCTCTTCCCACTCTGCATTGGCAAGGACAAGTGAAAGTGCAGCCAAGAATGTGACTGAGTTTGGAAAACAAATCCAGCTCCCTCTCTTTTTTTTCTCTTCCCCCCTCAACTCTTTTTTCTCCACTTGCAGTTTTGCCTGTTTTTTATTTAAGGTGGACTGACTGCAGAGCTTGCTGTGGATTTCTTTAACCCTTAGATGCAGAAGTGGGTCAAAAATTCATTTCATTTTCCAGTTATTCATCAAAAAACATGTTCCTCATATCTTTCCATTTAAATTTTTTAATGACTTTTTATATTCTTTAAGAAATCGTAATGTTTCCATTACTACTCCAAGCTCTTGATCACTGATAGATAATAGTTCTGACTCTATTTTGGATGGCATTTCTTCTTTTTCCAAACAAAACAGTACAAAACAATAGAGCTTTACGTCGACTTTATCGGTTGTGTTCGAGTAAAAATGGTTTTCTTTGTGTCTGGAATGTAGTCTAGTTGAGAAAAAAAGATAAAAAACAACAAAGACAAGACAAAATCTAACATAAATGAGACAAAAAAATGAGACAAATGACATGAAACGAAACAAAAAAAGAGACAAAAAATTTGGTAAAGTTACAAAGCGACAAAAAAAATGGACAAACGACAAAAGTAGACAAACTACACAAGTGAGACAAAAAAGTAAGGACACACTTGGGACTCCATTTTGGATTGCGTTTCGTGTGCATTTTCTTAATCAGACGGTACAAAAACAGAGCTTCGTGTCGACTATCGGTCGCGTTCAAGTAAAGAAAGTTCCGTCGAGTCCAAAATGTGGACTAGATGAGGAAAAAAAAGACAAAAAACAACACTAACATGGCAAAATTTTCCATAAATGACACACGAAACTACAAAAACGAGACACAAAATGCACGAAACAAAAAAAAAATAAGAGAAAAAATTTGATTAAAAAGTTACAAAGTGACAAAACTGGACACAAATGACAAAAAATGACAAAAGCGAGAAAACAAAGACCAACAACGCAGGCGAGACAAACCCCCCCACAAAACAACAAAAACTCCACACAAAAGCACAAATAAAGCAAAACATAAAATGACAAAAATGAAACAAAAAAACACGACAAAAGCTGGCGTTTCTTGTGCTTTTTCTTAACAAAACGGCCCACAATGGTGACAAATAAACAGATTTCAAATATGAAATCATTTTTGTGTGGACAGAAACAAACACAAACTATAACACAGATGATTATTCTCAACCAAAATGACAAAAACGGCATGAAAACACTTTGATTCTTTGCATTCAGGTCCTTTTTGGTCCAATCACTCGTCCATCTAAGGGTTAAATCTGGCCCACTGCTCCTTACGTTCTGCTGCCTCAGTCCACCTTAAGACAAACTGCAGTCCGTGTGAAACTGTTGGAGGCTGCGTGCTTGTGAGTTTTCCACAACTGTTTTCCGGAGAGACCAGACGTCCACTTCCCCACACTTGTTCATTTCCTCGCGGCTAATGGAAGCGTCTAATTGGAACAAGACAACACCGGGACCGAGTGACATTTTCAGATAGTTGCTGATTTGTGAGCTTTTGTGCCGCATGACACAGCTAAAATACCGTAAATAATGAAAAAACTGAACAGAAAAGTGGATTTTTTTGGATGATTTATCCTCCATAAAGTGAAAAAGCTGAACACGGAATACTAAAAAGTGTTACCGATACTGAAAAAAATGGTCTTGCATCTTTACAAGCTCGACAAACTCGTCAGTTTTCACACAACTCTGCACATCATGAAGACGTTTCACCATGCTGAATGTATCTTCCAACCATTTGCTCCTCCGTTTACCATTCTGGAGCCAGGCTGCATTTATTTTATTACTCAAGAACGTGTAATTCTGCTCTTAATCTGTAATTTGCTTCCATACGTGCCTCCTGTCCACTCCATGTCAACACAGCCTGCAGTTCAACTGAAAAATCACTCAGTTTTGACTCTCGGTTGCTTTACAGTTGTGCCAAGGAGCGCAAAAATGCTTTTTTTTTTAAAGGTAAATCTGGCGCAAAATGTTTATGTTTTGACTCAAGACATGTAGAATGAAATTATTTTGGTTAAATGTCATAATTGTAGAGTTCATTTTAGTTTGTGTGGCTGTTTCTTGGTGTCATTTTGTCGATTTGTGCTTGTTGCTCAGTGAAAACACTGCCTGCAGTTCAGCTGAAAGGATGCTCATTTTGGTTGATTCTTTAAATCATGAAGAATGTAGAACAAAGTGATTTTGTCATAATATTGCAATATAAAATTTATATTTACTACATTTGTCAATGGGACTGTGATGCACTCAAGGACTGTTGTCAAGACTAACATTTGTTTTCATGGTTTCTTGCTCTGATAAATGGTTGCAGATAAACACTTCTTTCATACAGTTAAAGGGCACTAAAGAGGCTCAAAGGGTCATTAAATGCTTTGTTCTGTCTCTCTTTGCTCTGTTTGTTTGCTCTTTAATGGATCACAGATGTGTTAGCGACAGAAGCAATTTAAAAAAAAAACGAAACGTAATCCTTCTTTAATGATCCGACGTGCAGCGTCCAAGTGACAAAACGTCGGTTTAAGCTTCAGATTTAAAACACGGACTCGTACGGCAGGTTAGAGAGCGAATCCTGCGAGGACACACGTGTTTGGAGGCGGCCGTCGTGCCAAATTTTGTTTCATAAAAGAGCAAAAAGGTGCGAGTGCGTGTCAGCGTGTGCAGGTGGCATAATTAGATGGTCTAGCAGAGGAGGAAGTTCCATTTTGAAAGCGTGTGCGTGTGTGTTTATTTATTCGTGCGTGTGTGTCGATGCAGCATTAGGCAGATCGAGCTGGCAGTGCTGACAGAGGCCAGAGGAAAGGTTGTGTGTCTCTGGTGCGAACGGGCACTGAGCCTAACTTCTCCGTGTGTGTGTGTGTGTGTGTGTGTGTGTGTGTGTGTGTGTGTGTGTGTGTGTGTGTGTGTGTGTGTGTGTGTGTGTGTGTGTGTGTGTGTGTGTGTGTGTGTTACATGGGTAACTTTATCCAACTGTGCCAACAATCTGGGCAATCACTCCGCTCTGCCTTCCCCTTCATTCGTCTCCCTGTTGCACCCACTCAGGTGCTGTTGCCATGCCAACAGCCCCAGGGGATTGCCTCCCTTTCCCCAGATTAGAGACGAAGCTGCCGGCAAACTCCCAAAAGGCCGCGACGAATAAATAATAAAGATGCGGTTCCCACTGATTGAGACACAGAGAGGAGAAGAGAAGATGCTATACTTTGGTTTTTCTCGTTGCCAAACATCCAGAACTCCTGCTGCGTTCAGGGAAATCCCAGCTTTGGAGTTGTTAAGAACTTTGAAAGAATGAATTGAGGTTCATTAAAGAACTTTGAGCAAAATAATCCCACAGAGGTTTCCCCAACATTGGAATTGTACGTGTAAACAGAAAAGCTTCTAATTAGTATTTCTCTACTGTATTTATGCAGTATTTTGGTTGTTATATCTTATTTTATTCCTCTGAATGCCATCCAGTTTCCGGGGACTTTGGGCTCAATTTTCACTGCAATGTGAAGTCCTGAACCTCTATGGAAACAGCACAACCACAGCTAGAAGCAGAGAGAATTCAGAGATGTCTGCAGTGCATCAGGAGAAAGTTATAAAATCTGAAACAAAGCCAACAAAAGTGGAATTCCTTCAATTATTTTAAACTATTTGAAAAAAACTGCAATGCACATGTACACATTTTTCCAAGTTTTGAGAAAAAAATAAATAGTGGCTCCAAGTAATAAAATCCTAAAAAAGATTTTTACAAAATTCAGAATTTTTAAAATTATTTCCCCATTTGCATCTGAAAGTTCTTCAACTATTTGTTTTTTAAAAATTGGAGAAAAAAACCCGGAATGAACGTGGACACATTTTACTAACCTAAGTAAAGGCCAAAAGTAAAAAAAGATAGAAAAAATAGTGGCCCAATGTTCTCTTCATCTTATGTGGTTTTATGTGCTTGTAACAAAATAATAAAACCCTAAAAAAGATTTTAAAAAATACTAAAATTTTTAAATTATTTGCCCCTGGAATTTCTTAAATTATTTGTATTTTTAAAATAATAATAAAAAAAAAAACCTGAATTCACACATTTTTTCAAGTGTTGCCAATAATTAGAAAGAAAGAAAAAATAGTGTCTCCATGTTCTCTACATCTTATGTGATTTTATGTGCTTATGACAAAATAATAAAATCCTAAAAAAATAAAAACAACAATACTGATATTTTTAATTAATTTCCGCTCTGCTTTGTGTACACAGCCTGCAGTTCAGCCGAAAACTCTGAACATTTGTCATGTGAATGTTTGTCATAGTTGAGTCACTAATGGCTTTTTGGTTGCACAGATACGTTTAAAATTTTAAGTTTGTGACAGAATTTAATTTGTTCAAATGGTTCATTTTTGGTGAATTTTTAAAGAAGTCATCTATAGGGATTTTCTAGTGAGTAGTTCAAGGACAGTCAGTAAGTTGGAAATCAGTTTCTGTGTGTGATAAATGATGTAATTCTTGTTTTTTCTTAAATACAAACCTGCCTTCCAAATTGGCCAGCTGGTTTTGTTGTTTGGAGGTTTAACTCTGGGATGTCCCTTCATCTGTTTCATAGTTAACTTACATATTTACCTCTTCCTTCATTGTGTTTTGTTCATTTTGCACTTAACATACAAAAGAAGGAGTAAATACATCCATTAGCTTTCCATTATAATGTTCTGGCACACACGAGCGTTCGCTTTAAATATGCGGTTTGTTTTTTGGGAAAGTGACTCGCTGATGTCCGTCTGGTTGTGAAACAGCAGCGATTGTGTGCACGAGCCTGGCAGTGAGCGATTGTGGGTTTCGGAGTGTGTGCGTTGTGCGTCCAGTGTCTGGGAGTTTACAAACAGGGCTGCGATCCAGGCACCAGCCGCAGCGCAAATAAAACAAACCAGACTCGCGTCAGGCGCATAAACAAGGGCGCGAATGAAATCGTATAAATAAATACGAGCAAATTATCGAGAAACGCAGCAAAGCCTCGGCAAACTGCGTTAGAGAGGGGGAAATATTAAGATGCAGACGCTGTTTCTACACTGTGTGTTTGGTTTCGGGGTTTATATTAGCTTCTAACAGCACATTTCAGCCAAGAAAAACTACTAACCCTCCAGTTTGATCTTGAAGTTTCTATTTGCTGCTGCTCGGTACAGACTACTGCCTGGATAAGATGACACCCAGCGACAACACGGAGGCCGCCCTGGGCCTGTTTGAGATCCGAAGCCGCAGCGAATAAGTCCAAGCCACGGAGCAGTGAGCCGCTCCAGGTCGCTCCTCGCCTCCTCCCTCCTCAAACAGAGCAGCTGTGCTAACGGAGGAGAGGCAGGAGGACATGTGCACCGACGGGTTGCTGACCGTCACCGTCAGGAAACTGCAGCCTGAGAGTCTGTCAGGCGCTTAAATGGGGGCATTTGTAAACCCAGCCGGCCTGCAGAGGACTGACAGAGCCGCTAGTATTTACCTGAGGAATGGGTGATGGAGCTGGAAAAGGATGATAACAGTATGCTCATTTTTCATGACTTATTCTTGATGACAAAAAACTGGTTAATCTCGAATTTAACCACTTTAACCCATTTATAAAAGAGACACAGATATAGTAATGTCTACAGAAAAATAAAAACCACACAGAAATACATTTATTTCCACCTATAATTTTTTAAAAAAAGTTTGGGGTCACTTAGACGTGTCCTTATATTTGAAAGAAAAGTATGTTTTCGATGAAGATAACATTAAATGACTCAGAAATATAATAGTAATCAATCAAATCCACCAAAAGTCTTCTGCTGCGATGGAAGAAATCTGACGTTTTCACAAAGGAGATAACATTGTTAGTGACGCTAATCCGCTTCAATTTGATTTCTGAGCAAGAAATAGAGCAGAATCTTATTTCTTCATTCCACACGTCAAACATAGTTAAAGCTTCTCATTATTTGGAGGTTTACATGAAAAAAAAAAGACAGATTTTTGATTTATTTGAAGCTTTAGACGCCACTGTCCTGCAGGTGCCTTAAAATTCACGATGAAAACAGTATTTTATGGAGTCAGTGTCCCCATTAAATCTCTTTCATGCTGTCTGGATGGTGGAGTCTAATGACTGAGTCACCTTAGGAGGGGATTTGGGAGGTTCCAGTGGTCCAGATACATACACTATCATTCAAAAGTTTGGCGTCACTTTGAAATGTCCTTATTTTTGAAAGAAAAGCAGATTTTTTTCACTGAAGATAACACTAAATGAATCAGAAATCCAATGAATAAATGTGGTGAAAGACTATTCTAGCTGGAAACAGATGATTTTTAATGGAATATCTACATAGAGGTACAGAGGAAGAGAGTAAAGGGGTCAATTTATCGACCAATCTAGACGAGGAATCAAGAGAATCTAAAACTCACACGCAAAGATTTTAAAAACTTAA
Source organism: Acanthochromis polyacanthus (assembly GCF_021347895.1). Taxonomy (NCBI): domain Eukaryota; kingdom Metazoa; phylum Chordata; class Actinopteri; family Pomacentridae; genus Acanthochromis; species Acanthochromis polyacanthus. The sequence goes on along the minus strand of NC_067131.1, from coordinate 4,778,120 downwards.
TTATAGCAGACCTCCACCAAGGATAGAGAGGAAAACAGGAAACCCATGCAGCAAAGGATCATGAGCTGGAATCAAACCTGCATCTCTGACACAGTTCTGTTTACGAACCACCTTCTTAACCAGTTGAGCTATCTGGACACCTTGCTCCAATTTGTTGGATGACATACGAACCTATGATGTTTTTTTTTGTCATATTTTGGACCACATACTAAAACATACTAAAAAATTCAAAGTGATCCAGAATCCATTCTGCATTGCCACCAAAATTAAATCAGCTCTTCCTCTTACCACAGTCTACATCCCCTCAAAATTTCATCTGAATCTGCCCAGGCGTTTTTGAGTTATCTTGCTAACAGACGGACAGACGGACGGACGCCGGGTGTCACATAACCTCCTTGGCGGAGGTAAAAATACAAATAAATGGAGCAAGAGTTTCAAAGTGTTTGTTATGAGAGAAACCCTTGATAGTGAGAGACTTCATCGTCATGTTGTTTGTCTTAAAAGCTCATTGTAAACTGATTGTTATAACTAGTTCACAGAGTAGAGATCTATTTCTTATTAGAAGTTGCACTGATTCCACACTGATTCACGCTGCGTGCCATCAGAGTGCTTGTTTCACATGTGCGACCCCCTCTGCCTGACTCCACACCGTAACCATGGTTTTCGTGGTATTTTAATGCTAAAGCTCAAAATGCACTGACGAGTCACGCAAAAACAAGCCCGAAGCGACGTCCTGTTTATACATACGATCCCATGATTCCACAGTAATATCTCTCATGACATCAACGCGGCGCGCTGGGCGAGGAGAATTCCGGAATCTGCCCCTCATGTGAATCAGCCCCCTCTACTCGTCGCACGGTGGTGCAGGAGAACTGGAATGACCCGTCCTTCCCCTTTAAACGTACAGTAGAAACAGAGCTGACCTCCCCCCCACCTCCCCCACCTCCAGCCCTCCCATTCATCTCCATGTCTCAGCCAACTCTGTAATGAGCAATAAAACCCACACTGTAAAAAAAAAAAAAGAGGCCACAGACACTCACACACTCACAAAGCACCACCACGGTCATTTCTTACATGCTACCCCCACCCACGAGTGTAATGAAGCCCGGTGAGGCCCCCCGTGGGCGCCGAGGAGCCATAACTACACCCACCTCACGCTGTAATCCCCCCCCCCCCCCCCGGCGGCAGACTTCTGTGAAAGGAGAGAAGGTGGTAAAGGGGGAGGAGGGAGGAAAGGTAGAGCCGGCAGCCTTTAGAGAGTCTTGTTGGGGTACCGAGGGCGAGAGGGCCCCGATTCCCACCAGCTTCCCTCCCCATCCAATGCCTGTGTGGTCCTGGATCTGATTAGCACCAAAACCCCCCGTCAAAAGGTACAGATGTCCACATGTAGTACAGGAACACATGCTGTACACATGCAAAAGAAAAAAAAACAAACTCCTCGTTTGTGCCCTGATCTTTGTCAGAATAGACCAGGGGTGTCCAACAACAAACAATCACACTGGCATTCACACCTATGGACAATTTAGAATAATCAATTAACCTCAGCATATTTCTGGACTGTGGGAGGAAGCTGGAGAACCTGGAGAAAAGCCACGCATGCACAGAACATTGAAACTCCATGCAGAAAGATCCCGGAATCCCAGGACTCGAACCAGGGATCTTCTCGCTGCAAGGCTACAGTGCCAACCACCGATTCACTGTGCAGCCCTCTAGGAACATGAGATCCCGTTTCAAATGTGCAGAACCCAGGACACACTCCCATTAGTTTGACTCACGGCTGCAACACAAACCTGTCTATTATTTTTCCATTCGCCCGGCGCTCAAACGATGACGAAATGAAAAAAAAGGACATGTGGTTAAAGGTTCAACAAACGGAGCGGCGCTGCTGCATCCACAGACGGAGAAAGGAGCAGCAAAGGGCGGCCGGGCTGTCAGCAGGCCGTCAGCATCACCTCCGCTTTGCGTTTCTGCCTTGTCGGGCTGGAATGTGTGTAATGATCGGGTCCGAGCTGTACGGCAGGATTACAGTAAATCTACAGCAGACCTCCTGCACTCTGTGTAGTCTGATGCATCAGACCTGCAAACTGTTTATGAAAAAATTTACATCTGCGAGGATTTTTACTCAGGCTATGATGATGAAATGCTTCATTTCAGGCCGTATCAGTAATTACTGGTCATTTTTGATGACAGGAATTCCAGAAAAAATGGTTTATTTTGCATTTGAGAATATTTTGTAATAAGTTTAATGTTAACGCAACAATAAAAAAAACATGCACAAGTAAATAGACTGACATATAAATGAAAAGAAATAGCTGTAAAGTGTTGATCTGACCCCATTTCAAAGGGATATAGAAAGTTGTGTATAAGGCAGGGAAGGTTGGTTCGTGGAGTTTGTTCATACAACGAAAAATTGCTGTTTTATTACGTGTTTTCATGGCAGTTCGCATTTATTGCATCCAATTGGAACTATCAAACATTCTATTGCACCTTGTACATATTGGTAGCATTTTAAAGCCCAGACTGAATTTTTCCACACAAAAAACACTGCAGCTACGAAGAAAATCTTAAAAACACATCTATAATAATGACTTTATTGATATAGCACCTTTCAAAAAACATACTCAGGAGGACGACTGAACAACAAAATGCCGGTCAGTGCAAAGAGAAGCAGAGAGACCACCAGAAAAAAATAATAAAAATGCCACATCGAAGTGGAATAAAAGAAATTAGAATAAACAGGAAGGATAACAATGAAAATAATAGCAGTAATAGTAAAAAATATATAAAAATGTGTAAATAAATGAATAAATAAAGGGTAAAAGAGAATAAAATGAATAATAATAAATAAAATTTAAAAAAATCAATTAGATGCTAAGAATAAACAATAAAAATTACTAACTGTTCCATGTTCACTTATAAAAACTCTAAAATCTGTGAATATGTAAATGGTATATTTCAGTCTAATTAATCATTAAAGCTTCCATATCAGACATTCTGGATCAGGTTTATCCACCAAACTAAAAGTGAATCTCTCCTCCTCAATATGCACTTAACAAGTTCTTCAAAGTCTGAATTCAACATTTTAAACTTCAGCAGCTCCGTGTGCAAACAGTCTTGTTTTTCAGCGAAGGTCAAACACCCGACTGAAGCAGCAACCAATAAATGAAACACATTTCTGAGTGCAGAGGGACTTACACACAAAAGAAGATGCGTTCAGCCTCACTCCTTTTCAGTTTTTGTGTTCCGTTCGCTCTCCTTGAGGTGGAGGCCGACGAACGCCGTGCGGGTGTCAGTCCGGCTTACAACTTCTCCGTCAGTCCACCAAGGACTTCTCCTCATTCAAGCTTATTTCTTTTGAGACAAACTCTAAAGAAAACACCCAAATCCTTGAAATGATGTGTGAAGGCTACGCAAGGCGCTGACAGGAAGGTATACAGCCAATTTATTTCCATTTTAGGGTAAGAATGTGAAACGAAATTCTTGTGGATCCGCAAATATGATAAAAGTTATCGTGTTTGTTTATGATTGACACACAAGATTACAGAAATGCCTCATCTTTGTGGCTGCAAAAATAATTAATCCAGTCAAAATAGGGACATATTGCTAAAAATATGGAGGGAAAAAAGCAAAACCCAATGCAGTACAATCAATTTGATGTTCAAAGGAATGATCCATATGCATGCGATGACATCAAATTCCTCTTATGTGCCAAACAAAAACTTCTTGAAAACTTCTTAGCTTTCTAATTACAGCTCACTCGAAATTATTTAAGTGAGACTACGTAACCTTGAAAGACGAAATAACACAATCTGCCTCCCTCAAATTAAAAAGTTGAATCCATAACAATTAAACACACCCCTAAACTCAGGAGGATTCGTGCCACAGATTTACTCCGTCAGGTTTAAGTCTCACAGACGAATGATGGCAAACTTTAAGCAGATGTTTCAGGGTGATGGACTTATTTTACGCTGTGTTTTAGCGTCTAACGTTGTGGCCACACAGGCTGCCATTCATTAAAATTACACAAGTTTGCTTTAATGTGGAACGAGGAAATGCAGAGAGCAATAATGTGATAAGATCATATCTGATGCTGTTTCATAAAAGGAGACTGAAAGAGAAATTTCTGAACAACAAAGAACTAAGAAAAGGAAATCTATCCATCCCCCAGTCTACTTCCTTCCCACCCATGTGGGGTCAAATTGAGGTAGCAACAGTCTGTTTTCCCGTTTCTGCTGGGAGATTCAAAGGTGTTTCCAGGCCAGATGATACAGGTAATCCCTCCAGTGAGTTCTGGATCTACCCCAAGTCTCCTTCCAAGTGCCCTGAAAATGTCCAGCATCCAAATTAGATACCGTTAGATGGGAAGGAGCAGTGAACTCCCTCTGGATGTCTGAGCTCCTCACCCTACTTGTGTCGACAACCTCATACTTTTGGGTCACTACCAAGACTTCAAGGGAGACTTTCTACATAGATGTACTAGTAGATCGAGAGTTTTGCCTTCTGGATTAGCTCCCTCTTTACCACAACTGCTAACATTGTTGCAGTCCATAAATCCATGCCACTGTCCATGCTACTGAGATGCTTAAACTCCCTTACAAAGGACGCTAAATTCCCAAATCCTAGAGGGAGGAACTCACTTGTTTCCAGCAGACAACAATGTCCTCAGACTTGTAGGTGTTAATGCTAATCTGGGCTACAAACCAACCACCCCACTGTATGCTAAAGTTCAATGAAGCTAATAAAATCACATCATCTGCAAAAAAACAGAGCTGCGACTCTGAAGTTCCCAAACCACACAACATTCTCAAACCAGATGCACCTTTGAGATCTTGTCCGTGAATGTCACAAACAGAGTTGAGACAAGAAGCAACTTTCGTGGCGTCCAACACCTACCAAAAACATGTTTTGACTTAGTGTTGAGAATGTTAACTTATTTGATGCTGTACCAACAATGCAAACGCAGTGCTTACTTCAGGTGTACAAGGAATGCACGGCTCATCACTCACAAGGGTTCAATAGAAAACCATGATTGTTGGCATTCTTCCAATCCACAAAATACATGTGGACTGGATGATCGAGGATGGAATCTGCAATGTTCCTCCTAAATCTAAGCTTCGACAATCCACCGGTGCTTTTTTCTAGCACCCGAGAATAAACTTTGAGAGCAGCATGACGTGTCCATAATTGGATCAAACCATCCAGTTTCCGTCTTTTTTTAGAAAATCTTAACTCACTGGCACTGTCCCCGACCTCCATGTGACACTGACTAGACATGTCAGCCCGACATGTGTATTCATGTAGAAAGGAAATGTGCGCACTGTAAAATATTCATTCCGTCGAGAGCTAAATAAAATATACGGTGAAAGAAAAGTGCAAGAGAGGCTGTTCTCAGATCTGTACTTTAATTAACCTGGATGCAAAGCCGCTTGGACAAATGAAACATTATGTTCACTTACTTTGTTCTTGCCTGGGCGGCTACTTTCCCTTGAGGCGAAGCCAGCATTACATATGTGCTGCTCAACAGGGACAAGAATGGGGCTGAACTATAGCGGGGAAAGTCCTGTTCGACCAGATACAGAACAGCCGTTGTGGAACGCAGATGGCGGAGAGGCTCCTTCACACTTCACAGGATCTGTGTTCAAAACACCGCCATGCTCAGCGACATCTCTAATGATTCTATCACATATATATACACATGCATTAAACGCCTGCAGAAACACCCTCGCTGTATAGATTGATGCGAGGTCGGCGGGGTACGGTGCCCTCCAGTTCACCGCTGCACTGCAGGGTGTTTTTAGAAACACATCACACATTCTACTCTTTCTCCCCGAACAGAGAAGAGACTATTCAGCGCTGCGTCAATTTGGCAGCCTGACCCCGACATGCTCTTAGCCACGGGCTCGGCCGAATCAAAGAGGAGGTAGAGACAAAGGAGGACAGCTAAGTGAGGAGCACAGAGGGGGTGGGGGGGTGGGGGGTGGGGGGGTTGGCTGGAGGACGCAAACAAACAAAAACAAGAAGACGACATAGAAGAGCTGCACGGCTGACCTCACACCCAGACCTGTATGTTTGGTTTACAGTACACGTATGTGGGTTCATGAAAGCGTACAAACACAGACATATATGAGCACAATAGAGGGAGGAATCCTGTCGATCACAACATTCCTGTTCCAGCTGTCTGCAGGGAACAGGTGCAGACGATAAGTCATGCCTACGTGTTGGAGCTGTCTTCATCTTTAGGCCACCTTCTCACTGTGATAAATCTGCTTTCCTGTAACTCTTATAAACAGAACAAGCTTTGTTGCTTGTTATTTACTGCAGGGGAAGTTCTTGTGTAGATTTTATCTGCATTTCCTCATATTGCAGTCTGCCATCTATCAGCTAAACGCTTTCTACAAAAAGTGAGCACGTTTACTCCTCAAACAATCGGCTAATTTATCAGCCTGTTAATTAGGATGAAGTTATCTTTACAATCAATTAATTATCATCAAACATAATGCTATTTATCAAGCAAATATTGTCAGGTTGCAGCCTCTTAATTATGACAAAAGTGCCACTTTTTCTCATTTATATGATTATGAATTGAACTTACTAGTGGGTTTTGTTGTTACTGAGACAAAATGTGAAATGTTTCTTTGGAATTTAGGAAACTGTGATGACATTTTAGAGCATTAACGACTAAAAGATGAACCAGCTACATGAATAAATGGCTGCCAGATCAAATCAACAATGAAAGAATCTATTTCTGGCTGCAGGTTTGAGAATGATACTAAAACTACAACAAATACTACCACTACTAGTATTTGTAAATTATATAGAGCTTTTACTGAAGTTGCACAAGAACCAGTGCTGGAAAAGACAATAAATCAGAAATTAATACGAAAAATTCCCATATATGTGAAAGTAGGCTGTTGTTGCTGACTAACATCTTCATTTTCACACACGTGTGTAGTGACACATTCTGCAGTTGTTCTCCAAACTGGCAAATGTGGAACGAAAGAATGAAGACCACAGAGAGATCCCCTCCTGACATAGTCAATCCTGATTCTGTTAAACCTTCCTTAATCTTATCAGGAGTAAATACGAATCTTTAGTGGTTGGAGTTAATCAAATCAAGCTTTGAAATCTTCCAAATTTACTGTCCTTTAAAATGCACAAGTCCTTCTTTGTCTCTCTGATCAAGCAGTCACAGAAAAAAATTAGTGGATGACAGCTGTTTTTTGTGGCTCCAACTGAAAAACTTTATGTATTTTGTAGAAAAAAAAAAAGAACTGACCTCATGTACGAAGCATTTTCAGTCTTGTTTTGAACAGATCTGAAAAACTCTTGAGATCATCCGTGCCTAAACCTCAAAACACCGTCATCTTTCTGCTTCTCAAACCAACATTCAAGGAAGGAAAACGCACAAAAACACGAGGACACGCATTGAGAACATGCCACTCAATACTAACATACCAAAAGCAGATCCCCAAGCGTGTTTCGCCAAAAAATAACCGAGTAGAAGTGAACCACCAGGAACTGGCTCCTATTCTTGAAACAACAACTCCATTTATCAGTTCGGCCCGAGCAAGACATTAAAAACAAACAAGCTGCTGCGACTCAGATACAATCAATTACCTGGCTCACTGGGCCACACATCGGCACATCCAGTATCTCGCGCACAGCCGGCGGTTGCTTCCACGGCTCTCATTAGTCAAGAGGGACTCGTCCAGGACTGCCATTAAGACTTTAAAAACCTCCGATCAAAAGTGGCTTTTGTTCCGCCGAAGCGGTTAACTGGACTCCAGAAGCGAGCCATTATTCTTCATTGTGTTACTGCGACAAATAAACAATGAGTAAGCTCTACTGGTCCTGAAAGCCCACCGGAGGCATGTGAGGCTGCTGAGATCGATATTGTAGATTCAACTGTGGCATTAGCATCATAGATATGATGGGGGATGATGGGTTGCCATGGGACACTAATCTACAGCAGCGCACGTAGGATTTGCTCTGCTTAAGCCGAGCAAAGTGTGCTAGACGGGAGGCTTTTTTTCCTGCACTGTAGCGTAGACAACAGCTCTATGTGTCTGTTAGCTCCTGAAACAACTGGTGAATCTAACAGCAGGACAAAGATCCAGGCAGTTTGATGTTTACCGAGAGATTACCGCTAATTGTGTACACTGTGCCTGAAGCCAAATTCAACATCTAGTGAAGTGAACAGGATGTTTGAATTGAAGCTTGCAGAGAAGGCGACGCTAAGCTGCAACGTTAACACAGTAAGTAACCTTGTCACGTAAATACGGTGTTTTCAACCCTTAAAAAGCCGGGACCGAGTATACTCGTTCCCGCTTACTTGTACACAGCCGAAACCAAACATTCTTGGCTCAACACGTGTGATTTGTTTATGATTGCTAATTAACATAAAATATGCACACACCCCTATGTTTAAGGCAACCAATGGTACGATATAAACATTGGCTCCAAATTTGCTTATTTCAAACGATAAAGCCGTATGAGCCGTTATAACGAAGCCGCAATTACGAAGCTTTTATCGGGGCCGCGTGCCGTAATAACACACCCGTACCGAGCAAAATTCAACATGGCGAACGTCTACGACAATGCGACCTCGCAAGACTTGTTCGATATTTTTATGGATTGGGTTGTTTTAGTATATATACTTCTCCAGAAATATGGCTGTACATGCAAATATATATAAAAAACATGGCCTTGTAAGGGTTAATGTGCTAGAAGACACATTATGGGCAAAATAAGCAGCATTTCCACCTTGAAATGTCACTTCATTTCTTCATTTTATGCTTTTTCATACACACCTAAAGTTATCCATATCAGTTTAAACTTCCACAACCTGGTGCCGTTGCTTAAATTCATGCATGTTTAAGAAATAAGCAGGCAACTGGAGTCAAATTCCTTGCATGTGTTCACATATTTGGCCCATAAAAATGATTCCGACTCTAAATTGTAGCGTTTTGATGACTATACAAGTCCACCATCGTGCAAACACTGGCTGCACCCGATTGGATGAATGATTTACTAATAGTTTGCCTCTTTCTGGATTTTAAATCTGAGGTGAGAAATAAGCAATGCAACTTCTGAATCCCTGTTTATTTTGGCAAAAGTGGCTACTTCAATAAAGTTTCATGAGTTTCTAGAGGCGGCTACTGGATGCCCAACTGGACCTCAGCTACTATAATGCAGAGAGAAAGGAGATAATGTTGTTGGTGACGCTAATCTGCTTAAATTTGATTTCTGACCAATAAATAAAGCAGAGTCTTATTATTTCTTCATTCCACATGTCAAACATAGTTCAAATTTTTGATTATTTCCAGGTTTGCATGGAAAAAATGGCAGATTTTCTATTTATCTGAAGCTTTAGACGCCATGTCTCTCTTCTCTTTATTCGGGAAAAATAACCATGAAACATACAGTGTACATTATGTTTTTTTAAAATACACAGTAATTTGAAAATGGAGCAGTTTCAAATGTAAGAAATGCAAATTTTGTCTTTTTTTGAGTCATTCAGGACATGGTTCAAGTTATGTTCAACAGTTTTGCAGTCATTTTGGAAAAGTTTTAAATCATTGTGGGTGAATTTTAGATGTCTTTTGAAACTTTTTTTTCTTTTTTAAATTAAGTTATTCCCAGAAAGCGATTTTAAACCAATAATAACTGATTTTTTTGGCCGCTTCAGAGCAACACAAACAAGCTGTGACAAATCACCGCTATATAAATGAATGTAGTTGCACTTTAAACCATTACAATTCTTTTGGAGTCGTATTTCTGGCCATCTGGTGAATCTAAGTTCAGTATTCCCTCTTTTAGCTCTGTTTTGGTCTCCACCAGGTCCTACAGATAGCACTTTCCTCGGTAGCTCCTCCACTGTGTTTAGGTTTGTTAAGTGGTTCAAAATTGACACTTTGAGAGTGAATCAAGGCAGTAAAACCTGCAGAATTGGATCACAAAACTGCCCTAATTTAGCACTAAAAGCAGTGATTTGTTTTCTTTTACAACTATATTGACTCTACACGATTTATTCAAATCCACTTCTGTGAAATCCTGAATCCTACATGTGGAAAATTAACTCAGAAAAAGGTGATATAATGCAAGGAGTCTCTTTCTGATGTCTGTTTTTACAGTGTATCAAGAACGAGATAAGAGAGGAAGAGCCAGAGATAGATGGAAAAGAGGGAGGCTAGAGATGAGACAGATGGATGTTAGAGGAGGACGTATAAAGGAGTTGGTCTGGATGTACAGTCTGTACCATCTAAAGACTTCCTTGTCAACATGTTTTGGTGCCATGTGGTGATTTCGCCTTCGTTAAAAGTCGAATAAATGTCAGAATATCTGGTCTTCCCTCCCCGTTTTGCTGCGATGACACCACGCACTTAAGTTGGCATTAACTTCAAGAGCTTGAGCAAAACCCCGATAAGCCGCATCATCCCAGCGCTGTCTGACGGGAATGTTTGTCTTTTCTCCGTCTAATAAATGTCCAGTAGGGCCGGAGGTCGGGCGACTCCTCGTTCGTCTTCGGTTTGCGGTAAAAGTCCTCAACAAACACCACGAATTGGAGCGCATCTCAGTAGAACTAAGTGTTTGATGTACTGCTGTGTCATCCTGCCTCCTGTTCATCAGTATATAGTCATCCGCTGTGAAACGCTGCTACGTCCTCCCCGAGCATTTGTCCTCATTTACCCTCCTGGGAAACAGTTTGGAGACGCTGCTGGTCCTCTGAGACCAGACGGGCCTCATTCGACGGGACTTTTTCACTGATATGAGTCTTTATTTAGCAAATTCTTTTCCCACTGAGCAAAGCTTGACGTATCGATCTTCAGTTTTGGTCCAGATTTGGAAACAGCTCATCCAGTTTCTGCGAAGTGTTCTGGAGTTTCATTCAGCGCCTCATTAGAAACCTTCAGTCTGGTTTGAAACCCAGAAAGCCTGTCTTTGCTCAGAATAACGACCTGACACTTTCACTCGGATCTGATGGGATGTTTCCTGCTATCAAAACGCTACTTAGTGAGCGATGTTCCACTGGAAACTTGAAACACAGCCATATTTCTAACAGCTGCAAGTTGATTTAGTTGAACACGCTTGTGACGATTCGATCAAATCCACCTAAAACTCTTCTGACTTTTCACAAAGGAGTTAACATTCTTAGTGACACTAATCTGCTCAAATTTGATTTCTTACCAAGAAATAAAGCAGAATCTGATTATTTCTTCATTCCATATGTCAAATATAGTTAAAACTTCTCATTATTTAAAGATGGGAATGAAAAAATGGCAGATATTCAATTTATTTAAAGCTCTAGACACCACTGTTCTGTATGTGCCTTGAAACTCACATCTTTCATTGATGAAAACAGTATTTTATGGAGTCAGTGTCCCTATTAAATCACTTTCAGACCGTCTGGACGGTGGAGTCTAATGACTGAGGTACCTTTGGAGAGGGTTTGTGAGGTCCCAGAAGTCCAGATACACACATATGCAACAACCCTGGTTTGATTCTGGATGACGGCTAACACTTTATGTCCTTGTTTTCTCTCCTTTTACGTTTTCTGTCTGTTTCTATTCAAGGACAAAGCACCAACAGGTAAAACAAAAGATTAAACGTGATTTACTTTCAGCCAACCAGGTCATAGGAGAGAAAAGTCTCAAAAGCAGCACGCTGATTTATTCCTGATTAAAAATTAAAATCCAGTTTGATCCAATGGATATTAAGCTCATTTCAAAGAGAAATGATTCTCAGTTTCCTCCAACAATGTCGCATCTTTTCGTTATTTCAACTTATTTTGCTCTATTTTAACTGATTTTTTCTACATTTCTTCACCTTCTGTGAATCACTTTGACCTGCGTCTGTGCTTGAATCGCTTCACTGTCTTCCATCATCTCACACAACACGGAGTCGTTTTAGCAAGTAGACTGCAAACCAATCAAATCAAAATTACATCTAGAGTGAATTTTAACCCTCTTAACTTCAAGCATTTTCCCCTTATGTTGATTTATTTTTATTTTTTTTGGCTCTTATCACATTTTTTCCCTAACTGTGGGTTAATTTTCCACTGCAAATTAAAGTCCTGCGTCTCCATGGAAACAGAGCAACCATGACTAGAAGTACGAGGAACTTAGAAATCCACAATTTTGGAGCTATGCACATTTATTGTACTAATCGAGTATGTTTTCTTTTGCTCTAAATCTATAATTTGCTTCCATAGCTGTCACACAGCCTGCAGTTCAGCTCAAAAGTTGCTGAATTTTTGCTGTGTCACCATTGGTCACTGCTGAGTCACTCGTGGCTTCTCAGCTGTGTTAAATATGTAGATGTTTAATTTTTTTTACAGAATCCGATTTAAACAAAGAGGTTATTTTTTGGTGACTTTCTAAATAAGACATGTAGAATAAAGTAATTTTCCATTTCGTTTTGCTGAATTTTCTAAATGTAACCACACGTCATACATGATTAGTATGAGAACCATTTAAAAGTTGAAAATCTGACATTTTTTCTGTTTTCACAGTTTCTGGCTCTGATAAATTGTGTAATTTTGGTGATTTTTTAAAAGTAGCATGCCCTTTAAATTCAATGGCACGTTTTGCAGTTTCAGTTCATGTGAAAGAAAGAAATGTTGCAAATTCAAATGTAGAAATGACTGAAATGTAGATATTTTGCTGGAATAAGTAATTTCAGCTATTAATAGGAAGATATTTTACAAATCTAAAGATAGGTTTTTGGAGTTCAGAGGGTTAAAAAGACAGGAAACATGATAAAAATTATAATATTACCTTATAAAATAAACATAAAATATTAGGACTACTAAGAGCGACCAAAAGCCATTAAAAAACATGCAAGAGTTGAGAGTTTTCTTACAAGTGTGACTTTAGATTGAAAAAAGATGGTTATTCCAAAGCCCATATAAAAGCACGCATCCACAATGAAAACCGCGAACGATAAAAACGTAAATAAACAGCTCCAAGTGCTCTCTGGTCTCCTGTCCGGGACCGTGCCGCCTCTTACTCAGATGTTGGATGCTAAAAGAGCCCATTATGCTGCAGCCACAGCTCCTTCCAACAGCTGCACATGAAGACAAACAGGCGTCCTCAGCAGTCTTCTGAAAAACAGAAGGCCTGAGCCAGCTGCCTGCAGCTCATGTGACCCATCATTAGACTAATGGCCGCTCCATTAATGTTAACATGCCAGCAGAGCTCATATCGGCGAGATCTACAGGTCGCTACAGGGGCATTGATAATATAATTGACTGGCCTCCTCTTTGCCTTAATGACGCGATGATCCGTTTCCTTTGTCACACAGTTCTGCCACGATTACGCTTCATAAATAAAAGCAGGACAATCCGGGGTGGATGGGGCTTTTTTTGTTATCATTTTTATATCGTACATCTCAAATTACTGCTGCTTCATGTTACCGTTCCCCCTCCCTGATGCTGAGAAAACAAAATCAAACCGCGGTGACATAATTCCCGACACACCCTTTATTTAGCTCCGATAATTCAATGGCGTCGGGTTACGAAGCTTGTAGAACAAACCGGCCTCGAAGACGTTCAGCACAGAACACTGATACCAGGAGACGTTATGAGGTAATTACACATAATACATGATTAATTCCAGCCACCATGGCCCAGGATCAACTTTACATTATTCTACAAGACTGATTCGGTGAAATTATACCGTCGTCGTTGGACAGCGTCTTTTTGTCTGTGCGCTGGATTCTGCAATTAAAAAGAAACCGGATCTGTTATTAAGGTGCTACTCTGTCAGTTATTCCTGGCTGAAATATCTAAAGAGATACTGGAAAAAAAATGCTATTAGATTTCTGCAGAGGACAGATCCTCATGATGTCTGACCGGCCATTAAGTTCCTGCTACCCTCAGGATGACCTCGGCATCATCAGGCCAAAAATACTGGTTTATGGCCAAATACGTTCAAAATTAAGGACATCTCCAACCTTGTCTCACAAATATTACATTACCATACAATTAAACTGCATTATGTCTTGAAAGAAACACATTTTATCTCTGAAAAGCAATACTGGAGGCTTTTACTTTGAAAGAGCATAATTCACCAACAGGACTTTAACCGAGGAGAATGGGGATCATGTTGAGTGCATGATTCTTGAATCTAAGGTTCATTTTAAGCTGTTTGGTTAAGTTTAGGCACAAAAACTACTTGTTCAAGATTAGAAAACAAATATTTCCCACAATGCTAACATTGCAAGTCACTAACTAGGCATCTTGTATCTCTTTTAGTTTGTGTTTTGTCCTTTTTACAGGTGTTTCTGAAGTGTTTATTGGTCTCTTTTGGGTTGTTTGTCTTTTTTTTTTATCTGTTAACCTGTTCTATCACTGCTTTCCCCTCACCCTGACCAGTTAAGGCAGACATCCGCCCTCCCTGAGCCTGCAGGTTTCTTCATAATAAAGGTGAGTTTTTTTTTTCTTTTTTTGTTGCCAAGTCCTGCTCAGAGGGTTTTGTTGGGTTTCTCTCCATTATCTTCCATTAACCCGGTGAAATACTTTGAGACGAGATATGTTGTGAACTGGAAGAGCAATAAAATCAACAGTGAAGACACGTTGATTAGAAACGGATTGCTTTTTTGGCTGCACGATTAGAAGGGCAATTTCCTGTAAATTAGCATTTGGCTCAAAGTACCACCGTGCCTCAGTACTTACACAAATCACTTCTCACTGGTAAAAAAAGTCATTATTATTATTGCACTGCTAATTTCAACCATATGGCCGAACTCTTGGAGATGTCAGAATCCATCCAAATATCTGTCCTTCCATTGTGTTCTGCTGATTATCCAGAGCTGAAGGTTACAGTGGCAGCAGTCAAAAGAAAGAAGAAGCCTCTGGGGGATCCTGAACCACACCCAGGTCCACATGGGACCATCTAATTCCTCCGTCTTCTGCCTGGGAGTGGCTGGAAAACGTCCAGGAGGAATCAGATGGTCGAGTCGACTCAGCTGGCTTTTCTATGACTCAGTTCCTCACCTTATGTTCGAGGACGATGAGTCAAGACGCTCAGTGTTGGATATTCACGTCCCTGATCTAACTCTTTGGGTCAAATATGACAACATATGGGAGGAAACTGGCTGCAAAACCCGTCCAGTACAGGAAACGAATTAATCAGAATCCTCTAAATCAAACTTTTATCTAGCAAGCAGGACTTATCAACACAAGAAGTTAAAGTTCCTCTATAGCAGGAAGAAACCTCCAGCAGAACCGGGCTCAGAGAGGGTGGACGTCCACCTCAACTGGTTATGAGGAGGCGTAAAATGAAGAAAAATCAGAACTGGAGGTAGATGTTGTGGAACCAGCTTCCTAGTTTGGGTTGAGGAGGTAAACATCTTGTCTACTTTCAAGAAAGGTTTTAAGTCTTGTCCAAAAAGCTCCTGAGCAGCGCCCACTATACAGTCCGAAATCCAGACTCAAAGCCTTAAAGCTTCAGTAAAAAGCAACTGGACTTCTCTTTAAGGTTCTTGAACCAGGATTAGCATCCAGATTTAAAGTTGAAATCCTTTTTTTTAAAAAAAACAGAACACTTCATGACCCAGTTCCATCGAATCCTAAAGACCATCTAGAACCAAATTCTCTTCACACACTACTTTGTTTTTCGTCTGCAGGTTAACTTGAGTTTCCAAAAGCAGAATAGGAGGTAGGTGTTATGGAACCAGCTTCCTAGTTTGTGTTGTGAAGGTAAACACCTTCTCTACATTTCACATTAGGCTTATAACCTTTCTTTTTTATAAAGCTTGTTATTTGAGCTTGACCCAGAACCATCCCTTAGTTACAGGGGTATAAGCCGAGACTTTATGAGCACTTCCAACAAAGTTTTCTATCTCTTTTAGTTTGTCTTTTGTCCTTTCTGTAGGTGTTTCTTAAGTGCTTATTGGTCTCTGATGGGCTGTTTGTCTGTTTTCTATCTTCTATGCTGTTCTAATATTGCTTTCCCCCCCCTCACCCTAACCAGTTGAGGCAGACAGCCGCCCTCCCTGAGCCTGGTTAGCTTTTCCCAACAAAAGTGAGTTTTTTTCCTCTTTTTTGTTGCTTCCAAGTCCTGTTCAAAGGGTTTTGTCGGGTTTCTGTCTATAATCTTCCTCTAACTTGGTGAAATACTTTAAGATGACATATGTTGTGAACTGGAAGAGCAAAAAAATCAACAGCAAAGATGCGCTGATTAGAAACTGTTTTATTAGCTGGATTCCTAGCTTGGGTTGTGGAGGTAAACATCTAGTCTACTTTCAACAAAGGTTTTACGCCTCATCCAGAAAGCTCCACTATATAGTTGCACAAAGATATATGTTGTTAAGACTGCATACTGATATTTTGCTTCCCAAACCTCTATTCTGGAGCTCCAAACCTTCTGCACTCATTCTGCAGGAGAAACACTTTGGAGATATACATTTGCCACGGTTGCTGAGAGGCAAAAGCATCCCACTGTGGCCGTATCCCTCCTCTGCTTAAGAGGATTGGGAATTCAAACCAGGCAGTTTGTGCTGAATAAAATATCACAGCTAGAGGGGTTCTCTGCTGCCTGAATGCTTTAGCGCTGCACTGAGGTGTGCTGGATGCTGGGAGCCTGCCATTCATTCCCGCTATTCAGTCGCTATTCAGTCCCGCTGCTCCGTCACGAATCCGACACAAACACAAGTCAAGGCCTGTTTTTCCTGCTTTGGAATTGATGCTGAAATCAAAAATAGGAAAAGAACCACGAATTGAATTAGATTTATATGTTTAATCCGTCTGATTTATGTGATAAATCCAATACACTTGGAGGATGGAGCTGCTGATTTGAAGCACTAAATATGAGCTTAAGCATCAATATTTGTGATTTCTTTTCAAAAAAGTCATTGTAAAATGAATATTAGGGCTGAAATTTATGATTATTCCCAATGGTGGTTATTTTCTCTTCAATCAATTAGCTGTTTTATCTGCAAAATGTCAAAAAAAAAAAGAGATTAAAAATGCTAATTGTGTGTCTGAAAGTCTTAATTCAACCCCCCAAAAATTCAGCTTACTGTCATAGAAAATTAAAAAATCTAGCAAAATATTCACATTTAAGAAGCTGACGTCAGAGGATTTAGACGTTTTTTTGTTAAAATATATCAGTAACTGGTTAGCCAAACAACAAGTAATGGATTGTAGATGTTCGGTTCGTCGTTTTGTCGATAAACTATGAAAAATTTCAATGGATATTTAAAAAAGCCAAGACAATATCCAGAAATCCCCTCACAAATCTGTTTACTGTCATAAAGAAGGAAAGAAATCTGAACAAAAAACACATTTAAGAAGCTGTAATGAGAGAATTCAGACTATTTTTTCTGTTTAAAATCACTTAAAGTAGCTAGCTTATCAGCAAAGTAGCTGTTGACACGTAATCAATCACAGTGTCAATTATTTTGTCAGTGTTTGGTTAGATTTGGGTCTGTAAAATGTCAAAAAAATAATTAACATTCTCTAAAAACCCAAAATGATGTCCTGAAATGTCTTTTCTTTGGCCACAACCTCAAATAATACAGTTTATTGTCATAAAGAAGCAAAAAAGTAGAAAATATTCACCTATATGAAGCTAAAATAAGAGAATTTAGATTTTTCTTTTTTTTAAAAATCACTCACAATAGTCAATTGATCAATAAAGTAGTCGTTGACAAGTAATTAGTTGTACACTGTTGATTATTTTCTCATTATTTGGTCGGTTTTTGGACAATAAAATGTAAAAAAAAATTCAATTAATAATTCCAAAAGCCCAAGATAACATCCTCAATGCCTTTTTTCTGTTGAAAACCCCCCAAAACACAGTTTACTGTCAAAGACAATCAAATAAATGACAAAAAAATGTAGTTTAAGAAGTCAGAATCAGACAATTTAGACTTTTTTTTTCGCACAAAAAGCACCAAAACTGAGGAATGAATGAGCAGATTAGTTGACCAGCAGTCGATTAAAAGTTGCAGCTTCAGTGAAAATGTGACATCAGAGCAGAAGCTGAACAACAACAACAACAACAACAACAACGTTTTATCACCACAAGCTGCAATGAGATGTAATCCTCGATGAAAGCTGCAGCAGCAACACCTCAGTCTAGATCTAGTTCACCACATCAAGCAGCAAAACCACACGAAGCGCCTGTTTTATCTTCCAGCAGTCTGACGACGTTCAGGGAAGGACCTGCAACGCTGCAGGACGACGATAACTAGTTACATTCCAGATCTAAATCACAGAACAGATCATCCGTGAATTTAAAGCGGAACAAAGCCAACATCCAGGCAGCAACAATCGCACACAGATCTTGTTTAACTTATTAAAACGGGGCCAACTCAAACAGATCGCACCACATTTAAATGAGTTTGACGCTATGGCCCTTTCTGCTCGAAACAAAACTACCGCCTGGTTCATTTTCTGACGACAGGGAAACTGTTCACTGATCATTTTGGTGCTAAATCAGGCTTGAAATGTTCCTCTGTTCAGACTCTGGCAGTGAAAATGACAATTAAACTTCAGCTTTATTCTCCTAGTGGAGGCTTCTAATTATACCTGTCGAATTTTGTTGCGTACAAAGCTTTACATCCAGTGTGTGGATTTTCTTATATTGTGCAAAAATGAACGACAGGAAATGACTTCTTATTAAGACCCTATAAACCTCAGTACACAAGGGTATTTGGTAAGAAAAAAAAATCACCAAAATTACACCGTTTGTAATACAGACAAACTATAAAAGCAGAAAAAATCCTCAGATTTTTAGCTTTTAGCAAGCCTTTCAATTAGCCATGTGTGATGTGCATGTTCTGCAGGAAAATTAATGAGTGCATGTCAACTTTTCTGTATTATCCAAACAGTATGATACATTCAGCACGGTGAAACATCTCTCTAGAGGCTGAAAATGAGCCACTTATTTTCTTTTACATATGAATCTTAAATTGTTTGTTTTACTGATGTCTTTTTTATTGTTCTGTTTTTATTGTTTGTCCGTTTTAACTGTTTTTATTTTGTGTACAGCACTTTTATAAATAACATTCTTATTATCAGTTAGTAGAGGTTGCACAGATGTAGATAAATACTCACAGAATGCAGAGCCGCCATGTTTTCTAGTATTAATAACACCTGTGGGCACACATTTAATCCAGTTTAATTGACTAAATTTATTCAAATAAAGAATTTTACCTCCTGTTTTTCACTTATATTAATGACTTATGGCACTAAAACTTCCCTGTTCTGCACTAAAGTCAATTTAGAGATGTCTGTAGGGTTAAAATGAACTTCCAGATAACAGAATGGACAGCTGTGAGTCTGTAGTCCACTAAATAAAAGTTTCAGGCTTCAGTTTGCCTAAAGCTAATGTGTCTAAGTGAGGATTGTTTGAGCGGCTAAATGAGACGACCTTCTGTCTGACTGAACTTTCTTTAAACATTCTTCTTGTTAAAAGCTAAAATATTTAAGTCTTCACGGATACGCAGCACAAAGAGTGAATAAATAATCGCACTGAGGCATAACTATTAATGAAGCGCTGGCAGCAACATGACATATTTGGCTTATTTCACTTCCAAATTAAAAGCATGAACCTGCATCGACAGCCGGTGTGTTCGGGTTGACGGGATTCTTTTCATCAGGTGCTGAGTGATGACGTGGTTGTCACGGAAACCGCTTTAATTATGAACCAGCTCAATCTGCAAAACTTTTTCTGTCTTTTTTTTGTTTTTTTTGGTTTGCCATGCATGTTGTTCAGACATGTGGGAAGTTTTTTATGGGGAGTTTTTATCTTTGCTGTGTAATTGGGCTGTAAAGCAAACGTCTTTGATCCGACTGAAGTTTCAGCCGGTGCTTTGAATGCAGCACCCCTATGGGGACGTTATTTACCAGCGTCTCAACCCCTATGCATCATTTGTGAAGCTGATATAATGATGGCCGTGTCCTCTCGCTGCCTCCGCTGGCTGTGAACCGTAGCCCATTACCAGAATTAACCCA
The DNA here is from genome assembly GCF_021347895.1 of Acanthochromis polyacanthus. Lineage (NCBI taxonomy): Eukaryota > Metazoa > Chordata > Actinopteri > Pomacentridae > Acanthochromis > Acanthochromis polyacanthus. The sequence continues at coordinate 4,758,157 of NC_067131.1, read as the reverse complement.
GGAATTCAGAATAAAAGTCAGTAAACTGTGACTCGCTTCAGCTGCTACACATTTAGCAGGACTGCCTCTGCCTCTAATCCCTGCTCAAAGAATATTTAGGACAGGAGAGGATACACTGAGCTTCTGCATTCTTTGGAGCTGCCATCACGAGTATTCATGACAAACCCTCTGGCAGCAGCAAAATACAAATATCACCGCAGGAAAATATTAAACGTGCTAATTCCTGCAAGGCCGCATGCTCGTGTTTAGTCCAACCTTTTTATTCTACATGTTCCATTTAAACTAATCACTAAAATAAACAGTTCTCTCTAAGCGGATTCTTTTGAGCAACAGTGAAGTCATTAATGATTCAGATTTAACCAAGAGTCACGCAACAAAAATACAGACTTTTTGCATCCGGTAACAGACGACAACCGAGTTAAAAAGCAAAACAAAACATGCTTAATCAAAAAAAAATGAATGCAGCATGGCTCAAAAACCACCTGCAGAAGAGCAAATTCCTGAAGATACACGCAAAAATGGAGTTGTAAACAATGCAAATTAAATACGACAGTATGAAAATACAAATATTACTGTAAAAACATCTGGAGCAAATGTCTAAAGATGCATCCAGCACGGTGAAACATCTTTGCAGAGTCAAAATGAAACATGGCAGCATCAAAATACAAATATTCCAGTTGGAAAAACATCCAGAGTGCTAATTTCTGCTCGTGTTTAGTCTGGCTAATCAATGCACAGCTGCCAAACCGCCACACAGATGTTATCTCTTTACTCTGGGATGTATTTCGGCACCAAACGAAGCGATGCGGAGCGTCAGGCCTCAGCTCGGTGGCTCACCATCGCAGCCCCGCCAGGCTTTCTGCAGCTAAACAAACAGTCTAAACAGATAACCCAGACAGCGCACACTGTACAGCATCACGGAGGGAACGCAGCAGACAGACTGCCCACGCCGGCTTCCTCTAACACGAGCAGACACTGGAATAACACGGAACCTGAGGAGAACCGGAGACAGAAGAAGACGACGAGCTCTGGAGAAACCAGCATGTGTGTCCCCTCGCTGACCTCCGTGTGCTGCTGCCATGTAATTATCCTTCTCATTAGTAAAAAACCCCAGGGTTGTCTTTATTAACTGTCCCGCTGCCTGTTCTCCTGGACGGTCGCGTGTCGTTATTGTGTCTACGTTTAATTAAGAGCCTGTTGTCGTCCCAGGTCGCTGTCTATCAGCTAACGGAGCATCATTAACACCAGGCCGTTTGATTCTGACTTTACAAAAAAGTCCACGTTTACGCGACCTCTGATAAGATCTGTGAGAAACGAGGAGTAAACGCACAAATATGGAACATTATATTTGATGTTCTGCCTGGTTTGAGGGTTTTATTGTGAACATTTTGTGTAAATTATATGAAGAAAATGCACTTACGACATGTAAACTGACCAGAAAAATAGACACACCCCTGTGCTCTGCCCTCTGATTTCACCATCCTGGTGAAAATGTATTAATATTTACAGCTAAAATGACCTTTTCCAGCAATTGTCGTACATTTCTACAGTTCCTGCATCTAAAATATGAATATTTTCCTTATTTATGACGAGCATTTCAACCTATTTTCACTGGCGGGAGTCGAAAAGCATGGTGTCTTTTTTTGAAGTTGGCAGAATTACACCATTTATTAGAACTATAAATGGTGAAAACAGAGAGAATAGTGGAATTTTCAGCTTTTTGACTGTAAAACGGAAAAATCTAAGCTGAAAATCGCGAGTTTTCCTTGAAAAAAAAGTCACTTTTTTGTATCATCCTTGTGAAAAGTATGAATATTTGTAGCTAAAATGACCTTCTCCTTCAATTGCTCTACATTTCTGTAGTTTCTACATCAAAGATTTCAATATTCTCTTGTTCACAGCGAGCATATTTGACTGTTTCATGAAGTATTTTGAACCAGAAAATGAACAAATTAAATCGCTAAATATGCCAGTGGGTTTGAAAAGTATGGTATCTTCTTAAAAACATGCCAAAGTTAGGCAATTTTTTTAGAGCTATAACTGATAAAAACAGAAAGAACAGTGGGATTGTCAACATTCTGACTGTCTAACAGGAAAAGGACCCAAATCTAAGCTTAAAAAAAATCACTTTATTCTATAAGTCTCATTTAAAAAAAATGCCAAAAATCCACGTTTTCCCAATAACCACGTTCTGTAAAAAAACTAAAATTCTTTGCTTCTTGTTGCAGCCATAGAGCCATGATCCACTCAGCTGTGACCAACAGTCACCTGACAAAAAATCTGCAACTTTCCAGCTGAACTGCAGGCAGTGTACAGAGCGCCTATGGAGGAAATGCAAGTAGTGAAATATCTATAGTAAATAAAGCCACTATTTTATTTTTCTAGCATTGCTAAGAGCTGTGAGAACACAGAAAAATGTCATACATGTTAAGTCCACATTTAAACATTTTTGCAAATTTAAAAACAAAGACATTCAGCTTTTGCTTTGTGCTTTTTTGTGATTTATGACGTTATATTTACGATTTTCTGCACAGAATACACTTCTGAGTTCTCTCTACTTCTAGCCCTGGCTGTTCTGTCTCCACAGAGGTGCAGGATTTTATATTGCAGTGAAAAATGAGCCCACAGTGGATAAAAACACCCAGAAAGTGCTGCCTGGGGATGGGAGGGTTAAACTATAAAATCGTCACATTAATAAATAAGGAACCAGCGGCGGGGGAACATCTGTTTTCTGCTGTGCTCTCCGGTATATTTTCTGAGGTGTGTTTTGTCCTTGCGAGGACCCCTGACCCGAGCGTTGACAGTCTGACTCCTATCTGCCGTGTATCTGTGTGGAGCTTTAACAGAGCCCCAGAAAACTGAAGCTCACATTCAGATTCCTCACATGCTGCAGAGACGCACCTCCAGCTCCACACATACACGGTTTATTCATCATGTTTTACAGTATTGTTCCTCCCCTTCCTGCTGCTTCTTCTACCAGCACAGTTGCTTCTTATGCACATTTGAGAAGCGTTTTTTTTTCCCTCGGCATCACTGCTGCCTTTACACTTTCACACCGAGCAAACACGAGGATGTGTTTCCTGGCTGAACCCTCCGGGAACCAGAGCAGCTTCAAAAACCGCCGCTCCAAACTGGATGTTCACATTTATGCCCCCCGCCTCCTAAAATACTGGCCGGTTTTCCCGCTCTGAGCTGCTTTTACGCAACATGTCTCTGTGTTTGTGTGCAGCGGATCCAGTTAATTAAACACCCTGCTGGGCCCGAGGCTGTAGGTGTTAGCTTACCGCTGCTATCGATCCGCGCCCCGTCTCTCTATTAAAGCCAAGACTGAAGAAGCATCATATCTGCACAGCATCCCTCGACAGTATCTGGTGCAAAACAACGCAGAAAAAACATGATAAGATAGAAAGAAAAGCAGGCGAGAAGACAGAAAAATGCACTCTAATTAACCATCTTCTACTTAATTGTATTACTTTTCCATCAAATGTACTATGCTTCTGGAGTTTCTGCATGAAAATGTCAATATTTTCCTTTCTTAATTGAGCATATCTAGTTATTTTGAGCCAAGAAATTAACAGGACCCTTAAAACCTGTAAGTGGGTTTAAAAAGCATCTTATCTTTGCAAAAATAGCCAAAACTCACACCATTTACCAGAGCCAAAACCTATAAAAACAGAAAGAATGGTTGAGTTTTCTGCTTTCTGACCTTAAATTTGTAATTTTCCTGAAAAAAAAAAAATCACTTAGCTCTACATGCCTCATGGTTAATCATACATGATGAGTTCAAGGACTGTCGGAAAGTTGAAAAATCTCTGGTTTTGGGGTTCAGGGTTCTGTTTTCTGCAATTTTTGGGAAGACAAGATGTAAAAATTATAAAATTTGTCAAAAAAACAACCATTTGGTGGAAACAGATTTAGAAAAAAAGCTCAAATTCTGTGGAAAATAGCACAAAAAACACGACAAGATGGAAAGAAAAGCAGGCAAGGGGACAGAAAAATGTGATTTAATTAGGCAGTTTTAATGAAATGATAATATTAACAGCTGAAATGTCTTTTCCCCTCAAATGTACTATGTTTCTGGGGTTTCTGCAACTAAAATGTCAATATTTTCTCCTTGCAAGTGAGCATATCCAATTAATTTGAGCCAAAAAATCAGCAGAATGATCCTCTGGACCTTTAAAAAGCACGTTATCTTTCCAAAAACTGCTAAAATAGGTCATTTACCAGAATCAAAAACTATAAAAACACAAAGAATGGTGGGGTTTTCTACGTTCTGAGTTTAAATTTGTGATTTTTCCTGGAAAAAAAAAGATCACTTTACATGTCTCATGGTTAATCACACATGAGTTCAAGGACCGTCGGAAAGTTGAACAATCCTCTGGTTTTGGTGTTCTGAGGTTTAATCTGTTCATTTTTTTGTTTAATAATTAGAATTTGCTGACATAGCTGAAACCATATTGTGAAATATATCGTGAAATGTGCAATTTTTCCTTAAAAATCGCAAAATATGCCAAAAATAAAACACTCAGATTGCAAATCTATACTATAATGTGCATTTTTTTCCCTTTAAATCGACAAATTTCCCAAAAATAAAATGGTTCCAGTAATAAAATTTATTAAAAACCTCAAAAGACTCTGCATAATAATCAAGAAAACATGATAAAATGCATTAAAAAAAGGAAAAATCCTCAAAAAAAAAACAAAAACGGTGAAAACTGTTGCATTTTCCGACTGCCTAATGGGAAAATTAACCAAACCTGTGCTTAAATTCGCAATTTTTCCCTGAAAATTTGCCAAAAAAAAGCTGTTTGCACTGATCACATTTTATAAAAAACACGAAATTCTGTGTAAAATAAAGAAAACTTGATTAAACATCAATAAAAGGAGGCCAGAGCAGAGAAAAAGCAGAAAAGAGAGCGGAAAGGGAGGGAAGTATCCACAGTGGATGTCGTCTTATGAGCCATTAAACCAAAGCCATTAAATCCATTTCCTCTAATCTGGACAGGGCCGTCCCAGGGCAGGAAATGCCAGCCAGCCAGCTCCTCCAGGGGACACCAGCCATTGTGCTGCAAACAGAGCATAAACTGGAGATCTGATTTAATAAAACGCCTTTTTTTTCCTTCTCTGCTGGAGGAAGGCTGCCTGATCTCATCTTTCACCCTTTTGTTTCAGAGACGAATCACACACCTCGTTACTGACAGCTGACCAGTCTGACAGGCAGCAGAAACATGACTCCTGCAACATATATGATGCTGATATGTGCGTTTTCATGGGAATTAAAGAGCGAGGAACATGTCCTGATGTTGACCCAGCAGCAGCAGGGAAACATTAGAAAACACAGAACTGACAAAACGTCTGATAAAGACAAAGAGAGTTTGATGAAGTACAAGATAAAAATGTAGAAAAGTGAACTTCATGCTTGATTTGTTCCCTCAGTAAACAGAGTTTGTCTGTCTGTCTGTCTGTCTGTTAGCAACATTACTCAAAGACAGAACAACCAATTTGGATGAAATTTTCAGAGAAGGTCAGAAATGACACAAGGAGCAAGTGATTAGATTTTGGCAGTGATGCGGCTCATAGTCTGGATCCACGGATTTGTTAAAGATTTCTGCATCATCACAGCAAAAAGACTGAAAATAAAAAAATAGGATGAAAAAATTGCAAAAAAGAGATTAGAAATGACAAGACAATAAACCAACAAAAACAAATAAAATGGACAAAAAAGTAAAGATAAAAATCACAAAAAGGTTGAAAATGACAGAAAATGAGCCAAAAAACAACAAAAAGACGTGGTGCTGCTGACGATCACATGACTGCGGTCCTTCTACAAATCTACCGTCGATCGATCTCATTTTTCAAATAGCAGTGGATGTCGCAGAATAAGAGGCTCGACACACGGGAAGCGACAGTTGAGGGGGGAATGCGAAAGTCATCGCAACAGGAGATAAATTCAACACACGGTGCGCGATACTTGGCAGCGTCAGGTGACGGCGACACACGGCGCGCTGTGCTAAAGCACAGATCGCTCGTCTCCCTTACTTCCGATTAGCCGTGAAATTGGAGGGATTTTTTTTACGTTTTCAAAGAGTTTCATGACAGAAAAGCATAAAGATGAGGAGCCAGAAGATATTGCTTGATTTAGCCGAAATTTTACTCTTGACATTGGCTTATAAAAGAAAGAAACAACCCTGGGTCCATGCCAAATTGAAAACTCGGAAAGAGCATGGAGAATACCACCATTTGATGCCAGATCTCAAAAAAGATCCAGAAAAATTCCAGGCCTACTTTCGCCTTAGCCCAGAACTTTTTTCCCAAAGCGGACCATTAACGTATAGGAGCGGACTGTACTGTGTAACATGCTGGAAGCTCATTGGTCAGTGAGTGAAACCCTCGCTGATTGGTTGATGCTCCGGGCGACAGCGACAAAAGTTGAACGTTTTTCAACTTTCTTGTATTGCGTCGCAAGCCAGCGGGTGCACGTCTACGTGAACGAAATTTCACATGCACCAATGTCGCCACTGCGGTGTTGGGAGTGGGGAAAGCGATGTTTGTCTCGTCGCACAGCAGCCATAGAAAATGAATGGAGCACGACTGTTATCGCTTCCCGTGTGTTGAGCCCCTAAGAAAATACTTCATGTTTTACAGTCAAAAAGCTGCACTTTATGCCAGGAATCTTCATTATTAACTGATCCAACATGGATGTATCTTGTTTTGCCTGAAATCTGGTGTTACTTTCAGAGAAGCGGCACACTGACGCACGTTTCTCCCAGCGGTAGGAGGTTGTGTTTGTTGAAAACTTCTCTCCCATCGCTGCCGTATCCTCCTGAGAACATCCCGGCCGCCTTCCTCGCGCTGTAGTTCTTTAATTCCCTTCTGTGGATCCATTCCTTCAGCCTCTTTGTGCAGCACCTGCAGTAATAGTGCGACACTATTTGGGCGGCTCGATAATGGCTCGCGTCATTCAATCTTCTCCGAGGACAAGCGAGTGTGGGGGCTTTGCTGGCGATGCCTTTTGTGTGTCTGTATGTGAGTGTGTGTCTGTAGGGGATGTTCCTTTATCCTGCAGCGCTCCATTAGAACACAATGGGAGACCGTGGAGGGAACATCACCGGAGAGACGTTTGTTCTGTGAAAGGTGAGACGGCAGTTTACACCACCGGCGAGCTCGGATAAGGTTCTCTCCTTTTAGTTTCCTTCCTCTTTAAGTTGTGCATTTTGCATTTCTCTATGAACTCGTGCAAACTCCAAAGGAATTCGGAAGGTGTGGAATTCACAAGGAATTGTTAAAAGCCTTTTTAATGGAACATTTAGGAAGGTTTTCTTCGAATTTTGCTTTTAAATTTGTGCAATGTGACATTTAAAATGTGCAGAAAAACAAAAAAACACAAGATTGTGTAGAAATCTATGGGAAAATGAGTAAACGTCTACCTTCAGTAAAGATAAATGTTTATCCTTTAACTTTCTTTCTTCTTTCTCTTGAGCATTTTGCATTTCTCTACAAACTCCTGCACCATGTAACTGACCCAAAACGAACTGCAGAGGTTGAACATGGGCTGCAAAGGAAGTTGTGGAATTCATGAGGAATTATTTTAGGGAGTATAGAAACGTCTGCTTGTGCAAAAACCTGGGAACTTTCTAAAGAAATGTGCATTCAAATTTGTGTAAAGCCGTACTTGCGTGCATAAAACGTGCATAAAAACACCTTGAGATTGTGTAGAAATTTACGGGAAAATGAGCAAACTTCCAGTGATTTGTGACCTCAGTAACCACCTGTTTGCTTTAATAAGTTCCTATTATTTTGTTTTCCTTTATCTTCTATGGTGCATTTTTGCATTTCTCTACAAACTTGTGCAAAAGTCTTCGTTCAGCATTATATAACTGAATCTGTAAATCAAAACTGAGCTACAGAGGTTGAGTTTGGGCTCCACACGAATCTGAAAGTTGTGGAAGTCAAGAATTGTTTGTCAGCATAGAAATGTCTCTCCTGCAAAATTCGTTTTTTTCTACTTTTGCTTTCAAATTCATTTAATCCGATACTTAAAACGTGCATAAAAATTAAAAAATCTGCAGGAAATTGAGCAAACTTCCGCTGATTTGTGACCTCAGTAACCACCTGCCTCCTCAAATAAGTTTCTATCATTTTATTTTCCTTCTTTTCTCTGCTGTGCACATTGTAGCTAATGTTGCATTTCTCTCCAAACTGGTGCAGAGGTTTCCGTCCTGCATTGTGTAACCCAATCTGTAAATCCAAACTGAACTGCAGAGGTTGCACTCTGGCTCCAGAGCTGCTCTTTTTTTCCCCTCTTCTCGCCTTCATCTGGAATCCTTTCAGCTCCCTTGTTGCCACAACAACACGTGTTCCAAACCACAACTTCCGGGCGACACTGCGAGCCGATTGGCCGAGAGCGGTACATACCCCCGACACGCCTACTCTGAAACGCTAAGCGAGGATCCTGGCTCCGGTTCTCGGCCTTTCTGCCCCGCCAGTTGGCGGTTTTTGCATCTGTAAGTGTGCGACCCACCCACCGCACACACATCACAAACACCCCTCATTAAGCATAGGAGGAAAAAAAGAGAAAGAAGGGTGCATTAGTGCTGCAGTCAGCGCGTTAGCAAACGTCAGAGCCGAGGACAGCTGGCAGCAGCGACCGGCTGTGTCAGAACACATCGCTCACACCTCCATGCTGCCGTGTTTTTATTCCAGCCGCTGCTTCATTGACGATTTGCCGAAACGAAACGCAGAAGAGATGGGACTCTCTCTGAGCTCCTAGCGAAGGGAATTCACTCCTTAAGGGTTCCTGTAACCCCTCGCTTTGCCGTGTTTTTCTACTTTCCAAAGGCTCGCCCCTTTTCGACCGGACACTCATCCCACAGCGAGAAATCACTTCAGAGCACCTATCAGAGCGTCGACACGCCGCTTCGCCGCCGATGCTCGCATTGATTGACGGTCCAAAGCCTCGCACACAGAAGGAGACAGTAAAAAGATATATTTCCTCATGATCTGCTAAAAGTAGAAGACGGCGGTTTGGCGACGCCATCCAGCTCCTTCTGCTTAGCCGGGCAAAATCTTTCATAAGTTTTATAAGATGAGAAAAAACAGCATATGGCTCGTATAGGAGGGGGATTCCAGCGCTACCCTAAAGCACCAAAAACAGCATAAAACTTAAAGTTGAGGGAAAATTAATGAACCGTGCATGAAATAAGTGGACCCGTCTGAAGAATATCAGTCATAAAAGATTGTAAAAAGCTATTAAATATGTTTCTTGACTCCGGCTGTAGAGTCCCGACTCAAAGGCTAGAAAATCTGCTAAAGGTTCCACTTGTTTGATTCCTTTTAGGGTTCAGTCACTTAATGCAGGTTAAAGTTTAAGGCTGTGACGCACCGAGCCAGGAAACGCCCCAGAGGTGGAGAAACGTCTGGAAGCAGAAAGCAGCGGCTCCCCAGCAGGGCGGTCATCGATTATGGTCATTAAGAGAGAGGAAATGAAGGAGAAGAATAAAAAACGAGAGGGCAGAAGTGACGGGAAAACAAAAAGGTAAATGAAAGCAGGGAGGTGAAAGGGAGGAATGAAGTAGGCGGGAAAAGGGAGCTGAAAGCAGTGAAAAAAACGTGCTTTATTGGGGTAAGCATGTAAAACTGCTGTTTTACCCCAAAAAACTATACAACAAAGAGAGAATCAACCTTTTTGATGTGCAGTCTTTTTGTAGAAGTCTTTTTTTTAAAGTCAAAAAACACCTCAAGCAAGTGCAGAAACTTTTTTTTCAAAAATTTTCATTACATTTTTGAGTTTTTTTGGGGGGGGAGCAAAACAATATTTATAATCAGAACTTCGCCAAGGCCTCTCACTCACTGTGTGAAATGAAATCTTTAAAACATTTTTGGCTTGCAGTGCTGGATTTGTAGTAGGATCACAACCATGTGACAGACAGATGATGTAGTGTTCACTTGTCATGGTTACAGTGACACGGACTACAAGCCGCATCACTGCCAAAATCAAATCACTTTCTAATCTTTCTGTCATTTCTGACCTTGCCTGAAAATTTCATCCAAATACATTAGTCAGTTTTTGAGTAACATTGCTAACAGACAGACGGACGGACGGATGGACGGACGGACGCCGATCGACACACAACTCCGCCAAGGAACGGGGCATAAATTGTCAGAAGCTGAAAATGTTCAAACAGAAACAATCATTGGGAATTTTCAACTTTCTTGCAGTTGTGGAGCAAACAATCTTCAGAAAATTTAACCAAATCTGTCAGCTATTTTCTGTACACCTCATTTTCTAAAAAGATGCCAAAAAAAAAAAACATTCGCTCAAGCAAAATTCTGTCCAAAACTAAAAATTCTACGTTTTGTATCGCAACTAAAAAGCCATGAGTGGCTCAGCCACGATCAACAGTCACATGACAAAAAAATCAGGAAGTCAGACAGACAAACCATCACCGATCGTCACATAACTCCACCATGGAGTGAAAAGACATGATAGAAACTAGCATTATGCAGAAAACACAGAAAAAGAAGTCGCATAACAGCACAAAGCTGCTAAGCGTTGACTGAAAGCAGCAGCATCCTGCAGGCCTCGGCTAAATAAAACCTCTTCAGCACCAACATTTAACTCACAATAAACTCCTGCTCCATCCAGAAACTGTAGATTTCTTATTTCAGCCTCATCATAAAGCTGCAGCTCGCCGCCAGCAGCCGCAGTCCAGACTGATATAAATTTAACAAGTCTCAAGGCCACTCACCCATTTCTTCTTCTTCTTTTTTTGAAGTTTCCAGACCTGGTTTTATTTCTATAACTTATGAGCAGCCAAGGCTACACCGAGGACCAGAATAAAGGGAAGAGGAGGACGGAGCTGAGCGTGAAGCCCAGCGTCTCCCGGGCGGTTGGCCGGTGCATAATGGTGGTAATTAGCTGATCAGACAGATTGACAGTAGAAGGAGCTGTGGGTGGGCTCTACTAATCCACACCATTAGCCGGGAGATGTGTGGTTTCTGTAGGGATGGATGTGTTTATGTAGAGAGAGTCGAAGAAGCAGATTAAAGGAAATAAACATGGTGAAGGAGGCAGATTTTCAGCTTTCAGATCAGTTTCTGAAGCTTGTTAGCTGCTAGCGCTCGAATAATGCAGATATCTTACTACTCTTATATTTGAATTTGCTTTCACGCTCGTTTCCTGTCTGTTCTCGGTAAACACTGTTTGCGGTTCAGCCCAAAAGTTGGTCATTTTTAAGTCTTTTTTTTTTGTCATCATTTTTTAAACAGCAGCTTGAGTTGCATCAAAGATCTTTCCAGTTGAAAACATGACTGGTGTTACAAATTAACCTAAAAAATGCTAATTATGGCGTGAGTTTACCACATTTACTCACAACATCATAGATTTTATGCAACAAATCGACTGATTTCCTCAAAAAATCTGCAAATTATGCTTCAAGACATGCTTTCTTAACTTTTTTTTTTAACAATTTATATTACATTTGGTTTAAATGTTAACTCCATTTCTATGAGCTGATTCTGTCAAATGGCCAGATTTTAGTTAAACAGCGGCCACTTCAGTTGTTTTTATGCAACCAAATTACTGTCGTGGTTGAAACTTTGGCAAAATTATTCCGTTAACTTATCAGTTCTTTGGATCCTTCACCACGGCGGAAACTGAAAGACTTTGAGAGGCGATCAGTGAACGGTTTCTCTGAGTCTCTGACTGTTGGTTGCAGCTGTGTCACTCATGGCTTCTTTCTCTGGAAACAGAACAACCATGAAGAAGTAGACAGAGATGTCTTCTGTGCAGACTGACAATTTCAGGGCCATAAAATAATATAAAAGCTAAACATTGAATTTTTACTATAATTTGCTTTTCAAAAATTTTAAAAACGTGAAAATCAACATGAATAACATTTGTCAGTATTATTGTGAATTAAGCAAATTATATGTTTTTTCCAATTGGGTTGTTGTTCCTGTAGTGGAAAATTATACCCATTTTGAGTCCAATATGTTGATGTTTTGGTGAAAGGACTAGAACAGCCCTTCAGTTTGACTTTTGGACATTTGTAGAAATCATTATTGTTCATTTAACCCAAAAACATAAATGAGGTGATTTAAAAGTCACCTTCAAGTGCTTTCCCAGTCCGTTATTTATCCAGCACCCAGTTTTCATGTTATATTATTGCAATTTCTATGCTTTTTTTGGACATTTGAACACTGTTTAGTTGTATTAATCTGGAAATAGTCTTGACAAAACTGCACGCTCATGTCGGAAAACAACGATTTTGTTAGTAGCATTCATTATGTTTTTATGTTGTCTTGTCTGTTTTATACATGAAATATCCTCTTGAAGTCCTATTTTGGAGAAATTTGCTTCAGAATTTGAACATTTCATATGCTTTTTTTGCACTCTTGTATCGGAAAACAACAATTTTGATGGTGCCGATCATTATTTTTTATGTTTTTTAGTCCGTTTTATTCGTGTTATATCCTCTTGAAGTCATGTTTTGGCGAAATTTACTACAGTAATTGCACTTTGTGTCGTAAACTTTGCTCTAAATTTGCATTTTTAGAGCTAAATCTCAGCAGAAACTACATGTTTTGTGCTTTTTTTTTTGTGCAAAGATTGTCTAAAACAACCACGATGCACACCTGGTACGTTGCGGGAATCTTAAAACGCCAACAGAAACCTTTAAACCTGAGATTCAGACTCACACCTGAACACACTCGTCATGTGAGGACTGACCAGACGCAGAACCAAACCAGACCCCTCAGCCGCTAGTTAAAGGAAACCAGGCCGGGACTCAGATCAGGACCTCCCACCGCATCGCCGCCTCCACGTGTTTCATCTGTTCCACATCCTCCTAACGACATTTACGACCTGATTGATGGGACAATGGCCAGGCTGCTGCCGTTTGATCGGAGAAGGCCACCCTGAACGCTCTCTGAGGAAATACCGGACACGCAGGAGGAAAAACACAAGTAACGCTGCCGCACCGTTTGGCTGCAGGGAGCTCTCAAAAAAACGCACGATATTTGTGGTAAAATACGGCGTATGAGTGTAGAAATGCAGCTAAAACACCTTAGCAGGGTGCAAAAAGCAAAAAAAGCACAAACATAAAGCAAACCGTCGCTTTTCTGGACGTTCTCCAGACTTTCTAATAAGCAGGAAGTCGAACAGCATCGTTGTTGTGAAGTTAGAAGACGAAACTGCAGATGAAGAAGTCAGTAAATTCGACACTGGAGAAAAGAGAGAAAATATCCGTTACGGTTTGTTATTTGATGTGCTTTCTGAACTTCCGACCTCACAGAGATTTTACAGAGAAAAGACAAAAACAAACAATAATTACGACGCAGCGAATGTGGCGTCCGGTAAAGACTTCTGACGGAAAAAGATTGTTGACTTATTAGTGACAAAAGTGTGTTTTTTATTGTCTGAAATTAACGATATAGATGTCAAGAACATGTTTTTTTTTTTACTAATTCCTAGAGATGTCATCAGATTATTTTGTAAATTATTTTGTCTAGTTTTACTACAAAATAAAATATAGTTTAGTATGTATATATCTGTAAAAAAAGTTTTTCAGATATTTGATTTAATATTTACTATAAATAATAATTTAGACAAACAATTCCCATTTTCCGATAGATTTTCACTGTTTTGGAAAATTACAGATAATAGCTAAAAAAAAAAAAACACAGAAAAAATAATTTACATACAAAATGTCCACATCCAAAATCTGTAAAAAAAAAAAAAAAAAAAGATATTTATATAATAATAAAAAATAATTAAAATGTAAAAAATAATAATTTGTTTTGCACAATTTTTTAGTGTATTGAAATGAGCAAAAATATAACTACTTATCTGTACATTAAGTACTAAAAATGGTAAAACATTTTTGAAATCTATTATGTATTAAAAAATAGATTTATCCTGGTTAATATTTTACAAAGGTTGACCACATAATTACACTGTTTTTATTATATTTAAATCAACATTTTACAGACATTCGTTATTTGCAAGAACATGTATTTATATTTAAAATTTAAATAGAGCAAATACTTTTTTTTTATTCTTTTACTGATTTTCCCTGTTTTGTTAAATCACAAATAAACAATAAAATCAGAAAAAATATTTATTTACATGTTAACTGTTAAAATGGCTTATAAATAGCAATTTGATCTTTTATAACATGTAACTGAATTATGGCGCTATTTTCCTGTATCTGAATCAGCTAAAGTGTCATTATTTTACAGATATTTGTTTGTTTTTTTACTGTTTATACAGCTTTCTTTAGAGTGCAGGAATAGATTCCAAAACCAGGTATAAAACAGGCTGTAGGGTTAAATAATAAACAACAGAACCAAAAAAATGACATTTTTAACACGTTAAATAATAAAAATCACTGTAAACAATGTCCACATCAAAAATTCTGTATTTAAATCGGCAGACATCTCATTATTTTACAGATATTTGCTGTTATTTTCACCGTTTTTAGAGATTTTTGGGGTTCGGTGTTCCACTGGAAACAGACGTCGGATTGAAACGACTCAACCGGTGCACGGAGGAACCGGTTTCACTGTTCTCTAAAGGAAAACACCTGGAGAGGAATGTTTACCGCTTCGGCTGACTTTCAGGGGGGAAAAAAAAGAAGAAGAAGTAATGATTACACATGAGTAGGGACACAAAGAACACCTGAGGTCAGGCGAGTCTGCAGGTCGGACACGCAATGGAAAAGTACAAAAGCTCAGGGAATACGTATACGGATACCGGGCTGTGATGCTTTACGGAGGCTCACACAGTGCACAACACTCTCAACACCAGCAGAGATAACAAACCCCAACGCCACACACCGGTGATTACGTCTTATGAGTGCAGTTACATCGGTCATTTCCATTACATTTGGATGAAGCAGAGGGGGTGTTTGGCTGATTTGCTTCATGTTCAGCTGCAGCTTTTCGATGCACAGAGCACAAGGAAGCAGAGGAGATGCTAAGTCTAGCAGTAAATACGCAGCTTTAAGGCTGAGGCTGCGAGTTAGCGAGCCAAAAAACAATCAGCAGTCCAGAATATTAGTGGTGTAGTGTATTTAAAGGCCCCACATGGTGTTTCTGAGATGCTAGAAACGCTGCTACTAAATCTGCCCATTACCACCTGAAGAACATTTCTAGAATCGAGAATTTTCTTGATTTTTATTTCCTGTTGCCTGAGTCCTAACCAACCCCAGGGAACGGGACCAGATTCCGGTCCTCAGATCACTACACTGACTTCCTGTTAGTCAAAGGATAGAGCTCAGGATCTGACTCCTGGTCTACAAAGCACTGAATGGTCTTGAACCAGAGTACACCCTGGACTGATGATCCTCATATGAAGCATCCAGAGCCCTCAGGCCATCAGGAACAGGCTTACTGTGCGCTTCGAGCCAAATAAGCGGCGTTTCCACCTTTAACTGAAGTGTAAATACCAAAATCTCAAAAATACCCCTTCAGACTTTCTGGATTTCATCTGTAACAAAGCTAAAGATCCATTTCCGTCACCATGCAGCCCACAGTTATTCTTTTTCACAATAATCCAAAAGGGATTATGTTCATGGTATGAAACATCCAAATATATAATTTTCATTGGAGGAAATGAGATTTTAAGGGTTAAATGCTATTACAGACACCATAATCCCCGAGGATCATAAAAATACAGCGAAGGTTAAATCAGGCACATCTCCATTGTGACCTGTCGGATTACTCCTCTAAAACACCATGTGAACAGAGAACCGTACACTGTTCTCTGCTCCTCTGTATATCAGCAGCTGGCTCATGACGGACCAGAACAGCTGAGCAAACTGAGAAGAATCTCAGTCAACAGAGTTTTGATTCATTTGTTGATTTGTGGTTAAAAAGAAACTACTTTAAACTCTAAAAGTAGTGGCAAAACTGGTATATTTACAATTACTGTCACTGACATTTTCTCAATAATTATTCCTCTTTCGGTCCAATTGAAAGTTATTTTGTGGGTTTTTGTAAAAAAAAAAAAAAAAAAAGTCTATTTTTAAGGTTTATTATGGTGGTTTTGTATCTTTTTATAATATAAGAATGTTAAAAACATTGTTGAAACTCAAATCATTTCCTGACGTACCCTAGAAATATACACTACCGTGTGTGTGTGTGTGTGTGTGTGTGTGTGTGTGTATTTTACTGTATTTTTACTCAATTTTTAAATATATTTATTACTATATTTTTACTGTATTTTTACTATGTTTCACATGTTTTTACTGTGTTTTCATTATGTTTTACAAGACTATACTATTTATTACTATTTTTTTTATAATTTTTCCCTGTATTTTATTTACTATATTTTTTTCAATATTTTTACTGTATTTCCCTATATTTTCTCTGTTTTTATACTTTTGAACAGTAGTGTATATTCAGGTAATTTAGCTTAATTTAAAACCTGCATGACTGGACAAAAGCCCTCTTTTTTAGCCTGTTAACTCCACTTTGTCCTACTTTCTGCACAAACTTTGTGGCTCTTTTCGAACTGAGTGAAAAGACCTAAAGCAAACAGAGCCAAGAGGAGATGCAGAAGCCTCTTGAAAAAAAATACTGCTTATCACGGCTTTAAACGATATAAATGTGCAACATCTGGTCAAGTGGGATGGTCTCTGGTTGGGGGAAGCCCGAGCTGACTGACAGCCATGATACTGAAATGAAAAAAAAGACTATTGTTTTGTGAAAAGCATCATGTTGAGACTGAATCTGGACTGTGACTGAAACTCAGCGAGCACCAGTGTAAAAAGTCAGTGAATTGCGATGAAGAATGAGATGAACTGGAGAAAGGATTAGTCGTACTCGGGCTCCTGCTGCAGATTAATTCGCCGGGTTGGACCGACGGCGCCGCCTCGATTAACTTTACTTTGTTCTAATGTATGTCAGAAGACAAGCTGGGTGAAATGTCATCGTTCAAGGAACATCTGGCTTTTTTTTTTTCCCCTCTTTGTCCCGTCTGACATTATTGATTTTTTTTCTTTTTTTTTTAGTCCTTTTTTGGTCTGATTTCTGTCATTTGTCTTTTTATGTTTAGTTTTGTGTGTAATTTTTTGTCGTTTTGTGGCTTTTTTGTCATTTTTTGTCTTGTTTGCATAATTTTTTGTACGTTTTTGTCCATTTTTTGTTGTTTTGTAACTTTTTTGTCTAAATTGTTCTCTTTGTTTTGCTTCGTGTCGTTTCTCACTTTTTTGTCATTTTTTGTCTTGTTTGTGTAATTTTTTGTCCATTTTTTGTTGTTTTGTAACTTTTTTGTCTAAATTGTTCTCTTTGTTTTGCTTCGTGTCGTTTGTCTCACTTTTTTTGTCATTTTTTGTCTTGTTTGTGTAATTTTTTTGTATGTTTTTGTTGTTTTGTAACTTTTTTGTCCAAGTTTTTGTCTCTGTTTTGCTTCGTGTCGTTTGTCTCACTTTTTTTTGTCATTTTGTGTTTCACTTTTATAATATTTTGTCTCATTTTTATTGTTTTTTTGTCCGACTATTGTCGTTTGTCTCATGTTTTGTATTATCTCATACATTGTTTCTCATTTTTCTTATTTTGTGTTTCCTTTTTGTACCGCTTCTGTTTTAATCTTATTTTTGTTATTTTCTGTCATTTACGTTTTTTTTGTTTTTTTTTTACATTTTTTGGCTGTTTCGTAATTATTTTGTCTAATTTTTCTCTCCTTTTGTTTTGCTTCGTGTCATTTGTCTCATTTTTTGTCTTTTTTTGTCCTATTTTTGTAATATTTTGTTTTCCTTTTGTCGTTTGTTTCAATTTCAGGTTGTTCATGATGTTTTGTAAAAAGATCCTTCCTTAAATCTGAACATTTTCAGAGTGCACTTTTTTTGGCTTTAGGTTTATCTGGTTAATTATGAAGAAGCAGCACCGCCATATGATCGAGCAGGTTGTGGACAAGCCTTCAGGTTATCTGACAGAAAACAAAGCAGTTCAGATACTTTCTTGGCCTCTTAAGTTCCTCTTATCTCGTGTTTTCTTACGACGTCGTTTTAAGCCATAAAAACTGACGAGAACGTGGAATTTTCCGTTCAGCTCGACATGTTCTTACATGTTTTCTAGCAAAACACATCCTGGACTTATTAGCTTCTTATTTCTGTCCTATTTTGTAAATTCTGACTGGGTTTTATGTTGTATTTTCAGCCATTTATACTTTATTTCTTCATTGTAAGTAACATCATGAAAGGTATTAGTTTTTGACAAAAGCATACATTTTTGCATATTTTTCGTGTAAATTTTGAAGCTTGTGACCTCTTAAAATAAAATGCAGCCTACTTGTGACCACTTAATGTCACTCTATCACCTTTATACTGACAAACAGCTTTTCTTTTCAGGTAATTTCATTTAAACGACTTTTAAAGGCCATAATACAGTAAAAATTTCAAGTACACCACGAGAAAAAAAAAGTCATGATGGTTACCATGCCATCATATCCATCTATGGTTATGTTTTAATGCAAATCACCAAACAATTCAGGGCTTGATTTTGAAATGATGCAGACATTTTAAAATAAAGAATTCGTTTTATAAACTAATCTGCATACTCTGGGCAGAAGGGGGCGATATAATCTACGTTGGCAGAACAAAACAGAGCAGAGGAAGCCCAACACAAAAATAGAAGTTTGTAAGTTACTAAAGAAAGAAAACCTCAAAAAATAAGAAAAAAGGAACAAAACTTGGGCTTTTTGGGAGAGAAAATATATAAAAAAAAAAGTCTTTAGGAATCATTCACTAGTTTTAAAGCACAAAAATGAAAGAATATCCAACACAAGCGGGCTTCAGTTGGTAAAACTCCACCTCAACAGCGTCAGATTTTCTTATTTTCGCTCCGGTCACGTCTTCTCTTTGTCCAGACATTCCTAATAAGAGCCGCTCTGTTCCAGCGCAGACAGATTATACATCACTTTAACTTCTCCAAATTCACCCCGGCTGATGACGTGACCGACTCTCGGGACGCAGACAACAAGCGCTGCACCAAATGTGCGACGCGTGCATGTGTGCGGGCGTGCACGGCGGCCGTCAGCAGACGTCCTGTATCAGCAGGTGAGATTTACGAGGTGTTAAGAATGCTTGCCTGCAGCCCGGCGATGGGAAACCGATCCCAGCTCCCCGCCAAACACCACGCCCGTCTCCTGCTTAAAGACGCCCAAACACATGTGAACACACGGTGCCTCGCCTCGTGCACACACATGCGTGCTCATCAACCCCTGAGCTAAACAGACATGTCTTCCTCCACTCCACCGACTGGATTCCTCCTCCTTCACACGTATTCTGTGGTGTGGAGGAGAAAGGACCCTCCCCAAAGAGCCTCGAAAGGTCACTGCTGCCGAGGAGGAGGCGCGTTTTACGGCTTTTACAAGAATCATGAATCACCGAGGCTTCTCCCTTTACAGTATGGCATTGAAGACGGTCTGCTTTACTGACCCAGAGTGCAGAGTTTCATCTCATCTCGCAGTTTCTTGCTAAACGTTCTACAGCTTAAACGAGGCCAGCAAACAAGCATATATGGATCCAGGATGCAGCGCTTATATTCTACCCAGCACCACTTACTGCTGCTGTAGCTTAACCCTCGAAGCACCAACAGGTTTCTGGGTGGTTTTCTTCACTATGGGCTCATTTTTCACCACAATATAAAGTTCTGAACCTCTGTAGAAACAACACAATCACAACTAGAACAAAAATACCTTCTATGTAGGGTTGGCACGAATAGTGGTTTCTGGCCTCCGAATATTCGGGCCCTATTAAAGACGAATATCCGAATATTCGTTCCGCCCCCTAAAGTCCGCCGGGGTGGGGGTGGGGGTGGGGCGGCTGGTGGCGCTGGTGGCTTGTGGCAGAGACGGCCCAAATATTCGGATCCGTTCGTCTGGTCTCCCGGGTCCAAATTTTGCCTTCGTTTGGTCTTCAGTTAAACTGAAGAATTCCCAAACAGCGGAGGTCTTCAGCATCTTGTCTTGAGTTTATGCAACAAAGTGAAGCGTGACGTCAGAGTCGGCAGCCACCCGGCCATTCGGGTGCTGGGGCGAATATTCAGATACCAAAATTAATATCCGGAAACAGCCGTAGCGAACGAATATTCGGATACTCGGGATATTTGGGTCCAGCCCTACTTCTATGCCACAAATAGTTTGGAAAAAAGTCGACTCCAGGAAGACGTTTCACCGTGCTGAATGCGTCTTCTTCTGTAATCAGTTTTTAAGCCATGCTGCTCTCGTTTAATTTTCTCTCATTTGTGTCCATACATGTCTCATATCTACTTTGTGCAAACACAACCTGCAGTTCAACCTAATAATCCCTGAATTTTCTGCAGTTCAGTTGATAATTCCCTGATTTTTTGCCACATGACTGTTTGTTGCACACGAGTCAGTCATAGCTCCTCAGCTTCAACATGAAGAGCAGAATTTTTAGCTTTCTACAAAACATACTTAGCGTTAATAATCTATTTTTGGCGAATTTTTATGTGGAAAATGTAGAAGATAAAAATATCTACATTTCTAAGCTTAAGTTTGGTTAATTTGATGCATGAATACTTTAATGACCATCAGAAAGTGGAAAATTTTATATTTTTTTCAGTTTCTGGCTCTGATTAAGGGTATAAATTTGTCGATTTAAAAAAAAAAACATGCATTTCAAACTTGAAAGGGAGTTTTGTGGTTCAGAGGGTTGAGCTACATGAAATGAAACTTTAAATCATTTTAGTTGAGGGGCCACATACGGCACAATCTGATCTCAAGTGGGAAAGACTAGTAAAATCATAGCATAATAATCTATTTAAAAAAATGAGGATAATCGAAATTATCTTTTCGTTTTAATGCAAAGTACAAATATGATCAAATATTCCTTATACTCTTCATTTAAAGATTAAATAAAAACCAACAGTCATCCATCTTTTTAGTTAAAAATGGATAAATGTAGATAATAAAATCTTGACTTTTTTATGAAACTTGCAGCGTGACTTGATGATAAATATTAAAGGTTAAATTTGGTGCCGTTTTATTTTGTAACAAGAATCTACTCAAATATCAAATTGTCAAATATTTACAACAGTGACTTCTTTACAACCTCCCTGGTGATGGGGAACTCATCGCCGTGGCAACACAAGACAACGCAACAAACAAAAACGTCCGCTCAGTCAGACATCCACCTCTGGTCCGGGCAGCGATCGCTCCAACCTGCGACCGACGGCTGCCTCCATCAGATCTCTGTCACTAAAGCCGTCCTCAGCGAACATCTGTCCAAACATCTCTGGAGGTTAGTGTGTCTCGCCACGGTCCGAGCTCCTCTCTAATGCTGCAGGGACTTAGAGCGGGGATTAAACCGCAATTATGTGCTTCCCCTCTTTCACTCTCCAGCTGCGAGAGCAGGAAGATCAGGACGGGAGTTCGCTGTTCGATGCCGATGTTGTATTTGAATTTCACTCCGCTTCTTTCAATCCCAAATCCAGCTGCATGGCACTCCATCACTGCTGGTTTTCAGATTTCACAAGTGAGAAACATTTCACTTCTAACCTGTTCTCCCATTAGAACCATCAGCACTACTGTATGAATTTCCCTACATTTACTGTTAGGCTCTTATGCACGCGCAAAAAACATTTTGCGTCTTGATTTTCATATATTTTTGCATGTGTTTCACTGTAATATGTGTGCAGGAGAGACTGCAAATTGGAAGTAAGTAATATTTCATTCGCTAAAGAGGCCATAAATATGCAGAAAAAATGCTCATCTCATTCTGCAAACACTTTTTCTTGTGATATGCGGTTAATATATCACTGCATTATAGAGCTATTAACATATCTAGATATTCACACATATATGCAAGGCTGATTTATGGGTGTGTAAATGCACTGTGGTTACATCTGATGGATATTTGGTCCCATTGTGCACCGCAGTGAATACTTGGAGAGACGAACAGAAGGGATTCAAATTAGGATGCAAAGTGCTTCTGTCAGGTTAAAACCTTCCAAGGTGTGAGGCCAAAGCCACACAAACAAATGATCTGCTTCAGAGGAGGGTACAAAGAGCTGCTGCTGCTGCTGCTTAAAGTCTGAATAAAAAAAAACAACATGAAAATCGGAGCGTTCCTTCGGGCATTCCAGTCACTTCCAGCATGGCGGCTTAATGAAGACGTCTGCACGCGCTCAGTCGCTTCCGTCGCCGTGCCGAGACACAGTTCACAGAGAAAGATGACGGTTGCGTTGGGTTTGGAGGGTAAATAAATCACCACACTGTCGGGATGCAAAACAAATGTCAAATCTCTGCGGCCCCTCATCCCTCTGACAAATGAATATTCTAACAGGAACAATCCACAGCCATCAGTCAGGCTTGTTAATATCCCGTTACGTAACATTAGCTGGCACCGTCTTTACTGAGATATAAAAGACGGGTAAAGCAAGAGTCCTGATTTCATTGTGGCCCGAGATATGAAAATATGACGCTTTAATATCAACACATTTGAAGCGAGCGCAGAGAATTAGGAGTGCAAGGAGAGTCGGCTATCCTCGGGCGGCGTGCAAAAGTTGTCAAAGCAAATCAATGAACCTCCAGGAAACGGCACATTCATGGATTCCTGTCAGGTGCCCGGAGCACAAAATATCTGGACAGTATCGAGTCTACAGAGACGACGTAGAGCCGCAGCTGGAAAGAGGATATCTTCACACAGAAAGACGAATAAAACAGACAGAACTCCGATCTCGTGCTTCATTTTGTGCCACAAAAATACACGGAGGAGCTCATAATGATGTTCACCTGTGAGGAAGGTCTGCAGAGGATTCACTCAGGAAGCAAAAACCCTCATGAATGAATGCTAGTATTTCATTTCTTTCATTAAATCCAACAACTGCAGTCACAATAAGCTAAACTTTTAAGTCAACCAGGGAGTATGGTGGCACCGGGTGGCAAAAAACCAGACAAATCTGAAGACTCTAGCTTCGTTTCCATTACCCTTAGATATGCGCAAAATGTAAATAGCGCAATAAAAAACTGGTAATGGAAACACCCGAATATCGAAAAAGGACTAAAATATCGCAAAAAAGTTTTCACGTTCTCATGAGGTGGTTTTTCAGACGTTTCGATATTGAAAAATATCGCAAAAGCGCAATGGAAACACTTTTTCCGCAATTATACGTCACCGGACGTGACGTACCTGGTCACATGACCAGTTCTCTCGGAGTAAACATGGCGCGGTACGTGTGGACAGAAGAGGAGACCGAGACTGTTCTTGGCATTATTCTTGAGAAAAACATCACTGCCATACTAGACAGCAAACAGCAGAGGAATGCAGAGTGTTAGAAGGAGACAGAAACAGGTTTTGGGCGTCCATCTTCCTGCAGTGAAATCTCGCGGGATGATATTTTACGAGAGTTACGATGCTTCTGCCCAGAACAACCTTCAATGGAAACACGTTCAAAGCGTAAATATACTTAGTCGAAATTTTAGAAATATCGCTTTTATTTTGCGAAAAACTGTAATGGAAACCCAACTACTTACTCCTCAAGGAGATCTAACTACAGTTACAACTGTGCATTCCACTAAATACGTCTCATTTGGATAAAAACTGAATTCAAACCAGTTAAAAGCTTACAGCAAATCTTATAAGGTCAACAAGAAGGCTTTCATCGGTCTCTGTTTTAGGATTATACATCGCAACACAAAGGCCTATAGAAAATAAAATTGCTTTGAAATTGCTTGGGAATCCACTGGGAATCTATATTTCTCACACTCCAAAGAAAAGGTTTTAGACAGACTATAAAAGCTTTCGCTCAAGTCACTATCCGACTTCATGGATCCACACAAAGGGAATTGATTGGTCAGTAGGAGGCGCTTTTATACACATTGATCTGTTATCTCGACATAACCTGCTCCAGAATGGGTTAGCAGCATGAACCTTCGATATAGACCCAGAAACTCAGAGTCAAACCCTGAACAGCCTCAGTAACAACAAACCCTGCTTTGTAATACAGACTTCTGGAATTAAATGTGCAAAAACACATTTTTGGCCATTTTTAAAGCAGTAGAAGCAACGATACTAGTTTAAACTATGGGAAACTGATTCTACTTGAGATGTAAATCCATAAATGGGGTCGTTTTTGTTTCCATCTGGCAAATCTGTTCAATATTCACCTTTTTTTTTAGCTCTGTTTTTGGTAACAACCAACCAAACATCTGTAAAACTGGGTTTCTAGAGCTGTCTGATCTGTTAAAAATGGCGACCATTAGCCGTGTGTCCATATAATCATCAAGCTAAGGTGAAAAAACAATGTTCAAAATTTGAAGGAACAAACTGCTAGCATTAACTGCCTTGGAGCAAATAAACTAGCTCGTGTGGAGACCTCAGAAGGTGGCGCTATAGGCTGCTTTTTCCCCCCTCCACTTTTCCATTGTTTATGACTAGGATTTTATGGATTAATCATGAAATAAATAAACAGTATTTTCCAAGAATTGTTTTCAGTTGGTAAAGTTTTTTTAATATTACACATCAGCTGCTATTGGACATATTTTATGGGTGTTGAAGGCAAAATCAATTAAAAAAAACCAACAGTAAGATGAGTTAAATGATCACTAAGCCCAAAACTTCTTACTCAAAGAGTCCATGAGGGGCTTAAATTGCCTTTTTTAAAAGCCAAAAAACAACTAAAGTCACTTCATTTTGCGAAATTTGCGTAAAATGCATGAAAATATCACAGAAACCCAACTACTGATGAAATAAAGCTCACTATAGTGGCGATGAAAGGTGCAGATTTGGGTTATAACTCTGCAGGGTCACCACATCGTTGGATTTATTCTTGATTAGTGAGGGAACTGAAGTGGAAAGTTGGAAAGTGAGAGCAGCGTGGCTCTCATCGTAATCAGTAGAGCTGCTGATCAGCCACGAGGGCGTACACTGCAAAAACTCAAAATCTCACCAAGCCTGTTTGTCTTATTATTAGTCAAAATGTCTCATCCCACTTGATTTAAGATAAATTCACTTAACAGGTGACATTTCAGGAAAAAAGAGGGACTTGTTTTAAGACAACGCATCTTAAATATCTCGTTAAGTCAAACAATCCTGAAATGATCTTGTTTAACCCTCGTGTCGTCCTGCTGGTCAAGTTGACCCATTTTAAAGTTTAAAAATGTGGGGAAAAATATTTTCACAGTGAAGACTTCCACATTTTCTAAAATCTTTGGGGAAATTTTTTGAACATTTTTTGACGGAAATAAATAAATATTTAAAAAAATGTTTATTTAAGAACATTTGGAAAAAAATCAACCAAAATCCAGCGAATTTCGACGCTATTAGATATTAGAAATATTAGAAATTTTACTGATACATATGTAATCACTGTAGATATTTTTTAGGATTTTTTTGGGAGATTTTTATAGATCTTTTTGGAAATATTTACAATTTTTATATTTAAAAAAAAAAATTTCTTGTCAAATTTGGGGATTTTTTAAAAAATATATTTTTGAGGGGAAACTTCATACTGAAGATTTTGCATTTTTTTTATGAATTTGGAGAATTTTTTTGCTGAATTTTTGGATTTTTTTTCAGACAAGGAAACAATATTTTTTGGTGCCGTAAATGAGGACAACTGGAGGGATAAGACACCTAAGCTTGACAATCCTGATAAAAACACAGCTCAAAATAAGTTTTCCCAGCTAAATTTAAGATCTCAAGATCATATCTTACTTCAAGAAATCACTTGTTCTGTTGGCAGATTTTTTCTCTTATTTCAAAGTAAAAGTTCCTTGAAATAAGTTCCTTTTTTCTTGTTTTGAGAGGGGCATTTTTTCCAGTGTATGTACCGTGCCACAGATCACCGTTACAATTAAATAATGAATTCCTATACAAACAGCGCTGACGACAACCCAGCCATTGTCCCGCGTCCACATGTGAAACGCACACATTTATTAAACCCGTGAGGAGACGGGCGGAACACGACCTACCAGTCATGCTGCATGCGTTTGTGAGCGGTTAATGATTTCCCCAGGCCTCCTGCGTGGCGAAGCCCGCCTCGTCTCCGCCCTGGAAGAAATAAGAAAGAGATTGTTAGGGTGGCTGTACGACAGAGAGAGGAGGAAGGAGGGAAGGGAGGGATGTATAGAAAACAAACAAGGCCATACAGTACAAAGGCCAGCAGCCGCCCCTCCTTCCCCTGAAATCCCCTCTGTCCTCATTCCTCAAGCTCGCTCTGTCCTCCGCTGGCTCCTTTCCCTTCATCATTCCCTCCCTTCTCACTTTACAAACCTACTTTTTGTTCCCCTTTTTCCTCTGCTGCACACATTTGTCACGTTAGGTCCACCTTTTGTCGTTTCTTTTTTAACTTTAGCTCCTCGTTTACCTCGCAGACAGACAGGAAAGCCAAACATTAATCTGTGCTTCCGTCACCGTCGTACAGAAACGTCCTCGCACAGCCTCCTTCGCCGCCTCTAATGTAGACAGACGTATGGACTTTAGCTGCCCGACAGCTCAGGCGGGTAAACAAATGTAGCTGAATGCTAAGCTAGCTGTGCTCACTGCAGGGGTCATTCCAGAACTGGAGGACATTTTACATCAAGCTTCCAATAATCCATGTGGAAAATCCTGAAACATGCAGTAGTTGTGTAAATGTTCTTGTCCTGAGACCGAATCTAAAAAAAAAAAACACTAGGAGACAAGAATGTTTGAAAATGTTTTAAAAAATATCAAATAAGTCCAAATAATAATAAAAAAAGTCTGGACTTGTTTTTATCATTTTCTGTCTCTTTTCTGTCGTTTCATGTCTTTTTTTATACACTGTTTTGTCTTGTTTGTCGTTTTCTGTTTCGTTTTTATCTTTTATATCTCGATTTTGTTACTTTGTGTCTTCTTTTCGTCATTTTGTGACTTGTTTCTGCCATTTTCTGTCTCGTTTCTGTCATTTTGAGGCTTGTATTTGACACTGTCACTCTTGTTTTTATCGTTTTGTATCTTTTTAGTCGTTTTGTGCCTCGATTTTGTTACATTGTGTCTTCTTTTCGTCATTTTGTGACTTGTTTCTGCCATTTTCTGTCTTGTTTCTGTCATTTTGTGGCTTGTATTTGACACTGTGTCACTCTTGTTTTTATCGTTTTGTATCTTTTTAGTCGTTTTGTGCCTCGATTTTGTTACTTTGTGTCTTCTTTTCGTCATTTTGTGACTTGTTTCTGCCATTTTCTGTCTTGTTTCTGTCATTTTGAGGCTTGTATTTGACACTGTGTCACTCTTGTTTTTATCGTTTTGTATCTTTTTAGTCGTTTTGTGCCTCGATTTTGTTACTTTGTGTCTTCTTTTCGTCATTTTGTGACTTGTTTCTGCCATTTTCTGTCTTGTTTCTGTCATTTTGAGGCTTGTATTTGACACTGTGTCACTCTTGTTTTTATCGTTTTGTATCTTTTTAGTCGTTTTGTGCCTCGATTTTGTTACTTTGTGTCTTCTTTTCGTCATTTTGTGACTTGTTTCTGCCATTTTCTGTCTTGTTTCTGTCATTTTGAGGCTTGTATTTGACACTGTGTCACTCTTGTTTTTATCGTTTTGTATCTTTTTAGTCGTTTTGTGCCTCGATTTTGTTACTTTGTGTCTTCTTTTCGTCATTTTGTGACTTGTTTCTGCCATTTTCTGTCTTGTTTCTGTCATTTTGAGGCTTGTATTTGACACTGTGTCACTCTTGTTTTTATCGTTTTGTATCTTTTTAGTCGTTTTGTGTCATGTTTGTTGTTTTGTTTCGTTTTTGTCTTTTATGATTGTTTTTGTTGTTTTGTGTCTTCTTTTTGTCATCTTGTCTTGCTTCTTTCATTTCGTGTCTTGTTTCTGTCATCTCGTGTCTTGTTTTTGTCATTTAGTGTCTTGTTTCTGTCATTTAGTGTCTTGTTTCTGTCATTTAGTGTCTTGTTTTTGTCATCTCGTGTCTTGTTTTTGTCATTTAGTGTCTTGTTTCTGTCATTTAGTGTCTTGTTTTTGTCATTTAGTGTCTTGTTTCTGTCATTTAGTGTCTTGTTTCTGTCATTTAGTGTCTTGTTTTTGTCATCTCGTGTCTTGTTTCTGTCATCTCGTGTCTTGTTTCTGTCATCTCGTGTCTTGTTTCTGTCATCTCGTGTCTTGTTTTGTCATTTAGTGTCTTGTTTCTGTCATTTAGTGTCTTGTTTCTGTCATTTAGTGTCTTGTTTTTGTCATCTCGTGTCTTGTTTTTGTCATTTAGTGTCTTGTTTCTGTCATTTAGTGTCTTGTTTTTGTCATTTCGTGTCTTGTTTTTGTCATTTATTGTCTTGTTTTTTGTCATTTCGTGTCTTGTTTCTGTCATTTTGTGTCTCGTTTTTGTCGTTTTGTTGTTTTGTGTCTCATTTCTGTCATTTTATGTCTCGTTTTTGTCCTTTACATCATCAAACAGTGTTCCTACAGAATGGGCAGAGCAAAGCTATGTCCTCTCTTCTATTTTTCATATTTTCATCTCATGGTCAGCCTTCATTGAATGTCTGACTCTACCTCAATATCAGGCTCAGACTAATTTAGACTTTTGACTGTTTTCCGTCAGTCAGTTTGTCCTCTTGGTCAACAGTAGCAGCTAGCTAAATATCTAGCTTCTACTGCTGAGAAAAAGCTAACATTAGCATGGATTAGCAACCCTGTTACTGTGATTAGAGTAGGGCTAGCAAACAAAAAATAAAACCTAGTGTGCATATGCAAACACGACATTCACACTGTTCACTCACATCACAGAAAGCTGCTAAAAACCAGGAGTCAACAAATCTGCAAATCAACACAGTTACAAACGATTAACTGAATTCCTGCCAAAAGTGGGCGATTTAAAATGTGCACTCAAGTTGTCCTGCACTGACATTTATGTGTTCATAAGCAACAATTGATGTGTGAAGGCAGAGAGACGTGAACCTTCTTTTTTTAGGGTTTCCATTCACATCCTGCATTGAAATTATAAAAACATTTTCACTTTTTTAAATTACTGGAATAGAAATCAGCTAATTTTAAGTTCCTTTGTTTCCCCAGATGTTTTACGGGTTTCCACTTCCGGTGTCTGTATCGACATATTTTGGCAGATATTTTCACAATAAAGATGAGTTCTTTACACGATGTAGCTCATAAATAAAAATCATTTCATACGGTTTCATTTTCATGGACACGTGCTGGTATTTTACATGCGATCTTAGCGCTTTTTTTCATGCACATTTGCCGACTTATTTCCATTTTTCACCACAGGAATTTCAAAACGTCGTCTCGTCAAACATGTTAATTAGTGAGCAGATTTTCTCAGCTGTTACAATTCACATTATACAGCCTTATGACTGAAAAGAAAACGCCTCAAGACCGCAGAGAGTCGGTTCAGCTTTATGCAAAAGAGCAGCGATTGGGTTTAACGATAATCACCTGCTTCTACACACCTTTGGGCTTCAGCTCCTCTTAAAACAATAAAAGCCGATCGCTGCTTCGTGTCTGTTCTCTGTTAAGGTTTATTACAGCAACTACTCAAGTAAACAACACACTAATGACTAAATGCCTCCCTGCTACAAGCCATCACGGTTTGTGTCTCGATAAAAATGACGAAAAAAAGGAGTAAAAAAAGGAGGCAGATGAAAGGAAAAGAGAGAAAACCCAGAAAATGTGAAGGAATCTGCGAGATGAGAAAGAGAAAGGACAGAAAAACGCCTCTGGCTTTGAGAGTTTAAGGGGAAAAGGAAGCCGTTAAAGTCTTTACAGCCCCTTTGGACGGGAAATGCCAAAGGAAATGCATGTGTGTGTTTCTATACGCTGATGGGAGTCTGTTGTCAAATTAGGAAGTGTGACTGGATTTTATAAAAACAGGAAATCCTGTCTGCTTATTTATCCATAAACAGCTGCTTAATTTGACATTAAAATCAATCCACTTAGTCGTTTATTTTTGCTTTTTATCTGAGCAAACTCAAGCTGAAAAATGTGACTCAAAGTTGTGGGGAAAGTTTGATAAAAGAAATAATAAACCTGGCTGACAAATTCTTCCTTTAGGAACTTGTAAAAGCATCATATAAGCTCATTTTTTTCACACTGGTATTTAAACTAATCATGTGATGTGGCTCTGTTGGGAAAATAAACCAAATCTAAGCGTACAAAAAAATCATGACACTTCCAAGAAAATCTGCCTTCTTTAAAAATTCACCAAAAATTAACTGCTTACTCTAACCAGATTCAGTAAAAAGCCAAAAATTCTACAATCCTCGACGCAATTGTGAATCTTTTAGTGGCTCTAATGGGACTAACACTCATGTCACAAAAATTCAAGAACTTTTCAGCTGAACTGCAGGCTGTGTAAAGTAGATAAATGGATCCAAAAATCAAAAATGCAAGTCGCAAAACATCTGTAGTATGTGGAGGAACTGTTTTTGTTAGTTATTGTGTTGGTACATCCTATGGGAACTTGGAAAAGCATCAGAAATACCGATTTTCAGGTTTTTTCACTGGTCTTTAAAATAATCATGTTTGAAATGTGATTTTGTCGGGAAAATGAACCAAATCTAAGCTTAACAAAGAATTAGGGTATTTTATCAAAATCAGTTTATTCTACGTGTCTTGTTTAAAACCGCCAAAAATAATCGTTTAACTCCAACCAAATTCTGTAAATAAATAAAAATTTTACAATCCCTTCCACAACTGTGAAGCCTTAAGCAAATCAGCTGTGACCAACAGTCATTTGACAAAAATTCAGGGACTTTTCAGCTGAACTGCAGGCTGTGGAAATGCATCTGTGCGTGTTTTTCTATATGCTGATGGGAGTCTGTAAGCGTGACTGAAAGTTGTTGAGAAAGTTTGATAAAAAAAAAAATAAGAAAACCAGTTGACAAATTCCTCCTGGGTTGAGGGTCACTTTTAATACATCTTCCACCGAGGAAAAACCTCCACATGCCGCGGAAGATCAATTGCTGTTTCCAAGGTCAAGAACGAACTTTTACAATCAGTTTTCTCCAGCGATAATTCATAAAAACTGCCCCCACTCCCTAGTGCAGACATGCAGCACAGAGAGGGAATTCCTGCCTCAAAGAATCAATTTTCCCACAAAAGCCGCGGAGAGGGAGAGGATGCACGGGTAATTTGACAGATTGAGGTACAAAGAGGAGCGTGAGCCTCTAAACATGACTAATTTGGCTAATAGACGAGGGCCGGAGGTCAGTGGCCGAGTTTACACAAAGGATTTCTGAGGCTCGCAATCAAGACGGTGGATTAAGAGCGAAGGCCGGGAGATGAATGGTGTCTGTTTGGAGTGAAAAAAAAAAAAGAGCACTGAAAGAATCAACACGCCGAAGACAACATGTTAAGAAGGGAGGTCAGCTGTTTAGCCTCGGCAACGACAGTCTGTGACAGAGGCCAAGACGGATCTGTGTCCACAGAGCGGCCCGAGGATGATCGACGGCAAAAACAGAAGAAGAAGAAGAAGAAGAGAGAGTCAAGCGACCCGGTGTAAAGACAAGAGGATGAGTTGTTTTAGGTCTCGTTTTTATCATTTTGTGTCTTGTTATTGTCATTTTCTGTCTCATTTTTGAAGCTTTGTGTCTTCTTTTTGTCATTTTGTGTCTCATTTTTGCTGCTTTGCGTTTCGTTTTTGTGTCTCGTTATTGTCGTATTGTGTCTTGTTTTTGTCATTTTGTGTCTCATTTTTGCCGCTTTGCGTTTCGTTTTTGTGTCTCGTTATTGTCGTATTGTGTCTTGTTTTTGTCATTTTGTGTCTCATTTTTGTCGTTTTGTCTCATTTTTATCATTTTGTGTCTTGTTTCAGTTGCTTTGTGTCTCATTTTGTTGCTTTGTGTCTGATTTTTATCGCTTTGTGTCATGGTTTTTCATTTTGTGTCTTCTTTTTGTTATTTTGTGTCTCGTTTTTATCATTTTGTCTCATTTTTATCATTTTGTGTCTTGTTTTTGTCGTATTGTGTCTTGTTTTTGTCATTTTGTGTCTTGTTTTTGTTAGTTTGTGTCTTGTGTTTATCATTTTGTGTTTCGTTTTTGTCGTATTGCGTCTCGTTATTATCATTTTGTGTCTTGTTTTTGTCATTTTGTGTCTTGTTTTTGTCATTTTGTGTCTTGTTTCAGTTGCTTTGTGTCTCATTTTTATCGCTTTGTGTCACGGTTTTTTCATTTTGTGTCACGGTTTTTTCATTTTGTGTCTTCTGTTATTTTGCGTCTTGTTTTGTCATTTTGTGTCTAGTTTTCATCTTTTTGTTTCTCATTTTTTCTGCTTTATCTCTTGTTTTTATCATTTTGTGTCTTGTTTTTGTCATTTTGTGTCTTGTTTTTGTCATTTTGTGTCTTGTTTCAGTTGCTTTGTGTCTCATTTTGTTGCTTTGTGTCTCATTTTTATCGCTTTGTGTCACGGTTTTTTCATTTTGTGTCTTCTGTTATTTTGCGTCTTGTTTTGTCATTTTGTGTCTAGTTTTCATCTTTTTGTTTCTCATTTTTTCTGCTTTATCTCTTGTTTTTATCATTTTGTGTCTTGTTTTTGTCATTTTGTATCTTGTTTTTGTCATTCTTTGTATCAGGATGATCAACGACAAAAACAGAAGAAATAAAAGCTGGAGTCAAGTGGCCGGGTGTCTCTACAAGAGGACGAGCTTCAAAGCAGTCTCTTTATTTTGCAAACTCGGAGCAATGCTATCGTCGCTGCCAGCGAGGCCTTTTCACCATCTTGCCAACATGAATAGCTCCTTTTGTCGCGGAGAAATTCCACTGGCAAGTCTCTAATTAGCTGGAGGGCTCTTCCCCTGCAGGCTGTGTGGGCAAAGGAAAAAAAAAGAAGATGACAGAGACACTAGGAGGGAGGAAGGAGAATGGATGAGATGGCAAACAATGCTCTCCAGAGTATTGGAAATGTTTTTAAAAAAAGAATTTCTGAGCTAGCTGAGGGGCTAACCAGCACTGGGCTCACAGGAATGCAAAAACATCACAACCACCACTCGGCCTGTCAGCAGCTCAACGTCGGCTAAATGCTAATTCAACGCTAACGCTGTCAATCTGAGTGCAGCGAGAGGACGAATCACTGATGTCACACCATGTTTGATGAAGAGCATCGTTCAGAAAATAACCGCGGTGATGTCACAGACGTCGGGTTTTCTGGAG
This sequence comes from Acanthochromis polyacanthus, assembly GCF_021347895.1. Classification (NCBI taxonomy): domain Eukaryota; kingdom Metazoa; phylum Chordata; class Actinopteri; family Pomacentridae; genus Acanthochromis; species Acanthochromis polyacanthus. The sequence goes on along the minus strand of NC_067131.1, from coordinate 4,725,074 downwards.
TTGTGCAGAAATCCTGAATTAAGAAACTGGAGGTGTGAAGTTTAAAAGGGAAAGAATGAATGTGAAGGGAAGGTTTAACTGTCTGAAAACAAAAACATGAAAAAGATGTTTTCTTTTAATAGAACTCACAAAAAGAATCCCCTGATTTCCAACTTTTTGCAGTTCTGTTGAGAAAATTAACCAGATCGAAACTTAAAATCTGTTTATTTCACATATCTTGATTAACCCTTTAAGCTTCAGTCAATTCCAGCCGTTTTCAGGACAAAAAAATCGCTAATATTCTATTTTTAAATTAAAAAAATACGAAAAATACAGGGAATATTGGACGGGCATCGCGAGGTGCATTTCCTTGAAAATGACCGATTCGGGGATTTTATACCGACTTCAGGACATGTTTTGGATAAAATAGTTTACTGGCTTGTGTCATCTGGATGTAAAAGGTTGGATTATGGCCGTTTTTTGTGGAATCTTTTTTTTTGTGTGTAATAATAAACCCGGAAATGTGAGTCGCGCTGTGTGGGTTGAAGCCGTGTGTAGAGAACGGATGGATGAATATTCGTTTTTGTCGGACAAATGTGTTTTTCTCACCCGTTGTGGTAATCGCATCTGAAAGTGGTTTATACCGGCGGATTCATGAGAATCTAAGCTTTCCATCGGCGTATAGTGTTTGTATAATCGTGTTTGCAGCCGTCGGACATTCTTGAAATTCCTATGCAAATTAGTAGGTGTACCGCCGGTGGAACACTGAAGCTTAAGGGGTTAAAATTTTGTCAAAAATTAACAGTTTGCTCTAACCAGATTCTGTAAAAAACTAAAAATTCTACAATCCTCAACGCAACTGTGAATCTTTCGGTGACTCCACTGTGACCAGCAGTCATGTGACAAAAATTCAGGGACTTTTCGGCTGAACTGCAGGCTGTATATAGTAGATAAGTGAGAAGTATGAATAAATGGAATATTACCAAAATCTAAGCTAAAAAAAAAATATTTCAAGAAAATCTTTTTATTTTACATGTATGGTTTTAAAAATTGGCTGCTCTAATCAAATTCTGTAAAAAAAAACAACTAAAAATTTTTAATCCTTGATGTAAATGTGAATCCTTTAGTGACTCAACTGCAACCAACAGTCATTTGACAAAAATTCAGGGACTTTTTGGTAAAACAGCAGGTAGTGTTGACTCAGAGGAAAGAGGAGAGGAGTATAGAAACAAATTCAAAATCTATCTATAGTGTAAAGAGCCATTGTTTTTGTAACAGTCACGGTAACAGCTATAGGAAATTAGAAATGCATCGCAAAGACCGATTTCAGGTTTTTAATCTAATGTAAAATAAACAATGTAAAGAATTCCATTTTCGTGTTTTTTCTCCTTCTTGTTTTTGTGATTTATGGCATTATAACTGTGTCAAACTGCACAAGAGACATGAATGAGTTCACACTACCTCTAGCCATGACTGCTCTGTTTCCATAGAGGTGCTGGACTTTAAATTAGTGTGAAAAATGAGCCCAGAATAAAAAATGCCACAAAACTGTACGGAAAATGGCACTGCATTGCATTATGGGAACTGTAGGATCCATTCGAGGGAGTAAAATTCCACATATCTGCTTTTTTGGCTTTGATTATGTGTCTTGGAGTTGTACAATCCAGAATAACTCTCGGTGTGTGATACATGTGAACGTGAGGCTGTCCTGTGGGTGTTTTGCAGCGCTAACGTGTGAAACTCTGCTGCCCTGTGTTCACTCCCATCCGTGTCCTGTTGCACGGTGGGTTTGGGTCGCGTGAGTGTGCCATTCAATCACATGCCTGTGCTATATTTGCACCGAGCAGATAGCTATCTTATACGCTGACTCTCGGCCGACCTCGCCACAATGTCATACAACATCCATGTGCTCGGCCTGAACTCTGCATTTCACTTTCAGAAACAGACTTGAACCCGAGCAAACACACAAACACAACAAATGCATAAAGAAAGAGAAAAAAAATCCCTTCATACTTTCAGGAAGTTCAAGAGGTGCACACGCATCAACAATGAGCGGCATCTTTCTATTTCCTCCTAACAAAGAGACCACAGCTCCCCAGAGTAAACAGAGAGGTTACGTAGCTAACGCTCAGAGAAATAAAGAAAGAAACATACAGCAGAGATGTGATAATTACAGAAATGAACCATGTTTCTGCAAAGAGGTGGATCAGAAGGGCAGGAGGTTTTAAACTCTGCTGTCCTGGAGCTAAAGTTCCATAAAGTGGCTTCATAACGGGAACATTTAATTATCTCATTGTTCTGAATTCTTCTGGACGTTTGCCAGAACTTTGCCAGAGCAGGGCAGCTTTGATAAGATCCGTCGGAGGCCAGGTCTTGTGCTCACCGTGACGGATCGTTTGATGCCTCTCTGGCCGAGACGCTGCCAACCTGCACTTCAGCTTCACTTCATCCTGTTTTTAACCACTGGAAAATGAAAAAATAACTCAATTAAATAGGTGGAAATCTGGTAGCAAGGATGCCAGAAAACAACAGTAAAATAGTAAAAACAAAACAACTGTATCTGGAAAAGAAAGTGATAATTTTGTTTTGATTCAATTTTTATGGTCACTCATTAAAAAAATGAATTACTGTCATGTCAGTTTTTATTAGCTTTTTGTGTTTTTTCTCTTTTCTTTTTATGGTTTTGCTTATTTTCTGTGACTTTAGGAGATATTTATGAGATATATCTGTAACTCAGTTTAAAAATTATGCATCGAGTGTTTTCTTTCAATTACTGGCAATACATCCTGTAAATAACCCAATTCATTTGAATATATTGGAAAACTTTAATAAAATAAAAATGTTGGAAGAAACGAGCATTTCTAGAAATACAGATTTTTGACAGTTTGGGCCTTTTTTTTGTCAACATACACTATTTTTTTAACTAAACAGGAACATTTTATTAAATAACTTTCATTAGATAAATACATTTTTTCATTTCGTTGAAAAAATGTCTGTAAAACAGCTTTTTTTTTTTTACAGTAAAAACAGTGTGATTTTATTTTTAAATAAAGTGCCATTTTATAATTCTGCCTGTTTTTTAGCATTTACCAGTTGGGCCCCAGTTCACCAGAATGGCCCCTCTATGGAGGCTTTGAACCGCCGTGCTGGGAGCACTGGGGGGAATTCAGCGGCCTGTCAGGGGCATGAATGATTGTGGATCGCCGCTGTGCCTGCGGGGGGTTAAAGATCCTCCGACATGAGCAGACGGAGCCTCAAGAAGAGCTCAGAGTCTGGAGGATCGTCTCAACTGTCATCACAGAAAGCCCAAATTACAGCCGCAGGTAATTTAGCCAGAAAGCTGACAGGTCTGGATGCCTCCAGAAATACTCAGGAGATCTCACTCAGCAAGAAGAAGCTGCAGTTTATTCAAGACGGAGATTCCAGCAACTAAAGCAGCTGGAGTTTATCAGAGAGGCTGTGGGGGTTGTTAGCGGGAGAAAAACAGCAAAAAGACACGATATGTAGCCGTTTAAGCAGAGAAAATAAGAGGAAAAAACCCTGTAAGTGATGAGTAAAATACAATGAAACTGGAATTTTATGGTCATCTCTGTTTGTAATAATGAAGATATTTGGCGTGTTTGGGTGTGTTTTGTTTATTTTTCTCCTCACTGCTGTTATTATTTATCTGCTATTATTTATTATTTGTTATTTAACAAAACAAGGAAATCCGGTTGTTTTCTAAATATAATTAAAGATTTATTAGATTATTTAAAAAATTATTAATATAAATAAATTTTCTTTCAAATATCCATAAAATACAGATTTTTTTTTTTTTTTTGGTAATTTATCATGGCAAAATATCTGCTGAATAATTACTTTTTGCTGACTTAAATACAGCAAAAAAAATAAAAGGCAGTTTGGACCTTTGTTTATTTTCCTTTATTGTTATTATTATTATTATTTGTTATTTAACAAAACAAGGAAATCCGGTTGTTTTCTAAATATAATTAAAGATTTATGATATTATTTAAAAAATTATTAATATAAATAAATTTTCTTTCAAATATCCGTAAAATACAGATTTATTTATTTTTTTGGTAATTTATCATGGCGAAATATCTGCTGAATAATTACTTCTTGCTGATTTAAATACAGCAAAAAAATAAAAGGCAGTTTGGACCTTTCTTTTTTATTTTCCTTTATTATTATTATTATTATCTGTTATTTAACAAAACATTGGAAATCTGTAAATAAGGATTTATTAATTTAGGAGATAAAAAATATATAAACAAATACATTTTCTTTCAAATATCAGTAAAATATTTTTTTTCTAATTTAACAAAACAGAAATAAATATGTGTTTTATTTATTTGAATTGTTAATATATATTAAAAAAAATTCAAAAAAATGGCAAACATCTGAAAAGTGAATTTTTTTGCTGGTTTAAATATACATATATTTTTAACAGGTAAATAAATACTTTATCTGTAATTTAACAAAACAGAACAAAAAATATTCACAAACACATTACAAATAAATTACACAAATATGAAGAAATATCTGCAGATCTCCACAGCAGTGCTTAATCATTGAATCCTACATACACACGTGGACAAAATTGTTGGTACCCCTCAGTTAAAGAAGGAAAAACCCACAATTCTCACTGAAATCACTTGAAACTCACAAAAGTAACAATAAATAAAAATTTATTGAAAATTAAATAATCAAAATCAGCCATCACTTTTGAATTGTTGATTAACATAATTATTTAAAAAAACAAACTAATGAAATAGGGCTGGACAAAAATGATGGTACCCATAACTTAATATTTTGTTGCACAACCTTTTGAGGCAATCACTGCAATTAAACGATTTATGTATTTGTCAATGAGCGTTCTGCAGCTGTCAACAGGTATTTTGGCCCACTCCTCATGAGCAAACAGCTCCAGTTGTCTCAGGTTTGATGGGTGTCTTCTCCAAATGGCATGTTTCAGCTCCTTCCACATATGTTCAATGGGATTCAGATCTGGGCTCATAGAAGGCCACTTTAGAATAGTCCAACGCTTTTCTCTCAGCCATTCTTGGGTGTTTTTGGCTGTGTGTTTTGGATCGTTGTCCTGTTGGAAGACCCATGACCTGCGACTGAGACCAAGCTTTCTGACACTAGGCAGCACATTTCTCTCCAGAATGCCTTGATAGTCTTCAGATTTCATCGTACCTTGCACACTTTCAAGACACCCTGTGCCAGATGCAGCAAAGCAGCCCCAAAACATTACTGAGCCTCCTCCATGTTTCACCGTAGGGACAGTGTTCTTTTCTTCGTATGCTTGGTTTTTGAGTCTATGAACATAGAGTTGATGTGCCTTACCAAAAAGCTCCAGTTTGGTCTCATCTGTCCAAAGGACATTCTCCCAGAAGCTTTGAGGCTTGTCAACATGCATTTTTGCAAATTCCAGTCTGGCTTTTTTATGAGTTTTTTTCAGCAGTGGTGTCCTCCTTGGTCGTCTCCCATGAAGTCCACTTTGGCTCAAACAACGACGAATGGTGCGATCTGACACTGATGTACCTTGGCCTTGGAGTTCACCTTTAATTTCTTTGGAGGTCGCTCTGGGCTCTTTGGATACAATTCCAACGATCCGTCTCTTCAATTTGTCATCAATTTTCCTCTTGCGGCCACGTCCAGGGAGGTTGGCTACTGTCCCGTGGGTCTTGAACTTCTGAATAATATGAGCCACTGTTGTCACAGGAACTTCAAGCTGTTTAGAGATGGTCTTATAGCCTTTACCTTTAAGATGTTTGTCTATCATTTTTTTTCGGATGTCCTGGGACAATTCTCTCCTTCGCTTTCTGTTGTCCATGTTCAGTGTGGTACACACCTTTTCACCAAACAGCAGGGTGACTACTTGTCTCCCTTTAAATAGGCAGACTGACTGATTATGAGTTTGGAAACACCTGTGATGTCAATTAAATGACACACCTGAGTTAATCATGTCACTCTGGTCCAATAGTTTTCAATCTTTTATAGAGGTACCATCATTTTTGTCCAGGCCTGTTTCATTAGTTTGTTTTTTTAAATAATTATGTTAATCAACAATTCAAAAGTAATGGCTGTTTTTGATTATTTAATTTTCAATAAATTTTTATTTATTGTTACTTTTGTGAGTTTCAAGTGATTTCAGTGAGAATTGTGGGTTTTTCCTTCTTTAACTGAGGGGTACCAACAATTTTGTCCACGTGTGTATTACCACTTTCACGTAATCTCGTCCTTTTCCATCGCATTTAAATAGTCAATTCAATTTAACATCTGAAGCTTTTTCTTTTTGTCTTTATTGGAACACGGCAGAATGCAGACAACCCACACAAACCAATGGCATCCAACAATTACAGTCATTTCACAGCGATGGTGCCAGCAGCCTGAGGGAGGAAAACTTGTCTGGTCAGAGAATCCAACGATGAATTGCTCTGAAGAGTCAGAGTGGTGTGTAACCATGGAGTGCCATGTGTGCCAACGTGCACACAAATCTGTGCGTTATTTATGTTTTAAATGATTTAAAAATGGCAGAAAACTAACCTGAAAGTTGAGTTTTTGAAGGAAAACTGGAAAAAAAACTATTTACAGTGAAGAAAATATTGTAACTTTCTACATTTGGTAACTAAAACCAAGTAAAACCAAAATATACATCAATATGTGCATTTTAAATGTTTTAAATTATTTAAAAAATACACGTAATTAACCTTATTGTTGAGTTTTTGTGCTGAAAGCTGCCGCCACAAACAAAACAACCACGAAATGATGCAACACAAATGATTTTCATGCAGTAGTTACTGAGAAAGTCAGCTTGGTTAGTGTTGGTGACAGAAAAGAACTGGTTTTATTCGTGGAATGTGTGTTTATATTGACTTTCTTAACTTTTAGATTTAGAATAAGCGGAGTTTTGGTCCGTTTTCTTGCTGGTTCGGGTGTATTTTGTTTGAAATTAACCGTTATTTTGTTAAAATAGGATTATTATGTTACTATTAGTCATTGCAAAGCTGTAGATTTCAGCTTGTGTCTGTTTTATTCTATCAGTGTTTATGTAAATGGAGAAAATTACATTTAATTCTATCTCCTGTAAGTGGACCAGGCTGACCACAAACTGTCCCAAATTTATTCATACTGCAATATACGTTGCAGAAAACCTAAATATGTTGGCTTCTTCCAATATTGTCCTGCTTCAACACACAATACTTCCAACAGATTCTCTTCCTGAATCAAAAAAACCCCTAAACTTTGATGAAAGACTTAAAAAAAAAAAAAAAGGTGGACCAAACTGCTTCCTACTCTTTCATATTGGAATATGTTGCTCAAAATCTAAATATGTCACTTTTTCCCACTATTCTGCAGCTTCAACGTGCAATACTTCCAACAAATCTTTCAACTGAAGCAAAAAACCTGCTTTGTACAGGGAGAAGTTCCTATCAAACTGGTTTTTGGTTCAGTTTTGTTTTGCAAGATCAAAATTTCCATCACCACACCTCCACTGCTGGTTAAACTGGACGTTATGAGACTTTATCAAAGCATATTTTTGGCGTGTTTCTTTTTTATTCTATTAATGTTTATGCAAAGGGAGAAAATTCCATGTTGCACTAAATCTAAATGCGTCAGCTTTTTTCCAATACCCAGCAGCTTTAACGTACAATACGTCCAACAGATCCTCTAAACACAACTATAAAGTTTCTACCAAAGTGTTGTTGTTTTGTTCTGTAGGACCTAAATTTCTTCCATCACCGGTCAAACTGGACGTTATGAGTCATTACCACGCTGTATTTCTCTGTTTTGATCAGTTATTGTTTATGCAAACAGAAAAACAATCTATTCCAGTTGGTTAATCAAGGTGAACCACAAACCACTTTTGGAATATATGTTACAGATGAACCAAAAATATCTGTTTTTCTCCAATATTTTGCAGCTTTAACATACGATGCTTTGATTATTGAGGCGAACGTGCGACAAAACTGTACTAAAAATAGGGAGAAGTCTCAACAAAAACAGTTTTCCTGTTTTGGAAGATCAACATTTCCTTCGCTACACCTCCACCGCCGGTCAAACTGGACGTCATGGCAGAGTCTCTTATCTATGTTTCAGCCATTAACTGAGTGTCTGTGGTCTGTAATGCGAGTCAGCAGCAACACACGTAAACATTTCTGCAATCAGCCCATCTGGAACCGACGCAAAGTCAGAGACAAGAAATTGTTCCCTTCATGCTATTTTAGCTGCTCAAAAACAAAACAAGTTCCCGGCTCTGAATGCGCTCTTTCACTCAGAAAACGCTCAAGATCGTCGCCCTGGAATCAATTGTGAAACCGAGGGAGAACAAAATCATTCATCTGCGCGTATGAAAAACGTCCTTCAGCCCGAGCCGATCTATCCGGGTTGTGGACGGCGGGTATCGGCGGCGGTGCTCCAAGGGCGGCCGTTTTGTCCCGAGTTCACTATACGAGCGCTCGTAAAATTGTCAGGAAGAGGATGACTAAAGAGAGAGGGAGGAGGCGTATAGCAATAAGGACAGATATGAGGAACAAGAGGAAGAAAGGCGGCAGGACACAAAGCCTCGTTAATGAGAGGCTGCACGACTGGACGGTTCAAGGAGACCGGAGGTGGGGGTAGCAGCGAGGGTCACGGCCAACAGCGGGCGGACAGAGCAACGGGGTTGTCAAAAATGAAAATCTACTGTTGGTTCAAGCTGCGAATACACACTATTTACAAAAAAAGGCGGCAGGAAAGGTGAGAAAAGAGCCAAGATGCTGCAAATACAAAAAAAAAAAGAACGATGAGAGACGCCTCAATGGGAGCCGACGAGTCCGTAAAGCACCAGAAGACGTGCTGAAAGCTGCCGCCACGAACAAAACAACCATGAAACAAGGCGACTCAAATGATTTTCATCAAGTAGTTACTGAGAAAGTCAGCTTGGTTAGTAGTGATGACAGAATAGAGCTGGTTTTATTAGTGGAATGTGTGTTTATTTGGAGTTTCTTAACTTTTAGATTGAGAATAAGTGCAGGTTTCGGTCTACCATTTTGGTTTGAGCCAACTGCAGCATGGTTTCAGCCATGTTGGTTTATTTTGTTTGAAATTAACCGTTGTTATGTTAATATTTGACCATTATTATGCTACTGAGTCATTACTGAGCTGTAGATTTCACTTTGCTTTTGTTTTATTCTATTAATGTATATGTAAAGGGAGAAAATTCAATTTTAATCCAGTTTTTCTATCCTAAGTGGATAAAATGCTTCCATTTTTTTCATAGTGGAATATACACTGTAGAAAATCTAAATGTGTAATTTTTCCACTTTTATCATGAAGATTTATAATAAAATACTTCCATCAGATCCTCTTACTGAAGCAGAAAGACAAATAAAATTGACAAAAAACGGAGAGTAGTTCCTACCAAACGGTTTTGATTTAGTTTCTCCACTTTTGGAAACTGGACTTTGAGACTTTACCAAGCTGTAAGTTTTGGCCTATTTCTGTTTTGTTCTATTAATGTACATGTAAAGGGAGAAATTTCTATTATATTCTAGTTTGTTCAGGCTAAAAAAAAAAAAAGCTTCAAATTTTTTTCATGGTGGAATATACGTTGCAGAAAATCTGTCATTTTTTCTCCAATATCGTGCAACTTTAACATAAAATACTTTTATCAGAGTAGTTCCAACCCAACTATTTCATATCAGCAAAGACGCTGCACAAATATCCAAAAAAAAGACGTGTAAAGCAGAAAAACTGCATCCAAACCCTGCGAATTGAGACAAATTATGACAGTGGCTATTCCCTTTGTTGACACAATGCCACAGAGTTGTTAAAACTGTAAATTTCCTGTTGGGTCCAGCTGTGAATAGCCGTGCTCCTGTGCCCACTACACTGTATTTGCATGAAGCATGTGCAGAGAAAACCAAAAAAAGGGAGCACAAAAGGTGAGGAAAGAGCAAAGATGCTGCAGAAATCCCAAAAACCAACACATGTTCTAAAGTGGAAAAACTGCACGCAAAGCCTGCGAATGGAGACAAATTAGGTTTTCGTGAAGCTGCGGCAGTGAAAAATGAACCATTTAAGCGCCGTATCCGCAGCTGCTTTTAAATTGATTTCCAAAAAAAACGTTTCCGGTGCAGCTTTCGGGGGTTTTGTAAAGAAAACAATCGACGCAAGAAAACGTCTCCGAGTCGCTGCCATTCATTTTCTCGGGCCGTGTTCTGATGGACAGGATGCAGTCCGGCTACAGATTTGCACCGTTGACCAAATACCACCGCGTCCACAACACTCCCATTCGAGTCCCGTTCAACATAAACAAACCGGACGGCCGAAGAAAAGGCTCCGGCAGACAATCCTGTAATGTTTATGCTACGTTACACCGGCTCATATATAATGCTGGATATTTAAAACACGCTGACCATGTTTCAGCTGCACACACACTGATCCTCAGTGTTCTGTATGCCACATATAGCACTTCAAATTGGAATTTGAAATATGCACGTGAAAGGCTGTGTTTATCCTCGACACGCTGCAGCTCACGGATTTCAATTCAACATGTAAGCCCTGCTGTCAACCTCAAGCAGTTTCTGGACATTTTTATTTGCTTTTGTAGCACTTTTACTCACTGTGGGCTCATTTTTCACGGCACTATAAAGTCCAGTACCTCTGTGGAATCAGCAAATCCACAGCTAGGAGGAGAGAGCACTCAGAAATGTCTCCTGTGAAGTATGATACAGTTAGGAGGCCATAAATCGTAGAAATATAAAAACTAAAGCTGGATATTTTTAGATTATTTGTTGAAGAAATGTATAAACAGAATGGTGTACATTTTTTTAAACAATGTTCCTGCTACTTTCATGTTTTGTTTGAATACTTGTGTCCCATCCACTCTGTGTAAACACCGCCTGCAGTTCAACCCAGTCCACATGAGTACTTTATGAATTTTTGTCACGTAATTGTAGGTTGCAGCTCAGTAACTAATAGCTTCTCTGTTGCGCACAGAAGCAGAGAATTTTTTATTTTTTACAGAATATAGTTAGAGCAAGCTGTTGATGTTTGGTTTGTTTTTAAATGACACATTTAAAAGAAAGTGATTTTGATGAAATCACGATTTTTAATTAAGCATAGATTTGACGAAGTTTTCAGATAAAACCAAAGTTTATACATGATTAGGTTTGAGCTGTTGAAAAGTTAAAAATCCACTAGCTTTATCTGTTTTTTTTTGTTTCTCTCTCTGACAAATATTATAATTTAGATGATTTTTTAAAAAACAACAGCCTTTAGGATTCAGAGCGGTGCATTAGTGGCACCGCTCTGGTTTGTATAAGTAAGAAAAAGAATATTCTCGGTTCATTTAACATTTCTTTTTTGTTTAGAGAAGACTTCAAAACCAAAGCTGCTAATGCAACTCCTTGTAAAAGCACGTCTTTCATTTGCACTTTGGTTGCATGAATTAAACAAACAAGACAAAGTGATTAAGCAGCGAGCTTTAGAGGTGCTGACAGGCTGATTTATGCGTCTTTCAGATGAAGCCTAGCCATGCCAGTTTCCACTTTTTATGCTAAGCTACGCCAACCAGCTGCAGGTTGGAGCCTCGTATTTACTGCACAGACATGGAACCGATTTTTTTTGTCCATTTGGCTCTTTGCATGAAAACAATGCAAATCATCAAATGGAGATGTTTCCAGTAGGCGTTGACCAACTATCAGATCTAACACATGGCCTTTTTTTCTGATTCGCTTTATCATTATTTTAAAGAAATTGATTCACGGTAAAATAAATCAATTAAAAAATGCACTACTTTGCTTCAATGCAATTCAATTTGATTGGTTAGACATCACATGCAATTGTGATTCTATAATTGTCCAAAATTACTAAAAACTGGTTCAGATTGCCTTGAAACAGACTCAAACCGACTTTGAAATGGTCCATTATGGGTTCAAATTTGCCAACAATGACTCACCATTTGTCTACAATGATAAAAATTTGTCTGAAGCATCTCAAAAATGATCCAAACATCTGTCCAGTTTGTCTAAAATGACTCCAATGCTGTCCTAAAGAATTCAATACTTGTCCAAAATGATGAAAACATCTCCAAACTGTTTCAAAAATGGTCCCCAAATGGTAGTGAAGGTCTTCTTGACAGCTAATAATTAGTCATTGTATCAGCATGAACAGAAACTATACTGGGGTTCCTGAGCCGTTTGTCTGCAGATTTGTTTAGTGCTTCTATAGGTTTTTCTATACGGCGTGTCCTTAGGTAAACAAACCCACTCCCCTCCATTTGTGCAAACCTTCGGTTTGTTTTTGATCCCACAATGAGCTCCGCAGACTCCAGGAAGGAAAAGGAAGGAAGAAGCCCAACAGGTGCGTGAGAACAGCTGGACCCAACCAAAGCTCAAGACTCGAATTAAATCACGCCGGCCTCTGAGCCCGGCCCAGAACAGAAGCTATCATCGTGGAGCCCAAATGCGATTAGTGTCCACTGGTAATCTAGAGCCTATTCATTCCTGCTTAGGGGAGGTGACACATTTGATTCAGAGGATTAGTCCACCTCTGCCGGCGGTGCAGGGGAGGCGAAATCAAAGGGCCCACGTTAGGGGCGCGCCGAGAAAAGGAAGGAACTCTGAGGAAGAAGACGAAGGAATATCAAAGAAACAGAAAAAGAGAGCAGGAGCCATGAGCCCAACACTCTTCCATAATTAAAGCAGACAGTTCCTTTGTGCAGCCATGTCATTAACATAACCCAGTATGCTGCAGGGGCTGCCGAGTTCCTCAGCTAGCGCCTTCAGAACATACATGATGAGAGGCTGTGGGACACGATGAGCCGTCTCATTCCATCGCATGATGAGTTTAACATTCAAAACTTTACCGACCGTAATTCCACGAGTCCAATTAACCTTTGGAGAAGCAGCTTTGCCAACAGCACACTGATTTAAAGCACATGAATTCTGCCAAAAGCACAAAGAAACACACACAGAAAAAAAAACAAGTCCCATCTCGGCGTCTATAAAGAAGCCACTGGAATTCAGCGGGTAATCTGGCATGCATACACACTGTCTATTTATCAACTCCCTCCAGTAAGTCGGGTGTTTTTACGACACAGTAGGAGACATTAAGGAGTTAGCGGTCGAGATCCGCCACACAGAACACAGAGGAATCATGTGACTCGCCGCGGGACGTCACATGTGGCTACGAGTCTGTTATCTGTGGCATCTGCAACCATTTTCTGCTGCCCGACGCCTTCGAAGATTTTCCTTCTTTTGCACAAAGAGTAGATGTTCTCTTTACAGTGCAGTTGCCGTGGAAGTGACACTCGAGGGGGAAGTGGGTTCAGAGAGCAGCCGAGCATACAAGCACCAGGGCAAAGAGTCAAACTGCCACCTCAGAGCGTTTTTTGATTCATAAAATCACCACAAAGCTCGTCTCAGTTGCAGTATTTCACTCTCTTGCACAACTTTGGCAACGAAATTTCCCTCACATCTCAATCTTCAAGTGCAAATATGTCAACAGCTGTTTTATGCTAGCCTTTAGCTTATTTATATCTCATATCATACTCATGTCTTACTGCTTTTCTGCTCTTTTAAGCACAGCATTTCTTATGTTATATCATCTGGCACAAGAATTTCCTTCGCGATTAGTGACGTTTTATCTTTTCTTCTCGCTATTTCAAAAAGCTCTCACCAAAAACAAAATATAACAGGAGAAAGATTATTTTTGCACTGTTTTTCAGCATAATCAGCCCAAACTTCAATGCGCTTGGTCCGCTGATGTTCAAACTTTGCAGAAGAAGGTTGCATCTTGAGCCTCCAGATGCTCCTTAACAGCGTGCACGACCTTCTCATCGATTTGAAAATTCAATAGAAGTCAGAAAGGTGAATGGAGCAACAGTTTACACAACATTTGGCTACTTTTTCCACCTGTGTTGAGTGTTTCTTTCTTTGGTTGCATCAAACATTTGAGTATTTCGGAACAGAAACAAAAGGTTTTATAATATAAAGGCAAACCCCAAAGTGGAAGTTCGGTTAAAGCTGAGAATTTTTTGAAGTTTCCAAACATTTCACAAATTCGTGTGCAGCTAAAAATGGCAAAATTCCTGTAAAACCCACTGCTGAGGCCGGCAGACAGTAGAGATAAAACCATCATCTTAAGTTCACACACACTAAGCCTTTGGACATTCAGGCCAGCAAGAACAAATCTGCACCATCGTTTGAACATCAAGCAGCCATTAAACTGCCATTTACCTGTTGGGCAAAATGAACAGTTGGGAAAACACCTCAGTTTCAGCTCTGTGTTTTTACAGTGTTGGTAATAAATACTGCAGGAGAGTATCGCGTGTTTGAAGTACTGACGCTCAAACACAGAGACTCCCGGAGCTGAGGCGCATCCATTTTTAAATGGGAGCTATGCGGCAGGGTATTTGGAGGGATAACCCATTGTTGTGTTCTGCGTTTGGCTTTGCCCTCTGCTCAGAAACAGAACACAGCAGGAGCAGAGGCCGGCTCAAAGCGGCACAAGAGCTTCCATCGATTCACATGTTTATTTACAGGACGACAGCTCTGACACTCAAGTTAGCGGGAATACTGGACATAGCTAAGCTAATCCACAGACTGTAAACCTCTGATCCTGACCTTAACAAACCTCACTGTAGGTCTAATATTAACCAAACCCCGAGATTAAACTCAGCGCTGACAGAATGGTCGCGTTATGTGGCACATTAGGTGGCTTTCCAATTCAGGAGGCGTGAAAGGTTTACAGGAACAACCTCAAATTTGGACCTTTAAGCCTTTCTGTTTCCATTGTTGTGTCAAATCTGACATCTTCAGCCACAATGTTGACACAGAATCCCCCAAAACAACAAAAAGCATCTGTAATTGCCCTTTTTTTTAGCATGTAGGAAACAGAACAATGGCGGTTTGTTATGCAAGTCTCCACAAAATTGTGTTTTTATACAACTAGACTGCATTCTCAAATACATTTAGGAGGAAATGCAACTTTCCATGCCAACAACCGGAATTTTCAACCTGTGAAGTGTTGGAAAGGCGTCCAGGAAAGATCGACCAAGTCTGTTAAGACGTAAGCGGGAAAGATGGAGGCAAAAAACAGCCTAATGTCATTAAAATGCCCATTTCTGACACAGGACGTCACTTTATGCGTTAGCGGAACGCCTTTTTCCAATTGGCGCGTCATTACATGTCATGCAGTTGCAATGAATAACGCCTCCCTGGTGCCCATCGTCAACCTTAACCATCTCACATGTCATCTAAATGTCTTAAAATGACACATGGAAGGCGTAAAAAGTGTAGAAATTACAGGAAAAAGTGTGTTTTTATTTGCATTTCCATGACATTACGCTACTGAAGCACCTACCCTGGTTTGGATCCTGTTTTCTTCTCCAGTTCTGACATTTTCCAGTAAATTGCTATTATCATCACACATCTGGGCCAGCAGGGATCTCCTCCACCTTTTAGTAGCTACATTAGCTGTTCACTGCAAAACTAAAAGTAATCACAACCATCTTAGTTACTTCTTCAGGCCAGTCTTTTGCAGCATGGTCCTCATCAAACCACGATCCTTTTCTGCACCTAACCAAGTGCTTTTGACGTCTAAACTGAACCAAACACTGACCAAACAGAGATAAAACTGAGTTGGAGTGAAATTCAAATGTGTAAAAATAGTCCAAGACAGGAATCAAACTCAAGTTCCCTCCAAATGAGGACTTTTGTTCCTCTTTCTAGGTACAAACTCGCAGCTCCACAGTCGTTCACACGAGGTGATAACGGAGTTCCGTTAAATCCGATGAGAACACTCTCAACTAGAGCTCCCTACTGGCCCGTAGGTATGGAAATGATTTGCGATGATAACAGCCATTTAATGAGCTCACAACATCCTTAACTGGTGCAGAATTTCAGGCTGCGATAAAGTTCCTGCAGTGGAAAACCAGCTATCATGGTCACCTGTCAGGAACATCATTCAAAACTAGAAGTGTCAAACCTGAGTTTTCCTTTTGCTTTGGGTGAAATGGATTGCAGATAAACACACACATTTGGAAGCAACGTCTTTCCTACAAACCAGTATGAATTCTATGGATTTTGGGATGCATTTACTGCACGATCAGACACCATTATACCTTCAGGTATTCATTGATGTTAGCAGGTAATATCTAAACAAATGTGAACAAAAGAAAAGAAGGGCTTAGTTTCAGGGTTGAGAAGGTTTGCAAGAATCACAACTTCAATGCAAAAGTAAACGAGAAAAGCACTCAGAGAGCGCAGTCCTCCTCCAAGGCTGCTCAGTCGTATCATTTCCAAAATTCTGTTAAAAACAAAAAATTCCACGCTAACGTGAAGCCATGAGTGACTCAGCTGTGACCAACAGTCACGTGACCGATATTCAGGAAGTTTTCGGCTGAACTGCAGGACAAACGTACGCCGATACTCAATTGACTTTTGAGAGTTTCCACATGTCCACATCTCTGGAACGACCGCAAAAAGGAACAGTTAACTCGTTGCGCTTCAGTGTCCCGCCCGCAGTACACTTTGAGATCTGCATAAGCAATTTGCTAAATGTCTGAAACTGCAAACGCGATTATACAAACATTATACGCCGATGGAAAGCTTAGATTCTCATGAATCCGCCGGTATAAACCACTTTCAGATGTGATTACCACAGCGGGTAATATAATCACATTTGTCCGACAAACAACGAATATCCGTCCATCCGTTCTCTGTACACGGCTTCAACGTACACAGCGCGACTCACATTTCCGGGTTCATTATTACACACAGATGAAAATATTCCACAAAAAACGGCCATAATCTAACCTTGGACATCCAGACGACACAAGCCAGTAAACTATTTTGTCCAAAACATGTCCTGAAGTCGGTATAAAATCCACAAATAGGTCGTTTTCGAGGAAATGCTCCTCACGATGCGTGTCCAATATTCCCTGTATTTCTCGTCATATTTTTATTTACAAATAGAATATTAGCGATTTTTTTGTACTGAAAATGGCTGGAATTGACTGCAGCTTAAAGGGCTACGAAACAAGATGTAAACACCTGATACAGTAAAAATCTGTTCTGATGAGCGATTCCTCGGAAAATTATCATGATCACCAATGAAACTACGATCTTTTTTTGTACAAATCTGACGTTGGAGATGTGGTATCAGTGACCTCAAAACTACTTCTCAGCTCCTCAACCGACTCCGGAGTTCAATTAAACAACAAAAATAAGATTCTACAGTCAGGAATCATGCTTTTTTTTTTTACATAAAGGCCAAGAAATAAGAGCAAAAGTGCAAGTGATATCGTCATAGGTACTGCAGCCTTCATTTCACGGAGCATCAGTCCGCTGGAAGGGTTGATATAGACATTACACTGTCACGGCAAACCCACTCCCACAGATCTCTGCGAGGCCTTTCAAGCCTCCTTCCACTTGTTCGCTCGCAGCTTGTTTTTCTCTGGCTCTTATTACGACTTTCCTCCACGGATTTTCCATTTTCTCAACATAAAAGTGCACAGTGGAGGTATATAATGTAAATCCTACAAGGTTTGCTGTCTTTTATTTTTTTGCATGTGCCGGCTATGGTCTCTGCAGATACAATTACACAGAGACAGGAAAGACGGAGGCTGAATGAAGCGTCAATGAGCCAAAAAAAGAAAAAAAACTTCCAAGAGCGTCAAAAGGCAAAAGCATGAGAGAGAGGGAGTGAAGTGTGAGCAAGAAAGAGTGAGTGGGAGGCAATAAAAGAGAGAAAGGAAGCAGATCACAGGACGGAGGCGCACAAAAAGGTGATTGATTCAAAGTGAAAAAGTCCTGATGTCACTTACAAACGAACTCCACCAGCTTCTCTGAAGGTTTCCGTCATCTGACGTCTTTTCCTATTAACACTCCAACATAAATTAGTCTTAATTACAGAATCTGAACTCCAAATTAAACCATGATTCTCTTCTGGGTCTGTAGAGAAGAAAAAGGGACTCATGAGGACGAAACAAAAGCAACAGTTGTTGTGTCTGTGTGGAAATATGACGCTCCACATGCAGGCAGAAGACGGTTATTTTAGTTTAGCATGAAGACCAGAGGCAGATTAACCCTCTGAGCCCCGCGTAGCTTCTGGGCTTCTGTTCCTTCTGTCACTGAGGGTTCATTTTTCACTACAGCATAAAGTCCTGCACCTCAGTGGAACTCTGTAAAAGCTGGACTGTATAGCAGGACTTAGAGCAGACACACCCTGGGCTGTAGCTCGGAGTTTTAAATCTGCCCCGCTGTTACGGTACAGCGTCCAGAACATTATGCACTTAACCACAACACTGCACCGCTCTACACTGCAGTCAAACCCTCATTAATCCTCTCCTCTGTCTTCGGCCGGATCTTGGATCGGGGAGGGTTTCCACCTTGAGGCCCGCCGATGTGAGGGGACTTTGTGCCGAGCAGAAGATCCACGCCGGGACGCCGGGAGATCTTCACAGATGTAGGTCAGAGCCGGCTGCAGATGAGATGGTGTTACGGTCGACTGTGGCCTTTTCCTTTTCGTGAGCGGCGCTGTGTTAAACAGGTGGTGATATGAAGAGCCATCAAAGTGACATAAATTCAGTAAGAGGTCCTCTACACAGAGGGCGTTTTAAGGAGAGCTGGAGAAAAGGCTTCCAGAGCTACGAGATTCTGGAGATTATTTACTTCCATTTGAGGGTAACGTGATATAGCTGCACAGAAAATACAATATTAGCTCGTACCTGTGTACGCTTTACTTTGGAAAAACAAGTAACAAGAAACTGCAGCAGAGAAATGCCAAACATATGCTCGAGGTAATTTTTATGAACTGTTTCCAGTGTTTGCTTCGGTATAAAGTTTCTGTGCTGGAGCCAAACAATTACCGTTAAACGTCTCCTTACTTCACTCCCGGAACAAAAAAATCCTGGAGTGCACGCTCCACCAGGAAGGTTTTGTCGGCGCACCAGTTGTTGTCCGTCAGCTGGAGCGTTTCAGAACGTTCAGTCCTGATAGGTGGGCAGGAGGGCGTTTTATTGACCCTCTGAATCCACCAGCAGGTCGGAAAGATGTGCCATCTTTAAGAATTTACACCATTTGTCAGAGTAAGACACTAAAACCTTACAGAACTCTCAGAAGCTGTGAGGTTTCACAGGTTTTTGATGGTCAAAGTCACATTACTTCACGTCTCGTTTAAAAATTCAGCAAAAATAAACCATTTGCTGCAGCAAGATTCTACAAAAAGCAAAAAATTATACGTTCACTGTCGTAACCATGAAGCTATTAGGGACTTCACTGAGACCAAAGGTGACATGAAGAAAAATTCAGGGACTTTCCAGCTGAACTGGGATGAACTGCAGGCTGTGTTTACACAGAGCGGATAGGAGGCAGGTATGGAAACTGGTTCAAAATGTAAACAGAAGACATTTCTGAGTTCTCTCTCCCTCCAGCCATGTTTGTTCTGTTTCCATCGAGGTGCAAGACTTCATACTGCAGTGAAAAACGAGCCCACAGCGAGTAAAAACAAGCAAAAAACACTTAGAGTTCAGAGGGTTAAACACGTATGATCTGTTAACTGACTCTGCACCTTCAGTTCAACTTTATTCCACTCTCCTGCAGCTCTTCTGCTCTGTATGGATCAATCAACCAAACTCACACTCAGGTAAACACAGAGGCCTCATTCACTTTTGTCCAGTGACAATTTCACTAAAGTTTCTTCAAACAAAAGTGTTGTGTTCTCAGTGTTGAGGAAAAGAGAGACAGAGAGTGTTACATTAAACACTGAAGCTTTGATATATAGATAAGAAACACATAGAAGGGATGTGTTTATGTGAAAATAAAGAAATGCTGCTTCAGGGTTTTTCCTGCATCTGGGAATTTTTGATGCAACAGATTCTAGCATCAAGGGAAAAACGAGTTAAAATGACAGCAAATGAGAATAAAAATAACAGTTCTGTTTTTTCCCCCCAACTATATACATTTTACTGTTCACATTTTTAATTTGTTTCTTTACTTTCCCCTTATTTGCTCGATGGAAACACATCCTGCAGTTCAACCCAGTCCAGATGTATGGAATTTTTTGTCACGTCTGTCGGTCACAGCTGAGCCTCAACTCGCTTTTCTTTAGCTTTTGATGGAATCTGTTTAGTCCACTGATATATTATGAGGGATTTTTAACTGAGCCGTGTAGAATAAAGTGATTTTTGATGAAATATCACTTTTTTTTTGCTTAGTTTTAGTAAAGTCACCCTCTACGGAATGTCAGAAAGTTGAAAATGTGAGGATTAATTCTGTTTTTGCAGTTCCATTAAAAGTTTAAATTTTGCCTATAAAAAAGAGAAGATGCATTTGAAACCTGCTGGTGTGTTTTGAGGTTAGACTATTTCATACAGAAGTTCTTGTTTTAGCCAGCACTAAATGACATTTTACAATTTTGCTGATGTTTTGTTAATTGACATTTTTGGAAATGAGAAATAACTGGAAAATAATGCACAGATTTCAGTCAAATAAGGAAACACGTACACATAAATCATGCTTCCTGCCGTGTAAATATGTCATAATCTTATTTTTCCAAGTGCTGGAAGACAAACAGCTGAAGCTAATACAAGTCTCACTGGTTTCTGTGATGAGCTGAGGTGAAGGGACAGTAACGAGAACACGTTCTCACTGCTGGGAGGCAAAACCAATATGAGTTTTTCCTGAAACACTCGTTTAACATCGTCGCAGAAAGGGCAGCTCTGCTTCGTCTGCTGCTGCTGGATGTGATTTATCCACCTGTCGGCTCCAGAGGTGACTGCGGAGAGTCTGAGGAGGAGGCAGGACAGGAGTTATTACCCCGCATGAAGCCACGTGAGCTGCCGTCCCGCCTCCTCTCCTCCGATGCTGAGGTCACCGTCGATCCATAAACTATTCCGAGAGCCACTGCTGGCTGACCCGGGGTCGCTCAGATCCTCAACTAATGATTCGGTTCTGACAGGAGATGGACACGGAGTCAAGGAAAGAGCTTCTGCGGCGGTGTTGTTCCAGAGCGGCCGACCTCCTTCAGCACCTCCTCATGAGTGGTGAGGTCAGGGCAGAGCTCCTCCCGGGACCAAGAACCGGTCAGGAACAGGAGAAGAACCAGAAGATTCTCAAGCACAGAGACGGAGATTTTACCAAATGTTACAGATACAGAATAATACCAGCATGTGGCATTAAATATCTGCTCAGATTTGACAGTAAACCTTGTAATTTGGACATTATTTAGTAGATTGTTCAATCTTTTACACTATATTTTATATTAATTATACTTCCTCTAAGCTTTTATTGTATTGTAGTGTAATGTGCTGCTGGATACCTCAATTTTATAGTCTTTTTTTTTTTTTTTTAAATAGTCTCTTGTAAATTCCCTTATTTTATTTATTTTCTTCTGTATTTCTTTGGCTTTAACCGGGACCCTCATGCGAACACGTGTGCTGGGATGACAAATAATCTTTTCATTTTTCACTGCAATATAAAGTCCCTTATCTCTACACAAACAAAACAATCATGGCTAGAAGTAGAGAGAACTAAAAAAAAAAAAAAGTCTTTTCTACAGTTAAGCAAAGTTAGAAAGCCATGAATCAATAATAAAGAAAAAAAATGTACTTCTTTGATTATTTATTTTAGAAAAATAGAAAAATCCTGGAATCATTTCCCAACTTGCCAGAGCTGTTATCAAAACTGGAAATAGTAACAGTGGGTCTCCGTGTTATCAATATTTTACTGTTTACATTTTGAATCTGCTTCCATGCTCGTCTCCTATCTGCTCACTCTAAACACTGCCTGCAGTTCATTCAACATCTTTTTAAAAGTCGTGTAATTTTTGGCACTTTTTGAGGAAAGCACGCCTTGCAAATGTTC
This sequence comes from Acanthochromis polyacanthus, assembly GCF_021347895.1. Classification (NCBI taxonomy): domain Eukaryota; kingdom Metazoa; phylum Chordata; class Actinopteri; family Pomacentridae; genus Acanthochromis; species Acanthochromis polyacanthus. The sequence continues at coordinate 4,703,235 of NC_067131.1, read as the reverse complement.
GAACAGGTTTTGGGATTCAGATTCCTCTTCATCGTCTCCTATCTGCTCTACGTAAACACATCCTGCAGTTCAGCCAAATAGTCAGAATTTTTGCCACATTATTATTGGTCACAGCAGAGTTGTTAACGGCCTGACGATTCTGTGAGGGACTGCAAAATTTTTGGTTTGTGACCAAATCTGGTTCTTTGAAATGGTTTATTTTTGGCTGATTTTTAAAGGAGGAACAAAGAATTGAGTGATTTTTGATGATTGTAAGTTCAGTTTACAAGGAAACATCACGACTACTCCAAGAAACGTCAGAAATATGAAAATCCAATGAGTCTTTCTGCTTTTATATTTGCTTCCAATGTCAAATGGTGTAATTTTGGCTGTTTTTAAAAAGAAAACAAGCCTCTCAAACCTGCCAGCTGGGTTTGGAGTTCAGAGAGTTCAGCTCTTCAACTTTGCTCATGTTTGGCTGCTGCCGTTTTGACATTTAACATTCGAGCAGATTGGCTTTGACAGAAAGCGCTTAGGAGTAAAATTGGAAGAAACTGGCACACAGAGCCTCCAAACTTTGCCCTAGTCACGAAACCCTGCTATTGTCATTCCTCGGATTCCCTTTAAAAATAGCTCGGAAGCCTTCCAAACACGAGTCTGCTGACAGCTTCATCGCTCACATCTGATTCTTCGGCGTTTTCAAAAGCAGAATTTGTATTTTTAAAAAAAGAAAAGCGTGGAAGGACTCAAAATAAACACAAGCAGAGTTATCACACTCTGCAGTAAACACACAGCAGCGTGGCGTTCCAGTTTCACAGCTGCTGGAAAACACTCGGGAGCAAAAGCTGCAGCTTGATGAATGCACGGCGGCCAAATGATCCCAGCTGATCTGGACCGGCTCTGACTCTGAGCTGAGTTCAAGCCGATTCCAAGCATCCCTGCTCGCCTCTCTTCACTCCCGAACCAGATAAGAACAAGGAGGAAACAGACGGCCATCGTACGGGCAGCAGGGAGGAAACTTCACCGCCTGACCTGCCAGATTCTCTTCTGTCTACATGAAGCGCTGCTGCTGCTGCTTTTCTCTGAAACTAGAGCAACAACAAAGCCGCCAGCCGCAGTCAGATACTGTAAAAGGTACGACGACCACTTCCTGCAGAGACGCAATACTCACTACTGTAACACACGTGTGAACACTTTGGGCGTTCATGCTGCAGTCACATCACAGAAAACACATTGTCCCATGAGCGCTCGGATCAGCGTTATCTCTCTGTTATCATGGGAAAGGTTCTGAGTGTAGAGTTTAACCGTCTGAACCCCAAAACCCACCGCAGCACGTTATCTTTTTTAAAATCACCAAAATTACACCATTTACCGCAGCAAGAAACTGTAAAAGCAGGAAAAATAGGAAGATCTTCAACTTATCGACAGTTCTTGGCCTAATAATGCGTGATGTTCAGTTTCATTTGGAAAATTAGCCACATCTTTGCCTCAAATTGTGATATTTCATGAAAGCAATTTTGAGATACATGTTTAATTTAAAAATACAGCAACCTATTTTTTTTTTTAAAAATCACAAAAAATACACCTTTTATCAGAGAAGGAAACTGTAAAAGCTGAAAAAATCATGAGATTTTCTACTTCTGGTCAGTTCTTTATCTAATCATGTGTAAAATTCAGTTTCATCTGGAAAATTAGCCAAACCTAAGGTTAAAATTGTGACATTGGGACAAAATCAGTTTGTTCTATGTCTCATTTAAAATGCGACAAATTATTTATTTAAAAAAAAAATCACTAAAATTACACCATTTATTGAAGAAAAAAATGTAAATGCGGCAACAATAGTGAAGTTTTTAACTTTTCAACAGTCTTTGACCTAATTAAATACAAGTTTTCATCAGGAAAGTTTTTAAGCACCCTTTCTAAGCTCAAAATTGGGATATTTCTACAAAATTGCTTCATTCAACATGCATCATGTAAAAAATAAACCAATTTATATTAGAAAAATCACCAAAAATACAACATTCATCAAAGCAGGAAACTGTAAAAGCAGCAAAAATCATGAGATTTTCAATTTGGTGACAGTTTTCCCCTTATTATGTGCGACTTTCCAGTTTCATCAAGAAAATGAGCTAAATCTAAGCCTAAAATTGTGATATTTCAAGAAAAATCACCACACTCTACATGTCTGATTTAAAAACACACCCATTTATATTTGGGAATTCACTAAAATTTCACCATTTATCAGAGCAGAAAACTGTAAAAGCAGAAAAAAATTGTGAAATTTTCAACTTTCTGATAGTTCTTGAACTAATCGTAGAATATTTTTGGTTTTATCCAGAAAAATAACCAAATTTAAGCATAAAACTGCGATATTTCAGAAAAAAATCACTTTCCTCGACATGTCTCACATTAAAAGAGGAAAAAAAACATCAAAAAACAACAGCTTGCTTTTAACAGATCTAGTAAAAAACTAAAAATTCTCCATTTGTCTGTGCAACAATGAAGCCATTCTGGAATCAGCTGCAACCAACAGTCTTTTGACAAAAATTCTGTGAATGTTCAGATGGACCGAGCTGAACGGCAGGCTGTGTTTACACCAGGCAGATGGGAGACAAGTATGGAAACAAATTTAAAATGCAAGAAATAAATGATCTACACCATGTTTATTTTCTGAACTGGAAACTCCTGTGGGAACCTGGGAAAATGCTGCACATGTTGATTCCATGTTTTATCTATTTCTGTAAAATGAATAACCACAGAAATTTTACTATTTATGCCATTTTTGCTGCACAAAATCCATTTCTGAGCTCGTTCTACTTCTACCCATGGCTGTGCTGTTTCCAGAAAAGTTTCAGGACTTCATTTTAGTGAGTAAAAGTTTGGCAGGAGCAACAAACGCCAGAGACTGCTTGGGGTTCAGAGGGTTAAGTTATGGAAAATCGACCAGGAAGGGCCCCTTTACATTTAGTTCCCATAGCAACAGGAGATAAATGACTCAGAGTTACACCACATGACCTATAAGGACCTGTGAGGTTTAACTTTTGCCACCGGTCCGTGCAAAAACCACAATCCCACCAAGAAACATCAATTACAGAATAACTAGTGTGCATTAGCAGCAGACTTGAAACCATAATTGAAGTTAAAAAAAACAAAAAAACACTGTACAACCTGGACAGGCGTGGCCTTTTACAGAAAATGTGATGCCTCCGAGGTGCTGCATAATGGATGGATCAACATATGAGCTACCATGTTTTGGTTGGATTGGGTGTCGCCAGCAGAGACACAATCCTCCTAGAGTAACTGTACGCTCACCTTTTGTACTTAGAGAACCGGAGAAGTGACAGCTATATGATCTGTGATCAAATCTGTGATAAAGTGGAAACACTTCCTGGAAGAAAGACGCCGCTTTTACTCTATTGGCTCAGAGGCCTGCATGTGATACGGCAGAAAGACAGCCAGCAACGTTTCCTGAAAGGTTATCTAAAGGTAGAGGAAATATATGGACTCACAGAACTGCCATAATAAAAGATAAATCTGCTATAAAAAAAAAAGAAAGATATGTGCAAATATAAAGTGGAAGTCTGTTTCTGAGTAATGTGAACAGACCAACAGACAAATGCACACCGACCATCACATAACCCTGCCGTGTTCCTTGGCAGAGGAAAAATCACCAAAATTACACTTTTGTTAGAAGTTGAAAGTGTTAAAGCAGAAATAATCATTGGAATTTTCAACTTTCTTGCAGTACTTGAGCAAAGTACCTTTAGAAAAGTTTACCAAATCTATCAACTTTTTTCTAGACACCTCATTTTCTTGAAAAAAAATTGCTTAAAAATAAGATGATTGCTCTAACCAAATTCTGCCAAAAACTAAAAATTCTACACTTCTTATTGCAACCGTGAAACCGTGAATGGCTAAGCTGTGACCAACAGTCACGTGACAAAACTTCAGGACATTTTCAGATGAACTGCAGGATGTGTTCCGCTTTTGAGTAATGTTACAGACAGACGTAAATTATTACTCCGTCGTTCCTTGGCAGAGTAATAATTTAATAGAAGCAATTAACAGGAGAATATGAAGCTGCCAGATGCAGAATGCTAAAGCGAGTCGTGGCTGTAATGCCTTCCAGAGAGCTTGAAATGTTCAAATGCAGGCAGTTATTCAAAGACAGAAGTCTACGACCACAACAGCCCCGGAGGACAGTCTGTGGTAGTTGGCACAAAGACATTTCTGTGAAAATTTGAGTTCGCAGAGCAGCCAGAAGACTTGTTCTGACAGCCTGATGCAACGACTCCTGCTGCATTGTAAGAGGCCTTTGTGCAGAATGATGATAAGCCTGAACCGCCTTTTTGTCACACTCGATGCTTTCAGCCCGACATATTGTTCATGTTAGGCAATTTATGTTTGCAGGAGGGGGTATGTTTGTTTTGTTTTTGCCCTGGCCAATCAGTAGCAAGCTGTGTATCTGCTGCGCTCACAATAGCAGCAAGTCGGAGCGGCTAATTTAGCGCTTTTCACCACAAGGAGTCATTTATGCAGCTAAACTACAATAATGTGGTGTAAAAAATTTGTTTTTAACACTGTGAAAATCTGGCAGCCAGAAGAAAATACATTAAATAACAGTAGAATACAGTAATGTTTAAAAACAGTGGAAAAAAATGGTAAAATAACGTTACATATCAGTAAAATTATGATCAATAATGAAATGTTCATTTAAATACAACAGAAATGTGTCATTTTATTGTCATGCATTGTAAAATAAAAAATACTACTTGCAAAAATACAGATTCTGGATACAATGTGTAGTTATTATTATTTACATTCAACATGCATTTTTGTGCTTTTTTACAGTGAAGTTACGAGTTATCTGCTACTTAGAAAACCTGTGAAGTAACGGTTTTAAAAATTGATTTAACATTTTTAGATCGCTAAGACACATATTCAATCTTGTAAATGACAGAAAAAATGTGTAAAACAATATTTTCCCAATGTTATGTGCAGATATTTATTTATTTATCCTATTTTTTTTTACAGTGATGTTAGTTATTGTCTGTAACTAACAAAACCAAAAAGATCTATAAGGTTTGGGTTTTTTTTTGCTTTTTGTTTTTAAAAAAATCATTTTTACATCCTAAGCACACTTTTTTTTCTTGGAAATAACAGCAAAAATGTGCAAAATGACAATATTTTTGCAAAATAAATACACTATAAATAGTGTAATTTTACATTACTGACAGTTTTCCTTGTTTCCTTTTTAGAGTTAACATGTTACATTACAATGTTTATTCTACAGTTCTACAATATCTGTGCTTTAATAAAACAGTGAAAATGTATGGCAATTTAAAAAAAAAAAATTTCTTTTTGCATGCATATTTTCTCATTAAATGAATACGTTTGTTACAGGCATTTAATGACAAATGCCTGTAACAAACCCCCAATATTTACCAGTAAACAAAATAGTGTAATTTTACAGTAAAATGTTGTAAAACAAATTACTGTTTCCAAAAATACAGATTTTAGATTTTTTTTGTTTCCATTATTTCACTGGTTCTCTGTAATTTAAAAGCATGGAAAAATCTGTAGAATAACGTAGTGAAGGATTTTACAAAAAAACAGACTTTTTTTGCGGTGTATTTTCCTGCTTAGAGTGCAGTCAACATCTTTCCGTTGGATATATTTCTTCTAAAACCACTTGTGCATCTGCGTTGATCCCATCAGAACTCGCTGCCCATTTTTCACAAACGTAATAAAAGCAGGCAGCTACACAGAGCGATGATGTCTCCATCTTTTAACTTGTCGATGTGTGATCTGTTGATTGGGTTTTCCCCCTATTTCAGAGGGAACGCAGTCATCAATCAGAGCAAACAACAGAGCGAATAGCTGAATGAATTGGAAATGTTGGTTGTGGTTGGGAGGTCTGGAAACAGGCTCGCTTGGTGTTTAATGCCCAGAAACAAGCACGCTCCCAAAACGGACATCTATAGGGAAAGTGACGCAGAGACGCCAGATCAAACGGGACAACTTCTAACGTAAGAACGAGTTACGAATGGTCTGGTCCTTGTGTTTTAGGCTTCCAGGAGAGACCACAATAGACTTTGGAGTGGAGTTTACGTTCACTGTAAATTGACTGACAACAGATGGAGGACGATGAAAGGATTACGGACGGCTTTTCACGATTTAAACCAGTATCGCTTTAATGCAACAAAGGACGTGTCTTGACAGAAAAGCCGATGTCCAAAGCCCGGCAGAAATTCTGTTCCAAAAACATACTTCAATCTGTCACAATAAATTTGTTTGATGCCTTTGTTCAACACTTCATGATTAGAAGGCTGCCAGGATGGATTCTCCTTTGAAAACAGGCTAATCTCCAACTCTTTTTTTCAAATTATTTCTGGTGTTTACAGGTAGTGCCATTGAAGAATATTCTGAAGTGACAATGACAGCTGGGCAAGGATGCAAGGGAAGACTAAGCTAAGCTAACAGTTTCCCCCTGCTTCCTGTCTCTATGGTCAGTTAAACTGGCCTTTTCCCCTTGTTTCTTGTCATTTTACAAAGCTATGGTAACTGTTTTTGTCTTTTCCCAGTCTTTATGCTAAGTCAAGCTAGTAGTTTTTCCTTACTTCTTGTCTCTATGCTAAGCTAAGCTAGCAGTTTCCCCGTTTGTAGTCTTTATGCTCCGCTACGTCATCAGCTTCCCTATGTTTCCAGTCTTTATGCTTAGCGAAAGTAGCAGTTTCCCTTTGTTCTCAGCCATTATGCCAATCTAAGCTAACAGTTTTCCCCTGTGTCCCGTCTTTATGCTAAGCAAAGCTAGTGGTGCACCACTGCTTCTATTCTTTGTGCTAAGCTAAGCTAACAGTTTGCCCCTGCACCATGTTTTTATGCAAAGTTAAACTAGTGTTCTCCCATTGTTTCTAGTCTTTATGCTAAGCTAAGCCAACAGATTGCCTGTTTCCTATCTTTGTGTTAAGGTAAATTAGCAGTGTCCCCTTGTTTCAAATCGTTATGCTAAGTTAAGCTAGCAATTTCCTCTTATTTCCAGTGCCAAGCTAAGCTATCAGTTTCCACTTGTTTCCAGTCTGTATGCAAAGCAAAAGCTAGCAGTTTCCCTTTGTTTTCATCTATTTTGTCAATCGAAGCTGACAATTTTCCCCTGTATCCCAGCTTTATGCTAAGCTAGTAGCTTCCCATTGTTTCCAGTCCTTATGCTAAGCTAAACTAAGCTATCAATGTGTCCTTGTTTGTATTCTTTATACGAAGCAAAAGCCAGCAGTTTCCCTTTGTTTTCATCTTTTATGCCAAGCTAAGAATTTTCCCCTGTATCCCATCATTATGCTAAGCTAAGCTAGTGAGTTCCCATTGTTTCCAGTCTTTATGTTAAACAAAAGTGGCAGCTTCCCTTTATTTTCAGCTAATATGGCAAGCTAAGCCAATTTTTCTCCGCGTCCCGTCTTTATGCTAAGCTAAGCTAGCAGTTTCCCATTGTTTCAAATCTTTATGCTAAGCTAAGTTAGCAGCTGCCCTGTTTGCAGCCTTTATGCTAAGCTTAGTCATCAGCTTCCCTTTGTTTCCAGCTTTTATGCTAAGCGAAAGCTAGCAGTTTTACTTTGTTTTCATCCATTATGCTAGGCTAAGCTAACAGTGTCTGTGAAAAGGACAACGCATCCGCTCAGCACATGTGTTCTCCCTCCAGAGAAGCCATCAAACCAGAGAGGGAATCTAAACCAGACCGAACACAATGGACAACCGAAGATGGATGAACCAGTGAGGGGGAGTCGAGGCGAGGAGGAGGGGGTGAGGTTGGCGCCGCAGCCAAACTCACTAAATCACCGGACTAATGTGCAGCAGGCTTGTCATCCGAGCATCTCACACATGTGGAGGAAAAAAAAAAATACAAAATGCCATGCCGAGCCTCCTGTACACAAAGCCACAAAAAAGCACAAGAAAGGGACGACAGCAGATCTCATCGAGTCGCTCCAGTGCAGAGAATCAATTAAATGCAGTTTGTTAATGGGAGCAGACAGAAGTACTTTGTATGGAAGACGAAAACAGGGGTTCACGCAAAGGTAAAAAGACCAGTCTTGAGACTCAGATGAAGAGGAGGTGACAGCAGTTTTCTGTTTGACAGAGCTTCAGGATAAGACAACATCTGTAGAACAAATCTTTCCACTTGTTTGTGTTTTTCCCCCTCATAAATATTGAAAGCAGGTAAACCAAAGGACAAGAGACGAAACTAAAGCCATTCTTCCATTTACAATTTCTGAGGGAGGAAAAAAGGTTTCCAGCAATATTCGTTTCATTAAGAGCTCCTCATCTCATGCACTTTTAGCGTAAGCGACGGGGGGCAAATTCACACTCCGTCCTCCCGCTGTGCTAAAAAACACTTCTGCAGTTTAACCAAAGCTGACGTGATGCTCTGGCACTGGACTGATGAGCTTTTCTCAGCCCTGATACCACATTTTTAGTAATTAAAAACAGAAAATAATTGAAAACTTACACTCCAACTCAAAACTTGCTGAAATGTCTTTATAAATCAATTAAAAGAGAACAAGTTTTCACTGATTTGTTAACGCTGATTCTCATAGCATTTAACCAATCAGATAATTGGACACAGAAGTGACTATAGATGAAGAAAGGCAGCTGCATTTGGAACAAAATGTTAAAATATTAGGGGAAATCGGCTAAAAAAGCAGCGGAACTCTAACAATTGCTGACTGTTGGATCCAATAATCGTCCAAATTGATAATCAGTGAGATGCATTTAAAGAACAGGACCAAAAACACAGAATTTACTGAACTAAAAAGACCAACTTTGGAAGATATCCTTTTGATCAGATGGAGTCGGATTGTTCCACTCTTTAGATAAAGACCACCTCTGGTGAAAATCGAGTTTTTCACATGGCTATATGGTGTTTTCTAACATGCTATGTTGAAATGAGCAGTCGGACGTCTTGAGTTCAACACAAGACTAAGATCGAGTTTTGAACTGATCACAATCGACACACATCGGTGCTTAACACTTGGTTTACATCTGTTTTTCCTGCAGAAACGTGGGGGAAAAAGTCACAAAAATGGTCATCAGACGTTCCTCTGAAGTGTAAGATTGCTATCTTACTGAACCCCCCCCCCACCCCTGAGCTGACTCTTGTTTGCTGGCCTTAGGTTAAAATAAAGTCTCTGTCATGGTGCTCCTTTACTAGTTAAAGTCCCATAATACAAGTCTTTATGCTAAGCTAAGCTAGTGGTCTCCCAAAGCAGTAGTTTAATGTTACAGGGATGACTTTCTGCCTTTTTTTTTTAGCCAACAACAGCAAAAAAAGACACACTGTAACTTGAAAAATGTGGCACAATTTTACTGCAAGTACAGCAGATTAGCCGATATTGCAGCTAAAGATGACGATATTCGATTAGAAAATGACAAAAGATAAACCGCTTAAAACGGACGTGTAAAACGCTAAGCCCATTCCTCACAAGGGATAAGGAGATGTTAACTGGGAGCGACACAATCAGCCATCGCAGCAGGAGATTGAGACTGATGCGAGGCGCAGAGGTTAGTTAAACGCTCGCAGACAATTTATCAGGCGGTCGACGAAAAGAATACAAACTGGAAGCTAAAGAGCGATAAAATGACGGACGGAGGCATAGGATGGTGGGGGGGAGTTATCCAACAAAATTTTAAAAAAAAAACCTTCCCGGGACAGGTTGTCAGAGGCCCGATTGTCAGCTCGATTCCCCACACAAACACTCCCCGGGGTCAGCATGTGGGGTGACAGACGCAGAGCGAGGGGGCCCGGCCTCTGTGGCAGCCTGGAGTTGATTTAGGATTTTTGAACGTCGGCCAAAATTCCTGAAGGAACACAGTAAGCGGGAGGGAGGAGGTGGTGGTGGAGGGGAGACGGTGGGCCATAAAAACCAGCCCAGAACTGGGGTATAAGAAGAATAAAAAAGAAAGAGGGAAGGGAGTGTGGTGAGTATGAAATATGTGTGTGTGTGAGAGCGCCGACATGCTGGTGTTGCTATGGTAAAGTCAGCTTCTGGGAATGAGGGAATGGGAGAATTCCAGATGGGAACGTTGGGGGTGCAGTGTGTGCAGGGAGACATGCGGCGGTTTACATGTGGAGGCACAAGGAGAATCCGAATGCAAAGGAACAGCGCAAAGGTAGAAAGAAAACGGGGAAGATCACAGTGAAAAGACAGTGAAACCAGAAGAACTGGACTTGGCTTTTCATTCATGTTTTGCAACACCCTCTTCCTGAGAATGAGTCACTCCTCGTCATGGGGTTAAGCCTCCTCTTATTTCTCTTGTTCAGCCACTAGAAAAGTTATTTCTTGTGCTAAAAAGATTCACAGCGTTCAGGGGATGACTTTTAAGTGATCGGAATCAGCACATGTCTATGCTCAATACGTTGTTTTCATCTGTTCTCGTGTGTAAATGTGGAGAAAAAAGGCACAAGAACAGTCATCAGATGTTACTCTGGAATGTTAGACGGCTATCTTGATTTAACTCTCATTTGTAGGCCTGAGATCAATAAGCCTCATTGTAGTCTCTGTCATCACACTCCTTCACTAGATTAATTCCCATTTTACACAGAAGCTAATTGCTACTGTATTAAAAAAATAAGAGCATTCAAAAACAGATCAAGACTTACAGGGTGTCATATGTAAAAAAATATAATGAATTTTGCGTGACGTTTAACGTGTAGCACAGAGTAGTTCTACAGTATTTCAGCTGGTGTGCAATGAGTGGGTAGAAGTGAGAGGCAGGAACTATGTAGATCTGCATATTCTAGAGCGCAATGGTACCAACTTAAAGCAGGGAATGATTATTTTCATGGAAATAGTCTCTAAATATGTGTGACAAACTGCACTGAAGGCTTAAAGTCTTGCTGTGATTTTCACACTAAAACAACAAAAGCAAAGCAGAGAGCTCTACAGCCTCCCACCCATATGTGTTTCACCTTAATCTGAGGCTAAGCAAACAGTGCTCCCCTGTCTTCATCCATCCATGTAAGCTCCTTTATAACCTGTTGGATAAGAGGGCAAACAATTTGTTGGAAAAGCTGCAAAACACCCTCTTCCTGAGAATGAGTCACTCCTTATCACGAGGTTAAGACTCCTCTTATTTTTCTTGTTCAGCCACTAGAAAAGTTTGCAAAAGATTTGTAAAATAAAAAACAGCTGCAGGTTTACTGTCCTGCACTGATTCTGTTTGTGATTTTGCTTCAATAAAATCAAGATGATGTTGAAGATCTGTGTATATACAGTGTGACATGTTCTATACAGGGAGTCCCTAAAGTCTGGACACACAGGAAATCTCTATTTTTTTATCTAGACAGATTAAATATGGATAAAAGAGGAAATAGTTGAACTGGTACTTCTCAGTAGACGTGAAGGATGGACATATGGAAAGATAGCAGATGAATTTAATCATCAAAGGAGGACTTCAAAGTGGCAAAGGCGGTTAAAAAGTTTAAAGAAACAGGTAGTGTCATGGACAAACCCTGTTCTGGACAACCAAATGGATCAGCCCAAACTAAAGAATTCATCATGGCTAAAATTCATGCTAGCACCCCCAAAAAATTTTTCCATATGTCCATTCTCCACTGAGAAGTATCAGTTCAACTTTCTTCTTTCTACAAAGCCTTATTTAATCTGTGAAGGAAAAAAAAATCATAGTTAATTAATTAGATTTCCTGTGTGTCCAGACTTTAAGGACACCCTGTAGAATTTGAATCTCCATGACACAAATTTGTAATTTTTGGTCATATAAATGGTTGACATGCTCCCATCTCCACAAATAATCACCACACAGCTTCACTGTATGTATATAAACCTAAAAAATATTGCACATATATTTACTGTTGTATTCACAGTTATTTTCCGTATTGCGTGCATGTTTATGGCACCCTAAGTAGCTAATATTTCAGTCCACAACATCAGCAGAGATGGACGTCGTGAACAGTCAAGTGCAGGAAAAATGACGTCTTTTCTTGGCGTTTTCTCTTTTCTATTAAATCCGTTCAGAGTTTGGAAAACCTCCCCAGACTCAACAATCAAATCCTCGGCGCTGTTTCAAACTGGGTGTGACTGAGCTCAGATCAGTTTGCATTTTAACAATAATCTTTTGCTGGACCGGTATTCATGGTTCTGTTTCAGGTCCCATCATACATTCACTGTCTTTATGCAAGACTGTGATCCACGGTGGATAAAACACCAAGCAGAGGTAGTGGCAGTGTTTAGAAGACAGAGAGAGGTCCTCACCAGCTAGCAGGGCCTGGGCCTGAGCTCTGGGCCTCAGGTGTGCCCTTATGTCTAATACTCAAGTGGATGTGCAATCACTGTGAGCTCCAGCGGTGCGCTGCATCGCAATCATCACAGAGGGAAAAATGTATTTTTAGAAAATAGGCAGAGAAAAATAGTTGCTTATTAGCTGGAGGTTCATGTGCACCAAATTTTACATCAAGTCTATTAACCTGCTGAACCCAAGCGGTTTGTTCCCGTCACATTTTTACCCGCCGGGGGCTGAATTCTCACTGCAATCTAAAGTCCTGAGCCTCTATGGAAACAGCACAACCACAGCTGGGAGCAGAGGGAAAAAGTGCAGAATGACAGTTACAAATCCATAAATCCTTAACATGAGGGAAAAAAATGAACTGAACTTCTTCATTTTTGTACATATGTTGGAGAAAAAAAATTGAAATAAACATTTACAAAATTTTTCAAAATGCTCTCAGGTGTTACCAGCACTGGAAACAGAGACAGTGGCCCTACATAACAGATATTTACCTCTTACATTTTTTATTCGTTTCCATACTTGTCTCGTATCTGTTCCATGTAAACACTGCCTGCATCTCAACCCAGTTCAACTGAAAAGTCACAAGACTGCAAGACTGTTTGTCGGCCATGTCTGACTCACTAACTGCTTTCTGGTTGTCCTGATAAGAGCACACCGTTTTGCTTTTTCCAGAGTCAGGTCAGCGTAAAGGCTTTGAAGCTATCGGTACTGGCACATATCGATGCTCAATACTCTGTTTACATCTGTTTTTACACAGAAACAGACAAAAAAAGCTGCAACAACACCAATCAGATGTTTCTCTGGGATGTATTATCACCATCTCAACTAAACTGACTTCATTTATCACATATTTGCTGGTCGGGAGTCAATAAACTCAATAGAGGTCTCTGTCACAGTGCTCCTTTACCAGCTAAAATTATGTTTTAAGTTTAGATTTAGGGAATTTTCAAGGATAAACTAAAGGTCACACATGATTAGTTCACTGGCTATTAGAAAGTGGAAAATCCTATGTTTTTTTCTGTTTTTGCAGCTTCTGGCTCTGATAAATGTGCAATTTCAGCAATTTTTAAAAAGATAACATGTTTTTCAAACCCAACAGCCAGTATTATCACCATCTTACCTAAATTTACTTAATTTATCACTTATTTGCTGGCCTGGACTCAATAAACCCAATAAACATCTCTGTCACAGCGCTCCTTTACCAGCTAAATTCCCATAAAATTAAGCTTTACGCTTAGATTTGGGGAATTTTCCAGAATAAACTGAATATCACACATAATTAATTTACCGGCTATAAGAAAGTGGAAAATTTCACAATTACTCCTGTTTTTGTAGTTTCTGGCTATATTTAATAGTGTAATTTTAACAATTTCTAAAAACAGATAATGTCTCTCAAATCCACTGGCCAGTATTATCGCCATCTTAACTAAATTTACCGAATTAATCACTTATTTGCTGGCCTGGAGTCAATAACCTCGCTGTCACGGCGCTCCTTTACTAGATGAATTTCCATAAAACTAAGATTAAAATTTAGACTTGTAGAATTTTCCAACATAAACTGAATATCACACATGATCAGTTCACTGGCTATCATAAAGTGGAAAATGTCATGATTTATTCCGTTTTTTGTAGCTTCTGGCTCTAATAAATAGTGTAATTTTAGCGATTTTTTTTTTTAAACGATAACATCCCTTTTAAATGCATCGTCGGGTGTGGGGTTCAGAGAGTTCATTCTTGGATTAGTTTTCCTTCATGCTAGGTTTTTCTGTAGGTCTCTTTAAAATATGGTCCAATTTCCTCCACTCAGAGGTCAGGATCAGGATTCAGCAAAAAACAAGTTACTGCGGTGAAATCGGCTAAATTTGGAAATGGAACTCCACCATTGGAAATGACAAACACTAATTAATTTCAGGGCGACATTCCTGAACACGTATTTTGTTTTTGCAGACTCATGATAAACAGCGGCTCTGTTTGCAGACGTCCAGCTCTCTGGTCGACCTCCAGGATGCTGTCAGATGTGGTTTCAGTCCTGCACACTTAACATATGCGACTGTATGTTACTTCCCTAATGAAGATCATAAATATATCAAGTCCTGAAACCCAAACCCTGACCCTGAACACAGACGCATAAATCGAGAGCAAATCTCAGAACACTGGTGCTTTTAATTCAGCCTGTGGTTTATAAGCTCATATTTTTACACCCTGTGTTGGTTTCTGGCTCAGCCTGGTCTTCCAAGGATCCTTCAGCTCCTGGCTGAGTGTTGAAATAGGAACTGACTTGGCGAGTGTTTCAACTGAGCCTCCCCCTCCCATCCACACCCTTTTTTTCTTCCTCTTTATCAGCATGTTCTATTTATAGCACCTTTACTGCAGCGGCACAGCTTAGTACAGTATGTTATACAAAGCACAAGCCTCGCCACGTCCCCAGGCATGCCTCTGCAGTCGTCTCCCACTGCTGGATGCACAAGTGCTCGGACAGCGTCGGAACTATCCAGACAGGAGGTAGCATACACAATGAACTCACCCAGACAAAGACAGAGGGACACACAGACGGCCACACAGCAACACGCAAACACACCGAGGGATACAAACAGACAAGGACACACACATAGAAAGCAACATAAACACAAACTGGCATGAATGAGGATGCACAAACTAAAGATTCACCTTGAATACACCGTCGTATGGGTTATATTTAAAAGGAAAACTGCATTAAGTTGAGCTAACACCTAAAAACAAGCAGCTGGACGCAGCTGTCTTCAGATTAAATCAATGTCAGCTTGCTTTCGTTTAAAAAAAATTGGTAAAATTATGACAGTTATCAGAGCCATAAACTATCAAAACAGAAAAAAATAGCTTTAAAACAGCTTTCTGTGTGGAAAAACAGCCAAAACTAAGATGAAAACTGCAATATTTCATCAAAATCACTTTATTCTACATGCTTCATTGAGAAATTTACCAGACAGGAACACACAAACACATGAAGAAATTGATATAAACACAAAATGGACTGAATAAGGGCGGTAAACTAAAGATTCACCTTGAACACACCACCGTACGTGTTAGAATTAAAAGGAAAATTGCACTAAGTTCTCAATCAATCAGCTGTTTGCATATGAAAGTAAGCTCAGGTGATATTTTCAGCTCATATTAGGTCATTTACTGGCTGCAGCCTCTAAAACTAAGAGAAAAATGTGCTGTTTTTGCAGCTTTCTCTGATAAAACTGAGCATCTTTAGGCTTGGTTGGACAAAACAAGGAAGTGGGATCTGGAGATTTATCATCAATTCAGTAAAACAGCCCAAACCACCAGCGGAGGGATGAACTGTGTGCACTTTTCATTTGAGATATCAGAAAAGATGTTTGTGTGGAACGACAAACGTCTCTGCATCCCGGTGAAATCTCCCAGGGTTGTTCTAATTACCCGCTGCTGATTCGTCCTCTAGATTACATCTGAACTCGTCTTTGCTCTCCACTGCTCGGCTCAAAGACGAACTCGCAAATTAAGGCGGCGACTTACGACGCAGGAGGAACAGTGGAGCTGTGGAGCAACCAGAAGCTGGATGAGGAGAGGTCACGTTACCAACGGCATCGATCTGAGCTCAGCAGCTTTGCTCAGCATGCAAACGGAGGTTAAAGGTCGAGGCTGAGGCGGCAGGTTTCCTCAGTACACGAGCACATCATTCTTTACCAGCAATAACAGCATAACAATGCAGTTATGGCTCCACGATGCATCATTTCAGCTTTAACTTTGAAAAACAAACGTTGCAAGGGCTTCTTTTTCCACCACTCATCTAAAAAGCAGACTTTGTCCACATGTGCACAGCAAAAATGAGCAAAAACAGTAAGTAAAACGCTGAAAAAAGAACATTTGGTGCAAAAAACCGATAAACATAATGTTGATCACAAGTCCACACATAATTATCCACACATAATTGAGTGTGATCATGAATTTAAAATACTCAACACTCAGGTTTCAGCTTGGTAAATGTGACATTAGAATGCCTCATTTCATTTCTTTTGGCCTAACATTTGGTTTAACACCTGTCTGAGCGGCAGTAACGGTAAAGTGTGGAGACCGGAGGTTTCTCTGTGCACGGCCGGTTAGCTTAGCTTCACATCGGTATACTGCAGAGGCTGTTGATGAGGAGGCATTTTGGGTGCAGTTTTGTTCATATTTTGCCACCAGGAGACGCTCTGAAATTAGGAAAAGATGATTTTGAATCATATTTTAATGCAAAAATTCGCACATTAGCATCCATGTAACACATTTCTCCATTTCATGAAATGTGCAAGTGCAATTTAACTGTTTTGCCTCTAAAATCAATGAATAAATATGATAATCATGATTTAAACATAAATCATTAGGATTACTAGTGGGGCCATATTTGTGCAGGCTTTAATCAGCTGGATGGAAATTTTTTGGCTCCGTGATGACAGATTTCAACCAAAAACAGACCTTTGATTCTATAATCATTGCCTCTAAATGAGTGTTTGTTCGTGTAAATCAGCACCACAAAACTCTGAATGACAAGTGCAAAGCCAGATGTGAATGAATTCCAAAGCAAAGCACCATTTCTGATGTGTTACACACATTAGAAAGGCCCCACTTTGCTTTTTTGTTTGTTTTTGGACACTGCAAATCACCCCAGTTATTCTCCAAATGAAAATTCACAGAAAATTTCTGCCATTGTGCAGGCGTACGTGCGACATTATCCGCTTTTAAACTTTCACTCAACACCTTAAATACATCTAGATCCGCTTAGCTGATCAGTTTACAGAGGATTCAGCCATGCAAAGCAGCCTTAAAATATTCAAATAAATGAATTAAAGAGGAGAACCGTGCGTCCGGCAGTCTGACTAACAGCCGGATAGTCAACAAAGTCTCACAAACACAGCGGAGGTGTGTCTAACCAGCGCTGGCAGTGTTTCTGCTAAACTAACCTTGACAGACTTGGATGAGGTTCCACAATGGAGCCGCTTTGCCAAAAGGCACGTGGGCAATTTACGTAATCGAGATAACACCTCAGCTGGCAGCGGAAACGGAGATCAAATAAAACAAAACCAAAAAGAAAAAAAAAGGCAAGTGAGTCATAACAAAAAGCAGCGAGACTTTCCGTTAGAATTTAACACGAGCCATACATCCAAGCTTATTACAGGTTTTTATTAATGATAATCAAGCTAAAGCTTCGACCGAGGTGTGAATTTTATCCAATTTTTTTGCTGCAAAATGTCTCTCAGCTCGGCCTCGGAGGGAAAAAACACCTTGATAAGGCTTTAGGTAGCGGTGGCGTGTCCGAACCGGCCCTCCAGCTTATAGGAGAGCGTCTTTAATGAGAAGGTGCAGAACGTGGTTCAGTGATCTGGAACCGGTTCAAAGGCAGCACAAAAGGTAGGCTGATGCAATCCTGTGCCCATCCCCCGTACCTGCTGCAAAGCTTATGGGGGAATATACCGTACGTGTTAGTGCATGCTGCATGCATGCATAGGGGACGGGCTTCTTTTGTGTTTTTGTCTGCATGCGTGTTTAGTGTATCTGCACGTTTTTAGTCTTCTGTAATTCCCTCCAGAGAGCTGAACAGTTGAGCCCATCTGGAGCTGAAACTCTGTCCGCTGCATGTAGTGAGACGTTTAATGCTCTTCCCCCTCAGCTCAGCCTTTTATTGGAGTCCTCCAGAGTTCACGTCGTTTGTGCGGCAGAAGCGAGTCGGGGAAGACTGGAATATTTGCGGGTGGACAACAAAGGCGCTGGAATGCCCTTCTCTAAACTGGTTAACGCTGCCCACCAGTCCCAGACCACTTCTGCCCACTTACAGTTTCTGTTCTTTGTGTCTTTGTTTTTTTTTGTTTGTTTCCCTCCTCTGTGTCTTAAAACCCCTCCAGGAATCAGAAGTCTGGTCTCGATTATGGAAATGTCGTCCATATCCAGAGCTTTGTAACTGTGTTCACAGCAATTTGGACATAATAAAAACATGCTGACTGCAGATATGTTGGCTTTTGTTTCAGAGAGGAGTCCTTTGAAATTAACCCTGTGAGAACCAAAACCCCACGGCGGTTTGTTTTCTTTTTTAAAAAATAGATTAGGCAATTTTTCAGAGGCAGAAACTGTTAAAATTGAAAAAAAAAAAAGTCGGATTTTCACCTTTAACTTAGGGTTGCATTGGGAAAAGTGTCCAAATCTAAGCTTAGGAGTCACAATATTTCATGAAAATCACTTCATTCTGCGTGTATTTTTCATTTTTTGCCAATAAATGACGTAGTTCCACAAGATTCTGTAAAAAAATAAAAATTCTGCACTTCTCGGAGCAATTAAAAAGCGTGTGACCAAGAGTGACTGAACAAAACATCAAGAGGCTTGTCTGATGAACTGCAGGCCGTGTTTACAGAGAGCAAATGAAATTAGCAGGAAAATAAAACGCAGTTGACTGATTAAATAAATGCAGCATGGCTCAGAACAGGTGAACAGAGGAGCAGCACACATTCAGCATCGCGAAACATTTTTATAGAGGTGATGTTTGGAGTTTAATGGATTGTAGAAGCCGTAAAAACGCGAAATGGTCAAGTCAAATAGTCTGTTTACTGCATGTGGAGCTGCCATTTTGTTCCCTAAAATTTGCTGTTGATTATATATTTTTTAAAAATTTTTGTAAAACAAATAACAATAACTTATTAAACTTAAACTTGCAGCTCGGCCGGACTGTCCTCAGCCGGAGGTGAAAGACGCTGTGAGGTCTCCATGCGTACACGTTATCTCTAATCCTATAGAGGGTGGGAGCGACAGCAAACACAGGCGGCTTTAAACAGAGAATAAAGGTCTGTCTGGTGTGGCTCGGCACGATGAACCCGTTCTCAGCAGCAGCAGGACTGGATGTTTCTTCTGTAAGGCAGCGGGGGGGCTCCAGCAGGAAACCAGTGTTCGTTCGTATCACTCCCCGCTGCACCTGTTGGGCGCCTCAACCGCCGACGGAAAGATTAGGCGGGGGGAGGAGACGTTCGGGGGGGAGAAAGAGGGACAAAATGTAGGTTAAGAACTTGTTGAACTAACCTCGCCGGCCGACGTACGGTGACCGATTATCCCGCTGCACTGGTAAATAATGCAGAGGGTACAGAGGGACACAATGCACACAAAGACGGGGCATCACGGAGGCATGAGAACAGCACAGTGACAGGCATTTATCACATATTATTCAGCAGAAATTAACTCCAGAACTGCACAAAAAGGATTTTTAGGCGCTCTCTGCTTCTGATTGCACTTAAAGTCGTCGTATGTGTGACATTTGTTGGGCAACGTAACCAAACCTAACCTTTAAACTGTGATATTTCATCAAAATCATTTTATTCTACATGTCTGATTTTTAAATAAATGGCAAAAATAAACTATTTGCGCTGACTAGAATCTGTAAAAATACAGAAAATGAAGCTGAACCAAATCTAAGCTTAAAATCGTGATAATGCATCAAAATCACTTTATTCCATGTTATTTTTTTTAAAAAAATGCCAGTTTGCCACAAACAGATTCTGTAAAAAACAAAAAAAAAATATCATGAGTGATTCAGATATAACAAATAAAATCAAATTTCTGTCATTTTGTGTCTGATTTTTGTTGTTTTCTCTCGTTTCTGTCTTGTTTTTGTCGTTTA
Organism: Acanthochromis polyacanthus; assembly: GCF_021347895.1. Lineage (NCBI taxonomy): Eukaryota > Metazoa > Chordata > Actinopteri > Pomacentridae > Acanthochromis > Acanthochromis polyacanthus. The sequence continues at coordinate 4,683,323 of NC_067131.1, read as the reverse complement.
CATCAAACAACGTTCCTAAAGAATGGGTAGAGCAAAGCCATGTCCTCTCTTCTATTTTTCATATTTTCATCACGTTGTCAGCCTTCATTGAATGTCTGACTCCACCTCATATTATCAGGATCAGACTAATTCTTTGGACTGTTATAAAATCAGTCGGTTTGCTGCTGTGTTGGACGGAGCTGCAGTAAAGCTCCGTATCAGGGCTCCAGACTAACGTTTTTTCCTAGGAGCACAGTGGACCCTAACTTGAAATTTTAGGAGCGCAGGCAGAAAATTTAGGGGCGCACACCAAAATCGACTTGCAAAGTAAATATTCACATTTCCTCTCATTTTCACTGTATTACTGATAAATACTTGCGCAATAAATGCAGAAACTATATTTTCAATTCACATTTTATTGGGCAGCAGTTGACACAACATAACAAGAAAAGCACTCAAAGTGCAGTACTCCAAGACTGCTCAGTTTATGTATCATTTCTGGCAGATTAAATCTTTAATAAAAATGACCTTGTGCTGGGTACAGGCATGTGTTATGCATGTGCACGTTATGCATTTACACCGAATCACGTGTAAATGACTCTTATAAAGGTCTGCTGATCAGTTCATCAATTTTGGCAAGCCTTTGTTTTGCTAGTGTTAAAATAACCGTTCCCTCCAGGCTTTTATTTTGAAGGCGTATTTTTAATGCGACGGGCTTTTATTTGGTGACCAATTCAGCGCACAGGAAGTGGTTCTCTAAGAAGAGGTTTCTTGACATGACGAGGGCGCTGCCGAAAAGTCAGAAAATTCACATAAAGATAAAAGAAAACGGTTATGTGGTGTTGCTGTCTAACAAAAGATGTGTCTAAACTTAGAAGCAGCTGGAATGGAGACAAGAGGGAAGGACAGGAAGGTGAATTTGTGTTCAAAATAAGACTGAACGTAAATAAAGGCTTTGTGAAACATCAGGAGCTTCACCGTCATTCGCCCCATGCTCTCACACACATTAGCCCGCCTTCTTCTTCTTTGGTGTTCATCTCCTTCCTTCTTCTTTTGGAGTTAATGTCGGTTGGCAAACAGCTCATTTGCACATTACTGTCTACTGGGCTGAAGTGTGGAGCAGAAGTTTGTAAGCAACAAAAAAATATGCAATAGTAATTTACAAAGTCGGTAAATTTACTGGTCGCACATGCGCGAGTAGATGAAAAATTTACTCGCACTCACATAAATCTTGGTCGCAAAATGCGACCGTTTAGCCCTGTGTATAACGAGCATTTTGAGAATCTGTACTAAATGTCCTCAGTGTTCCTTTATCTTATGTATTAAAATGTCAAAACTAGCTGTGGCTGCTGTCGGGGGAAACGAGAGCTCCTAGAGAAAGCTGTGAACTCAGAAAAATGTGTCCAGTCTGGTTTGCTAAAAGAACCGATTCATTGTTGGTGTGAAACCGGATCGCTCTCGATACAATCAGATCTGTTTCACACCATGAGCTACAGTCAGACGTCTGACAGGAGCTGCTGTAGCTGGCAAGAAATCAAAGACTTCCAGAGATATTCCACTGAAGGATCTGAGCTACCAGCGATTAGTCAGAGCCGCCTGTTCTGTGCGCTTTAAAATCAATGTCTTCAGCAAACTCTTATGTAATTGTGGGAACATTTTGTAATCAACATACTATTTTAAATAATTATTCTTATTATACGCGAAACACGTGTCCCACAACACGTTAGCATAACCTGTTGATGATGTTTTTGTCATTCTGGGTGGAGTTTTCATTTTTTGTGTCTTGTTTTTCTCGTCTTGCTATTGTCGTTTTGTGTCCAATTTTTAGCTTTTGTGTCTAGTTTTTGTTGTTTGCTGTTTCGTTTCTGTCATTTTGAGTCTTGTTTTTGTCATTTTGTGTCTGGTTTTTGTCGTTTGCTGTTTCGTTTCTGTCATTTTGAGTCTTGTTTTTGTCATTTTGTGTCTGGTTTTTGTCGTTTTCTGTTTCGTTTCTATCATTTTGGGTCTTGGTTTTGTCATTTTGTGTCTAGTTTTGTCGTTTTCTGGTTCGTTTCTGTCATTTTGAGTCTTGTTTTTATCATTTTGTGTCTAGTTTTTGTTTTCTGTTTCGTTTCTGTCATTGTGAGTCTTGTTTTTGTCATTTTTTGTCTAGTTTTTGTCGTTTTCTGGTTCGTTTCTGTCATTCTGAGTCTTGTTTTTGTCATTTTTTGTCTAATTTTTGTCGTTTTCTGGTTCGTTTCTGTCATTCTGGGTCTTGTTTTTGTCATTTTGTGTCTAGTTTTTGTTGTTTTGTTTCGCTTCTGTCATTTTTGGTCTTGCTTTTTTCATTTTGTGTTTAGTTTTTGTCGTTTTCTGGTTCGTTTCTGTCATTTTGAGTCTTGTTTTTATCATTTTGTGTCTAGTTTTTGTTTTCTGTTTCGCTTCTGTCATTGTGAGTCTTGTTTTTGTCATTTTTTGTCTAGTTTTTGTCGTTTTCTGGTTCGTTTGTCATTTTGAGTCTTGTTTTTGTCATTTTGTGTCTAGTTTTTGTCGTTTTGCTTCCATAACGCGCCTTATTTGATATTTAGTGGAAAGAGAACGTCCAAAACACACATTTAGGTGTTTATTTTACAGAGGTTTGTGTATTTGGGTGTATAGATTCCAGTTATATCATATATATATATATATCTGTAAAGGTTGTTTCCTTGAAAGAAAACTTCACTTCAGAACTTTCCAGTTTTATTTCTATCCATCTATATTACAGAGTTTGTTCGTTCATACATCATTCACAGCCTGATTTATGGAATATTTCACTCCTGAAAACATGCTGAAAATCGATTTTTTTTCCACACTGTTGACAGTAGATTCTGATTTATGGAAGGATATAAAGAGAGACATTTAAATTCCTCTCAATAAAAAGCTTCATGTCGACAAAATACAAACAAGAGTTATGAAGCTGGTTTCATCCAGTGCTCAGATTTCTCTATATCTATGCAAATGAGTGCATAGATAACACCTCATTTGCATATTTAAACAACAAAAAAATGCCTGTCATATGTAAGTAATCAGCAGGAGAAGCCTCACAGGATGAATTTTATCTCATTCACCTGCAGCTTCTTCCCTTTTTCCAGGAAATAATCGTCACAATAATCCCCTCCTGGCTTCATTTTCTCTCTATTCTCACCTCGATGTGTTCTCGTCATGTGAAAGTGAAAGAAATACTACTGCTTTAAATTAATCTTTTTCCAAGGCCTCAAAGATATAATGAATGTAAACAAGCATTTAATTCAATTTCATGCAACCTTGAAGCGCTCAGAACACGATCAAATGCAACGCTCCAGAGAGGAAATGGAATAAGTTCTATTTAAAATGATGTATGATGCAGCAAACAGCAGCCGTGGAACCATTATTTAACGGCTTAACTGCATGTCATCTTTAAATATGAAGAATCGGGGAACAGAAACAGACCAGAACACTCTGTAGTGTCTTTATAAAAGCCAGGAAGGACAGTTTAAACGCAGTAAGAGGCGTTGAGCAGCTTGTAGCTACTACACAGGAGTGAGTTTTGTGCCGTGTCTCAGTACAGCAGAGCCTTCATTGACTCTCACTGCATGAAAAGACGTTCAATACAACACACAAGATACCAAGTCGGCTGCACCATATACCACTTCAGCATCGACTCTACAATTTGTGCAATGTGAAAAAGCTCTAATTCACTCCAACACATCATGCTGCAGCCTGTTTTTGCAAGAAAATAGAAGAAAATTTGCCTCTTTCTTACTTTGTAGGACTAAATTCTGTCATTTACTTCGATCTGAGACTTTTGGGAGGTACGGGGCTGTTTTATTTTAACTTTATCTGCTAGAAACTGGGTTTGCTTCCATGCTGGCAGCACATCTGTGCAGAAAAATGAGAAAAGAACAGCAGAAGACAGGGCAAAAGGTAGATCTGGTTGCAAAAAGAGACACAGGATTAGTTGTACGTCTTCTCGCTTGTGTTGAGGAATGCAGAGTTTTTCAGTTTTGTACAGAATCTGGTGCATATTTTAAAATGACACGTCTAAAATAAGCTGAATTAGACTAAATATCACAATTGTAAGCTTAGATTTGGTTGATTTTTAATGGAATCGTTCATCAAACATGAGTCGATCGATGAAAAATCCAATTTTTGTGTTTCTACAGTTTTCTGGCTCTGATAAATTGTATAATTTTGGTGATTTTTTAAAAAATACAACATGAATTTTAAACCTTTCAGCAAGTTGAGCACCTTCATACCTCCACTGCTGCTTTTTGGTGCTCGATGCAAAAACAAACTTGTCTTTTCCTGTGACTCATCTACAAGAGAAATCACTTACTACTCATTTATCACTAGTTTAAAGCTTCTTGGATGTGCAGTTTCGTCTCTAATTTGATTTACAAGAAACCGAGTTTGTTTCCAAACTGGAGAAAACACCGCAAAAAGCAAGATCTGACCGCAGAAAGAAGCTGCTTCAGTGACAGAAAGAGTGATGCTGATGAGAAACAGCCTCTCCGTTCAGCAGTTTTTGCACGAGGAAACGCGGCTAATTTGTTTGACCGTTTAAATCGTCACCACAGCTCTGCAGAGCCAGAACTGAGCGTCATCCAGAGGAAGAAGAAATATTTCTGTCGCTCCACATGCAGAAGGTCGAGACCAACGCTGATGTCACGACTTTCCACTTCGCAAAAAGACACGAAACCAATTAGCACACGATCCAGCCGCCTGACAAACAGGATTTATTCCATCACGCAGCCATTTCTCTCCAGCTGACGTCCCGGAGCTGCGTGAAAAACACGAGGCAGGAGATGAAACGGAGCCATCACCACAGGAACATTACGCAGATCCAACCGAGATCCAGATTGTCCGACTTTATTAAGGAGGACTTCAACACTTAAAAGTTTGCAAACAGCATTTTTCCTGGATGACCAGAGAAGAAACAACAAAGCAACGAGCGATGAGGGAAGTTTTGGCTTCTTGGAGCCTCAATTAGAGACGTCAGGTCTGAATAATAACAGAAAATGTGGCGACCAGGTGCACAAAGACTTAATACTGCTCCGTCCAAGCCCCAACGTGACGCCCTGCAAAAGCCAACCTCCGCAGGTTCAGGAGGTTCAACACGTTTGCAAACATCACACTTTTGCACTCCGCAGCTCGAACAGCCCCGAGCAATCGCACCCAGAAACAATAGCGGCCGGCATCATGCCACAGAGGCTTTCTAATCTCTGACAAATGTGGTTTTCTGTGTTCCTCCGACAACGAACAGAGCGGCTCTTTAATACGGACGTGATCGCGTCAGAATGAATGAAATAACTGAGCTGCAGCAGAATAAAAGAGGAACATTGTGTGCTTCACTAAAAGGAGGCACAAACCACTTCCTTTCAGCGAGCGAGAAAGCTGTCCAAGAAACCGCAGAGTTTCAGAAAATACCACGAACTCCAGCTCTGCGACGCTGCAACCTGTTGATCCAGCGCTGCAGCAAAAACCAAGCATTGTAAACAGTAAAGTCCTCCTCTGCTCTTCTGTCTACAGAGCAGCGAGTTGTTGGAGATACATCTCGCATGGTGAAACATCTTTCTAGAACTGATGTGCAGGGTAGAGAGAAAAAGTTTGTAGATGCTGGAAAAGTGTACATTTTCATATGCAAAGTAACTAAATTTGTACAAAATTATGATAATCGCTCCAAATTCACCCAAATCCATTTCAACTTGTCACGATTACTGAAAAACAAACGGCAAACTGGCTCTAAATTTGCCTTAAATGACTTTCAGAGGAGACTCAAACCTCATGGATCGGTAGAATAAATGTGGCTCAGAAACAGAACAGAGGAGCAAACTGTTGGAGATACATCCAGCATGGTGAAACACCTTTCAAGAATTGTGTTCAGGATAGAAAACACCTGGTCTCGTGTAATCAAAGGGATACATATGTGCAATCATCCACACAGGTGAATTGAAATCCATGCAGAGATCATGGCTGAGTTGACGTTTATCCTCAGGGAGGCGTAAAATCAGTGAGCGGTTCGACGCCAGCAGCTTTTATTCTTCCACATTTTGACTCTCCACCTGGCCGGGTAATCCCAGCGCTCGCTTTTCAGACAGCTCCCGCCTTTAAACCCGCAGTTTGGATGCGATCGAGTTGAGTTTCTCGGATCCTCAGCCGGCGCTGTCCGGAAGATTCAAGCTTTATGACGCGGTGACATTTAAACCGCCACCATTACGGTCAAACGGATCACGCCATCACTGTATTAATGCCGTCTGCTTTTCTGTTTGTGACATTTGAATAAGCATTTTTTTTCTTCATGCTAATCAATAAGCTAACTTAATAACCCGCCTTCAGGTCCTCGGATGTCTAGACGGAACGCTGCCAATTTGGTTCTAGTCTGCAAAGGAGCCGGGGATTAATTCAGAAAGACGACTGCCTAGCACGCCGCTAAGTGACATTTCCAGGAACTGAGGAGGCAATAGCTGAAAAATGGAGCCGAGTACAGCAGGTTGAATTAGTTTGTGTGTCTGTGGTAGGTGGTTTAACTAGAACTGTGGCAGGAAATGTGATAAGATGGCAGAGCAGCAGAGGAGGCGGATGGTGTTAACCCTCCGGAACCTGAAATCCACCGGAGTGTTGAGCATTAATGCCATTTTTTTTTTTTAAATCACAAAAATTACACTTTTTATCAGAGCCAATAACTATAAAAACAGAAAAAATTGTTGGATTTTGACCTTTTCGACGGTACCTGGTCAAATCATGTGTGATGTATGATTGCACTGGAAAAATTCACCAAATCTAGGCTTAAAATAGTGACGTTTCATCAAATTTAATAATAATAATAATGATAATACATTTTATTTAAAGCACCTTTCAAGGAACTCAAGGACACTTTAGAGAGGGATGAAAAAAATCAATAATAAGACGTGGTTTAATAAAATTCTGCCCAATATGAGCCAATTGCAACCAGATTTTGTCAAAAAAAAATCTGTATTCCTTAGCATACCTGAATAGCCACAGCTGCGACCCAATGTCATGTGACAACTACATTTTGGACTAATTTAGTTACTTTGAAGATGAAAATGTACACTTTTACAGCCTCTACAAACTTGTTTTCTCTCTATTCCATGCATCAGCTGTTCTCCATGCTGAACATATCTTCCAAAAACTTGCTCCTCTGTTCCCTGTATTTGAGCCATGCTGCATTTATTCTCTTGATCTGGCAGCTTTTATTGCCTCTCAGTCTGAGAGTCTTTTGAAAACTTGTCCAAAGTCACAGAAAATTGTCCAAAATGAGTCAGGAATTGTTCAAAATAACTCATAAAGTATTCAAACTTAATAGAAAGTAGCTCAAAATATCATTAAAATGATCATTTTATACAACATCTGAGCCATTTTGGACGAGTTCTAAGCCACATTCCAGCCTCTGCACATCAACTCTAGAAAGATGTTTCACCATGCTGAATGTATCTTCTAACAACTTGCTCGTCTGTTCGCGGTATTTGTTCCATTGATCCAGTATGCTCTTGTCTCCTCTAAAGATCATTTAAGGACAACTTTGAGCTCTTTTCTTTTTTCTTTTCAACAATTTTGAGCCATTTTCATAATTTTGGACAAGCTTAGATCATTTTGGACACATTTAGCTGCTTGTTCTTGTTGCTGAGTCACATCTAAAGATCATTTCAGGCTAAGTTCAGAGGTGATCTCTGTATGGATTCGAATGAGCGTCGCCTGTGTGGATGTTTGTCCATTTGATTACGCGAGGCCAGGTGTGTTTGCCGGTCGGTGAAAGCGATTCCCCGGACGGTGCTGACAGATGGTTGAGGCGAGGATGAAGAACCCCAGAGCGTGTCGGTGCAGCGTCCACATTCACCTCTAGATCCGGCATGCATTTGTTCTCATTGGGCTGTTCAGCAAACCGCGACACAAAAGCTAATTTACTGTAATTACAGGAAAGCTCCAGGAGGTTTCATGACCAAAAAAACAGAACAAAACACTCAGACTGCAGACAGAACTGTTTTATCAATCAGTCTATTAATCTAGATTCAAATGGATCATTCTAAATAAATTTATCTTTAAAAGCTGTGACTTTATGTGACAATGACTGAGGTTTGCATCGTGCAGAACTGTGATTATCCTCTGAAGATCATTTAAGGCAAATTTTGAGGCATTTTGCACAATTGTTTTCAATCATTTTTAGCTATTTTTTAATCATTTTGGACGAGTTTAGATCATTCTGGACAAGTTTAGTGACTCTGAACACGAGCTTGTTTTCTGTCCCAGTATTACCGGACACACCTCGGCACGCTTTCTTCCTCTCAGGGTGAGTTCCTGCCAATTGGCCCAAAGGTCAGAGAGAGACTTGGCTCGGAGTGAACCGGTGACTGAGCTCGTCCAAACTTAATTGGTTTTAAAGGGAAGCCTGGCTCTGCTCCTCCGTGTGTTTCCATCCAGATCTGAGCAGAAACGATCTCCCTAATCGCAGCGCGTCAGTTCCAGCTGTCAGAGTCCCTCCCTTCATCTGTGATTTAGATCAAATCAATAATTCAAGCTTGTCAACTTAAGGTTTGGATTGGGGACCTCCAGCGTTTGGAGCAAACGGGTCATGAAAAACAAGCTGCTCCGCTTTGAACGCAGCAGATATGGATTTAATCAACACTGATGTTTTACAAGCAGCTAAAGCAATTCATTTTTCACTTTGTCTCGTTTTTGTCGTTCTGTGTCTTGTTTTTGTCGTTCTGTGTCTTGTTTCAGTCGTTCTGTGTCTTGTTTCAGTCGTTCTGTGTCTTGTTTCAGTCGTTCTGTGTCTTGTTTCAGTCGTTCTGTGTCTTGTTTCAGTCGTTCTGTGTCTTGTTTTTGTCGTTCTGTGTCTTGTTTTTGTCGTTCTGTGTCTTGTTTCAGTCATTTTGTGTCTTGTTTCAGTCATTTTGTGTCTTGTTTCAGTCATTTTGTGTCTTGTTTTTGTCGTTTTGTGTCTTGTTTTTGTCGTTCTGTGTCTTGTTTCAGTTATTTTGTGTCTTGTTTTTTTCTCTGCCTCATTTCTGTCGTTTTGTGTCTTGTTTTTGTCATTTTGTGTCTTGCTTTTGTCTTTTTTTGTCTCGTTTTTTTCCCGTTTTGTCTCGTTTTTCTCATTTTGTGTCTTGTTTTTGTCTTTTTGTCTTGTTTTTGTCTTTTTGTGTCTCATTTGTTGTTTTCCGTTTCATTTTTGTCGTTCTCTGTCTTGTTTTTGTCATTTCGTGTGTTTTTTGTCTTTTTCTGTCTTGTTTAAGTCATTTTGTGTCTAATCTGTCATTGTGTGTCTTGTTTTTGGTTTATTTTCTGCCTCATTTCTGTCGTTTTGTGTCTTGTTTTTGTCGTTTTGGGTCTTGTTTTTGTCTTTTTCTGTCTTGTTTAAGTCATTTTGTGTCTAATCTGTCATTTTCTGTTTCATTTTTGTCGTTCTATATCTTGTTTTGGTCGTCTACATCACCAGATATGTGTTTAATCAACATTACTCTCACTCTCAGACTGGAGATGCAGGTTGTGAACATTAATTAGGCCGTCACTCCAAACTGGAGCGTTTCCTCCTCGTCAGCCAGCACCAAAAAAAGAAAAGAAAAGAAAAACAAAAAAACAGATTCCAACTGAACCAGAGAGTTTTTGTTTGTTTACTCGTTCCATCTCAGATTCAGTGAACTGCTATCGATGCCAGGCCCTCACAGTAATTGCCGTATACTTCAGCGTGGCTCAGTGCCGAGACGCCGAGGGGAAAGCATGTAAATATGAAGCGAAAAGGCTCGTCAGTCAGCGTCGATGCTGCCGTGAAGCAAAGACGTGTTGTGTCAGGAAGGAGCAGCGTGTTAGCACGAGGCCGGCGGTGACGACGGAGGGAAACCCTGCTGCTGACGGCTGCAGCTCTGTCAAGTGTGCGACGCTGCGCTGGTCGGCTGCCAGCAGACGAGGAGAAAAACTGTCTGAGAACCTGTTGCAGACCACGATAATTCCAGTGTGTCCGTTTACTGTCCAGAGACGAGCTCATGTTGGTCCAGGATGATGGAATGAGCGCAGAAAGCAGTTATCTTAACTGTCCTTTTTGCACTTCTGTCACTTCTTTCCTCCCTGTTGGCTCCTCTTTTTTTTTGCTGCAATATAAAGTCCTGCACTTCTATGGAAACAGAAAAGCCATGATTAGAACTAGAGAGAACCTAAAAATGTCTTCTGTGCAAAATGATAAAGATACAATGGGAGAAATCATAAAAAAAGAATAAAACAAAAGCTGAATTTCTTCAATTATTCATTTGAAAAAGCCTGTAATTAACATGACATGCTTCTGTGTCCCTACAAGTGTTATCCATACTGGAAAAAAGATATCTTCCTGCTTACATCAGTAATTAGTTTCCGTCTCCTCATCGTTCTGCGGAAACGCAGCCTGCAGTTCAACCCAGTTCAGCTAAAAAGTCTCTGAATTTCTGCCACGTTACCGTTTGCTGCAGAGGAATCACTCATAGCTTCTCAGTCTAGTTGAGGAACACAGAATTTTTAGTTTTTTTACAGAATTCAGCTAGAGGAAACTGCTTTTTTGGGCACATTTTTAAACAAGACAAGTAGAAAAAGTGAAATCAACTAAATATCACAAAGACTGATCGACTACATTTAGTTAATTTTCTGACAAAACTGAAAGTTACACATGCTCAAGTTTGAAATTATTCTTTTTCCAGCTTCTTGCTCTGATAAATTGCATAATTTTGATGATTTTTGTAAAGATAAAATACCTTTTTTGGGAACTGCATGTTGATTTAATGTTTGGAGTTTTAGGAAAATTACAATTTTAAGCGTGTATATGATTAAGTCTCCCAATTAAATGACACGACTAGTTCAAGTACTGTCAGAAAGCTAGAAATCACACAATTCTTTCTCTTTTTACAGCTGCTGGCTCTGCTAAACAGCATAATTTTGGTGATTTTTTAAAAAGATTTCCTGCCTTTTTGCAAATTGTATTAATTTAATGTTTGGACTTTTCAGGGAGATTACAATTTTAAACTTAGATTCAGTTAAGTTTCCCACTTAAATGGCACGACAAGTTCAAGAAGTTGTCAGAAAGTTAGAAATCACACGATTCCTTTAGTTTTTACAGCTTCTAGCTCTGATAAATAATATAATTTTGGTGATTTTTCTAAAGATTTCCTGTCTTTTTGTGAATGACGTGTTGCTTTAAAGTTTAGAATATTTGCAAAATTCACAATTTTAAACTTTCATTTGGTTAAGTTTCCCAGTTGAACGACAAGTGACACATGACTCGTTCAAGTCCTGTCAGAACGTGGGAAATCACACAGTTCCTTCTGTTTTCTGACTTTCTGGTCGAAATAAATGACCTAATTTTATTGATTTTTTTAAAGATATCACGCTTGCGGCATGCTTCCAGGTTCCAGAGGCTGAGGAACATGTACAGAGAGCACATAAAAGGTGTGCAATTACGCCCATTAATCACCGAGCGAGCGCAAAATGCCAACTTTTCCTACGTGTGATTTGCCTTGTAAATGAAGGCCGTTCCAACAACTCATAAAGCTGCTGTCAAAACAAGATGTGTCACCCTCTGAGCTGCTCGCAGAGCTAAAGCTCATCACCGTGAACAGTAAAACCTCTCCATATCTGCATCCTGTTCTGCTAAATATTGCATTTTTGATTGCTTTCCCCACTTTACCGGTCACGGACTCGATATGCAAACCATGAGGGAGGCCTGCGAACACGCCAGCGAGCCGTACATACGTGCTGCACCGGCTCAGATGTACTGTACATACAGCCCTCCTGCCAAAAAAAACAAATCTGATATGTGCGCCTGTGGAAATGAGACACTGTGTTCCAGAAAAATAATACCAGCCTCGCCTCTCCGCCTGCCTTTTGACTCTGTGACACCATGGAAGTATCGCAGTAACAATACCTGTGCACTGTTAATCAAACACGCTGCACAAAGCAGGCCTTTCTTACCTTCAGCTGCCTTCACTTCAGTGCCGTTTCTTTACATTCGCTCCCGGCTTTCATCCCAAACATGGGGTCCTCAGGGAAATCTGCAAACCAGAAATAGACAACGGTGAACATTGTGATCCCCCCGAACATCTTTTAGCAAACATCCAGCAGGTCAAACACTCCGGTCAGGCAGCGAACGGGCTTACAGAGCGACCCTGGGAGACGGGAGAGTCGCGGCTACAGGCGGCGAAAGGAAATCCACATGGCCACTGATGCATGCATGTGCTGCCAAGTGAGGGATGACATGGGAGGAGTCTGCGGGTTCAAGGGAGGAAAATCCCCGAAGGAGGTGCGAGGTTTTCTCATCTATGAAAACCGATGTTAGATTTTCATGTGACCAGCTTACCGCTAAAAGGCTTAGCAGTCTAATCCTTTCGCCAAATGAAGTGTCTAACTTCAGGCTTAGGCCGACCACAGAAATCAAAGGAAGTTTATACTGTGAGCCGTTGCAGGACTTTTTCAAAAGGCCCAGAAGTACACCATCAGCGTCAAACTCATTTCAGTTCAGGTTCCGCATTCAGTCCAATTTGATCTCCAGTGGACCGGACCAGTAAAATCACAGCATAAAAACTGGTAAAAAATAATAATAATACATGCAAATATCTCAAAAATTAGACACAAAATGACAAAAATGAGACAAACGACACGAAACAAAACAAAAAGACAAAAAATTTTACAAAAAAAAGAAAAAACCTACAAAAAATTGACAAAAAACAAGAGAGACAAAAAGGCAAAACAAAACGACAAAAACAAGAAACAAAACGACAAAAACAAGAAACAAAATGACAAAAATGAGACAAAGTAAAAAAACGAGACAAAACGACAAAAACAAGAAACAAAATAACAAAAATGAGACAAACAACATGAAACAAAACAAAAAGAGGCAAAAAATTTGACTAAAAAGTTAGAGACAAAAAAGGAAAAAACAAAAAATGATTAAAAAAAACAAGCGAGACAAAAAGTCAACACAAAACGACAAAAACAAGAAATAAAACGACAAAAACAAGAAACAAATCCACAAAAACAAGAAACAAAACGACAAAACTGAGACAAAGTAAAAAAACAAGACACAAAACGACAAAAACAAGCCAAAATATTATAAAAATTTTAAATTTAGTGTTTTACTTTATGATCAAAACAACTTGTCATGGTCTAGAAATGATTTTAAATTTATAGTTTTACTAATTTACAATCTGCAGTTAATGTCTTCTCTGGAATTTTAACACTTTGAGGGCCAGATTGGACCCTCTGGGGGGCCGCTTCTGGCCCTCATGCCACATGTTGGACACCCCTGGAGTACACAGTGTCACCTCAGGAATCCACCGCTCTGCCACGGCGCTAATATCACAAAAGAAAAAAGGCTTCAGGCAAATAGTAACCGGACGGAATGCCATTAATGCACACTTCAACTGGAGATGATATAATCCTGTAAGTGAACAATTACCCTTCACACCTCAGCTCCAAGGTAAGAAACGCACTCGTAAATGTGCGAATCTGCATAAACGCGGTGAATGTCAAGTATCTGCGTACGTGCAGAGAGCGCCTCGCCTAAAGAAAGCAACTGTTGTTCTTTTTCCTTCTTTATGAAAGCAATGACCGTAACAGCTCTGGCCTCGATGTGAGACCATTAAAGTCAATTATGTTTCACATTCAGTCATTTTCTACCGAGTAGGACCGAATCTGCCTCGTTCCATCGGATCAAATTAAACAATGCTTCACATCTGTGTCCTTCCTGGACGGCGCATAAAACACATCACACTGGCAGATAAACACACAAATGTTTAAGCAACCAATAAGTCACAAAAAGGAACATTATCTTTTTTTTTTTTTTTTTTAAAAAGGCAAAGCCAAACCATTTATCAGAGAAAGATACAGCAATGTTAAAATCATGATATACTGCTAAATTCACTTTATTGTACAGGTTTTGTTTTTAAAAATTGCCAAAAATAAAACAATTACTTTAACGAGATTCTGTAAAAAATAAAAAAATTCTGTGCTCTTTAGCGCAACTGGGACGTTCTAAATGACTCCGCTGTGATGAACAGTCATGTGACAAAAATTCTGGGATGTTCTGACTAACCTGCAGGCTGTGTTTACACGACAGCTTTGAAAGGTATGTTGTTTCTTTTTGAAAATGACAAAATTACACCATTTTTCAGATTCATATTTGTATTTGGCCTCTAATCTACATTTATATTGTCTGACTTAAAATTGTAATATTTTATTCTACATGCTTCATTTAAAAAATTGCCAAAAGTAAACCATTTGCACTGAAAAGATTTGGTAAAAACAAAAATATTCTGTGCTATTTACTGCTACTGAGAAGTTCTAAGTGACTCAGCTGTGATTAACAGTCATGTGACAAAAATTCAGGCAAATTTTGGCTGAACTGCAGGCTGCGTTTACACGGCATATTATTTTGCCACCATTTACCAGATGCAAACTGCAAAAACAGAAATGATTCTCCCAATCATGTTTTCACTTTCTGACGGTCCTTGAACTACTCATCTGTGAAGACTTGAAACTGTCTGATTCAATTCTACATGTCTCATTTTAACAAATGCCAAAAAATAAAGTATTTGCACTAAAAAAAAATTGGTAAACAACAAAATATCCTGTGTTTCTCTGTGGATCTATCCAGCTTTTAGTGGCTCGGCTGTGACCAACAGTCACGTCACAAAAATTCAGGGACTTTTCAGCTGAACTGCAGGCTGTGTTTACACAGAGCAGATGAGAGAAAGGTACAGAAATACATTTTAAAATGCAAGCACTAAAACATCCATAGCGTGTAGAGCCGCTATATTTTTTCCCAGTGTTGGTAACACCTGTGAGCACTTTTAGAAATGTTGTACATGGTGATTCCAAGTTTTTAAATTCTTTGCAAAATAAATAATCAAAGACATTCACTTTTTTTTCAAGATTTTGCCATTCGGGATAAAAGGCATTTTTTATGAATTGTTTCTACTTTTAGTCATGGTTGTCTGTTTTTCATAGAGGTGCAGGAGTTTCTACTGCAGTGAAAAATTAGCTCACAGTGAGCAGAAAAGTGACAGAAGCGAAAAAACGCCCAGATACGGCTCAGAGATAATCATGAATTTGGGGATGAAGCACGCGCAGAAGCCGGAGCTACAGCCACGGATAATGGAGCCTCGCTGCGCTTCAGGGACTCATTTTATGGTCACAATAGTTTCACACACCCTCCAATCATGTATGTCCTATCTCTGCAAACAGGCGGTGCATTTAAGGCCCTGATTCGGTCCGTATAAACCAGCGCTGAACCTCTGCATCCTCAGCAGTCCGTCCGCCTCGCGTTACATTTTAGTGAAATTTGCCTCAAAATCTATACATCAAAAATCCATTTCTGCTCACAGTCTTCCCCACAGAGAAATGTCATAAAATATGCCAGCGGCGCCTCAAACCTCGCCGCCCGCACAGGAAGGCGACATCTGAGCAGACAGTAAAGTTGCACAGAGTGCTTGCGTTAGCATCCAGCGCTACTTCCCCCTCAGCATCCAGCTCCTCCCCATCACCGAGGAGACGCACGGTTTTATTTATGGGGACATAAACTCACACAGCATTATTAAATATACTAAATTCAGAAACATGGCACTGATGGAGGAACCTGCAGTGCATCCTATCGAGGCTTTTCCTGCCTCAGAATGGGCGTCTGGGGGGCGACTACATGGAGTGGGCAGGAACGGAGTCTGTGTTTCCTTGTTTGACCAAACCTGTGCATTTTTAGGTATTTCTAAGCATTCTATGAACTACAGTGTCTAATATTTGGGTGAATCCGTGTTAAATCGTCAGTTTGGTTGAACAATTTTTGCTCTGATTTGCCTGAAATATTTACAGCATCAGATTATCTACCAATATTTTGTTTTTTGAGTCACAACTTGTCATAAATGCTTCACAAAAATAGCTTTCTTCTCATTTTTTTGACCAAGTATTTCATATTAAAGCGTTACATATGGTTCAAAAACTCACTAGCTGATTGACTTTTTGTTAAAATGAGCTCAAAAATAGGACTTTTCATAACATTTTCTCAGATATTTCAGAGATTATTGGATGTACTTGTCCGATATTGCAGATTCAGAATCAATGACACGATGAGAAATAACAGTGAAAATTTGAAGTTCTTATCTTTAACATTTCCTAAGATATTGTTGTTCAAACATAAATTAAAGTCTGCTGAAAGTGAGTCGACGGGCGATTGTTATTAAGTTAAAGCTAATTAGTTGATTAAATGATTAGTTGTCAATTTTTAAATTAACTTTTGACTTTTTTGAAAGTTTTCTAATAAGTTTGAGTGACTTTCTAAGGAAAAACAGTCAAAATTCTTTGATTCAAGCTTTTAAAATGTGAATATTTTCTGGTTTCTTTCCTCCTCTATGACAGTAAGCTGAATGTATTTGGGTTGTGGACTATAAAAGACATTTGAGGACATCTAAGGGATGATTATTGGACCACACAAATCATCAATAAACTGTGACAATAATCAGCAGACTAACTGATAATGAAAATAATCGTTAGTGGCAGCCTCAATTAAGGAAAGGGCTGAAAATTAGCATCACAAACTGCACAGACATTTTCTGCAGCGCATCAGCTTCATGCTCTGTGTTGAATCTATGTTCAATAAAATATAATATAATAAAGCCAGTCTGTTAGACAGCTAAAGAAAAAAATGTTTGGCCGCTTAACCGGTCCAACTGACACAGAACACACCTCCATTAGCACTCCGTCATTACATCATAGTCATCTTTGGCAAACTCGACTGTTTTCTTTTCAGGACGTCTCATTATCAGACGACACTCCGAGCGGTGGCATGGCGCCATTCACACTTTTCCTCCTGACTGCACACTCACAGGGCCACTCCCCTCTTATACTGACAAGATAGTAAAACTGTTCTCCTCACATGAACACAAATGATTGTGGGTGCTGGCAGCAGCACCAAAGGAAACAGGATTGGTGGCCTTCGGGTATCAAATTTTGTCTTATAACCTCCAAATTAAAGTCAGCTGATTGAAGCTACACGAGTTGTGCATTTAAGGTTTCCAGATTTAGAATTTCACACGTTTAAATGGTTAAAAACTGGATGTTTCTGGTAAGAATCTGTGATCATTTATTGGTTTCTAGCAGATTACATGCAGACATCACATGCCGCTTTCATTTTTCTGAAGTAAAAGTCTTCTCAAGTGCAAAAAATGCCCATAAAAGTGAAAAAAAAAATGAAAACAGGAACAGGATCGGTGGCCATTTGGTGTCAAATTTTGTCATAACTTTCAGATTAAAGTAAGTTGATTGAAGCTACATGAGTTGTGCATTTAAGGTTTTACACGTTTAAACGGTTTTAAACTGGATGTCTTTGGTAAGAATCTGTCACCATTAGTTGTTGTTTGAGCACATTACATGCAGACATCATGTCATTTTCATTTTGCTTAAGTAGAAGCTTTCTGAAGTCCAATAAAGGCATATAAAAAAGAAAAAATTGGAAAACCATCTGCACTTCACTGCCAATTTCCAGTGTATCCTCCCTCACATTTCTAATGCTGTGAGCCTATTGGGAGCCTTTAAACAGCATCCAATGCAGAGGTCAAAGGGTTCCAACACATTTCTCATCCTGAAATACATCCCACTGGAGGAAACTGATCAAAGACACTGGACCATTATTACCAAGAGAGACGGAGGCCCGACTCCAAAGCCGACGTCCTCCATCAGCTGAAGCTCCGTATGTAAGCAACACCGCTCATTTGCTTAGCCATTAGCGGCTATGGCCACTCAGTGTTGCCGTGCATCTGATTCTCCTGCTAATCCATATGCTAAGCCAGCTCTTTGCCACTCGGGGAGGGATAAATATGCATCTGCACAGGTGGGGCAGATAAGAGGGCCAGCTGCTCAGAGGTAGGGGTTAAACCTGAAAGCACTCCAACCTGGAAGACGCACTCCGTTCTAAGTGGACAGGGAGTGCTGTAGGTTACAGAAAACCACAGAGTGATGATTCAGACCTGTTTAGAGGCCACATGTGCAGCGGGATTGGTCCTATTTCAGCTACAAACTGGAACATCAATACTCCAGATGGAGGATCCGGACCAAAAAGGACTGAACAACATGGGGGAAGTATCGATCTGGGATTTTTCTGACAATACACCGAACAGCCACAACATTAAAACCACCTGCTGCCAAACGGTTCTGATCATCGTTACACAACATGGACCTCTGTGGCTGTCCTGGTATGTCTGCTCCTGTGACATCAGCAGTTGATCCCTTTGGTCCACTGGGTTCCTGGATGGGATCTCTATGGATCAAGCTTGTACCAGTAAAAAGTGTGTTAGTGTAAAAATGTGATCGACTCCAGATTTAACCCATCTAAGCACAGAGGTTTTTGGTCTGTAACTGGTCTAAAGTGATTCAGATGCAAAAAAAACCCCATACAAATCTCCATGTTTATACATTTGTACACACTAATAATGATTTTCCATTAAAAAATATGTTTTGAAGAGTCTTTAGACACTCTATTCCAGATTTGACCAACTTAAGCTCACTGGTTTTTGAGCTGGACCTGGTCTAATGTGGAAAAAAAAACAAAACTGTGAAATCTTCCTTCTTTTTTTTTTTTTGCATTTCTAGAAAAGCAGTTTTACGAATCAGAACCTGTACATTAAATAATCTTCAGTCTCTGCATGACAATCCAGTTCATTCACTTTAACCTGTCAGTGGTTTTAATGTGGCTAATCGGTGTAATTTATTGAAGTAAGGTTTCAGCTTAGGGTCCACTGCGTAGTAGATTTAAAGCATGTGATGGAGCATCGCCACATGAGATGCCATTAGAGGCTGTGGCTCAGGTGGCAAAGCTAGCTGTCTGCTAACTGCAGGGCTGCATGTCTGATGCCAGATTTCTCCTGTGCTTTGAAAGCTCTGCCAACTGCAAGCAAGTCGCAGCAATCACACCTTGATTTCTCAGAGAATTGCGCATTTTAATTAGCTAGCAGGCAAACTGTCAGTCAATTTAGCGGGGAAAGGCTCACACCACTGTAAACTATCAATAGTACGACTGTCACTCAAGGAGAACGGCATGAAACTCAAAAACCAGTGACATAGGAGTAAATATTCTGTGTCAGACATGCTGTATAATGTGCATCTTAAACGATTTGCTGAACGCATTTGTTAGAATTGCGGTTTCAAGTTGAAAATGGATTAACTGCTTCATCCCAGCACCAAAGTAGAAGCACCTAAAGCTGCCGATAAACGTCTGGCCAGATTGGTCATCTGCTTTACTTATTAATTGCTAAGATATATCTGCTTACCCATCCATTTTCTTCCACTAATCCAGAATCAGGTTGTGGTTTCAGCAGTCTAAGCAGGACATTCCAGGTCTGCCTCTGCCCAGCAACATTTTCCGACTCCGCCTGGGAGATGCCAACAAATTCCCAGGTCGGATGAGATATGTAATCTCAGCTGACCTCCTTTTGACACAAATAACCAGCGACGGTGAGTTCCCTCTGGATTTTCAAAGACAAATCCTGATGTAAAACAAGATGCTGCAACTTTCAAGATTAGATAACTCAAGAATTATCCGTGCTAACAGGGATATTGTAGCCTAGCCGCGCTAGACAACCCACGGCAACGAATTTAATTCTCTGCCAGGGTGGGTCTAGTTACCCTCCATAAGGCTCGAGGCTGGATGCTCCTAAAACTGGCCGGACCAATCACCATGAAGTGTAGAGTCAGAAGGCGGGCGTAACTAACTGACGACAGAGGTGCGACAATTCTGACAGAAACAACCGGCGCACAATAAACAGTTATCTTTCGACTCTGCTTTGGCCACAGCCCTTAAAGATTTGAAGCTAAAATTCAACTTGAAAGATAAACAAAGGACGGCACTGAAGTGTTTCATTGAGAAGAAAGACGTATTTGGACTTATGCCGACGGGATATGGCAAATCCTTAATATACCAGTTGGCTCCGCTGGTTGGGAAGCTAATGGGACTTAGCCACAATCCGCTGGCGCTCTAGGAACTACGTCAGCCTATTCGTTGCGTTGATTGGTTGTATACCTACCCAATTGCTGCAGAGTGATTTGAAAGACAACCTTTTAGCCCGCCTCCCTCCCTGTCGAGCGGCCCTAGACCCTTGTGCCTTCAGAACATGGGTCTAGCGCGGCTAGGCTAGGGATATTGTACAAAAATGAACGTTTTTCTCGACATTTTGAAACCATTTGGAAATGGCATTTTGGGTTACTCAAACTAAGATTTGATTTAAAACACTCTTTGAAAGAGCTTTATTTATTTTTATTTTTTTACAAACTCTTTTACAAATAAACCATGTCCATTGTTGCTATGTGCAACATACATGTACTTAAATGACAACATCAACAATGACCTGAAACCTGCTCTATGCCAGTTTCTCCAGGTTTTATTCAATAAAAATTAGCAGATAAGGTTCACAACCAAACTTGCACCACTTCACCTGCATGAAAAAGCTTGTTTTGCTGAATATTACTTGATCCACAACGCAGTTTAAAGTCCACAGAAGCAATATAATGACAGCTTTCTTTGGCATTTGACGTATGATTGATTTAGAACAGCAACAGATTTGTCTAAAAGCAATTATGGTCATTTTTGGGTTCCCATATTTAGAGATAATTTCCAAAATGACCATAAAATGGAGATGAAAGATATCAATTTCATACAATATGTGCATTACTGTGCACGATACACAAAAAAAGGTCTCAAAGAAGTTTTTTTTAGATCAGGTTTCTGGCACTGATCTTGTATTGGTCCGTATAAAAGGAGAAGTCAGCTGCCTACTTTTGGGAATTGTACCTGTATTGCACTGGAATTGTGGACCCTAGAAACGTAAATAGCAGTCTCTCGGTGTGTTTAAACTGAGCTGTAAAATAATACGGACGGTAAACATCATTATTTCACTCATTTGTTTGAGCAAATAGAAGATAAGGAGGGATCGCATGTGACAATATGAATCCTTTTCATGAACACCGTGCCTCTGAGCGATGACGACAAAAAAAGAAGGAGCAGAAAAATCAGAAAAACATCAGTCTTCACCCAACCGACGGCCCAGAGGAGAGACGCTGGATTATTATGTCAACAGAATAACATGCCGACACATGAGCTGCAGTCTTGTGACATACTTTAGTGCACAACAGAACACAATGAGGTCGACGCACGGCCAGGGATTTAAAAGCAGTGAAATATATCAGCTGTTCCTTAAAGAATTTTCACAACTGGAATCTCATATTTAAGGTAAAAAAAATATATCTCTGGTGTGTAAGGGATTAGTGAGCATCATTTTAAAATTCAGCCACTTCCTTCTACATATTAAAAGGGGATGCATGCAGACATTTACATCCTGGCAGCAGCAGATGGGCTCCATAATTGGAGCTCCTGTCAAGCTGTTGCTCAAAGGAAACGTTTTTTGGAAATGCATCCTCTTGGAAGTGAGATTTACTCTCCTGTCTGGGCGATGTCCACGCTAATAAATCTGTTTTAAAATGAAAAACTTCTGCTACACCTCGAGTCCACATTATCCTGAAGGTTTAGGAGATTTTTGGAGATGCGGCTAAATCAAAGTTACTTTTAAACCTACAGTGTTGCATTTCTGAGTGTGCAGAAACAATGACAAGAAATTCATGTCATCTTTCTGATCACATCTTAATTCTCACCATCTATTCTCTTCTGATTCGTCATGTGATCATTTTTCAGGAGAAAACCAAGACATCAGCCTTCACTACTAATGTTTAATTCAACATGTAATTATAAGAATTATTTCCAGTCACTGCAGATCTTGTCTCTGATAGCAGCTGTTGTGCAGGTAGAGCTGGGCGATATATCAAATTAATTCGATTTTATTTTTTCAATCGATGTGTAAAAAATTAAATCTCAACATCGAGTTTAATGCTAATGACCCTCCGCTATTTTTACCCGACGCGTGTAATACACACAGTCGCCATACCAGGAGGACTAGCGCTGTAGCACAGTCTACAGTCAACATTCTCTTACAATTGAGCAACAGACGAAGAACATACAAACAGATACGACAGGGATACGCATGAGAGATGGAGGTGGAGAAAGGAGAAGAAAATGAGGACGATATTGTGCAAAAAATGGGTACCGTGACTTCAGTAGTATGGACTTGGTTTGGATATGCGAGGTCGGACACGGAACAGACCGAGGTGTTGTGCAGAGTTTGTAAAACGACGGTGAAAACGAAGGGAAGTAGCACAACAAATCTCTTTCAGCACCTCCGGCAGAGGCATCCTAAAGAATGGGAAGAGTGCTGCAGCTACGGGACTGCGGCATGGCTAGCACTAGCCATAGCAAACAGAGCGCAAAGAAACAACAAAAATCGATTAAAATCGTAATTGCCCAAGATGACTTAAAAAAAATGTTGAAAAAACCGAGATTTTATTTTTTGGCCATATCGCCCCAGCCCTATGTGCAGGTAATAAAATATCTTCTTTAACTTTTTCTCTAACTTTCTAGTGGACATGTCAGCTTTAGAGGTATTGGACGGAGCCAGAAAAACTGTTCCCACCTACTTCAAGTCTTCCTGCTACGCTAGGCTAAGCAAAGCTACCCATATCTCATTTTAGCATACAGCATTTGGAATCTCAGCACATT
This sequence comes from Acanthochromis polyacanthus, assembly GCF_021347895.1. Classification (NCBI taxonomy): domain Eukaryota; kingdom Metazoa; phylum Chordata; class Actinopteri; family Pomacentridae; genus Acanthochromis; species Acanthochromis polyacanthus. Next base: position 4,660,729 of record NC_067131.1, on the reverse strand, counting down.
TGCATATCAAAAAAATACCTTAAAGTACGAGTGTCACATACATCTTTGCAGAAGTTGCGACCATCTGTCGGCAGGAACCTTGCTGACAGGTTTTTCTGTGCCTTTCATGAGTGCAAACGAGTGGAAAGCACATCGCAACCTTTACTGCGGCGGCAGTGATCTGTCATTCAGCCAACAATCATAATGTCACAGAGCGTCGTGAAACGAGATAGCGAGTCATCCTAAATATGCAGCAGTCAGAGGAATTCACACTTGCACGACTGAAAAATGAGACGCCTGCATTCAAATCATTCTTCGATAAGTCCGTCAGAAAGTGGCTTTTGTAAACAAAACGGAGGGTTTTCTTCTATTCAGGCCTTCTTTTTCCACACAAGCCTGCAATCATCCTCTTATTAGTCAGGGAGCATGAAAAGATGCTTTTTTACCAACATGCCAAGAAAAACTGATGATTTCATGCAGATCTGCTCTGAGTTTAATGAAGCCTTGTCCGTCGTTCTCTTCTCCAGAGGGTGTCAAGCAAATCGCTGTGCCGGTCCTGCAAATTTTCTCGTCAGACTGTGATGCTTAATCTTGAAAATAAAAGAACTCTCTGGATGACAGCATCTTTCCAAGCCAGACTGCAGCCATTGTTAATCTTTTTAGACAAATCTGATGTTTGCGACAAAGCAGTTTGTGAAAAGCTTCACATTAGAACCAGAAGTTCTTCCAGGACGATATTCTCAAGAGAAAACAACATTTTCTATTCATGCTGTGAGCTGGAGTGTCCAACATGCGGCCCGTGGACCAAAACCGGCCCTCCAGAGGGTCCAATCTGCCCCTCAAAGTGTAAAAACTCCAGAGAAGACATTAAGTGCAGATTGTAAATTAGTAAAACTATAAATTTAAAATAATTTACAGACCATGACAAGTTGCTTTGATCAGAAAGTAAAATACTAGATTGTTCTTTTGACGTTTTTGTAATATTTTGTCTGTTTTTGTCATTTTGTGTTTCCCTTTTGTCTCGCTTGAGTTTTTTGTCTATTTATATCTTTGCATGTTTTGCTTTCTTGTTTTCTGTTTCCTTTCCTGTCATTTTTTTTTTGTCTTGTTTGTCCACTTGTCAATTATTGGAAATTTCTAGTTTTACTAATTTACAATCTGCAGTTCTTCTCTGTAAGTTTCACGCTTTACAAAGTCGTTCGCATGTTGGCAGCCCTGCTCATGTTTTTTTTTTTTTTTTTAGATTTATGGCATCATATCTGCATCATACTACATAAAATCCATTTTTAATTCTCTCTACTTCTAGCTATGGTTCTTCTGTTTCCTCAGAAGTGCAGGACTTTAAAAGTTAAGTAAAGATTTTCCGCCTTTTCTCTCCTCTCCTCTTCGAAAACCGGCTTTTTCAGGACATCACCTTTGGCTGCGGAAAACCATAATGGCCAATTTTTCAACTTTTCTCCGACATCTCATACACAACATCATCGACCTGAGTCTATTTACAGTGAACACAGCTGACAGATTCCCTTCGGGGGGTTTGTGCTGCTGAATGAATTCAGAGGGGAGTCTGTTTCTATCAGGCCTAACTAGGACTTCCTAATAGAAGTGGGCTAAGTGCTCTCAAAAAGAAAAAAAAAAGCCTCAGAAAGGAAATGTTGCAGGCTCACTGACACTTCGCCAAACCACTCGCTCAATCACATCCATGTGTTTGCATATTATGCAAATCAGTCACTTAAGTGTAAATCAGAGCGTGTGTGTGTGTGTGTGTGTGTGTGTGTGTGTGTGTGTGTGTGTGTGTGTGTGTGTGTGTGTGTGTGTGTGTGTGTGTGTGTGTGTTAGCGAGCTTCTTTTCCAAATCAGCTTACAATCTACCGTGACACATTAGCATCGCTCACGTCGGACGCAACGCCTTCAGGACCGCACATTTTCCATGTTCAGATTCAGACGGCGAGTAAACTTCATTTCCTTTATTTTGACTGTGCTGCAGACGAGCGCAGCATGCGTCGCATTAATGCTCATTCCAGCTCTAATCCAATTCATTGTTCCTCCACCGCTCTGTGTACAGAATAAACCATTTCCACACAGGATTAAAAGCAGTGCGCTTTACTTCTCCGGCAGTCTGTTGGGTTTGCTTAGTTTAAAAGCTTAGCCGCACACACACACACACACACACACACACTTTCTTACTCGCGCACTCTGTTGTAAGCGAGCCAACGTGGAGATTGATCAGCTGGCCTGTGTCCAAATTAAAGGCTGTCCTCTGCAGACATGCCAAGCATAATAACTCTCTCCTCTCTTTGCACTTTTCTTTGGCCGGGGAAAGTGGGAAGTGCAAAGAGAAAAAAAAAGAAAGAAAGAACACAACTTGCATGAGCAAGAGGAGGAGATACAAACGGATAATGTCCTGACACCCGCTGCAGAAAAAAAGGAATGCCTGGCTCTCAGATGTCTGACCCATTTTCTGCTCTCTCTCTAATTTCCTTCCTTCCTCTAATCTACAGTAAAGAACCTCTGACTCCACCGCTTCCTCTCCTTCATGCCAGCTTCATCTGGAGCGCAGAACGGGCCGCGCTACGCCTCGGCAGCCTTCACTTTCACATTCCCTGTGTGGGCTTTTTATGGGAATGTGCGTGTTTTTGTGTGCGTCTGTGTTCCGTATGCGAGACCGGCACATACTGTACTCCATGTGTTCATCGGTATGCGTAATGAGAGGCCTGTGCTCCAGCAGAGACGGTCCAATAATCAATTATTCACTCCCTGGAAATACACTGGTGCTCACTTCTAATAATAAAATCAGCCAGCGCAAGCATCAGATGCAAAGACAGAAAAATATATGCTTGTTGCATTTCTGAGGGAGCAAATCAGCTCACATTAGGGAGCAATGATGAATATACATGCCATTACCGACAATAACGAAGGAGAAGTGTCCCCTGGTAGCGACGCAGAGCGATAATGTTTTCACATCACATAACGCCACTTTTTATATTTGAGCCTTTGCATGGACAAACTGCTGACAGCACGACTGTGTTTCTGCATGTTTGCACCGTGACAAGTTCAAGAAAGCTACCTTTAAAAGTAGTAGTTGGACTAAATTGGAATGATTGTGAAGTTAAAGTTACTGCAAAAGGAAAATCCTGCTTTTTTACTAACCCGGTATGCCACAAAACCAGGAAGTGAAAGGTTGAAAGCCATTTTACTTTTCTAAAATAGGCAAAATTACACCATTTGTCAGAGTCAGAAAGTGTAAGAACAGAAAGAAATTGCAGATTTCCAACTTGCCGACGGTCCTTGAACTACTCGTCTGTGATGTGCCGTCCCATCAGAAAATTTGACCACTTTTATTCTACATTTGTCTTTTTAAAAAATTGCCAAAAATAAACCATTTGCACCAACAAGATTCTGTAAAAAACTAAAAAATCTGCATCCCTTGACACATCTGAAAAGCTATTCGTGATTCAGATGTGACCAACAGTCATGTGACAAAAAATCAGGGAATTTTCAGCTGAACTGCAGGCAGTGTTTACACAAAACACATGGGAGACAAGTTTAAAAAAATAAAATAAAATATCTCCATTATGTAGAGTCATTATTTCTTTTTCCAGTATTGTTAAATCCTGTGGGCACTTAGAAAGATGTTTGATATGTTGACTGCAGGTTTTTAGATTTTTACACAAACAAACAATCCAAAAAAATGAAATTTTCCTTTTTCCTTTTTTATAATTTAAGCCATTATAACTGCATCATTCTGCACAAAAACATCTGAGTTTCCTCTACCTCTCGTCATGGGTGTTCTGTTTCCATAGAGGTGCAGGATTTTATATTGCTGTGAAAAATGAGCAAACAGTGAATCAAAACGTGAAGGAAGCAAAAATAAAAAAACACCCAGAAGCTGCTCGGACTTCAGAGGGTTAATGGATGCGCTGATGCAGACTCGTGGGTTTGTTGTGGGAAGGAAGCTTTTCCCAGTGGAAGAGAGAAGCAGCAGCATGTTGGAGTTCCTTTAGTCAGCAGCAGAGCAGTTCCTGAAAGTCTGTTTACTGTCAGAGAACGCAAGAGTGGCTTACTACAGAGTCCTCCTGCATGCTGAGAGCAGAGTTGTGTGAAACGCTACAGAAACACACCGCCAGATAAAGCATTAGAGCAAGCACATTTTCCATTTTTAGCTTGGGAAATATTTCTGGGTTTGTTTTTTTTTTTCCAAAGACAACAACCACAGGGAAAAATTAGGGGATCAAAACTGAAAAAACGGTTGCATTCAACACGATAAAAGTAACTTTGAGCAATAAATTTAATGGAAAAATGCTTCTTAAATGAGCATTTCCTGTTTCGGTGACAAGTATTGCACAAATATTGAATGAACTGTCCTTTAAGAGCAGCGTTTGATGAATTAAGGGGATTTTTGTTTGGAGATAATCACACAATTTGTGCTGTTTCTTCTAATGAAGCAACTCAGCAATGGCAGAGTTCACGTTTTATTAACCCTCCTGTTGTCTTCATTTACGGGCACCAAAAAATATTGTTTCCTTATCTCAACAAATCCAAAAATTAAGTAAAAAAAAAAAAAAAACAGCTCACCAGCTAATTTCTGAAAATTTGCAAAACCTTCAGAAAATTCCAATAATTCCTTCAAGGTTTCCCTTAAAAGTTTTATTTAAAAAAAAACAAAAATCCCCTAAATTTGGCAAGAAAATTCTTGGAAAATTTTCAAAAAATGAGGAAAATCTTCCCAAAAAATCCTAAAAATTTCTAATGATTACATATGTATCAGTAAAATTTCAAATGCTTTCTTTAAGAACATTCACAAAAAAAATCAACCAAAATCCAGCAAAGTTTGCTGGATTTTGGTTGATTTTTTTTATGAATGTTCTCAAAGAAAGCATTTTTTTCCCCCAAAACAACACTTAAAAGTTTTCAAAAATGTAAAAAAAAAAAAAAAAGTGGACATCAAGAGTTTCACTGTGAAAATACTTTTTTTCCCCCCACATTTTCAAACTTTAAAACGAGTCGATTTGACCGGCAGGACAGCATGAGGGTAAAAACAAGACAGGAAATGCATTCAGCTTGCAGGATAAATAGGTTATTTAATTTTAGAGCTCGAAGCAGCACAAACTACACTTCATTTACATGTCTTCAGGTGGAAGCTCAAGATCCCCGAGATAAACCCATAAACAGCAACAATCACCGGACCGGACGTCATTTCCTCTGAATGAGGGATTCACAGGAAATGATGCGAGAATAACAAAACGGAAACTATCAGGGTGACGGCTAATGAATGACGGCTGCTGGAGGCCTTAGAGTGCTTAGAGTCTGTAGATTTCTGTATCATTGCAAGATAGCATCACGGCATCACTGTAACCATGACAACAAGTGAACACTACATCAGCTGCCTGCTGACGACAACAAATCCACCGCTGTAGACTTGATACAAGGAACAACTGATTAAACTGTGGGGGTGTTTCTTAAAAAAAAAATATGTAGCCACCTGCTACATATTTAGGTCAGTGGGAATGAGCAGTCTTGGTGGAATACTGCGCTCTGAGTGATTTTCATGTTTACTGCTGTAATGATTTATGTTCTATATCCATGCATATTATTAGTTGAGTCTATAATTTTTATTGTGTTTTGCTCGTTTGGTCCCTTCGTCTTTTTGTGTACATGTAAATGGACATATTGATGTATATTTACAGGGAGTCCTCATCTTAGGTTGTAGTTTAGCTGACTGAAGATGTATTAACCGACTGGGACAAAGAAGAAGGTCATGCATGCTAATGAGCAACATAAACAAAAACATGAAAAAGCCGAAAAGTCCCTCCCCTCAAGAAGCACAACTTTTGTTCCTAATAGTTAAAGGAAATGTTTTGGAACAATTTAAAAAAAAAAAGGGGTCCTCGACTTACATCCAAGTTCCGTTCCTACAGCTCTACTTACGGCGATTTTTGCCCTAAGTCGGAACTCCAACAGAAGAGTCTGAGGGCAAAAAGTTAGTGAAGGTAGCACAATCCAAGGTGGTGTACAACCGGAGAATGTAAACAAAGCCGTCTTATAGCGCCGCATGACGACGTATTCATCCGCTCTGCTCATAAACTAGTTCCATGTCACCAATTCTGACGTATCGACAAAACGTCACAGGTTGATGGCATCGTAAACCGAGAACCCCTTGTGTTATCAATCATGTTCACAATTATTATTGCTTATAAATGGTAGTACAGATTTACAGTCATTTGTGTCAGAAGAAGAGGTGGGATTAGATAAGCTTCCAATATCTTCTCACTACATTTTGAGCAACTTATTGTCCTTTGCTGCTGTATTCTTTTTTTTAAGTTGAAATATTCTTACTAAACTTTCAAAAATCTAATTATTTCCACACTCAGAATAAATTAAGTCCCAACAAGGGTGCAGCTTCTCTCCGTTTATGCCGATTCTTCCCTGTAATGTCATCTGTTCTCTGTAAATAGTAAAACCAGGAGGCCCTGCTGCTCCCTCTCTTTGGCACCGCACAGGACTACAGATGTGAAAGTAGACGGAGCTCGCCGGGGACCAGCTGGAGCCCGTCCAACCTGGACAAGGGTCAGGGACACCAGTGAGAGGACACCGGCAGAATCTGGAGCCTCCTCTCGTGCAGCTTGTCGCCCTCGGCCTCCGTCCAGACAGATCTTACTACCGACTCATTTTCACACTTTGGTTTTTACACTTTCAGATAATGCATTCTTCTTTAAAAGCAGCCCTGCAGCTACACCAAACCACAAAAAGACTCTCCTGTCTGAAAATACAGCTGCGGAGGTTCTGCAAAAACGGGTTTCTGCTTTCGATTTATTGATTTCTGGAGAAGATGTGCAACAACAGACATACGATCCTCTGCATGCTAATCACGGCTGCAGATTACAATCAACAATCGCTGGTGAGTGACGCCCATTGTCTTCTTTCCTGTGTGCAACGAAAACAACTGTGTAGCGTGCTGTCATTATTTAGCAGCACCCGGATCGGATTCTATTCTTATATTCACACGATAAACAAATTTTGCACGTTAAAGTCATCATTAAGCAAATCTAAATATAGTTTATTTCCTCTTTAAAAGCATTACTTCTTCATTTTAGTGCAGATTTTGTACAGTTATACAAATTTACATGACATGAAACGTGCCGATATTTAACCCCGCACAGAAAAACAGAAACACGATTTGTTCGTTGTTGCCTAGCAACAGTGTGCGCAGCAATTGGGGGGGGGGGGGTGTCTCTTCAATATAATTGCGGGACTGTGTTGTTCAGCTAATTAGAAGGTGTTTGTTTTTAAATTCAGACGATTATTTAGTTGACATTTTACTGATATCCAGTCATATTTTTTATTAGAGATTGTTTCCATGATATATAATGATGGAATTTGTAAAGACATGATCATAATGAAATGCAAAAGAAGTGCAGAAACTAAGCGATTTCATTCAACAGCACCAGTTTAGCAGAAGGACATTTGTGCTGCAGCAGAAAACTATATCTGAGTGCGGAGCTGTCAAAATCTGACATAAAGAAACTTGAATAAACACCGGAAAGCGAGTCCGTAAATATAAAGCCGTCATTGATAACAGGCTTGGGATCCAGGAGGCTGCTTCTTGCTCCGTTCGCTGGCATCTGACAGCTCAGACAGAGTCGTACAAACACGGCAGACAAATGAACTGCGAGTGCCTTTGTATATCCCTGCACTAAACATCTGATGCAACACGTGTTCGTCAGCGGCCAGCCATCTACAAAATAACAAGCGATAACATCTCTGCTAAATATAGCCTCCTGCATGTGTTAGCTAACATGAATGAGGCGTGTATGCATGTATGCATATTACTTGTATGTGCAGCGGCGCTCGCATGCAGTCTGCCACTCGGGTTTCTGCGTCCGGCGTTACTGCAGGGCCTCGGGGCGCGCTAATCACAGAGTGGCCGCCTCACACTTTGATGACTGGGTTTCCTGCGATCCGGGGCAGCTATGTTAGACGGAAACATGAGAACCTCCTCCGCAGCAAACGCAGAAATACAGCGCTCCTGCACACGCATGTCAACATATAATAGGAGGGCATGCACTAACGCAGCTCCACACGCATGCCTCCAGTCTGTAAAAGAAGAGGTGCGACTTCAGTATATGCCTCCATTATAGATTTTTTTGTATCATTGTTGACATTTTTGCTGTTTTCAGGCCTAAAATCTACATCAACCAAACACCACATGGCATTTTTAGGGAAAGATTCTTCTAAATATTATATAAGCAACTGAGTAAAACTTAAATAGAAAGCTATTTATAAATATACTGTCGTAAACCTGTTGACTACTTTACATTAAATAAGTCAAAGTCTTGGAGTCTGGCCAGTCTTTTCTTCAGGAGGAAATGGCTTCATGTGGAGCAGGTCATGTGATCTGGAATTAACACTTCTTTGAGGTGTTTTGTAACGGGTAACTCAGCTGAAAGTGGTTTCTCAGACACAGATTTCCATATAAAATTTGATCTATTGACAAAAAAGAAACGTATTTCATGATTATCTCGTCTTAATAAGAAGAACACAATCAAAACTATTTTTGAATAAGCTCATTTTATTACCGTTTAGCTAATTAGAAGATGGATATTAAATTCAGGCGGTTGTTTAGTTGACATTTTAATGACATCCAGTCATTTTACATTAATAGGTGATTGTTTCCACAATAAATAATGATGGAATTTGTAAAGACATGATCATGATGGACATAATAAACAGTTTTTTTTAATTTACTTTTAATAAAAATGTATGCAGGATATAGCCCATGGACTTTAAAAGTCTCTCAGGTGTATATTGACCCTCCTGGAGGAAAGTGAATGGACTCGGCTGGTGTCTACAGCTTTCGTTGATCGGCTGCAGTTGAGACGGCTCAGATGAGGAATGTGCATACCAGCCAGATCAGCGAGTCTCTCAATTCTTCTACAAATACATGCACACACACACACACACACCCCCCAGGGCGCTTGGCATTAACTTTGCATTCTGGACCTCCCAGCATGAAATCGCTCTCCATCCCTCTACTTGGCTGGAAACACTAACAGGTAGAGATGAAACGCTCGCTGGCTCTCCGGCGGCGGCTGTCATCTATACTTTATACCGCTAAACTGTCCTTGAAGGTGTTCCAGGGAAAACGGAGCCCAGGTAAAAAAGCGCAGAGTAAAAATCTGCGGATTAATGCTGCTTTCCAACTGGGGGAACAAAGGACTCGGTGATAATTAATGAGTCTTTTCAAACCGCAAATTGCTCCCAAACTTCACGTGTTGAAAGGCTGAACACAGATTAATAAGAAGCAACAGAAGCTGAGAGGATTGAATTCAAGAAAACACTGGATAAAATACTGGTTTAAAAGCCAACAGTGGTTAAAATGAGACACATTTTTACTCACTGCTGGCACATTTTTCTCTGCAATATAAAGCCCAGCATCTCTATGGAAACAGAACAACCATGACTAGAAGGACAGAGAACTCTTAAATGTCTTTCGTGCAGCATGACTCTGTTATATGGCCGTACGATGACACAAACACTTTTTTTCCTTGATTATTTTACAGAAATCAAAAAAACTAAAGTATAACATTTTTCCAAGTGCACACCAGTGTAACCAGTATGGCTCTACGTAGTATAGACAATTTACTATTAACTTTATTTGTTTTTATACTTGTCTTGTGACTGTTGGTCATATCTGAGTCACTAAAAGCTTTAAAATGCAAAGAGAAGTGCATAATTTTTGGATTTTTACAGAATTTTGTTAGCACAAATGGTGCATATCTGATAAATATGTAAATGAGACATTTAGAATAAAGGGATTTAGCTTCCTTACACATGTTTTCATACTCGTCTCCTATAATCTTTGAGTAAACAAAGCCTGCAGTTCAGCAAAGAAGTCCCTGAATTTTTGCCTCGTGACTGCTGGTCATATCCGAGTCACTAAAAGATCTGAAAATGCACAGAGAAGCGCAGAATTTTTAGTTTTTTACAGAATCTTGTTAATCAGAAATACACAATTTGTGCTAATATTTGAATGAGAATTTAAGAATAAAGTGATTTAGTTTCCCTACATGTTTTCATACTTGTCTCCTCTATGCTTTGGGTAAACAAAGCCTGCAGTCCAGTCAAAAGTCTCTGAATTTTTGCCATGTCCCCGTTGGTCAGCGCTGAGTCACTAATGGCTTCACAGTTGCATAAATTCGTCCAAAATATTTTCATTTTTACGGAATCTTGTTAGAATAAATGGTGTATATTTACAGAATATTTAAATGAAACATCTACAATAAAATGACTTAGTTTCCTTGCCAGTGTTTTCATGCTTGTCTCCTACATGATCTGGGTAAACAGTCTGCAGTTCAGCTGAAAGTCTGAATTTTTATGACATGACTGTTGGTTGTAGCTGAGTCATTAGTGACTTCAAAATTACCCAAATGAGCGCAGAATTTTTTGATTTTTACAGAATCTTCTTAGCATAAACACTATAGTTCTGATGAATATTTAAATGAGACATGCAGAATAAAATCACTGAGTTTCCCTGCTAATGTTTTCATATTTTTCTCCTATAGCTCTGGGTAAACAGCCTGCATTTCAGCTGAAAATCTCTGAATTTTTACCACGTGACTGTTGGTCAATAGTGAGTCATTAGTGACTTCAAAATCACCCAAATGAGTGCAGAATTTTTTGATTTTTAGAGAATGTCGTCAGCATAAACGATTTGTCTTTGATGAATTTTTAAATGAAACATGTCGGATAAAATGAAAACCACTGAAAATCTAATTATCCTTTGTCCCTTTCCAGGTTCCTGCTCTGATAAAAGGTGGAACTTTGGCGACTTTTTAAAGATAACAAACCTTTTTATTGTTTTGGGGGGCAGACTGAAAGCACATAGCTGGTTACTCTGATCTTTTGTTTGATTATTTGCAATTTCCACACCTCGAGCTGAACAAATTTGCTCTTTTCACAATCCAGCACCTTTCACACAAATCACTGGATTAGAAATTTCAATGATTAAACTAATGTGGCACCCAGTGGACGAAGAAACAACTGGTGAAATGAATGTATTTTACCTGATGATAATCTTTCTTTCTTTCTTTTTCCAGTGTCACATAGGGTTGTGGCTAATTATTAGATTTTCATTACTGATTAGTTCCCTGTTTATTTGCTGCAGTTAATTGGTTTGTCTGCAAAAATGTTGTCGGTTTTTACGATCCGGGGTGATAAGGGAGAGCACCGGGGTTTTAGCTGCACAGTATGAGTTTTAATAGGTTTAAAAGGTTAAATCGATGCGAACAGAAAGCATCAGCGAGCGGAGCAGCCGAGTTGCTCTGGATTTTTAAAAAAAGTAGGTCACAAAGGTCGCCGCTGCTTCTTTTCAGTAATAATCTGGAGATGATTCGAGCCTCTTAAACTGAGCTGAAAGGACAAAACTGCAGCATTATCTTGATATAAATTTACATGCTCGAGGATCTGTAAGTTTCTATTAATCACAGCGATCGTCCCTCATTCATTAGTCGTCTCTTTTTACCCTGTAAAACCCACTGTTGCAGAATAAATACTACTTTTTGCTCTATTTTTTTGTTCATTCATATATACACACACACAGACACATATATATATACTGTATAGAGACAGAGAGAGAGAATTTTTGTTATTTGCTGCTCTTTTTTTCTGTATTTGGGTCTTAAAACACGATCAAACTGGCACCAGTGTGAAGTGTGCCAATGAGACATAATAATCGAGGCCACAAGACAAATACAGGAAGACTCGTCACCAGCGCCCTGGCAATCAAAGCCTCAATGTACTGCCGAAAAAGGTGACTCACTTGTATTTCCTGCTTCAAACAAGCCACTCTGAAACTCGCAGCGTGCCCACCTGCAGCTGTAATATAATGACACACAATTTCCGCCGCCATTATTCGATCGCAGGCCGAGTTCTTCGCCTGATGCCGGAGCCGAGCGCTTCCATCAACGCCCGAAAACCGGCTCCACTTTGTGTCAAACGCCGGAGTAATCAGAGAAAGGAAAGTAGCTACTGGGGTACAGATGAGCGCTTCAGAGGGGTTTGGAAATGTGACGTGAAGAGGAGAAAAGTTTCCTCAAACAAGCGGCAGCAGGAGGAGAAGGTCACCGTCAGTCACGCTTCAGAGACGCCCAACTAAACTCTCGAGTGATCTCCGACCCTCGCAGACAGTCATAACATAAACCAAAGTCTGATTGTTGGGCCGGTGGAGGGAGGAATATCTCGTATGCACAGACGCACTCGGCCCAGTCGGACCAAGGTGTGACTCGACCGCTGTGAAAACCAAAATCTAGGCCGTTCTCCAATCGAGGAAGCAGCTTGTTGTGAAAAGATAAGAGGGCTGAGAAAGACAGAAAGAAAGACAGAAAGAAAGGAAGAAAGAAAGACAGAAAGAAAGAAAGAAAGAAAGACAGAGAAAGAAAGACAGAAAGAGAAAGAAAGAGACAGACAAAGACAGAAAGAAAGGCAGAAAGAAAGAAAGACAAAGACAGACAGTAAGACAGAAAGAAAGAAAGACAGAAAGACCGGAAGAAAGACCGAAAGAAAGAAAGACAAAGACAGACAGTAAGACAGAAAGAAAGAAAGACAGAAAGACCGAAAGAAAGAAAGACAAAGACAGACAGTAAGACAGAAAGAAAGAAAGACAGAAAGACCAAAAGAAAGACCGAAAGAAAGAAAGACAAAGACAGACAGTAAGACAGAAAGAAAGAAAGACAGAAAGACCAAAAGAAAGACCGAAAGAAAGAAAGAAAGACAGAAAGACAGAGAAAGATAGAAAGAAAGACAGAAAGAAAGGCAGAAAGAAAGACGTAAAGACAGAGACAGAAAGACAGACAAAAAGAAAGACACAAAGAAAGAAAGACAAAGAAAGAAAGAAAGAAAGACAAAGACAGAAAGACAGACAGCAGAAAGAAAGAAAGGCAGAAAGAAAGACAGAAAGAAAGACAGACAGAAAGACAGACAAAAAGAAAGACACAAAGAAAGACAGAAAGAAAGACACAAAGAAAGACAGAAAGAAAGACAGAAAGAAAGACAAAGACAGAAAGACAGAAAGAAAGCGGTTGTAAGTGAACACAGAGAAAGTCTTGAAACCACAAAGTTTAAAATACTGAATTATTTCCAGTCAAGACGGATATATCACCCGATGCAGTGACTTTGTTATAGTCTCTCTGTAAAACACACTTTAATCAGAGCCGCTCCTGATTTCACTTGATCTTTTATGTCCTTTCAACTCCGTTTTATATCTTTTAAAACACTGCATCTGCTTTCATGCACCAGTTTATGCTTTTATTTGTCCTTTATAACCCGATTGCTTTATGGCTCAACTGTTGCACTTTCCCGCCTTGTGAAGCAGGATGTAATTTTGAAAAGTGTTCCAAACATATAATGATTGTTAGTGTAATTATTTCAAGAGAATTAACACATTTTAACACCTACTTTTATAGTGGATAGCATGCTTGTTGGCTGTACATGTCCACATGCTAATTTGTCTTCCATGTAAAACATCTAACACATCGATTTTAAGTCATATTTTCAAGTTAAACTGTAAACTTCTAGCTTTACCAGCGTTTAAAGCCTTCAGCAACCGATACTAACAATTACATAGATATCATAGCGCATCCCTATACCCCTGTAATCTTGCTTTAAAAAGATACTATACATGAGCGATTCCCATCCAGTGGTATTTGCACCCTGAGGAGTACTTCTACGGCCAGGGTGTGGATGGAGACACTGTGGAGCAGCTCTGGGATTCCAACCTTTAATTTCACCAGAACTATGTTGTAATTTGAAGCGTGAGAAAACCAGACTGTGGGCAACGGTGAGAACAAGCTAGCAAGCAGCGGTTGGATGAAATTAATGGACGAGTTGGCTAAAAGTGAAGGCGAAGCATTTGAAAGTAAGCCTGGGCGATAAAATGATCGTTCATCAGTGGCAGTGAGATGATTGCTCAACAGAATCTGACAGTTTCATCTGAATGTATCGGACGCAAACCATCATAAAAGCACAGAGACAAAATGCCAGCTAACACTAACAAATCCCAAGCATGCATAATTCATATTGGAGCCCCTTGATCCTCCATCGTGCTAACCATTAGCTTCCATGCAGGTCTTCCAAGGCCTGCTAGTCTGTGACCAAGCTTTCCAAACCCCCAACCTCCCCTGGTGGAAGCTGTTACTGACAACCAGTGTTGGCCCTTTGCGAGACGGGCTTCAAAAACCACAACAACCCCAACACAATCCCCATCCAAGCAACAAACTTCTTACGAACTGCTTTGAATGGTTTTGTAGGGGAGCTGAAGTGATCCAAGGCAGCCAATGTGCATCAAGGTGGGTTGATTCCCTTATTTTTCTTCATTTATGTGCACAAATGTTCTAGTTTTAGTGTGTTTTTGTACTTTAGTAACAGGCTTACATGATTAAATTCAAATAAAATCTCTTTAATCCTCGTCTTCACTAAAAACGATCAGTCGTTATCTATAATTCTTCATTTCTTGGCACAACCGGTAAGCCATCAGTGAATTTGCTGTGATAAAACAAAAATTGGGTCATTTACACCGTACAAGTATGAAAACAAATTAAAAACGTAAGAACGGAAATATCTAAAATATGTGGAATCATTTTTTTTTCCAAGTTTCCCTTGGACATTTGGGATGAAAAAACGCTGTAAATGTTGATTTCAAGAGTTTTTTGTTCAAGTTTTGTGAAACAATCAATGAAATTCAACTTTTGTGTTACCCTTTTTAACAATTTATGATATTATTTTTCTACTGCATAGAAGACAAAAGTGATCAGTAATTATCTATAACTCTTGATAACAGCTGTAAAAATGAGCTGAAAGTACTGATAATGTCTGCAGTGTCCAATTTCTATCGTGCAAATGTAACCAAACAGAATTACTGCAGTGTTTACTGTGCAAACTGTACTATTAGACTGTATATATCGGCAATTAATAACCTATTTTAATGTAAATACCAACAATGTTTTCCCCTTTGCACCACAGTGTTTCCTTATCTGTTTGAATGTGACGTGTAAGCTACTGGATGGCTTGAATTTCCACAAACGGAATGAAAAAAAAACTATCTGCTAACTTTTACACGGCTTAAATAGCGTCCCATTGAAACACAGACATCGACGGCGGTGTTGTGTTTGTCTAACAGAACCGTGTGTTTATCTGAAGACGACAGCGGTAGAACAAGCAAACTACAGCCGCCTCACACTCGTAATTCCTCAGTGTCTGGAGTGAAACGCCGTGGCTCTAATGAAAAGCTGCAAGTTTCTATTCTGAAGACCAACTGTGGAAGCAGAACTCTTTTATTTCAGGTCTTGTAATTGTGAGCGTACGAGTACCGTAAGTGTCTCCCATAAGTAGCGGCCTTAACCTCGATCAAGACATAAAAAATAAAAATAAAACGACGGAGAGGCGGAGTTTCGAGGCTTTCCAAACCATCAGGCGTTGGAGCAAGCCCATCCCCGTTTCCTCGAGCGTGACAGATTACAAACAGGGAGCAATAAAAGTCCTGCTTTTCCGTCATTTATTCGGCTCCTAATTCAGGGGTGTGGGAGGAATTCAAGCGGTGGTGGGTTTAACGGAGAAATCTGGTTCCTCAAAAGGAGTAATCAGGAGCAGAGTGGAAGCATTAAGCACTCTGATGGGATGGAAAGGTCAAAGTATTCTCTACTCATGGCCTCTTTTTCTTTTTTTTCCTGCCGTAATGAAAGGTTGACCGATGTACAGCAAATGTCAGAATAGCAGAGTCACCATAGCAGGGCTTGGGTCAAGGCCAAACTTCTAATTGTGGGGTTTTATAGGCATCTCTACGCTCAGAGTTACTCATTACCGCAGCAGATAGTATGTTGGAGCGTGGAAAATTTCCAAGTGGAAGCAGCACAGCGGTGTTGTTCTTATTGTAGAGAGTTGTAGCACTGTTGACCTAATCATTAAAGCTGGGCTTCCATCAAACGCTCGGAAGTGGTTGATTGTGAGAATGATTACTTGGTCAATTAGAGAAGTTTTTAATTTTAGAAAATATAGTTTTCACGTCTGAACAATCTGTGGTTCCAGCTTCTACAGTTTTCTTTTTTAAAATCCTCTGAACCTCAAAACTCACTGGTCGGCTTGAAAAGTGTGTTACTGATTTTTTATTTTTTTTTAAATCACAAAAATTACAACATTTTTCAGAGCCAGAAACTGTAAAAACTGAAAAATTTGGCAGGGTTTCAATTTTCAACAGTCTATGAACAAATCATCTGTTATGTCATTTAGTAAAAAAAATAAAATCTAAACTTAAAATAATATTTCATTAAAATCGCTTAAATCTCCACGTTTCACTTAGAAGGCGTGGTGTTGATTGTAAAAAAAAAATCACCAAAATTAAACCATTTATCAGAGCCAGAAACTGTAAAAACAAAAAAAATAACCAGCTTTTGAACTTCCCAGCAGTCTATGAACGGCTCATCTGTGAGGTGGAGTTTGGTCGGGAAAATTACCTAAATCTAAGCTAAAAATCCACCAAATCAGTTTATTCTACTGCCGTAAAATAAAATGTTGTACTAAAAAGATTCTGTAAAAAAACTAAAAATTCTTCATTTCTTGGCACAAGCGGAAAGTCATTGAGTTTGCTACAATGAACACTCAAAACATAAGAGACTTCTCAGCACGATTCGACTGAACTGCAGGCAGTGTTTATGCCAAACATGTACGAAAACAAATTAAAAATGTAAGAACTGAAATATCTAAAGCATGAAGAGTCGATTTTCTGCAAGTAGAATGTTTGAACACTTGGAGAAAAAAATGGTGGAAATGTTGATTTGAGATTTTTTATCAAGTTTGTGGAATGAAAAATCTAAGAAACAACTTCCTTCATAATGATATACGGCATCACATTATTTTTCTAGTGCACATTTTTTTAGTTCTCTCTGTTTGTAGAGATGCAGCAGTTTAGTTGCAGTGGAAAACACATGGAGTTGATGCAATAAAGCCAATGGGAAACTTTTTTCCTCTAGTTTTTGGACATCTTAAGTGTATTTTTTATGTACAGAGACATCCAGAATCCAACAAACAACCCTACACTGCATCCAAAACAACAGTTATCAATTTAAAGTATATCTCCAATTATCTTTTATTACTTTTATTTCCAGTGCCCACACTCATAATCAAACACATTCATTCCTCTGGGGACCTCTCTGATTATGAACTGATTATCGTCTGCCTCGGGGATGCAGATACCCCGACTGTTATTGCTCGTTTAATCTCATATCCACAAGAAAGGAGTCCATGTGTATTCCACAAGGCCTCTGTGTTTATGACACCGCGTTACTGTCTCATTGTTCAACACATCTGCAAATGTGGAGCGACTTAATTCCTATTCGGCTGCTTAAACCCAAGCGAAAGCAGTCCAGAGCCAGCAAATGTCTGACAGACTCCTCCAACAACTATTCTAAAAATAGAAAAAAAAGAAATATGCAAATCAGACGTCTTTAAGACCACAAAAATAGGTTAAATTGTTAATTAAAAGTGTTAAATGTTGTCTAGACACAAGAAACCGTACAAGAACTTTGAGGAAAATAGTTAAAATGATTAATTTTGATAATTCAAATCTTTATCTGCTATTTTCTTCTCGTTTTTAAACATTTTAAAAGGGTTTTTAATAGCCGTAGGGTATAAAATATGCTAATATGCTGTACGAAAAAGCATACTTATTGTCCAAACACAAGAAACTGTACAAGAACTTCAGGAAAATATTGAAAATTATTAATATTGATAACAATTCTGATGTTTTCATGCCTATAGCTTGTTTTCTTCTAGTTTTTAAACATTTTAAAGCACTTTTAATAGCCTTCAAGTATAAAATATGCTACTATGCTAAGCAAAAAAAAAAAAACATACTTATTGTCTAAACAAGAAATTGCTCAAGAAGTTTGAGGAAAATAACGAAAATTGTTAATACTGATAATAACTGAAATGTTTTCGTCTTATTTTAAAACATTGTAAAGCATGTTTAACATCCTTAGAGTGTAAAATATGCTAATTTGCTACATAAAAAAGCAAATTTATTGTCCCAATGCAAGAAACTGTACAATAACCTTGAGGACAGTAGAATTGTTTAACACATCTGCAAATGTGGAGTGACTTAATTCCTGTTCGGCTGCAAAAACCCGAGCAGCTCTCCTGCAAACAGAGGGAGCAAAGGCAGTCCAGAGCCAGCGAATGTCGGATGGACTCCTCCTCGTAAAGTGCTCCGCTTCAACCCTGGCAAAAATAAACCTTGGGAGCGTCGGTGCCAAGTATTCCCGTTGATGAAAAGCCAGTTGTGAGTGGCCCCGGTCGTACCCCAGCGGAGCCAAGCCGCCTGGCGTTAATAAAACTGTGCGAGAAAACACTCCTGCAGCTCTTTCTGGGCATTTTTTTACGAGCTATTTGGAAGCTTGAGGGAACGCTGAGGAGTGAAAAAGACGAGACATCTGCGTGGAAACCGCCGCTCAACAGAAACAACCGAAAAAAACCCACAGAGAATAAAGTGAAACCAAGAGAAACAGGAGGGGCCACGCTAGAAAGAAACCACAAGCTGGGAGCCGGCTGCCTGACATCTGATGTAATGCATCAGATGTCGGCGTGTTTGTGAGCTGGATGGGATGTCAGAGGATCTCATAGACAGCAGGACCCCCAGTTGTCTGAGGGAAGACTGGTGCAGAGAGCGCTGATAATCTGTTGTGTTCGCCATGACAGCATGCTTATCAGCGGCCGGGCTTCACGCGGGGCCTCCGAATGCAACACAAACCGGCTCCGACGTCACGCTGGAAGGTTCGCCTCATTCTTCTCTGCTAATGAGGCTTGGGTTGCCAATTGCCGGAGCTGCCATGACTCTCTGAGCCAGATATTACAGCAGGAAACAGCCGAGAGTTCCCTTCACTGGCAGACGGGACGGAGGACACATTACTGTTTTATTATTAACGCCGCGTTTACACATCCGCTCACACTTTTCTGGCTTTCCTGAGGAATCTAATAACTTCACCCTCATTGATTTTAATTGTCAGCAACAAGTTCATTTGGAGGAACTCGGCATCTTTGGCAAAATGTTCAAATCTCCTGCTTCTCCGTATTTTCTACCGTTGTGCAATGAGTTTTTGAAGCATTTCATTGACAACGCGTAATCGATTAGCTGCCAACAATTAAAGTAATGGTCAACTGTTTTCATCATCAAAAAAAGTTTAAGTGACTTTTTGAAGGAAAGAAAAGTTCTTGGATTCCAAAAACCTGCTGGTTTGGTTCAGAAGAAACATAATTCTTTTGAAAAGTAACCACAATTAAACCATTTATCAGAGCAAGAAAACATAAAAACAGAAAGAATTGTTGTTTTTTTTAAACTCTTAAAACTGATTATATGTGACATACGGTTCCGTCTGAAAGCTTGAAATCATAAAATTGCATCAAATATATAACTTTACACTTTATTACACACAAATTGCTAAAAATTAATCATTCGCTTTAACCGGATTCTGCAAAAGTCTCGATATTCTGGGCTGTGGTCACAACAGGACACTTGTCGCATGGCCTCTTGTAAAGTCTGAATTAGAACTTTCCGAATTTTATAGACTGAAAAACTAATTGCAAGTGGCAGCTCCGCACTTTAGGAAGCAAAATAATCATTTGATTGTTCAGCTATTAAAATAGTTACAGCCCTGAAATTGATTTCCGACTAACTGGAACCACAAACTGGGTGTATTATTGTGTGGTCAACTTTATAAAAAAACCTTACTGATGATATATTATTTATCCTGGAAGCAATGAGCGAGCAATTCTATTGGTCAATTTCTCAAATCTTTCCAATTTCGTCATGATTCCAGTCATGCTCAGACTTATTTAGGATGCGTAATGATGTATAGGCACACTGGGTCAAAGAAGCTTGATGTTTGGTTAGTCATCAGAGCGAAACTTGCTCATGCACAAAGGGGCCAATTTATTTGCTCAAATGAAAATAAAACTGAATCAAACGTCCACATACAGAACAGCCTTTCACAAGGACGCGGCTAAAAACAGTGCAGCCATGCCGATAAACACAAGCCATATTTCACACGGCCACAAAGACCTATTAGCCCAGTTTCAGTGCAGAAACCCGTGATGATCAGATGACATTTTGTGGTTGGCTGTGTTTCGCCCTGCATGAATAGATCCTATGAGCCAACGTACAAGTAGGGCTGGACCCGAATATCCCGAATATCCGAATATCCGTTCGCTACGGCGATATCCGGATATTAATTTTGGAATCCGAATACCCCCCCTTTCCCAGAAACAAAAATATTCGGAGCTCGTCTCTTCCCTTCACCTTCAGCCCACTTCAGCTCATCCTGCCGTGCTCGGCTCATCCATTCGTGTTTCTTACCACCACCCGAATGGCCGGGTTGCTGTCGACTCTGATGTCACGCTTCACTTCGATGCATAAACACAAGAGAAGATGCTGAAGGCCTCCACTGTTTGGGAATTCTTCAGTTTAACTGAAGACAAAACGAAGGCAAAATTCTTGAAATTCCTATGCAAATTAGTAGGTGTACCGCCGGCGGTACACTGAAGTTTAAGGGGTTAATATTTATGATAGCTGTAGCTGCAATTTTTGCTAAAAATGCATATATTTAATGTTAAATACACTAACTGCTGTGCTGATAATGGAGAAATGCTGCAATATTTATCATAACTCACAGATTTTATTTTATATGGTATTTTCATGTAAATTTTCAAATTTTTAAAGATGAAAATTTTTTTGACGCAATAAAATATGAAATAAAGGACATTTTAACCCTAAAATTGACAATATGAATACATTTCTTTACCATAAGTGTGGAAAATATTTTACTGTAAAAATGCAGCAATATGTACAACAATACTGTAATTTTTGCATTTAGTTCTCAAAAAAAAAAAATACATTTTTTCCCCAGTTAAATGTAATATTGTTGTCCTGGAAACAGTACGCAATAAAACACGTTTTTTTTTTAACCCTAAAATCAACAATATGAATATATTTCTTCACCATAATTGTGGAAAATGTTTTACCATAATTTTGCGGTAGCATTCTGGCTACCACGGCAACCGTAAAAACAACTTTTTTTTTTACAGTGTATGTAGCTCCGACAGCCTCATAGTTTCCATAAATGTGTTTAAGCATGGCAGAGAAGTCCATATGAATATGTAAAGACGGTAAAGGTCACATGTAATCAACTGTATCTTCACAATCCAACATTTACAACAACAAAAAAACCCAAAACAAAACAGGAAGTACAATCTCACCCCGTTCACCTCAAACTGTTCAGGAATAGCTCCTGACATATTGGTCTACCCAGCATGCCCTCTGCCTCTCCAGACAGCTCTGACACCATTACACAGCAGATATAGAGCAGGACAGCAGCCGCACAGCCGAGGTTATATAAGTGGATGCTCCACGTTTCTTAGCATTCAGAGCCGCCGCTGCTGCTGCTGCTGCTGCTGCTTGGAGGGGATGGGAGTAGATGTCGAGAGGGGAGGAGGAGCAGGAGGTGGTGGTGGTGGTATGAGGAGAAGGGGAAACAGAGCACTGAGGCCAGGAAGAAAGACAGACAGAAAAGAGGGTCACAAAAAGAGAGGCCCGCCGGGGTGTTCACTGCCGGGAGGGAGCAAAGAAGGTCACCTCTGGCCCCCGAAGGAGCCCCAACCGAGAGGAAGGGCGAAGGAGAGGAATGAATATATAGAATAGGTCACATGGGGCTGCATCCATCCACCATCCCTGTGTTCCTTTGTACAGTCCTGTTACATCACTCAGCTGGGAGCAAGTCTCTCCCATTAGCTTTCATTCTACACGCAGAAAAACATGCTAGAAATGAGGCAGAAACAAAGCTCCAGCGTCTAAATGTTGACTTTATCTACTCACACTTGGACTCCAGGCTCTCAAATAATCCCAATTTGCAGATTTTCTCTGTTTATTTCATTATTGTCTAGCTACTCTGGTGGTCTAACTTATTAATTTAAGCTTGAAAATTGCACTTTTTCCCCCAAACACGATCCTAAAACTCCAAAGATTCTTGCATCTGTCAAGCTGCAGACAGAAAATATAGAACATAGAGGATAACTTTGAGCTCTGGGGACTTTTGATGGGCATTTTTCACTGCTCTCTGATGGTTTCTAGCTCAAAATCACTCAACCAGGAACAAGTCTTTCCCACTAGCTTTCATTCTATATGTGGGAAAAACATGCTCGAGATACGCCCAGAATAAAGCTCCAGCACCTAAATGTTGAGTTTCTGTGCTTACACATGGACTCCACACTCCAAAATGAGCTCAAATTTGCAGCTTTTCTGTGTTTATTTTATTATAATCTAGGTATTCTGGTGATCTAACTTCTTAATTTACGCTGGAAAATTGCACTTTTCCCTCAAACAAGATCATAAAACTCCAAAGATTCTTGCATTTTAGAAGCTGGAGCCAGGAAATGGTGAACTTAGATGATAACTTTGAGCTCTGGGGACTTATAATTGGGATTTTTCATGATTCTCTCTCATATTTTCTTCCTCAATATCAATCAGCAGGGAACAAGTCAGCTTATTCCCCATTATCTTTCATTCTACTCACGGAAAAACGTGCTAGAAATGAGGCAGAAATAAAGCTTCAGCATCTAAATATTGAGGTTATCAACTTGTTTTTGACTACTTTGATGATTGGTTTCATTTATCTGATAAAACACTGGACTTCAGGCTCTTAAGTTATCCTAAATCTGATGCTTTTCTCTGTTTATTTAATTGTAATCTAGATATTTGAGGAGTTCAAGTTATTTTAGTCTGAAAATGCTCAAAATTAGTGCTTTTTTTCCCCAAACAAGATCCTAAAACTCCAAAGATTCTTGCATTTGTGACTCTAGAGGGGAACATAGATGATATCTTTGTGATGTTCGACCAGCTTTATACACATCATCTTGTGATCTGGGGATTTTTTATGGGCATTATTCATTGCTCGGACATTTTTGTTGTGTAAGATTTCTCAGCCAGGATCAAGTCTTTCCCTTTTGCTTTAATTCTATACATGAAAAAATGGCTTAAGACAAAAATTAAGCTCTCGCGTCTACTTGTTATCTTCTTGTTTCCGTCTATTGTGATAATCCGTTTCATTTATCTCATAAAACGCTGGACTCCAGGCTCTCAAATTTGCTGCTTTTCTCTTTTATTTCATTATAATCTTTATATCTGTGGGGGGTTAAGTTAATCAAATAGTCTGAAAACAGTGTTAACTCCTTGAAAATTGTGCCTTTTACCAACACAGATTTGAAAACAACCAAAAATTCTCGTGTTTATAGAGTTGAAGCCAGAAAATGGTGAACACAAGCCTAAAATTGCAATGTTTCATCAAATAGCATTTTTAAAAAGCTAAAAAGGAACCAGTTCACTTCTCAGTGCAACCACAAAACCACAAGTTACTCAACTGTGACCAACAGAAGAATTCGAGGACTTTTCAGCTGAACTGCAGGTTGTGCAGGGGAATAAATCAAGCCACTATTGCCATCTCCAATAAAGCACCAGTGTATGAGAAAGCACAACTTCAATGTTGACTTCATCTGCTTGTTTCTGGACATTTTGGGGATCATGACTACACAAAATGCAAACACTGGATTGTGTAGTCTGTTTATCTCATTGGAATCTGAATATTTTGGGGACAAAATGGACTGCAAAGCAATGAATTTAGTCTTATAATGTATGAAAATAGCATCAGTCACATGAAAATTGCATCTTTTTCCAGAACAACCAAAGATTCTCGCATCTGTGAAGCTAGAGCCAGAAAACATTTAAGATAACTGACATCTCTGCGATGATCAGCCAGCTTTGCACACATCACCTTGACCTCTGGGGATCTTTTTCACAGCTCTTTGACATTTTGTTGACCAAAGATCACTCAGGAAGGAGCAAGCCTACTTAAAAGTGGCTTAAAATAAACCACCGGCGTCTAAATGTTGACTTTATCTGCTTGTTCCTGGTGGTTTCGCTGGGTTTTTTTAACGATCATATCCTCAGAGAACACACTTGAGCGGTGGAGTTGTCCAGGGCTAATGATCAACTCGGGGCCAGAACACTGCGATTTTAGCTGGTGGCTAATGATTAATGAACAGTGGGCTGCACCAGCTGATCTGACATGGAGGTGTACAGTCTCTCGAAACTCATAGATGATAACGCCGGAGACATTACTAACACAGGTCAGTGCAATCTTCTCTATGCAATCCAGTGTGATTGCAAGTTTTAGGGAAGCTTCCCTACGACTACAAACTTCTACCAGCTTTAAAATCTCATAGCACAGACATGAAACAGTCCACCGTGGCTCCATTTGCCCCACCGGTTCAGTCCCTCCACCCAGTCCGCCAGAGGAAGTGCATCTGTAGCAAAGCTTGATGGATTTTGACTGCAAGAGCAGCTTTTAGACTGTCACTTTCCATCAGCGCCGGCGCAAGATGCTCCCATCAAAATGAGCAGGGAATCGACACCCTGAAAAGAAGGGAGGCTTTGGAGCGGAGCGGTTGGCGCCGAATGATTTAATTATTGCGCCGCTGTAATGTGGTGATGAAGGCTTTCGCTCACCAAAGAGGGGCCATTACCATGATATTTATTCATGATCCGCAATCGAGATTATTTTCACAGCCGGCGGATTCTCACGTGGTCTGACGAGTCAGCCTGGGTCGTGGGACGTCGGGGAAAGTGTTTCTCAAGTGTTTCTTGGCAACGATCTAGGCAACTCCAGAGGCAATGTTGTCTCGGAGCAAAAATGCACAGTATTCTGAGGGCATGTTTGTCTAAACAGAACTGGTTTGTCTGTGGGAATCTCGTTACCTGGTGGCTTTGAGGTGAACACATTGTCCCAACTGGACCTGAAACCCCCAACAAGAGCTGCAGAAATGTGAATATTAAAGAGTGTAAACAGCAGCAACCGTTATGCAATCCACTACGTTCACAGACATGCATGGAAGTGTGCACGAGAATGACCCAGTGCACGCACAAGGGCACATGCAGATCATTCATTACAGCCTTATCTGAGTTAAAGTGCAGGGCTTTCTATTGATCCGTGCAGTGCTGGTGCATGTCTGAGGGAGGAATCATGAAGCTGGCTCAGCAGGCTTTATTATTATTGAGAAGGAGACTCTATGCGTGTGTGCACGTGTGTCAGTGCGCGCGTCACAGTGCAGCAAGGCAGTAAATCCAAGTCCAGGCCCTGAGAGCTGCACACCACCACCAGAAAAGAAAAAAAAGCGAAAAAAACACAGGCACCATAGCCGCTGTACAGTAACATCCAGGCCAGTTAAGCCGGGCTGATCCGCGGCTGCACCGGGGAGAAGGAAGCAGTGAGGTGGGCAGGCAAGGCTCCACATCCCCGGGGCACCGAGGCTACCTCCTGGCTGTTGATCCGATCTGTCAAACCCAGCCAGCCCGGGCTACTTGGAGACTAGCACCGCCTGCACACTCACACACACACGCACGCACACGCGCAAACACACACCACGCTGTCCGATAACGCGCACTTACCGTCGGTCACCAAACCCCCCAGGACGCGCTCCAACAACACGCGGCGTGAAAACTGTCCGGAGATTCGGAGGGGGGTTGCAGCCCGAAGCCGGAGAAAAAGTCAGCGTGGCTCCTCCGGGTTTGTGCGCTGGATGTCTCCCCGTCCCCCCTCGCACTTCGAGCCCCGGTTGCTTCCCTCCGCCGAGCCGCTGCGCGTCGTACCGTCACACCGTAACCTCCTTCCTGACTTCCTTCCTCCTTGCACCGCTTCCTCCCTTAATTTGGATTCGTGCGTAAAAATCGGCTAGTTTGTTTCCCCCTTTTCTTGCCTTTCCAGTAGCGTTTGGATGGGCTGCAACGACAGAGGGGGAAAGAACCAAAAAAGAAATACTACACGCTCGCTCCTCCCTCCGATGTACAGTAGAGCCGAGCAGACACTTCTCCAAACTATCTACCGCTCTCTACAGGAGCCGCGCCGCAAAGCACTGTACACACAAACACACGCATCTATACCTCCACATTGCCTCTGCTGCCCTTATTTATTCCCTTCATCGTCACCACCACCACCACCATCATCATAGAGCCTCCCTCCTCCTTCATCCTCCTCCTCACCTTGTTCCAGGTAGAAAACTCGGATTTAACAGCTGCAGTGTCCTCAGTGTTCCTGCAGCTGATGTCAGATTATATTACAGAGCAGACATGACATGCATGATCGTCTGATTATCACTGAAATGAAACTACATTTGATCTCCTTACTTCCGGTTTATGGCTACCTTTATGTGGGTCAATCCATCTCCAATCAGCAGCTTCCTTCTGCTCCACCGTCTCCGATTGGCTCCAAATTCATTCATCAAAACGATCAATATTTAAAATGGTATCTGTGAAATATAAGATGGATATATGGAGCACTTTCCAATGAAAAAATAAAATAAAAATTGCCCATCAGAACACTTTCAGCCGTTTTTTTTTCTTTTGCATGTTGATGTTTAAATGATAATATCTCGGGAACTATAACATAAAAACCTGAAATATTCAGAGTTACTTCTCATCGTGGTATTGATTTAGAATATGAATATATAATAACACATTTATTTAAACTAAGATAAGTTTGTAGCAAAACTGATGACAGAATGTACACAAACTAAACATAGATCTTTGTAGGAAGTTTATCTGCAGTGACAGCATCTGGCCGCTCACGGTTATTTATTGCACATTTGCAGATTCAGATGTGATCTGCAGATGTTTGTGGTTTTCCTGGTAGTTTGTTAAGATCTGCAAACACTGTAATGTCATAAATAGGACAGGACAAACTGAGCAGCTGATCAAAGCCCTGACAGAATAACATGAGTCGAAATTCACTTTTTTATTTTATGTGTTGTTTCCAAGCAGCATGTGCTGACATGATGGTCTGTTCCGTTCCTGTCTTTACTTCATTTTAACGCGCTGCTGCTGTGAAGTCTGTGAGGATTCAGAGCTCCGTCCTGCTGAACATCATAAAGGTTGTCACTTATGTCAAATATATTCTTGCTGTAGCTTCACATAACCAATATCACTATTTCAGGAGATTTTAGAGGCTAAATAACACACTGATTAATAATAATAATCAGCAGAATACAGTCATTTTGGTTTACTTTTTCTGTCTAATTTCTTTATTTTGTCTGACTTACATCCCCAGATGCCCAAAATATTCAGGTTGCAGTAAAATAAACAGAATTAAAACAGCAGAATGTCTCATTTCTGAAAGCCTGGACCCCAGTGTTGGAGTTTTGGCTGATAAACCATGAACTGGAATTGCAGAAAAAGGATCATTTGTGTGGTTAATTATTGGATTTGATGCGTGGCATTATTCTTATTATCTGTGTCATTTTATTTATGTTTGTTTACTGATTTGCAGAAAAATACTTGAATTTAAAAGTGCACAGTTTGGCTTTTCAAATCAATGTACAGTATATGATTTATAGTATTTTAAGGAGTACAAGTACTTCATTTACCACATTAACAATGTCTACTGGATCTATTATTCATTTAAGGTTATCTTCATTTTTAAAAAATGCTTCTTTTTCAAAAATAAGGACATTTCCAAGTGATCCAAACTTTTGAACAGTAGTGTGCAGATATACTTATGTAACTTAGTGGCAAATTTATTCCCATGATCGTTATGGAAACTGTTTCAGCAGCTTTATAAATATACAGATTTTTGCTCTAAAAAAAATTCAGTCTAATCAGAGATGGTCGAACAGAAATATTTCTAAAAATGTCTTTATGTGAGACTGAAAGTTTAAAGAAAAACGCACAAATAAATCAATTCACAAAAATAAATAGAGATAAATAAGGATAAAGAAATGGTCATGCATAAAGTCAAGAGACCAAGTAAAACCACGAAAGGCGACCAGGGTGAATCCTGTGCACTGTGCTGAGGTTAAAGTTCTAAAAGGCTCAGCAGGGACTGGTGGGTGCCAGTGTGAGACCGGTTTTGCGGTTTAAAAGCAGCCACGTCTTACCGACTCCCAGCACTAACGGCTCGGCATTTGGGTTAGAGCAGAGGCCGGTGTGGGGTCTCCAAGTCTCTACGGACAGCAGAGAAGAGAGGGCAAGGCAGCAGTGGGTTAAATGTCTCTGGAGATGTGCACAGAGGCCACGAGGAGAACGACGGAGGGCAAAAAGGCTCCATTATCAAAGGATAATCCATGGAGGGAGCACGCTTGCAGTTTGCTAATGGAACTGAACTTTGCATTGGAGTCATGTGCTTTCATATCCGTTTAATGCGTTTAAGTGAAACTATCAAACAGTCAGTTCAACAGTTTTCTTATTACTATTGATGAAGCAACTATCGTCGATATATATTGCTTTATATTTTCTCACCCAGGCCTGGTTGGGACATTAAAACTGCACACAGAGTGACCAGTTGACAGCAACTGTACAGCAACCCATTCAGATCTAAATGGAATCAGATCAGAGGAACATTGATGCCTGGAAGGTCTCTAAGATGTGCAGGGACTGGTCAGTTAGCGGAGCCCAGAGTTCAGATCCGACACGGTCAAATGGCATTTAGTCATTTTGCTGGAACCAGCTCCCCTTAGAATTTGCCCCTGAGAGTCATTTTTAAAAGTAAATAAGAGTGTTTACTCTTTTTATTATCGCTGTTTTAGTCAATCTGTTTGAATTTTTAAAATGTGTGCGCACTTTCTTCATGCTATCTGTGCTGTTTTTGGTTTATTTAATGCACCTGATTAACTTTATTCTGCTGTATTTCTTTTTTTTTTTTCATCTTTTATATGCTTAATTTCTGTTTTACCTTTGCCTGTAAAGCACTTTGAATCATCTCTATATGTGATAAGGCGCCGTAATGTACTTTCTTGCTTCTACTACTCCTGCACTAATTCCCATTTAGTAACTTTTCCCTTTGCTTTTCTGCACAACTTTCCTGTTATTAAACAGCAATACAGAGACGGACTTACAGTGAAATAGAAGCAGATAATATTGTTTCCCCTTATTATTCTATTTAAACCAAAAATACACCACTTATTTTGATCAAAATAACAGTTGAAAAAACAGCATCTTCTCACCAAAATCACTATAATTATGCCAAAAAAAGCTGCATTCTGAAGACATCTAGAATTCTGACAATGTAGCCGAGGCATCAAGCCGCGAAGGGTAAAAGTTTTCCTCATAAATTAAGACTATCACATCTTTTTGAGAACTAAGTTCAACTTTAAAAAAGACAGCGTGCATGCAGGGCTTATGGAATAATGTTCAGTGGGATGGCTTTGCATTTAAAAATCCCCCCCCTTCTTTTCAGTGTTGCAAGGAAATTCTGCACACAGCGAAAGCATGCCGACTGGAGCCCTCTGCACACTCATACGGATATTTCTGTCTGACTAATCTCACTGACAAATATGCAGGAAATCACCAACTGCGAGAATGACACATTCTCCAAGTAGTGAATGCCCAGATTGTGTGACATTTACATTTGACGGTTTTCATCTGCAGGAGTGGAGGAGCGTGTGGTGAAGAATAAAGGTTTATTTTAAGTGCAAATGCCAGTGAAGTGAACGTATAAAAGAGTGTATTTTTTGTCTCTGAAGCCATCATTGATGTCTGTATGTGTGAGAGAATATGTGTTTCTGCTGTGATTGAACACTGTGGGAGAACAAAGTGTCTGGATACACACAGTTGCTATGCTATGACATGCTGGTGTCATTTGTTGCGCCGTTTCGTTTGATTTTTCAAGAAGAGACTGTTCCATGCAACAAGGCAGGACAGCCGAGTAACCTCCATCTGCCGTCTGCAGAAACGACGCATTAACAACCATCACCTGCTCGAGGGTTAATATTAATAAGTGTTGATTTCTGTCCCGCTTTAAAGGGGCCATTGAATATGTGCATGATTTACAGGCGCGCATCTGGTCGGAGTTCAAATGTCATCTAAAAATAGAGCTGCTGCTGTGACGAACTCTGAAGAACATCGACTACTGAGGGACACCGAGCATTCACCAAACCAAACGGCAACCCATCTGAGACTTGGAGGAATATTTCCCTCTGAAGTGAAAATATCAACCTGCTGCTGGCAGTAATTTCAATCCAGTTCAGCCACCTATCTTCAGGCACTTACAAAGCTAGCAGTTCCCTTTGAGGAGCTCTTTGGTGGCAGAACAACAACAACCCTTTGAACAGGAAGAAACCTCCAGCAGAACCAGGCTCAGGTGGGCAGATATCCACCTCAGCTGGTTAGGGTGAGGTTAAATAGAGCATACTTGGAGTTTGTTAATGGAATGAAACTTTACATTGTTGTTATGAGTAAGTTCAACTGTCAAACAGTCTGTTCAACAATTTTCTTTGTGATACTGGCGAAGCGTCTATCATCAACAGATATTTCCGTTTTAAACTCAGGCCGAGCGATAACTGCAATTTCAATGGTCACCAACACATAAAAACTGAAAAGTAAAGGATCAGCCAGTGACGACTTTAGTGACTTTTCATCAAAATGAGGTTTAAAAGTGTTTTTTTTCACAGATTCTACTCGAAATAAATCAATACCTTTCGGCGTTCCAAGTACTAAAACAGGAAGAACCCTCTGGCAGAATCAGGTTTAGGGATGGCAGATAACTGGTTAGGGAGAGGGTAAAGAGGATACACACGTGGACAAAATTGTTGGTACCCCTCAGTTAAAGAAGGAAAAACCCACAATTCTCACTGAAATCACTTGAAACTCACAAAAGTAACAATAAATAAAAATTTATTGAAAATTAAATAATCAAAAACAGCCATTACTTTTGAATTGTTGATTAACATAATTATTTTAAAAAACAAACTTATGAAACAGGCCTGGACAAAAATGATGGTACCTCTATAAAAGATTGAAAACTATTTGACCAGAGTGACATGATTAACTCAGGTGTGTCATTTAATTGACATCACAGGTGTTTCCAAACTCATAATCAGTCAGTCTGCCTATTTAAAGGGAGACAAGTAGTCACCCTGCTGTTTGGTGAAAAGGTGTGTACCACACTGAACATGGACAACAGAAAGCGAAGGAGAGAATTGTCCCAGGACATCCGAAAAAAAATTATAGACAAACATCTTAAAGGTAAAGGCTATAAGACCATCTCTAAACAGCTTGAAGTTCCTGTGACAACAGTGGCTCATATTATTCAGAAGTTCAAGACCCACGGGACAGTAGCCAACCTCCCTGGACGTGGCCGCAAGAGGAAAATTGATGACAAATTGAAGAGACGGATCGTTGGAATTGTATCCAAAGAGCCCAGAGCAACCTCCAAAGAAATTAAAGGTGAACTCCAAGGCCAAGGTACATCAGTGTCAGATCGCACCATTCGTCGTTGTTTGAGCCAAAGTGGACTTCATGGGAGACGACCAAGGAGGACACCACTGCTGAAAAAAACTCATAAAAAAGCCAGACTGGAATTTGCAAAAATGCATGTTGACAAGCCACAAAGCTTCTGGGAGAATGTCCTTTGGACAGATGAGACCAAACTGGAGCTTTTTGGTAAGGCACATCAACTCTATGTTCATAGACTCAAAAACCAAGCATACGAAGAAAAGAACACTGTCCCTACGGTGAAACATGGAGGAGGCTCAGTAATGTTTTGGGGCTGCTTTGCTGCATCTGGCACAGGGTGTCTTGAAAGTGTGCAAGGTACGATGAAATCTGAAGACTATCAAGGCATTCTGGAGAGAAATGTGCTGCCTAGTGTCAGAAAGCTTGGTATCAGTCGCAGGTCATGGGTCTTCCAACAGGACAACGATCCAAAACACACAGCCAAAAACACCCAAGAATGGCTGAGAGAAAAGCGTTGGACTATTCTAAAGTGGCCTTCTATGAGCCCAGATCTGAATCCCATTGAACATATGTGGAAGGAGCTGAAACATGCCATTTGGAGAAGACACCCATCAAACCTGAGACAACTGGAGCTGTTTGCTCATGAGGAGTGGGCCAAAATACCTGTTGACAGCTGCAGAACGCTCATTGACAAATACAGAAATCGTTTAATTGCAGTGATTGCCTCAAAAGGTTGTGCAACAAAATATTAAGTTATGGGTACCATCATTTTTGTCCAGCCCTATTTCATTAGTTTGTTTTTTTAAATAATTATGTTAATCAACAATTCAAAAGTGATGGCTGATTTTGATTATTTAATTTTCAATAAATTTTTATTTATTGTTACTTTTGTGAGTTTCAAGTGATTTCAGTGAGAATTGTGGGTTTTTCCTTCTTTAACTGAGGGGTACCAACAATTTTGTCCACGTGTGTAGCAGATCGAAACAGAACAAACCACACATAAGAAGCACTACAGCCGAAGGATAGTAAGCGATGTAGCATGAGCGTTTTTCCAAAATTATGTGCTAGTTAGAGCTTGGAACCAGTAACAATATAAATTTGGTCCCATGTTCTGATTCAGAAGAACTCATCAAGAAAGTTTCATTTCCATTTAGCTTAGCCAGCTAGAATTTATTTGCTCTAATAATGTTCTAGGAAGAGTTATTTCCCAGAACGCTAAATCTAGGATAACTACAAACATTCTAATAATGTTGTTTAAAGTTTTCTGAATCCTGCCTTGAGAATATCCTGGAAGAATGTTCTGTAATGTGTTCGCTCAACAACATCCCCAAAAAAATCAAAACATTGCAAGCAGAATGTTCCAGGTTTGTGAATATGCCACTTAACATGTTAATGAAACATTGTATCATCTGAGGCCTCGATAACATCTAGGAAACATTCTTTGAATGTTAGTTTGAGAACGTTATTCCTTCGTTATTATGGAACATAATCTGACAACGTCCTCTAAACATCCTCTGAATGTTGCAGCTAAAATATTACTCTCAGTGAACTTTTAACATCATGAGAACATCATTTGAATTGATAAATATCCTCAAAACCTTGAAAAACGAAAAATATTACTCAAACATGTAGCTGACATTAGCAAACATTGTGGAACGTCCTTTGTTAGCTGGGTTATCAGTTTGTAATTCAACTAATGCTAGTTTACAGTGAGTGTAATGCAAACACCAACCGTACATCAAACATCTGCACTGCAGTCTTGTCAGTTAAATGAGTTTCCCCAACTCCTAATGCATTTGTTTTATTAAATTGTGACTGTAGCACTACTCAGTCATTGCCTGATTAGCATGCTGCTACTGCTACACCAGACTTCTGGTAAAACACATTAGTGTAATTTTGAGGATTTGTTTACCTTGTTAGAGATGTTTTATGTAAGTAGAAGTACCAATACCACCCTGTAAAAGTAATGCAATGAAAATGTGACCTAAAGTTAAAAAAGTATAATCAGGAAAATGCACTTTGTTAGTAAAAGCAGACGTACTAAATGCAGAAAAATGGGTCTTCTGGCTATAATAGTGTATCATATCATTAGATTATTAATACTTATACTTTAATGTAAAAGCAAAATTGTTCTATTGTCGTAACTTTAACCAAGTGATACTCATGGGAATGTTAAAAACCAGAATCAGAATCACTAAAACACACAAAAAAGCAACTCCTAATGGTAATCCAGCCAATATCTGTCGCAGTATTTCAGTCCAGACTGGTGTGGTGAACTGACCGGTGCCCTGTCATGTGGCCAAAAGTCCAAATCCTACGCTTCACTGCAGAGCAACGACTACAACAACAATCAATTTCAAGGTAACACCTTAAAAAACCTCCAACTTCCAGCCTCCGGTGTCCAATCAAGCGCATTAATCGTCCGCCGATTAACCGCCTGAACCTCACATTTGGCTGCGCTTTGTAAATGTCAGTCTTCTGTCTGCGCTGGCAGGAGGAAACCGCAGATTCATCCAAGCGAACGTTATTCGTACGGAGGGAGCGGGCGAGTGGAGGAGCTGCAGGAAGTTGCCATGGAGGAGGACATCTGGCCTGGAGAACGGATGGATGAATACGTGAATGAGCGCACGGACGGACAGATGGATAATAGCCCCTCTATATGAATCTATTCCCAGCACAGACTGCGGAAAATTATGGATGAGCATCTGGGACCTTTTGGTTTATCCGCATTTCCAGAAAACCTCAGAATTGGTTAAAAGGGGGGATTTTGGCAAAGTGCTTCCTTCAGTATTTTTGATGGGGTTTTTTTTCTGTTAACTGGCTGCACGGTTCAATTAACGCAATATATCCAGCGCCTAAGTGCTAAAACAACTACGATGATAAAATGATGAATACCTTTCAGTCTGTTAAAACAAATCATCCACATCTGTTCTGTGCGTTTTCTGCATTTTGTCGCTGCGTTGTGCACCAGACATGCATGTGTGTGTCCTTCTAATGATCTTTGGCCCTTTGTGCAGCACACTGTATTACCCTTGGCGTGAGATGTGCTACATAAATAAACTTTGGCTTTAATGCTGCGGCCGTAAATCATCGCGTCTGCCTGTGAAAACATTCTCCGACTAAAAGCCGGGCCAAAACGCCGAAGCACAAACACACATGAGCACCTTCACTTATCCAGACAAAAACAGGCGGTGCTTTAAAGCTTTCATATCCTACTGCTATTCACATCTAGGTCCACTTGTGAATGTTCCCTCAGCAGCTCTGGCTTATGTATGTACATACAACCAGGACACACTTGGCATTTACAGCTTTAATCCTAACCCTCCTTTGTTTCCTCCTTTGTCTTTCAGCAGGTTGAAATAGACTATAAACGCTGAGATTTACTTCCATTTGGATGAAGGTTTAAAACTGGATTAAAATACAGTCAAAACACAATCTGAACAGGTGATGGACTGGATTAACCCTTCGATTTCCTCCAACTCTGATTCTACAGAAGCACTGGAGTGGCCTGAGAAAAGCAGTCAGAGAGCACAGTAGCCCCCCAGGGGTTGGAATCAAATCTGCTCTTCAACAAACTGACTAGTAGCGTAAAAAATAAACCTATACCTGAACAAAATGATTGAATGAACACTACCTGCTGGCCTTATTAGCTGAAAAAAATCATAACAAAACCAAAAAAACCTTGCATTTGCAGCATATTAAATCATTTCAATGTCTTTATTTCATACTAAAATGATGACACACCTGTCCACATTCATATTATTTCTATAAAAAGAACTATATCAGATGGTGCTTCTAACACAACAACCATAGAGGTACATAACACAGAAGTTAGCTGCTGTTTGTACACAACTGGACATGACACTCAGCTTTTTAACCATCCAACATCTTTGACATTTACTTAGTGTGGCACCTGATTTGTCTGTTGCCAGTCCATTAATAGAATAATAATAATAGAATTCCCATTAATAGAGGAGCACATTGGGGCCTCCCCCATTATCTAATCTCCTTAGTAGGTGCTTCAACGTCCATTCTGATCAGTGATGAACAGGAAATAACCCAGATAAAGTAGGTTATCACTTGCAATCATGTGCATAAGCGCATGTAAAATCTCGGGTGGCATCATCACCCTGCAAACATATGAAACGGAGCTGAATAATGTGGTTAATGTAGGAGCAGGCTTGGACTTACTGGATGTAAACAAGCGGTATAAGCCTGAGAAACAACAACCATCACCTCTGAGCAGCAACGTAAGACAGTCTTACAGAAGATTTGTATGGTACAGGAAGCCATGCTTGGGTTTTTTTTAATGAAATATCCGTTTTGTTGATGCTACTTGTCCCTTTGCATGCAAATATTCCACCAGAACAAGTCCACACGTCATGACTTTTGAGGAAACACTGAAGCCACTACCTTTGCTTAGATGATTATGACTGGTTAAAGGGAAATAGAAACAAACCAGTGTTTTTTCCCCCTACAGCAGACTGATAATTATGTGCATACGGACCGTAATGTACCTGAGTGAGACCAACCTGTTGCCATCAACCCCCAGCCCTTAACAGGCTTTGGTGGCAAAACTTAGCAAAGCACCAATAAAAAAATGCAAGTAAACGCAGAGTGGAAAGCAACTCATGGAAACAAAAGTCCAAATAAAATTAAATAATGACAATTATGGTCCTTAAAGTTAAGTTTCCACAAGTCCGTTGGCTTCCACCACCAACAACCCTCCAACCTCCAAATGCAGACTTTTGTTTAAGTGAGAAATCCCAACTCTACTGCTATTAAATTAGGAGCTCCATTAAAGCTCCATATGTGTGACAATGAGTTCTATTTAATTAGCTGATAGCATCCAAAAGGGTCAGTTTGGATCCATAAATATTAATTAGTCAGTCTCAACAGCCTCCATAAGGTTGGATGAGTTTGAAGTTGTGAAGACTTGTTGTGTTCACAGGTAATCTGCTCCTCTCAGTGCTAAAATGGTGTATAGTCTGTTGGAATAGTACTTTTCTCCTCATAACAGTAACACCAGAGATTGTCTAATCAATAAGAATTAAGTTGGATGGAAGCATGTCGACCATCCAATCAACATACAGTCCTGTCATAATGTAAATAATTATGATTTGTGTACCAAAATACTAATGGCTTCGCTCTTAAAGAACAATGAACAAAATATCGATGCAATATAGATGCAATTAATGCCTTTAATCGAGAATAAAGCATCTCATTGAGAGTACTTCCCCTCGTTATTATTGCTTGTTTTTGGCGATCCATCCGCCGGAGCTGAGCCTCGATTCATTACAATCAGAAATCTATACAGAAATTCAATAAACCAACTTGAATAGCTCGTTCAAGGCGGTAATTTTCACCCTTGAAAGGACAAAAGGTTGAAACAAGTGGTTTGGAGAGATCATTAGTCATGCCTCTGCCTTCAATTTAACATAATTTCCGTTGCGCTCGCGTTCTTGACCCTTCTGCTGATGGAGTGCTTCTTTGTTGGTGTAACAGCCGAACCCCTCATTTAACGGCCGCCATAGAAAAGCCACGAGGTCTAATGAGGCGGTCTGAGCCTTCATGAATATGAACGCAGAAGAAGAAGCAGCCACCGTTTAGACTAAAGCTCTAAACCAGCTTCATGTGCACGAGCCGGAGACGCAACACTTTCCAATTAGCCCATCCATTTTTCAGCATGAATTCTGCTTTGTCCAAATGCAAACAGGAGTGAGAGTTAATCTAACAAATGGCTGTCAGAGGCTGATGCCAGAGAGGCTGTGCTCTGAATAATGGATCACTCCATCTGCAGCTTGTCCTCTGCCTTAATTGCACTTTCACCTAATGTAGCCCATGATAAAGTTCTCTGTTGACCGAAGCCGCCGTGTTGTTCTCTGGTTTAAACAGACGTGGTAAAGGTTACGGGCCGGTGCGTTATCGGTTAACGGCACACAACAAAGAGTCTAGTTCGTCTTTCCTCGAGCTTATTCTTTGAAGTATCCCTGCTTTGTTGTATAAACACTAGTTATGTTGGTCCAAACATTTTTGGCTCTTTTATCCAACTCGTGTGATATTTTTGTATTTTTTTCATAGTATATTTGATCTGGTAAAGATGTTTTATCTGATTGGAAATTAAGAATGTGTATCTGGACAGTTGGAGTCACTTAAAAATGTCCTTATTTCTAAAAGAAAAGCAGATTTTTCCAATGAAGATAACGTTACATGAATGCTAAATCCAGTCTAGACATTGTTAATGTGGTAAATGACTATTGTAGCTGATTTTTAATGGAATCTCTCCATAGGGGTACAGAGGAACATTTCCAGCAACCATCACTCCTGTGTTCTAATGCTATATTGTGTTAGCTAATGGTGTTGAAAGGCTAACTGATGATTAGAAATATGAAATTGTCTGGGCGACCCCAAACTTTTGAATGGTAGTGTATCTTTGCCATTTATTTTATCCATTTACCGTCACAACCTTTCAGCCAACCAATCGAAAATTAAATGGGTTAAAAGGGGTCGCATTTTAACCCAAACCATATTTCCAAAATATAAGCTAGAAATTTTGATGCTTCGCCTTGACTGAAATTCTAAAATGCCAAAAAAAAAAGTGTAACAAAGCGTGATAATTGTCCTAAACTATGTAGTTGTGTAGCTTAAACCCAACCACAAAGCGAGGGAAAACAAACAACATAAAATGAATGGAGAATGAAGAATGGAGTCTGAAACTGATGTTTTTTTGGTCCACCTTTACCTCAGGCCTCCATCCTCCCTCTAAACCTTCTAACATGGACTTTGTCTCTCTGTGAAACTAAACATCTTTGCTACGACATCACAGATCCCAAAATATGTTTAAACTGAAAGCAGCTTATTTGTATAGGAACCTATAGGTTGGAGAGAACACCTAAGATTACACCAATTAAACTTTAAATCCATGAACTCTCCGATGAATGTGATGGTGACTCTCTTGGGTCTAACCCCGATGCACCAGCTAATCGTGTGGAAAGGCTAATTTATGATTAGAAAACCCTTGTGCAATTATGTTAGAACACAAGTAAAACTGGGAGTTTTCATGAAAAAGTCTATATAGTTTGATTTTAACATTGCTTTCATTTCAGCTCATCTGTTATAGGTTCTTTTTTGGATTTGATGGCGAGTACAATCATAGATCCACAAGTGGGATGTTTGCCATCTTACATGTACTTTTCTTTCTTGTTAGATGAGGAACGATCTGGGGTGCCAATAAAATCACAATGTGAACGATAACCTCCTTAAACAATTCATTTTTGGCAGTCTGGTTAATATTTGTGCAATATTTCTGTCACTGAAACAGGAAATGCTCTTTTAAGACGCATGTTTACATTGAATTTTTTGCACAAAGTTACTTTTGTAATATTGAAAAATCATTTTCCTTTTTCTCCCTATGATTACGTCTCTTCATCAGTTAACATATTTTCTTGTACATGATGCTTCTCAGTCGGTCAGACCATCAACCTTCCATCCTAGAGCAGCAGATTTGAGCAGTAAACTTTCTGGATGAAAAAAACAAGCGCCTTTACAGTTGTCTGTTAGGGTTTATGTCACATCTGTGTCGCTTCAGATTTGAGGATCTTTCTCACTTTGCTCAAACCAACATGACAATGTTTACTTCTGTGCCTTCTCAACGGGTGGTTTTCATTTACCATCTTACATGCTGTTATTTGCTGCTTTTCTGAGTCATCTCAGGCGCAGCTTGTAGCTGTGACAGAAAACACAGGCAGAGAAAAATCACTCCGGTGTACAGTATTACTGTTTGTTGTCTCCGTTGTTTTTACTGGAAGAAATTTTTGCTTTTACCAGCCTCCTGAGATTTTCATCAAAAAATCCAAACTCTGTTTTCTTCATACGCCGTCGTCTCTAAACAACAGAGCAAAACCTTCCAGGGAAAAAGAGAAAGAGTTTGCTGAGACCAGCAGGTAGAAGGAGGCAAAATGATTTAACCCCAACCCCCCGATGTGGAGGCTCCAGGCGGTGCTTTCTCACACTGTGTGATCTAACGATAAATCAGGCAATCTGACTGTGTGCGTA
This sequence comes from Acanthochromis polyacanthus, assembly GCF_021347895.1. Lineage (NCBI taxonomy): Eukaryota > Metazoa > Chordata > Actinopteri > Pomacentridae > Acanthochromis > Acanthochromis polyacanthus. The sequence continues at coordinate 4,621,389 of NC_067131.1, read as the reverse complement.
CGTCCTTGTATTCTTCACATATCTCCTCCTCCTTGCATCCGATCTTTTTCAAACTTGGCAGGTGTATTATCGGAGACCTGAGGGCACTCGCTGTCGAGTTTAAGTCATTCAATTCAGCGGTGTTCATTTCTGGGGTCTTTATTGCAGCTACTTTATAAATGATGGCTTGCAGTGTTAGTATTTCCCACCCAACCGTGCATAAGATTCCTTTTTACTCTGCAGACCAAGTAAAGACGCAATGCAGACCTTACAACCTGCATGGATCTGAACATAATCAAACTTAATGAAACTGAGATCATTAATGTTTAGTCAGCTGGACCTTTTGGATGACCTCGACGGCACTCTTGGCCCCATCGGCTTCATCCAATCGATCTTTTGAGAACCTTGGACTGAGCTTCGACAGCTCCTTTCAAGTCTGACAGATCAGCTCAGCGGTCAAAAGTAGCTTAGTGTTTTTTTGTTCTAAGTTGAGACTTTCAGCCAAGATGAAGGCCGATCTCCCTCACAAAGGCTTTGAGAAAGTTATTCATGCCTTTATCACCACTGAAGCTATTGTAAATCTCTGTATGTGGGTGTAAAGCCGTCGTCGTTACAGTGTGTGCACCTGCTACAGAAGGAAGCTGCTTGTTTTCTAACAGGAAAAATAAAGTGTGAACACATTTCACCAGTGCTGACCTCCACTGGCCCCCTGCTCATTTTGGGATTGATGTAACATTTTATTGTGTTCTTTTTAGCTTCTATTTTATTAAACTCTTGCATGATCATATCAAGGTTACAGCATTGAGGTTGGCCGACCAGATGTTCTCGGAAAATCTAGACTCGAGATTGGAGACGACTAAGGTTTAGAACAGTTTCCCTTTTTATGCAAGAACTGCTCAGACTTTAGCAGTTAAGTCGCTGCTATAGACTCACCTCTTTTCTATCTCAAAGTCCTCCCAGTTGGATCTTCCCAGAAAACCTTTGAGGGACAGCGCCGACAAACCAACTCAGCTGGTTCATTCTGATGCAAAGAAGCAGCAACTCGTGTTGTTTTTTAAAGAGCTCTATAAATAAATGTGACTCTATACTGAGCTCCCTCTGGATGTCCAAGTTATCAGGAAAATCTACCTAATTTTTATTGACATTTTTAATCTTTTTTGGTTATTTTTCTTCATGTTAGACACTTTGCATTTTTGTCAAGAAAGTTATTTAAATATATTTTAAAAATACATTCAAATAATCTCGATTTACCAGTCCATCTACAGTCCAACCCTCTCTTTTGCCGTGTAAAGAAATTAAATAAATTACCCCCAAAGAGGTTTTAGGCTATGCAACGGTAAATTACTTGCAAAGTTTTAAGAATTGAGATTACAAATAGCTATTTAATTTTTTAAGCCAGCTTTGCTCATTAGAGTTGGTTTTACTCAAGAAAAGACATTTCTATTCAGCAAATGCTCAGAAAAATCACTGGAAAATGTATTTGACAGATTTAATCAGGTGACACAGACTCATTTTTGTTACTTACAGCAAATTAATCTTACCGTCAACCTGGAAAGGCCCCAAATTAACATGTATAAGCAAAAAAATATGTGACTGTGCAGATCGGTAACATTCTCCTTTTCAGTTTCTTTGACCAAAGCCAACTTCTGGATGAGACCGTCCATTTTCCAGCAGCTGAAATGCTCTCCTAATGTCCCTTTAAATGGCCCATTTGTATTTATTTGTAATAGCAGTGAGAGCAGTTCAGCTCCATTCAAACTGTTTTGAGAAAATGAGCCATTACCCACACCGAGGGGCATTTCACACCGCTATTCATATTACTGAAATTCAAGTGTGTAAAGCAAAATACACTGACTGGGAGAAAAACTCATCTATTGAAGCTATATAACAAACTACATTGAAAATAAGATGAAAAGTGTAATTTAGGAAGTAAAGTGAGATGAAGGGAATTCAGTAGAACATTAGAAGAAAGCAGCTAAAGTGGGAAAACAACACGATGAAAACGTGTATTATAAAAGCAACTTTTGAGCTTTGTTCAAACTATTTGAAGATGCTGTTGACTTGTTAATCAGAGAGAGGAGGGCTGAGGGATCTGTGGAAGGAACAGCAGGACTTGTCAAATGCATAAAAACATCTGTATTTGTATAAAAAATATGTATCGTTTCACAGATTTTCCAATCAACGCGTCTCATAGGTGCTTTACAAAAGTTTACACAGAGTTTCCAAAAGCTGCCTGTAGAAGCCGAAATGAAAAACAAGGTGAGACAAGTCATGTAAAAATAAAGCAATGCTTTGGTTGTTTCGTCAATTTCATGTGGTGTGAAATTGAAGCAGCAATTAACGATGCATTCATGAAACAAGCTTTCAGATTAGACGTGTCACTTAGCTTTGTTTTTCACGACTAAAACATTTGAAAACAACTTCGACTGGATGTGTTACATTTCTATCTATTAATAAAAACCGAGCGACGTGAGACAGATGTCAAAGGTGCATGAAAGGATAAATGAACTAATTAGTGTTTAATTCAAATTCACATTCAACACGTATGCCTCTACGGCAGGGGTGTCAAACTCAGTTCCTGGAGGGCCACTATCCTGCATGTTTTAGATGTTTCCCTCTTCCAACACACCTGATTCAAATGATCAGCTCATCATCAAGCTCAGCAGAAGCCTGATAACGAGCCTGATCATTTGAATCAGGTGTGTTGGAAGAGGGAAACATCTAAAACATGCAGGATAGTGGCCCTCCAGGAACGGATCTTGACACCCCTGCTCTACGGGATCACACAATGGAGCCGCCGATTAGTAAAACTGTCTCCTCTCTTGTTGAGAAATGAATTTTAGTCGCCTGACTTGCTGCTTTACAGTTCAGGAGAAGCATTTTGTATTCAGTGCGTGTGTGCATGTGATGGTGAGGTTACCTGACAGTAAGAAACTGATTTATGGACAAAATTTTTATCCAATCTCTGGAGAATTAGTGAAGAAGAAGCAGCGAAACTGCTTCTTCTTCAAACTACAAAGAGACAGCAACAGGGGTTCTGTTCAAACACAGTAAAACGCTCATATTTTATGCACAAACAGCTTTAGAGAATTTTTATGAGAACTGTTCATCTAGAAACAAAGATTGCATGTTAAAGGTGGCTGAAGCCTGCAGGTCTGAAAAGTGAAGCCACTGCTGAAGTGATTTAAACCTGCATTCTTTATAATGGCCAGCAGGGGGCGACTCCTCTGGTTGCAAACAAATTGAATTGTATAGACGTCTATAAAGAAATTATGCTGCTTTTCACTTGATTCATTACCTCAGTCGACATCTTTCGGATGATTTTATGGACTCAGTTGCTAATCTCAAGGCTTCTTCGATACAGCATGATGTTAATTTTGAAAATTATGGCCCTATTTAGAGAAAAATAGAGAAGAAATTAGGGTATTTTTTTAGGACACGAGCACTTTTTCCATCGATGAGTTGCAACCATGTTAGCATACAGAGTGTTGCAAAGGCCAAAGTAAAATCTGAGGCTCCAAAACTGTTGTCGACAAATGGATGACATCACAGCGGCAATATCCATCTTTTATATACAGTCTGCAATTCATCCACAGCGGACGAGACGCAGCATAAATACTACAATGACCAATCATCACGTTCTACAAGTGGTCCAACAGCGGCTAAACCACGACAGTTAATGCTGTTTTTGGGATCCATGTCTGTACCAGATGACATCCTAAGACTACCAAAATATTATTATAAAAAATAATTCTTCAACACAATGCATCATTCAAAATGGCTAGGCCTCCAAAGCACTCTAAGATGAGCTAAAAACCTTACTGAGCCCTCACCAGGAAGAAGAAATAGTGCAGTGGAAGAGCAATAGCATGAAACCCAGCGTTAAAAGATGTAGTTGCACTGGAAGAACTATAGGATTAAAAACAGTGCTAAAAACGCAAGAATGTAAGTAAACCATGATATAAAATGTAAGAAGAGTGCCTGGCCTTTTCAGCTGGTCGGCAAAAAACATCCAGCACTAATGCACATTCATCTACGTAATTGGCCAAATTTAGCATCGACTGCTGCCAACAGATGCTACATCTGATGGATTAATAATGCGGTTGCAGCCGTGTGAAAGAACCACTGAGACATCACCTTTGGTTTTTGCGCCACTGTTTTGAACCCTTCAGTTTGGCATTTGGCCTGTGCGACACTGTAAATGCTGGCACTCACAACTCACCAATCAAAAGGTGACCCCGCTCTATAAAATACCAAAATTGTTTGTCTGTTTTACCCTAAATGGGACCATAGCTGACTAAATGGACACCATGCTGTAGTTAATAAGACTTGAAGCTATGAATTGAGACCAACAACATGTTTGACAAAGGTTTACTGGATTAACAAATCAAATGAGAAGTTTCTCATAGTTGCAGTCATGAACAACTGCTGAGATAAAGTATGTATAGTTGCCGATTTGGCACTTCTTCTTAGGAGTTCCCAACAATAACTGAGTTTTCTGAGACAGAACCACCTCGGCAAACAACTTCACAACCACAGTATAATGTATAATATGGATTATATCGTTACAGTGCAATGTCCTGTTGGGAAACTTGTGGTCCTGGCAGTCATTTATCTACCTAAACACCATCAGATTCTACATAGCAGCTGCACTAATTGCCTCTTCAAGAAGGACAATGCATCCTACCAGACCTAAAAAGCTCAGTTCGAGTGCACGGTTTTTGCCCGGCCTTCAAACTCCCCAGATCTCCATCTTGTTGTGCATCCAAAACCTGATCCATGGAAAACCAACCTCAGAAACTACAGGACCTAAAGCATCTGATGTCAGCATCCCAGTTCCAGACACCACAGGACACCTACAGCGGTCCCGAGTCCATTCACTCATGATTTAAAGCTGGTTTTGGGGAGCATTGCGGCCGATCTGTGCATAAATCTCCCCGAAAACAAACACATTTTCCAACATATTTCTGTCTTACACGGAGTTTTAGTCACGAATCTGTACAGACTTTTAGGCATCTGGCCTCCGGTGTTTACAGGAAACTTTGACTCAGCCGCCCTCTGACAGTATCGGTAGCTGGAGGGGTTGGATCAATGCTGGAGTACGAGGCTGATTTTTTAATGAAGAGTAAGAGCAACACAGCTCTATACGAAAATAAATAAAAATCAACAACTGCAGAGGAGAAAGAGGCAAATCATGTACATCACAGATACAGGTTTCATTAACTCCAAGTCGTCTTTAGTTTGGTTTCAGCTTTTCCGTGAATTGAACTCGTCTCATAAATAAAACGGAACATATGTAACAGAAGCTGCATTCAACATTTATTAGAACTTCTGGAGCTCATCACACTGTAGTTTCTGCTAATTGAGCAGCATGACCTGATGTACCGGTTCCCATGGCAGCAGATTGAACTTGAAAAGTCGGAGTTAACCCCAAAGTTCTCTCGCACAAACAACAGCAACCACCAGAGTCTAATCCTGCTTCACACCGCAGCGAGGTCACCCATCAGTATTCAAAGCAGAAGCAGACTCCATTCCAAAGAAAAAAGAATGAATGACACTTCTGACACCACTGCGCTTCCCTTGTCAACTCACTTATTTAATTCATTTGGTTTTATGCCTCCATGTTTTGTTCCTCAGTAGTTTCACCTGCTGGAGCTGCCTGCAGCCTTTTCATCACAACATGATTCATATCTGGGTTTAAAGACACACTGCTTGTCTCTGAAACACATCCATCAGCTCATTTACCCAAACTTCTCCTCTGTCCGGGGCCTCGTCTCGTCTCTTTTGTGCCACTCTCCCCGAGGAAGCTGACTCATGTTCATCAGCGCAGCGGGACATTTGCATTTCAGGCCTATTTTTCATCCCATCTATTTTTCCCCCCCTCAAAGGAGAGGCACTTTGATGTCCCTCAAATCTCATTACGGCCAGGGCTCAGCGACGGCAAAGGCTGATTTCCTCTGCTTTGGCGGTGGCGGTGGAGGAAATGAGGGAGTCAAAGTCCCCACGGAGCAAAATCCAAATGGATACGGACGGTCACAGGGGAAGCCCTTTGAAAAGGCACAGCGGTGGGCGACTCGACGCATCGTGGAGGCGTACCTCGTTTAGCGGTGATTAGCAACACCCAGCATGACACCAGGATGTAGAAGTTACCTTTAACCAGCCCACCAACATGTGACAGCTCAGAATCGTAATCTCTGCTCTCTGTCCCTACCAGACGCTTTAAACTTTACATCGGCTATAATCAATAGTTTTAGATGACAGACGTGGAACCAATGGAGACGCCAAATGTTTCTTTAATTTCATCGATTTTCTCGGCCTACAGCTACACAATTTCGCTTCTCTCATCAGCGTTACTTCCAGCCAACAGCAGCAGCTTTCAGTGAAAACGGTGCAAAAAAAAACAAAAAAAAAAACAACTCAATGTACACAACGTGGCCGGCAGCAAACAAGCCGACAGACGGAGTCAGCGATTGTGAAACCAACATAATGGAGCATTTAGCAGCTGGAGAGAGGCTTGGAAAAGACAAAAGGAGGAGCGAACGTTTTAAAAGCTTTTCTAACAATTTCAACACTTTAATAATAGAAATATTAATAATTTCCCTCATGAATCTTCTGGTGAAGAACAATGAGACTCCATCCCCTCCACACACCTCCTCTTGGTGGCAGCACAAAGGCTAAGTCTCTTCTGCGACTGATCACAGGGTCAGAGGATCAAACCCCAAAGTCGTGTCATTGTCATGTCATTGTTGGGCCCTTGAGCGAGGCCCTTCTGCACCATGTCTACGCTCTGACCCCCATTGGGATTTGAGAAAATAACATTTCACAATGCTGAAAACAATGTATTCGTGACCAATAAAGGCTCCTTCCTGTTTATGATCTCTGTCAGACTAGCAGAACAGTGTTCAGGACGACTCGCGGTCTGTATTTGAGTTTAATTAACGTCGGCACAGTGTGACAGGTCATTTCAAAGCGATACACCTGTGAGGAAAACCTCCTCCCTCGTCTCTCCTGTCTGCTCTCCCCCTTGAGATGCATTTTAAGGAAGTGAGACATCCCTCAAGATGACGCGTAGAGATTGATTTCCGGATCCGAGGCAGCAGAACGGAGGCGACGAGGAGGATCAGGAGAAGAAAAATGATTTGAGGCTGAAATGAGAACCTGTTGAGTCACCGCTGCAGTTACGCTCAAAACACGAATAGGGGCTATATTTGGAAATAACCTTAAAGGTGGAGTTCTTGACTTTTAGATGTAAATCTCAAGCCAAATGAGTTCATCACTGAGCAAAGCTTATCAAGTGCAGGTAAATCTAAAAAATGTCATTTCGATGCACTTCACTTGTCATGTATCCCAAATACTTTAATACTTCAAAACAACTTGTTTTTACCATTTATTTTATTGTTTTACTGTCTTTTTTTTTTCCAGCCAGATATTTGATAGGGCCAGAATCTCCACTTTGGAAACACAGAAAATGGAAGAAAGGCTTCAAAACTGTTCAGATTTTTAAACAAAACTGCACCAGTAGTTTCGGTGCCTAAATTTAACCAAGCTTCCATTAAGCAGTTGTCATTGTGAAAGCATCAAAGTGTGCCTAAATTTAACGAAACACCCAAATCAGGATCAAATCTTCTGTTAACATATAGATTTCCACATACAAAGGTTCTGACTTAGGGTACAACAATAATAATAATGGATTTTTAAAAGTGTTGCAGATGAGCAGTAAGTGGAATCAGGGGACTATAAGGCACAAAAAGCATTAGAAATAGGTGCACTGATACATCAAGGCAGTCATCTGCAGCGTCAAGATGACATGAAACTTGAGAAAAAAAAGAACAGAATGTTTATTTGCCAGCGCATATGTACAATAAACTTGCACGTAAACCTATTTCGAGTCGACCTGCGATGAAGAGAAAAGCAGCTCCAGAATCGGCAACAAGGAGCGTAAGGGAGTCTATGGAGGAAAACGCTCAGAATTGTCCAAGAAAATAGTTCCAATAAAAACTGTGTTCAGATAAAAGTGTTAAAAAGAAAGCGGCTAGCCATGCTTCATTAGCATTCGTCGACAGCCTTTGTGTAATACCTCTCATTGCCAGAAGGGGCTAAAAGTAGCTCAAAACTGACCCCCCCCATCAGTCCCACCAAAATCCAGCTCATAACTCTGCAGGATGTTTGAATCAACAGATTCTACATCCATCTGCTGCCAGTACAGAGCTGCAGTGAGTGGAAAAATACAAGAAAAGCAGTGATTTTTTTTCATTAAAATGAATTGGCTCATTTCAGAGGTTACGTCGACGTCAGGAGAGTTAATAAGAATCGGATCAGAATAAATCATAGCGGTTCAGTAAAAGCAGACACAGTGACTGTTTATGGAATTCATTCATACCGAGCTGCTGAAAAACCTGCATTTATACAACATACTCATCAATGTGTTGCTCAGAATTATTCATCAGAACACAGATGTCCTCTTCAGGCTCTTCTTTGTTCAGCAGTTCAATGAATAAACTCAAATCCAAGGACAAAAAACAGAAATAAGGACGATTTCATAACGCATCAACAAGCAGATGGAGATTCGATATATTAAATGTACAAGTAAACATCTTTCCAGAATGATTTAATGAGATCCATGAGAGCAGGTGAAGTGTTTCTACAAAAATGGAAATGCTCAAGGTTCCATTTATTACAGAGGACTTAAAGGATTCTTCATCCACCTCGGAATAAATGCCGTTTATTTCTTTAAAATAATCTTACCTCAAGGTTCTTCCAATCTAGTGTTTTTCAGCTATATCACACAATAATCATCAGGAGAGAGAGTTAGTTTGAATTTACCTTTATTATGAACTTAAAGACCTCCTTATGTTACATTTTAATTAACAACCGAGTGAAATAATGTTCAATAATGTCCATTTTAAGTTTCTACCTTTTCTGTCTATTCAAGGGATTTTCTTTGTTGATGCTCTTTTGTACTGACAATTCTTTTATTCACAGTACTCATAGTTTCATCCATTTTATTCCTCCTTTTCTGTAGCTTAATCGTTGCTCTCAGTAACTCTAACCAGGGAGCTTTTGGTTGTTTTTACACATGCGATCACAAATCCATCAGGTTGCGCCTTAACATGCTTGACATTTAGCAGGTCTGTCTCCGTTTGCCGTCTCTGGGTTTCAGATTTGCTCAATCTGACATTTCACTGTTTCCAAACTCATTTTTGGTGGTAAACTTGTCTAAATCCCCAAACATGTGCAATTTCAATAGCTTTTGGTGGCTCTAAATAGTCCTAAACCTTTAGTGTTTTGTATTGATCTTTATCTTAATATTCATTTTTAATTAATATACTAAAATTCATTTAACCTTACAAGTCATCTTGTTTTGTCTTGCTTTATAATTTTTATTTACAAATTGATCTTAGAAGTTTTCTACTATCTTGCTTTTGCACGTTTCTGTTTGTCGCTTGCTCTGTAACACATTTTGATTTGAAAGTACTATATAAATAAAGTTATTATGTTGGTCTGTTTTTATTGCTGCGTGACTAATAAAATGTGCAAACTTTTAGTGAAAGGGGTTTTTTTTATACTTAAATAAACTTAATTTGATTTGAGCTGCAGCATTGCGGTAACTAAGTGGAGACTAGAGGCTTCTCCGTGCACAGCCGCCTAGCTGAGGTGTTAATGGAAAAATCTGTAAATTGTGGCTTCAGAAAAACAACTCTAAACCCTTCTAAACTGGTTTCAGGTGTGATTGCTGGCCTATGCATTCACCTTCCATCTCCTGATGTGGACTTAAAGTCTTCCAAACCTTAAACCTTCACTGCTTTGCCGCACGCATGAAAGTACATTTCTTGTAAAAGGAAATTTCTTTCCAAGTTTAGTTGTATAAGAACAGAATTTTGCATACAAGAGTTTCAAATCTAGTTTCTGTTGTGATATTCCTGCGCTGAAGCACCAGTAGATGATGTAAACCTGCAGTAATGACGACTGGTTTACCAGAGCTGAAGAGAAGAACAACTGTAGTGACAGAGACGGAAAAGGCAACAGTAGCTGGGAGCAGAGAGGAGATTATGGAGAAAAGGTTTCAAGAGAAGTCTCTGATGCACAGGATAAAAAAGAACCTGGTGTTCAGAAGAAGAAAGCAGCAAGGTCTCTGTCATACATAGGGCCTAGTGTACTGTTTGGCCTTGTTTAATACCATTTCATTTCCTTTACATCTAGATTTTATAGTTTTATAGCATCCTGTCTTGCTTGTATATGTATTTTCTGTCATTTCCTGATAGCCCACAACACTTTGGTCAATAGTTTGTTTTTGTTTTTTTCTTTAATATAAATAGACTTGATTTGTGCTGCAGGAACTGAGTGGAGACTAGAGGCTTCTCCGAGCTAGCATCTACCCGTGCATGTGGGATGTTTAAGGAGCATCTGTAAATTGTAACTTCAGAGAACAGTCTAGGTTACACTTCCCCCTTCTAAATTGTAATCATCTCTGCATGCCCACCGGATATGCTGCACCAAGTATTTTCTCAACCTGTACAAAACGCTGATATATCACAAAACAGTCCATATTAAGCACCGTTTTTCTTGCATAGAGCGCGTCCAAAGCATGGCTGGGAAAGTTAGGTTTTGCTGCGGGAACACTGAAGTTTTCAAATTGCATAGATTTCTTTGTATAATCATTTACATAATGGGTTAGGAAATGACTAATATCTGTATAGAAGCTGGCAAAAACTTAAAATTTTGGTAAACCTCAGTCATTAGGACCAGATGTGTTGGACAAACCAGTGTCAACAGTGTAGAAAAAAGTGAATCTGGAGCCCTGTTTTAGTGGCATTAGAGGATTTCCAATAGCTAGATACAAAGGAGCCCAGTTGTTCTACAGTACGACTAGAAGTCCTGTTGGAGGTCGACAACAGCAACAAAGGAAAGGATGGAACCCATAAATGTTTACCCAACATACAGTATTTCATCCACAGAAACCCCTCATATACACCAAGTTACTTTCAATTTTCATTCATCAGCCCACGAACCACAACAACCACAGTGTGTGTGACAGCAGTCGTAATCACACGGCGTGCGTCAAATGGAAAAATGACAGCGGGGATCCAACTGCGTGATCCGACTTTGGCATGAAACCGTATTTGTGTTAAAATGTTTGCAACTGTACACTTTGTTTATATCCACCCAGCTGCCAAACCTGCTGGTCGAGCATGAAGTTTAGCTTTCCGCATGTCAGGATCGTCCACCAAGCGTAAACGTCGGGCGGCGTAAGGATGCGTAAACATGAGGGGATTGGAGGTGGGTGGGCCGCCAGATCTGAAGATGCAGTCAAGCTGCCGGGTTTGTCTGAAAACGGGGGAGAGCAAACATTTATTCAGTGCTGCCATTTTAACGATGAGGATTTATCAGAATGTTTAAGAAATGTGCAGTTGAGCTCCGATGGCTACAGAGTAACGAGCATCTTACACACTTTTTCTCCGCTGCTGTCCTGCCATTATTTGTGCGTTTCTTTCTCAGTTTCACACAAACCAAGTGTTTTTGTGGGTGTCTCAAGGCCCTTTCCTGTCTATTGTGTGTGCAACATCCAATCTAAGACACACAAGCAAAGTCCGCACTGGATAGGTGCTGGTCTGGACTCAATCCCACTGTGATCGACCCTGTTCAGTTTGACTGACAGGATGATTTACTCTGCGGCTCTGCGGTGGTTTTCAGTAGGCAAGGTCAACATGTGTACACTGTAAAAATGTTTGTAATTATACAGTGAAAAACTGTCAAACCATGATGGTAAAATCTGTAAACTCAAACAGTTTGATGCAGATTCTATAACACTGAATAACCATAAACAAGCAGAAAAATGTGGGGGTTTTTTAAACTTTTTTTCTCTTGACAAAATACATTTCCCAACTCCTGTGCAGTTTTTCATGGAAAAATGCAGTAATATGTACAAAAATACTGTAATTTCTGCATTTAATTCTCAAACAGAATACGGGTTTTTCCCGTTAAATGAACATATTGTTGTACTGGAAGCATGCTGTAATGTTTACTTAACAAGTAACATCTTAATTTCTGCATTTATTACATGTAAAAATACATTTTTTTTGTTTTAATAACGGACATATGCTTTAATATTTAAATTGTAAAAAAAAAATGTTGCTCTTACGGTAAAATTCCGGCAGCTGTGGTGTTGCTTCAGTAAAATTACGGTAAAACATTTTCTACATTTACCCTAATGGAATGCATTAATATTGTTGATTTTAGGGTTAAGTGCTTCATTCCATATTTTACTGTAAAAAAAAAAAAAGGTTAAAACTTTAAAAAACAACATTAAAGTTTACATAAACATTACAGCATTTTTCAATTAATGGCACAACATTTAGTGTATTTAACATTAAATGTGTATTTTTTTAGCAAAAATTGCAGTTAAACCTGTCATAAATATTAAGGTATTTGTCCATTATTAACCCAAAAGTAAAACTATTTTTTTCACATGTAATGAATGCAGAAACTGCCATGTCACTTGTTAAATAGATATTAAAGGTTTCAATTACCAGTACAATAATATGTACATTATCTGGGAAAAACTGCATTCTTTTTGAGAATTAAAAGAAAAAATTACAGTATTGTTCTAATATTGCTGCATTTTTCCATTACAAACTATGCAAGAGTTGGGAAATGTATTTCATCGAGAGAAAAATAATCTAAAAAACATACCGTTCACCTGATTAACCCGTTTACGGTGATTTGGTGTCATAAACGGCATCATTTGTTTTTACAGTTTACAGATTTCTACCATCATGGTTTGGCAATTTTTGACAGTAAAATGTATAAACTTTTTTTTTTTTTTTTTTTTTTTTTTTTTACAGTGTAGCATTCTAGCAATCACAGTTGTCAGAATTTTACCATAAAAATTTCTTTTTTTACAGTGTACCAAGGTCACGTGGATTCCAACAGAACAAGAACACCGTAGTAAAAGCAACTCTGGGAGGAAAACTGGGAAATAAAAAGAGGAAACAAAAGATGAAGTCGAAACGGAGTAAATGAGGCTTATGGGAAAATAATCAAGAACAAAGCAGTAAAGAGACTTGTAGCTGGGGATGAGCTAAAAGCACACAGAGCCGGTCCTCTGCAGTGTAAAGTTTCAAAAAGAATGTTTTATCTCAAAGTCCTGTTGGCATTCACACCGAATAGGAGCCTGTGCATTTCAGTTCCTACGGAGCAATGAGCTTTGCTTTTGTTGTACGGTACAATGAGGACAAGCCTCTGGGTGGAGGATAAATGTGTAGGGTGCAGGTTTTCTTTTAGCAGATGCTCCTCTGTTGTAGAACCAATGCGTCTGGAAACCTTGAACATTCCAGTTAATTATTAACCACACAATACCGTTCTCCAATATTTGCTCTTAAAAAGTGAACACTGCTGTGAAGTGCAATATTTTCTGCTCAGAATTTCTTGTCAGTGTGATAAATGTAATGTTTCATTGTGTATTTGTTCAAGCTGTTATATTGTTGTGTGTTTTGGAGCTCTTTTCGGCATTTTATTGGAAATATAGCCACTAAAAATGCAAGATGAAAATGGCGAAATCTTTAAGTGGACTAAGGGGTTTATCCACATTGAGACATACACAAAACAGCTAGACAACGCAGGAGTGTCCCAAGTCTGCATTCTAACAACCAGCAGGGGGCGACTCCTCTGGTTTGTCATTGAGAAAATGGCCTTACTTCTTACATTATTTATTATCTCGGTGAGCATTTTCCTGATGAATTTATGGTCTCAATTTCTAGTTTCAAGTCTCTTTCAATACAGCATGATGTTTATTTTCTAAATTTAAGGTTCCATTTAGAGTAAAATTGATGATAAACAAAGTATGTATTAGGACTGGGCTGCTATAGTTTCCTCGATTTCTCAGTCAGATCTTCTGTTTGTGTGTGGCTTTTAAAAAAGACAAGATGTGATACCAGTAAAATTCCAGATTTGAGGTCCCAAAACAGTGGTTCACAAATTAACTACTGGAAAGAAATACTCAAAAAAAACATAAGGATGAATCACTGATGTGTCTCAGATTTCACCCAAGTCTCTTGTTACTAAAGAGAAATCTATTGACTACATTAATAACTAGTGTATTTCACTTTAGTTGCAAAAACAGAGATTGTTGAAAAAGTAGTGTTGTTGCAAAGAGATGTCTTAGAGAGATCCTAGAAATCCTGTAGAACCTTAATAAGTTGTTGAAAGTTGCAGTAGAGCCAAGTGACACACCATCTAAATCAGTCATTTTGAGAAGATGGCAGGTGTTATTAGATTGTCTTCCATCCCTTTTTCTTTCTTTTCTGTATTTTTTTGTGCAGAATTTTGCAGTTGACTATCCACCAATAAGTTACAACATTAAAGCCACCTGTCTGATACTGTAAAAACAGCTCTGACTGATCAAAGTAGGTCCTGGAAAGATCTAAAAGTTATGAAGCGAAGCCTCCAGGGATCAGACTTGTTCTCCCAGAAGATCCCCCACATGCTAGATTGGATTCAGATCTGGAGAATTTGGAGGCTGAGTCGACACCTTGAGGTCTTTGTCATGTTCCTCAAACCATTTCTAAACAATGTCTGAGTAGATTCATTCATTTAGTCATTGGAGCTTCAGTTACAGCAACTGGGCTTCTCTTTTTGGTTCCTGAAGATGTTTCAACTCTCATTTCACCTTTTCTTCAGTTCTGAAGAAGCCTCTTGAACGAGAAGTAAAACACATTCAGGAAATTTAGAAGGAATTGCAAGAGGATGTTTCATCTCTCATCGAAAAGCTTCAGAACTGAGGAAGATGTGAGGTAAGTGGTGAAAGTTAGAAGACGCCTACGACCCTCAAATTTCAGACTTTTATCAATCCTCACTGCAACTACACAACAAAAGTCTGTGAACTGTTTTAGGCAGTTTTAGATCTGGGGACTTTGGAGGCTGAGTCAACATCTTGAACTCTTCCTCGAACTCTGCTTGAACAACATCTGTGTAGATTCTTTGTCATCCAGGTCATAATATACATAGGAGCTTCTTGGTTCCTGAAGACATTTCATCTCTCATTCAAGAAGCTTCTTCAGAATTGATGATCAGGTGAGAGATGAAATTTAGAAGAAATTACAAGGTTACAAGGGTCTTCATCAATAAATTTAAATTTTCTGAGTCATTGGACTGTTTTAAGCAGCTTCTTTAGCAAATATGCAAAACTAGATTCAGATTCAGGTTTGGAGACCGAGTCAACACCTTGAACTCTTCCTGAATATAATCCGTTTAGATTCTTAGTCATTCATGTCATGGTAGTTGTAGGGGCTTCAGCAAAAAAACAGCTAAAATTCTCTTTTTGGTTACTGAAGATGTTTCATCAGTCATCCAAGAGGCTTCTTAGGAACTGAGGAATATGAGGGACATGACCTTACCCCTCGTTATATTTCTTGTCTCATTCCGCTTCTAGACGTCTACGATCCTCAAATTTGAACTTTTTATGAACCCTCACTCCAGCTACACTACAAAAGTTTGTAGGCCTTTGCTGTCATAAGGAATCATCTTTGTCACTCAATTGCATTTTCTTTGTATTTTTCTGAAAAAAGACGTTTTATGAGATTCGGATTTGGAGAATTTCGAGGTTGAGTGAACACATTGAACTCTTCCTGAGCAACATCTGTGTAGATTCTCAGTCATCCAGGTTCTAATAAACATAGGAGCTTCAGTTAAATCCATACTACTTCTCTTTTTTGGCTTCCGAAGACGTTTCATCTCTCATCCAAGAGGCCTCTTCAGTTCTGAGCCGTTCGGTGGAATGGAAGAAGCCTCTTGGATGAGAGATGAAGCGTCTTTCAGAGCCGAGAAGAGGAGCCCAGCAGTTTTTATCTGAATTTTCTAGGATTCCTGAACAGTGTTTGCAGAGAGACAGGGAGTTGAAAGAGGCCTCTGCTATCAGGGAATACTGTTGGAATGAAGGTGTGCAGTGGAGTTTAGGTGAAGGTTTCCCAGAAGCTGAGATAATCCATGTTTTTCACCCCACCTGTCAGCGGTTTTAATTTTGCAGCTGATCGTTTTGCACCTTAGCAACCGAAATAAACTCTCCAATGACGCACCGTCTCTCACTCCCGTGTTCATGCAGATTTCAATTAGCAGCTCGAACCGCTACTGTGGCGACAGACTTTTAAACAGACACATGTGAACTGTCTCGAGACCTGAACTCTGTGGAACACTTCGGCTGGATGAAACGAACATGAAACCTCAACATTCAGGGCGGCAAAAGAGAAAAATCTGCTTCATATTTCTTTAAAATCGCTTCCACAACCTCTCTGAGTGCAATAGCAGTAATTCATGTGTTGACACAGAGCTAGTAATGGAAAGATAATTGAAAAGTGGAAGAGAATTGCAGTTCTGGGGGTAATTTTTCAGTCGTCATCTCTCTATAATCAAGATCTCTGTCTGAGATGAAAAACTGATACCTCAAATAAACCGCAGGAACAAAGATTTCAAAGCCTGGTAATCAAGAGCCGGGCGGTGCTGTTTGTTTGGGACTCCGGTGCTGTATGTCGCCCAGTTTGCTCCCACCACTTTGGGTTGCTGTCATGTGAAGCCACGAATAATAACCATAATAGCCGGCCCATTATTTATCCTCTGACCGAGGAGCAAATCACAATCACTGTTTTTCTGCACATAATTCCTCTGAGAATCACTCGATAATACCTGCACCTCGGCAAGACGTAAACATGACGGCATTCTGCGTGAAAAAGGTCTGCAAGATACAGAAAATACTGCACATTACCAGCTTTTTTCCTCCCATTCAGCGGTGATGATGGTGAGAAGTTTGAAAAAGTTGAGACATGCAAAGGTCTGAAACCTTCTGTACAACAGGGGATTTAGCAGAAAGACACGCATCTACAGATTTAGAGAACAGATGGGGAAAAGTCTATTTCTGAAAGCTGATAAATGACTTGGCAGTGACTGTGACAGTTGACTTCTTTTGATATATTGTCACTCCGTTGAAATATATTAAAGATTAAAGTCAGGAGGTGCAGTGTGAGCTCCTTCTGACTGCAGAGACGCCCCCTTTTTGTTTAACAAATAAAAAGAAGCTTTGATCCAAAAATACACGCTCTAACATTTCAATTCCAGAAATGATTTAAGCCGTTTTAGATTCCAAAACTGTTGAATGACGTTGACAACAAAAAAAGACAGAAAATGACAGAAACAAGACAGAAAATTATAAAACACAGAAAACAACAAATATGAGACATAAAATGAAAAAAACCAAGACAGAAAATGACTAAAACAAGACAAAATGACAAAAATGACACAAAACAAAACAAGACAGAAAATGACAAATATGAGACAGAAAATGACAAAAACAAAACAAAATGACAATAATGACACATAAAACAACAAAAACAAGACTGAAAATGACAGAAAAGGATAAAACCAAGACAGAAAATGACAAATATGAGACATAAAATGAAAAGAAACTAAGACAGAAAATGACTAAAACAAGACAAAATTACAGAAACAAAACACAAAATGACAAAAATGACATAAAACAACAAAAACAAGACAGAAAATGACAGAAAAGGATAAAACCAAGACAGAAAATGACAAATATGAGACATAAAATGAAAAGAAACCAAGACAGAAAATGACTAAAACAAGACAAAATTACAGAAACAAAACAAAATGACAAAAATGACACATAAAACAACAAAAACAAGACAGAAAATGACAGAAAAAGATAAAACCAAGACAGAAAATGACAAATGTGAGACATAAAATGAAAAGAAACCAAGACAGAAAATGACTAAAACAAGACAAAATTACAGAAACAAAACACAAAATGACAAAAATGAGACATAAAACAACAAAAACAAGACAGAAAATGAAAAAAATGAGACATAAATTGACAAATACAAGACAGAAATGATTAAAAAAACAAAAAGGAAAATGAGAAAAACAAAAACACAAACTGACAAAACAAGACACACAGTGGCAAAAATGAGACAAAAAGACAAATGCAAGACAGAAAGCACTAAAAACAAAACTGACAAAAATGACACAACAAAAACAAGACACGAGATGACAAGAACAAGACAAAAAAAATGGCAAAAACAAGACAGAAAATGACAAAAATACAACAAAATGACAAGAATGAGACAAAATGACAAAAACAAGACAAAACAACAAATACAAGACACAAAAAGACAAAAACAAGACAGAAAATGACAAAAACAAGACAAGTTGATAGACGACTTGGCAGCGACTGTGACAGCCGACTTGTTTAGATATATCACGACTCAGTTGAAATATATTGAGGATTACGTTCAGGAGGTGCAGTGTGAGCTCCTTCTGACTGCAGAGACGCCCTCTTTTTGTTTAACAAATAAAAAGAAGCTTTGATCCAAGAACACATGCTCTAACATCACAATTGCTGAAATGATTTAAGCCGTTTTAGATTCTCTGCATCTTTGAAAGCATTCATGAGGTCCAGCCATCGGTGCGCTGCTGTGTTGCACATTTCAGGCCGCTGAAATCGCACGGTCCATATGTAAGCGTCAGTTATGTGCCGAGACGTTGGGGACGTCCCTGCGGCTCGTCGCTGAATTTGTACACCGTGCTGACGTGTCCATGGCGACGGAGTTCACGGCAAACAGAGCGTGAAGCCATCGCAAACACTGCAGACTGTGTGTTTTTTCACGCGGAGAGCTAAGAGGGCACAAAATCACACAGAGAAGTGCAGTGAATTTAAATTGAGCTATTGTTTGTCTGAGGACTGCAGCATCTTATGGACCGCTGCTCTTCAACAGCTAAAAGACTCACGCACTGTTAAAAAAAAAAAAAAAAAAACAAAGAGGGAAAATGACCCCAAGCAACATCTGACCATGAAGACATCTTCTGGTTTCATCTGCACCCAGTTACGCGAGTGGAATCTAATTTGTGTCGCTGTTGATACTGAAGAAGGAAAAGCAAGATTGTTGGCTTATTGATAAGCAGCAACAACGAAGCTGTTGATGCACTTTGAGGAAATGATATACAAAAATACAGATTCATTCCAGAATTTGGAACGTTTGGGCTTCAAAATGTTTGAAAAATAAACCTCCTCTTTGACAGTTTTCTGCTTCCTATTGATCAGTAATAGGTAATAAACTATCAAATGGCTCAGCTTACACATCAGCGGTGGCATTTTTGTTCCATGTTTATTCCAAGACAGAAAACGACAAAAACGAGACAGAAAACAATAAAACAGAACACAAAATGACAAAGCAAGACACAAAATGACAAATCCAAGACAAAAACCACAGAAATGACACAAAACGCCAAAAACGAGACGTAACAAAAAGACACAAAATGCTAAAAATGAGACACAAAATGCCAAAAATGAGACACAAAATGCCAAAAATGAGACATAAAACGACAAAAATGAGACATAAAACGGCAAAAACGAGACAGAAAATAAAAAACAAGATACAAAATGACAAAAACAAAATGAAAAACAAGACATAAAATGACAAAAATGAGACATAAGACAAAAACAAGATATAAAATGGTAAAAATGAGACACAAAATGACAAAAACAAGCCATAAATGACAAAGACCAGATGTAAAATATATAATACGGTAAATCAGTGCAATTCTATGATCACAAATTTGTAAAAAACACAGATTTTTGATGCACATTGTTGTTACCATGTATATTAAAATCACATTGTGTGATTTTATTAGATATTATACAATTGAACAAAACAAAAGCTGCAAAACACCAGTTAAATACAATTATTTACACCGATCTACTTTGTGATACACATTTTTTTCTTTCAAATAACACCAAATATCTGTGAAATAATACTTAAATACAGTTTTAATAGTATTGTTTTTTTATAAGATACTGATTTTGTAAGGGGACAAATTTACCGTTTTTTTTTCTTTTTTACTGTTAACATTTAAATTAATACCTCTCTGTGTTTTAGTTATCTGTAATTCAACAAAACAAAAGACAATTATTCATGAAAATGACAGATTAAACGATTAGAACACTTTATATGTGCATATGTGATGCAACTTGAGAGTCTGACACTGGTTTTTAAAGATGCAGGATGAGAAAAATCCTCACTGATGATATATTAGAATTACAGGATATATATCGTCTCAGCGTGGACACTACAGTGTGGAAATGTGCTGCAGTCAAATTACAGTCAATGCAAAGTAAGTACTCATAATGCTGCAACTTTTTTTTTTTGCTGTTTAATGCAAAAAGAGGACTAGCACAGATCTCATTTAAATTTCAATGTAAGGCTTCTTGAACACAGGTTATTAAAGTTGCATCTAAAAAGGCTCAGAGTCTGTTTCCATGCAGCTCCACATGTGCAAAGAGAGAGAAGCTGCAGCTCGCATCGTCGGCGCCACATTAAAACATATCTTCTAATTTGCTTTGCATGAGGACAGTTTGTACGGAACATGACAGCTGCTGGGAATATGCTAAAAAGCCTCTCTCTTACTGCTGGTGTATTTAGAACATTTCAGCCTGAGTGAATCTGATGAGGAGGAGGCTGGAGCAGGATTTATCAACCCTGCCATCAGAGGTGTGATGTCAAGTCAGTCACAGCCTTTTTTTTGCTGCTTAACACAGAAAGTATACAGATCTGATTTTCCATGACTGATTCTACCTGATAGAACATCGTTTCAGGCTTGTTGGAGTGTTTTTTTCTGACTTATTAACGAGATACAGAGTTTGTAGACATCCAGGCAGACAGAAAAATGAGCAAAGAATAGAAGAGAAACATAGAAAAGGAAGATTTGGTTGCAAAAGCATCAGTTATATGGGAATATTCTGGCTACAGAAATGATGAATTTGATCAAAAGCAGGACATTTGTCAGCACGGTGTTGCCATTACATGAGCACAAATCTAATTTAAGCTATTTAAAACACCACAAAGTTCAGTGTGATGAGTGCAAAGCCAGATCTGAATGCCATCCAAAGCAAAACATTACATCCGATACCTTTTCCAGTGTTACACAAGCAGTGTGTCAAATTTTTCTCAAGTTTCCGTCCCAGAGCCGCATGATAAAGGCTCGAGTTGGAACATTATGCAGCTGCAGCAGTCTGACCGTCCAATTTATTAACGAGGACGTCGCTGTTTGCAAACGGCATTTTTCCTCAGATGATCACACGAACGAGAACAAAGCAGCGAGGGATGAGGGAGCGCTTGGCGGTTTGGGCCCTCGATGAGAGGCGAGTAAAGGCTGCTGTCCAGAGCTTTGGCTGCAGACTGCTGCTGGTACGTTAAACCCTCCTTATATTTACTCAGCAGAAAAACTACATATTGCATTGGCACTTTTTTTTTTTCAAATGTCGTGCAGCTCTAACTGAAACTAAAGTGACATTTCTGGAAACAAATAGGTGTTTTGAGGAATTTGAAGCAAAAAAAAAAACCTCCACTGCTGTGGGTTGAGGCGTTAGGACATTTCCACAAAAGAAGAAAAAAACATCAAAACATTGGCCAGAAAAAACAGCAAAACATCTGGAGATGAATCTGTTGCTGCTTTGACACTTGAACACCTCAAAGATTTAACCTGTGAGGTGTAAATCCTCCACATTTGTGCCGTCCAAACCTGAAGAACACTTGGGATTGCATCCAATCGTACCTTTAAGTGGCTTTCATCTCCTCTCAAGTCGCTGTGCAAAAAAATAAAGAAGAAAAAATGACCCCAAGTAACACGAAGACGTCTTTTGTTTTTATCTTCACTCTGTTCTGTGAGTGGATTCCATTTGTGCTACGACTGATACCGAAGAAGCACTTTGAGGAAAAATTCTACAAATCGAAAGATCTGGGTGCAAAAGCATCAGTTGTAAGGAAATATTTTGACTACAGAAATGGTGAGGGTGTTGCAGTTGTTGCTACCATATGAAGATAAAACATTTTTTAAAAAACTATTCATATAAAGAATTTCTGCGTTTGAAGAATTACAAATGATTCATGTTATATTTTATTTCTGGTGGAGTCTGCAGGGCGTTTTATTTTGAAAAATGACTATATCGGGCCAGAAAAACCCATCTGGAGATGAATCGGTTGCATGCTGCGACGTTTAAACGCCTCGAATGTTTAAAGTATCACATGTAAACGCACCACATTTGCGCCATCCAAGCCCGGAGAACACTTGAGTTTGCATCCTATCGTATCTTTAAGTGGCTATCATCGCCTTTCAAGCCGCTGTAGAAGCTCCTTGATCGCCTGTGTTTTGGCTCCTGGGCTCCTCTGCATACTAATGTAGCTGTTTGATAGAACGTACAGCCTCCAGATTCCCTCAGCTATCGCCTTTCTTCTTCTGCCAAAGCCGAGCGCCATCTAATACATGAGCCGCCTGCACGACTGTGTGACTGACAAGTGGGAAGGGAACACGATAACAGACGAGCATGAGTATGCATATTTGTGTGTTTTTCCGTATTTCTGTGCTATAAGTGTGTGTGTGTGTGTGCGAGGACAAAAGCATGTCCAAGGACCGGTTTCCCTCTCTGCAATGCGTCAGGAACCCACATGCAAGCCCGGCTCCTGGCAGCACTTACAAGGCCTGCACGTTCTGCAAAACCGTGCCTTCAACACATGCCAGCCATTTGCCTCGGAGCTGGCACGGGTCTGAAGCTAATTCTGAATATTTTTTGGTCCATTCAAAGTGAGTGTATGCGCTTGTGAGGGGTTGCTTGGATAGCGGTGTGCTACAGGGAGATCGCTTTACTCCATAGCTGTGCTCCGCATACAAAAAGGATGTCCACATACAGCCATGTGGCCTGGAACACAAGCAGCAGGAGAAGGTGTGCAGTGCAGCTCGTGAGTAGCGAGTCGAGAAAATTGCTCCCATAGCGACGCCGAGAGGTTATAATGCTAACATGTTCACCATCAAAGATAAGCATGCTAATTAGCGCCAAACAAAAAGCACATTGGACGCTGATGGGAATGTTACTTTGGCATGTGTTTGGTTCTAAACAAATCAAAATGTCAACATAAAGAAAAGTGCAGTCTGACACACCACATGTAGACTGTGGCTAGACGTATTCAGCGTGACATTCTGCCTTCTGCGCTTTCAAATCTCCTATAATTCAGACAACAGCCTCCAAGCAGCAGGCTACACGCTAAAATGGAAAGTTTTGATGAAGATTTGGACTCTGCAATGACTCATGTCTGCTTGGTTCTGTTGGTGAATGCTTGTGAAGTTCTTCAAAGCACCAGTTTTGGAAAAAGTTTCGTGTTTAAGCATGTTCCACCAAAACAAATTGACTCTTGATTGTCTTTTTACTGGGGCACCATCACTGCATCCTGGGCTCAGTGGCATCCAAGACGATTGTGATTGATTTAAAGTAGGGGTGAGATGCAATTAAAAAACAAATCTAATTAATTAGAGGCTTTGTCATTAAATAATCAAATAGCAATATTTGGCACAATAAGCAGAGTTTTTCAATTCAAATAAAAATTGCTTGACGACTGAATGGATGGACATATTCATGAACTCAAACAACTCAAATGTTTTTTACATTTCTATTTAACATCTGTCTGCTCAGTGTCTTGAAAAGTGTTAGCCAGAACTGTCTTAGCTAACGTTAGCTCTGGTGCTAACAGCAACATGTTTAGCATTGAGGTGAAAACTCCTTTGTTGCACAATTTTCACACGATCCAAACTGACATCGAGAAGATTTTTAAAGGAAAACTTTCGGCCCAACAAGCTCAATGAGTCTCGTCTTCCTTCACTGTTCACCAAACTTTCTTGACATCACTCAATACCTTGGCTGGAAAACATACTTTAGCTTCATTACTGCCACCTACTGGGCTGGAGTGTTCGTCAGCATTACTGGTGTGCACGAAATTGGGAAATGATTGTCATTTTTTACTCACGCAAAGTCCAAGCCATGATTTTAAGCATGTTCCACCAAAAGAAGTTGACATGTATTTCTGACTTTCATTTTTCAGGGGCACCATCACTGGGCTTAGACAACTGCGTCTGATTTAAAGAAATACAAAAAGCCAGAGCATTTGGTCCCCCTGTAGCAAAAAGATAATGTGGTGTAGTCAGATTGAGAATAAGCCGAGCTCTATGAGACTAGCAGATCTTCTAAGTTATTAAGGTTCATCTTCTGAGGACTATGAATGTTTGTTCAAAATTTCATGACAATCCAAATTTGTTGAGTTATTGTAGATATGGAACAAAATGGTGGAGCAATTAAAATATTACTGTAAGCTCAATATTTAGGGGTTTCCGATTGTTGGTTTTGGACAAACTGAACAATTCAAAGATGTCCCTTTTGGAAATTTACCATCTGAACCCCAGAAGCTGCTGGGCTTCTTTGGAAGGCATGTTATCCAGAGAAAGGTGTATGAAAAATACAATATTTACCAAACGTAGAAGTTGTAGAAACGGAATCATTCGAAGGTCCTTGAGCTTATTGTGCACAACGTGTAGTTTTGCCTGGGAAATTAACAAATCTAGGCTTAAAATCAGAGAATTTCAACAAAAATCACTTTCTACAATCTGTATTTTTCTCTTAAATTGCAAAAAACAAAAGATTCTGGACTTCCTGGTGCAGAGAAGCTGTGAGTCACTGCAAAAATCAGGGAGTAACTGAACTGTAACCTGAGTTTGCACAGAAAAGATAAAAGTAAAGAAAGAAAGAAATTAGTGAGACTGAACACAAATTTAAACTTACTCAGTGGCAAAATAAATGAAGCATGACTCACACAGCTGTTCGAAAGTTTGGGGTCACTTAGAAATGTTCTTATTTGGAAAGAAAACATTTTTTTCTCCATGAAGATAACACTAAATGAATGATAAATCCAGTCTAGACATTGTTAATGTGGTAATTTATTCTATTCTAGCTGGAAACAGCTGATTTTTAATGGAATATCTCCATAGGTGTACAGAGGAACATTTCCAGCAGCCATCACTCCTGTGTTCTAATGCTACATTGTGTCGTTCCGTTTCCATAGAGGTGCTGAACTTCATATCACAGTGAACAGTGACTACACAGTACAGAAAAGTGTGACATGAACAAAAAGCAGAATAAATACTTGACGCAGTCCTGGAACCGACAAAGCAACAATACCTTGACCTTAAACATCACGACATACCTGCATCAGATCTCTCCATAACCTCGTCCTACATCAAGTCTTCAGATAGTTGGTGTTTAAGCCTCCAGCTCTCTGTGGCGAGTTTTTGATGTTTGCAGATTCACAAGTGAACCACAGACTGAAATGCCCTCATAGACACACACACACAGTATGTCGTAAATGTAAATCACTCATCATATTCACACCAACACTCCCAAAAACAAGGGAGCTGCACTGATTCGACAGCACAGAGGATCAAAGCGCTGCTCCATCCGAGTCGCTGGGAGAATGGCGCTGCAGGTGCAGAGGATTTACCACAGCGAGGAGGCTCATAAGTCCGGCTCGATATTCATGACCAACGAGAACAAAATGAGCACATGTCCTCCTAAGAAGACTTCCTGCATCCGTGTTCACAGCAGCTGGGTAATGAATCTGAAAAAAGACATCCTCACATTTCAGCCCTAAGCTGCCCCGGTGCCGGTGTTTATGCTCGGCAGGCCGGTGGGCTGAGTCCAGCAGGGAACCAGCTCCAAGATGTTTGCCTTCATGACGCCTGTTTAAAATCTCATTATGCAAAAAAGCTGAATGAAGATTTTGGAGGATGTCCAGCTTAAACTTCACAACTCTGCTTGCAGTTGGAGAACAAGAGAAACTAATTATTTTGAGAAAAAAAAAGTCATAATGCTCTGAGAATGAGAAGTTTCATTGCAGTAAAACATACACTATCATTCAAAGGTTTGGCATCACTTAGAAATGTCCTCATTTTTGAAAGAAACGCAGTTTTTTTAATGATAACAAATGATAGAGCCAGTCTTGACATTAAGTAATTTGGAACAAATTATGAGTCATTATGGATGATTTTCAAACTCTTTTAGACCATTTTTGAGACAGTTTGAAGAAGTTTTAGTCATTTTGGACAAGTATTCAATCCTTTAGGACAATGTTGGAGTCATTTTAGATAACTTAGACAGGTTTTAAGTTCTTTTAGACCATTTTTGAGACTTTTCAGAAAAGTTATCATTTTAGACAAACAGTGAATCGTTGTGGACATTTAAAGGCTATACGGACCATTTCAAAGTCAGTTTGGGTCAGTTTCAAGATAATATGAACCAGTTTTGAGTCATTCTGGATAATTCTGACTCATTTAGGGCAATTATTGAATCATTTAGTACAATTCTGACTCATTCCGAGCAAGTCATTTTTGCCACTTTTGAGGAAATCTGGACAGGATTGAAGTTATTTTGGTCATTTTGGAAAAAGATGGACCATTTTGTCATTTACATTTTTTTTATTTTGGGGGAGGAGGAGTCATTTTAGACCATTTTTGAGGAAACCTAAACGGGTTTGAAGTTACTTTGGACATTTTTTCAGTTGTTTTAGACAAATGTGAGCACGTGAATAAAAGTGGGAGTTTTCATGGAAAACATGAAATCGCCTGGATGACCCCAAACTTTTGAACCACAGAGCACTTTATACTCGTATCTTAAGATAGTTTGAACACATTACAGTATTCATGTCAAAACATTATGATTTTACCTTCCACAGCTTTCAACTCGATGTGAAATTGTTTTTTTCTCATTTAATCCGTGAAGCCTGATGTTTTTCCTCCTCTTGCCGCTACGTTTGTAGTAACACGCCAGCATTTCCCATCAAACATTCTAATTTTAGTTTAAAAACGGATGGCTTAAGACAGACTTTTGCTCAGTTCTGTTTTTTTCCCCTCACTGCACTGATTAAAATATTCAGATTTCTGTTTTTACTTTATGTCCAGAATGTAAAAATAATTACAGATAAACATCCAGTTCTGTGCAGCCAGAGAAGAAATATTTTCCCATGAAGCAGCATAAACTGGAAATGATCAAGTTCAGTCTTCTAACCCGTGTTTAGGAACAACACAGACTCAAACTACTTCCAGGCAATAGACGGAAACGTTCTTCATCCTGTAGCTGCAGCAAACATTATGTGGAAATGACTCTGAGGAAATTTTGTTTTTTATAATGCTGTGGAGAATAATAACACTTGTTGGTATTGCTATTTGCACAAGTGCTTGAAATACTCAGAAGACAGCGTTACAGATCGACATAACACTTTGTGGCTGAGTCCAATGAGTGGATCAAATGGATCAGCTGTCGTCAATCATAATCACTTCTGAAGTTGACAGGCCATAAAACTAAGAATATTTGATCAACACAGCTTTCTACATCACCAGAAGTGATCATCCAAATTGCTGTGTGTAGGTTTATGACTCAGCAAATTTAGACGTTTTTTCCAGAAGACCTAAAATAAATCTACAGAAGAACCAAGATGCATGATTGTTTTTGTGTTTCAGTGATTTATAGGAGTCACTGGAAACCAAAGACTGCAGTGATACAGTCTTACGTGCAAATGTACAGAAACATTTGCTCACGACTGCATAACCAAGTATGAAGATGTGGAGCAGCGAAGGAGGAACATTATGAGCAGAGATTAACACTGTTTTTATTGAGCGTGTCTATAAAAAATAAACTAAGCTGTATGCCCTCTTGTAGTCTTTTCTCCTCAAGTATTGTCCCTCAATTAGGCAGTAAAATTAGTATAATAAACGATAATGTAGCATCTTAATATTTAAACTCGTTAGATAAATTTGCAGTGATGATCTTATTCCCCTATCGGAGAACACTTTGGGTGAATGTCTTCTTTTAAATGCGCCACATAAATAGCAGTGACTCGACTTAAATGATCTTACCAGATGGAAGCAGGAGCAGATATCTCGCAAAAACATCTGCTGTGACCTTCTGGTATCGCGGCTTTTAATCGCTCCCTCCACACACACAAAAAACCCACACCATAACAGGAATGCTGCAACATAATCGGCCTTTTTTCTCCGAGCGAATCTGCTCTTGACAAACTGATCAAGCCATTGTGTCACATGATGGCTGCTGTTCGCCAACAACAAGCCTTTAAGGTTGAGGATAATAGAAGATCTAGCAGCTTGGTGATTGCCGAGGGGCCTGGGAGTCGAACATAAAGGAGCCCTGAGAGAGACGGGCAACTTTATACTGGAGTGGTCTTGATTAAAAAAAGTGTCTTCTAAAGAGAAACGAGTTCAGGACACAGAAACACTCTCAAAAAAAAGAAAAAAAAGAAATCCAAAGCACCTCTATACCTTCGTTTTATCCCCACTAAGATCCCTTAAGCAAAAATAGAAACATAATCACATTAGCCTGAATTACTGCTGATTAAACATCACGTTCTAATTAGATAATTAATAAATCCACAGAACAACTGCGGCAGCTTCGCAAAGATGATTGGAACTTGCAGGGAACTGGTGCCGTTTTAAAGGCACAGGGAGGTCACGCCAAATACTGACATTTTATGTTTGACATACAGTGAATTAAGCTAACGGATAATTAACAACCATTCATTGAAAGCGAGTGAATCTGTATCTAGGATGGTAGAAACCAAACAGAGTAAGTCAGATTTTGGAAGTCCTCCTTCCAAAACCATGAACGCTCAGTGTGAGTACAGCTGGAGGATTAATCCGTAAGAGCGAGGGCGTCAGTGGGGAGGGGAGCGCTAAAACCACCGCTCATGTCTGAAAACACACATGGAAGCTACAGCACCACATTTAAAAATTGTCCTGTTGAAAGGCAATCGGACTAACGTAAGATAAACACACCCGCTCACCAGTCGGCTATAATGCATACAAGCAGAGAACGTATACAAATATGTGTAAATATACCCCGATTAAAATGGACGAGCTTGGATGCCACAAAGAGCACCGACCGAATATAAATGGATGGGATAATCTGGCATGTTTAGCAGTACAATATGCAGTGGATGGAACTTTATCGACTCGCTTATTCTACCAAACGTGTCCGCAGAGACTAGTGGAAGACTTCAGCAGTGCACAGTTGTAGCTGTTGCTTTTTACTGAAGCTGCTCGGACTACCAAGACCTGAGAATCTACACACTCATACGGAGACAATCTGTTGTTCAGTTTACTAATGTGCATCGACAGACGCTACGGGAAGCCTCTAGTCCCCACTCAATTACTGCAGCACAGGGACGATAGTGTGGAAAGAAAAGGGTGAAATAAGGCGTTCTAAATTGAAACCAAGTGATTTTATCTGCCCGAACAGGCTGTCTGCAGACACACACACACACACCTGCTGAATGTCAGGCACACCAGTGAGACTAATGAAAATGTTTAGCTGCACTTGATGGATTTTTGGTGCCACACTGGAGCCCTGAAGACAGAAATTCCAGCCCAAAATACATGACTGTCAGGGGGCGAGGAGGCTGCGATCCATCCTTACGCTTAAAGGTGAAAAGAAAACTAAAATATTTACCCATTTACGAAACAAATGTCTTTAAAAATATACATCTCGAATCTGTTTTTATTCAGTTTAAGATCTGACGTTGTCGAGTTACAATAAAAGCAGTCGGAGCTGCAGCATCTCATGCGTCTGAGCTCTAATATTCCCGATCATGTTGCACGTCATAAAGCCCATTTGCAACCCGCAGCCAAAAGAAACAGCAGTCCTCGGGTTCGCAGCGTCTCTACAGATGTCTCTTATTCCACACGAGCCTGAGAAAACAACACGCTGAAAGCAGAGGAGGAGAAGCCGTAGAGGTATGTGGGTAAGTGTAGCCGCTGCCAAACCAAATGTCTTTGTTGTTGGGAAGTGTTCCCCTGTCTAGGTCTCAGTGATTCCAACTGAGATTTCATTTATTATCACCATGTAATGAACACTTTGGGTGGAAATAAACATACAGTAGGGTGAATGCTGAATGCAGGAACCCGATGCCGCCAAGGCACGAAGCGCTCACCGGGATGATAACGTACTTTTACGCCTCCCAGCATGTACACAGCATGAGGATGACGGAGCAGCTTCGGTCTGATTGAATCCATATTTTCACACGATGATTCTTCCTTGGCACTCCGGTTATGAAACAAACCGCAGAGAGCAAACTAATTAAATTGTTGCTGCACTGATTAAATCCCAGTTTGTTTGCACACTTGTCTAATTCAGGAGAAAAATCCAGCCGTGTGCAGAATACACCGACATCTTCTGACTCTGACATTGGATTGCCCTCTGAGGACGGAGCGAGAACTAAAGGATCAGTGATTCAGAGCAGATAGCGGCCGGTGTGTTTCCAGGTCAGGATTGTGCACAGCGAGACTCAGTCAGGCCCTGATGTGTTCACCGAACCACCTTATGCTCACTCAAGTGTTCTGCTTTTTTTGTTATTCTTTCGACCCACTGATCCAAGACCTACAGCTAACCCACATCCTCTTCTTCGTGCACCCTGCAGACTCACTTTTTCTTCACCTGAAATTCCTTTTAGCTGAAATACATCCGACTGTAGATCTTTTGCAATAATCAGTGATATTTCTGATATATATATATATATATATATGCATTTATAAAACAGGAAATTAGCTGTTCTGTGATTAGAAGAACTGCATTTTTCTTGGATAAGGAACTTAAAAATGCATTACTATTATAAATTACAGTGAGGGTATTGTAAAGGTCTTATAATAATATTAAAACATTGAATATTGTGGCATTTATATTCCTCTGGAAATATGAATAATTTTGGTTTATTCACATCCCCTTTTTCGTTCTCTGCACGGTCTCACTTTTTCTGTGAGACCAAATCCCACATACTTGTTTCGATGCGACAAAAAGCATCAAAACAAGTGTGTGGGATTTAAACAAAGACGAGAGCCTAGTAGAGTTGTGCCTTTTTGACACGTCCTCCAGCTCGTGCAACAACCAGACAAAAAAAGACGGATGAAGCGTGAAAGGATATAGCGGTGGAACTGCAGCTCCCGGGTTAGTAAGCTAACATTAGCAGCTAGCAAACACACACACCGCTGTAAATAACGCTCCATTTATGCTTCTGTTGTTTATTTTTCATAAATGGACCAAACACACTTATGATGCTTTATTCTTGCGCGTTCACATCGACTCGTGTACATCGTGGGCTGAGATTCAGCTGCGTTTTCAGCTGCATCTTCAATCTGCACAGAGCAAAGTTCACATCGTACCCAAAGATTATTAGATTCATGTCGTACAGCGTAGCAAGCTGGGAATTAAGAAGATTGTTAAAATCAGATAGTGGGTAGAGGCCTTAAGTCAGCTGGGATAGACTCCAGCCCCTACGACCCTAATGAGGCTTAAGCGGTGTACGGATGGATGGATGGATGGATGGATGGATGGATGGATGGACCGTACGCTCTCTTTATCATCACAACCCCTCCATTCTTGTAAACTCTGAACCCTTTGCTGCTGCATCCCTTTTCAATAACACCACAGAAATGTCTGCCAAAGGAGTGAAAACAAGCTTCTGTTTTTTTTAAGATTTATTCCCCACACCTTTCAGAAAGATATTCCCCTCCCTTCATAATGTTTCCGTCTGCCATCAGCTCTCCGTCTCTGCTGCAATGCAGACATTTCAAAGGCCAGTAACATGCAGCGCTGATGCTCTGGAGCAGCTCCAATAGAGGAGAGACGGAGCATCAGGGTGGCTGATGTCCAAGAGTAAATCATCTTGAAGAGACGGAGAGCAAAAAAACGTGGAGGAGAGAGGGTCAGACGGAGAGCGGAAGATGAAAGCGCACGGTCGGAGCATAAAGGAAATATTTACCGTCCAGATTTTGCATCAGTGCTTTTTCAATTTAGCCGGGCGTCTATGAAGACTTTCGGGATCTGGGTTTGCTTTCTGCCAGAGCAACAAAAGCTGTTGGGGAGACATGCTGGTTTAACAGCCGAATGTTGTCGGCTCAACAAAGCGATCAGGGACTGAATTAAAGGACTAGAAACTGAAGATACTGCTAAGCCTGAGCACAGACTCACAGCAGCTGAGTTGATAGCAAGGCCTTAAAATACAGCCGAGCAAGCGTCCATGATGGTCTGCAGCAAGCAGTCAGTTTGTAGGAAATGTACTGACATCATCTAAGACTTTTCTACTGAAAAAATAAGGAAAAATTTGATGTTTTTTGTTCTCAAGTTTAAGAAAACATATCATTTTTGTTGCCTTATTTTGTAGTAAAGTGAACATTTTCAGTTTTGGACTGTTGGTTCAGCAAAACAAGACATATCTGATGTAGGGAATTATGGTTTTCTGATAATTTATGGACCAAACACTTCAACAATCAATCTAAAAAATGATCCATGGTGAGAAAATTATCATTTACAAATGTCCACGCTGCTTTTTAAAGATGGCAAAAATCAATCATTGTAGAGAAAATGCACTGTCATTATTCAAAACTTTTGCCAAATAGAGGAAAAGTTGGATGGTTTTATGCTCTCAAATTTAAGAAAACTGATGATTTTCTTTGTCTCACATCATAACAAATCAAATATTTAATGGCTTTGAACTGCTGGTTCAGCAAAACAAGACATATCTGATCTAGGAAATTGTGATTTTCACCGTTTAGTGGTGTTTTATAGAGCAAATGATTTGTCAATCAACATATTTTTCAGAGACTTTAAAATAGATCAGAACAAATTTTTATTTTGTTTTTTTCAGAGTATACAGGAGAGCTGCAACAATAAATGCATTCATAGAAAATGCAGCCATTTTAAAAATTTCTCCAAAACAAGAAATAAATTGTTAGTTTCACATTCTCAAATTTTTAAAAAAAAAAACTCATAATTTTCATTGTCTAGTAATGTAGTCAATTAACTATTTCTTATTTTTGGACAAAACAAGACATAAATCTATCAGATTTTTAGATTTTCTTGATGTTTTATAGTCCAAACCATTTGTCAGTTAATATAAATTAAAATCTGTGGTGAAAATCATCATACAGTGCAGCTCAAAAAGGAGCAAAAACAGGATTTGACTCTTTAGAATCCAATGAAAAATTTAAATCTTTGGTTCCTTTTCACTAATTTTGGCTTCTGTTTCCCAGTAGTGAGTTTTTCCTGCATGTTTAGTGTCAGGAACATTTTGATCCCTAAAATAAAGCCTCGTACTCCAGCTACTCCCAAAACAAACGCTCCGCTACAGAAAACGCCAGCCGGTCCCAAATCGGAGCAGTTTTTACTACGAAGCCTCAACGCTGCCATTCCACATGAAAGAATCTGACTGTTGATTAAAGCTGCTACTCTTCTCCTCCTCCTCCACCTTCAGCATCGCCTCGTTCCTGAGCTCACGCTGCGCCGTTTTTGTTGGTTTTGTTGGCGCTGCAGATGATTCCAGATACAGCAACATGAAGCTTCAGCGACCTGCAACTCCACACAGAAGACTTGTTTCTGTTTTTATTAGCGGACATCAAAAAGTGACCTGAGCCCCATATCAGGGTCAGTTTTTTTTTTTGGTTTGTAAAAGCAGAAAGGAGGAATCTGAGAAAGATGAGGGCAGCAAGAAGACAGGAATCTGGGTTGAGACTGGGTTGTTTTCTTACCGTTTCTGACACAATGTACCTCACAAGTCTACATTTCTTTACGTTTTCAAGCACATTATGTACCTTTTTGCAAACAACTTAATCTTTTCTAAAGAGCATCTCGCCCCTGAAAACACCCCTGATCGTTGTCTTCCTCTGGTAATCTCCTTCACCTGCATCGGTGCACAGAAAAGCAGCAATTTCGTCCATGTGAAACCCTCCAGTGTGTGCTACGCATGTCAAAATTACATGATGGTGCACACATCTTTGTGTGCTGATAATTCAACAACAGGAGCTTGGAGGGGAGGCGGAGAAGGTCTGAGCCGAAGGTTTTCTCCGTGAAAGGAAGAGGAAAATGTGCAACTTAAAAGCAAACATCTGCTGAGAAAACATCTCTGTGTATTCATATATATGTGAACTTGACCAGGAAAAAATGTGTGTCTTGAAAGCTGTTTAGTGGTAACTGAGTGGCTAAGTGGCTGAGTACATCCTGTCAAATCAGCAGCAGCACAGGAAAGAGGGCCACTGGCTGCATTACCCCCCTCCTGCGTATTAAATATTAAACATCCGTCCACGTTATCGCTGGCAGAATGTGGACGATTTTGCAGGAATCGTGCGAGACAGATCAGCCAGATCAATGCGATCCATTCCGAGAGGTTTAAAATGCTGCGAAAATCATCATTGAACCACCTGACTGAAGGCAGAACCAAAGGATTCCCGGATCCATGTGATAAATGACATGCTAGGAAATGAGCGCATCCATTTGGGAGCAATCCCTCAGACGTCCGGGTAATTCCTGCTCCCTATAGCTTCCAGGTTCTATACATCCATGTTAATTTGGCTTTGGACGCATCTGTCCCTCATGAATATCTAATATCGCATTAAAGCGAAGGAAATCCCTCAACAGTTTTACAACCGCAGCCGAACACGGCGCAGCATTCTGAGTGGGCATCGATTAGACGGCTGATGTATACTTATGTGGTGCATCATTTATGTCCGCCTACTCGGTCTGGGATTCGGCATCCAAAAGGTCATTCGGATAATGACTTAGATTCCTGACAACAAGCACGGATTCCACACCGAACGGGGCCAACAGAAGTCGAGTAAACTTGCCGCAGGAAATAAAGTCGGAACCTTTCTCTGAGGAACAGCTGATCCTAATGCATCATTACAGCTGAAAAAAAACAACAAAAACCAAAAATTCCAAAAATAAGACTCATAACGAGAAAAGTGAGAAACAAAATATTAGACAAACATGAAAAATTAGACAAAAAAAGTTACAAAGCCACAAAAATGAGACAAAAACAAATGAGACAAAAAAATGACAAAATTGTGACACAAAACAAAAATGACAAAACAATGAATAAAGGAAACACAAAATGATAAAAGCCAGATGTAAAAAGACAAAACAACAACAAAAAAATATTACAGGAATGACAACAATGAATAATCTAGTATTTCACTTTATGATCAAAACAAATTCTCATTTTCTAGAAGTTATTTTACATTTCTTGTTTTACTAATTTACAATCTGCAGCTAATGTCTGCTCTGGAATTTTTACACTTTGAGGGCTGGATTGGATCCTCAAAGTCACGTCTGACATGTTTGACACCCCTGATTTAGAGTTACAATTAACCTCAGCTTGATTTTGGACTGTGGGAGGAGAAAACCCACACATGTACAGCGAGAACATGCAGACTCCATGCAGCAAGATCCCAGCAAGACCGGGACGCAAACCTTCCCAAAAAAAAAAAAAAAAAAAAGCAGTTCACACGTCGTCTTAAACTTCATTTTCCACCTGGATTTGCATTTTTAATCGTCCGTTTTTCCACCCGTTATCAGAGATTTCATCCAGATTCACTCATACTGGAATAAACTGTAAACAAGACCAGCTGGAATAAAATAGAAACGACGCTCCGACCCAGAATCATGGTTTTATTCAAGCCAAAAGTCCATTAAACTCGCCGCAGGAAATGAAGTCAAACTATTCTCTGCATAGCAGCTGATTAAAATGCATCGTTACAGCAGGAAAACGTGCAAAACCCAAAGCTTTAAGTAAGGAAGCTTCGGTTAAATTCCCAAAAAAGTAATTTAAACTTCATTTTCCACCTGGATTTGCCTTTTAATCGTCCGTTTTTCCACCTGCTATCAGAGATTTCATCCAGACTCACTCATGCTGGAATTAACTGTAAACAAAAACCAAGAAATAAAATAAAAACCAACCGAGAAACACGGTTTTATTCAAGCCTATTTCTTTCTATAGCGTCCTGTTTAATTGAACAAATGAGCCTCAGATAAATCCATTGGAAACCTCGCAGGTAATTGGCCCGTGTATAATTACACTAATTCAAATAATTGTCTGGCTGCCGTCTATTGACTGTTGCTAGGCAGCCGCTTATCTAAAATATTCAATTAAAAGCTGTGCTGAACGACGTCTGAAAAAGACAAGACAAGACGACAAACTGCAGAAACAGAATCACAAAGAGTCCATTTCTGCAAAGTGGAGGAAAATGGGTTTTTTAACGATGAAATGGTGCATTAAAGTCAAAACTCAACACATTTTCTGGATTTTAAAGATTTCTCATCACATTTTAAAGATGG
This sequence comes from Acanthochromis polyacanthus, assembly GCF_021347895.1. Lineage (NCBI taxonomy): Eukaryota > Metazoa > Chordata > Actinopteri > Pomacentridae > Acanthochromis > Acanthochromis polyacanthus. The sequence goes on along the minus strand of NC_067131.1, from coordinate 4,585,364 downwards.
AATGAACTAAATTTAACATTTATAGGACTTTGAGGATTGTTCCGGTTACTATAACTTCAATTAGACAAATAATTTTACTGTTTATTTTTGTTTTACGCACTGTAAAATGGATTACTGTCCTCATCTGCACTGAGTAATACCAGAAAAAAAAACATCAAATATGGCCTTTTTTATACATTTTGTCTCCTTCTTGGCACTTCTTTTTAGTGGTTCCACCTCAATTCCAGACCTCAGGAGTGTTTCTAGCAAATACAAATAGGAACAGGAATAAGAAATATGAGCCAAGCTGTAAATAAAAGTCGTGATTTAACGCCCATTTCTCTGAATGAAGCGTGCTGAAGACAGAATTAAAGTAAAATGAATGACGAAACATGATTCTGGTTTATTAAAACTCGAGTTTGCTGAATAATTTTGCCGTTTAGGTTTGTTTTACACACTTCTAGATAGATTTCTGTCCTCATTTGCGCTCATCAACACCTGAAAAATGTCAAATATGACCTTTTTTATACATTTTGTGTGTTTTTTTTGGCTTTTTATTGCTTCTTTTTGTGCCATCACCTCAATCCAAAGTCTCAGGAGTAAAAATAAGAATAAAAACCGATAGCGGAGATGCAGAAAACAATCAAAACGAGGTGATTAAACGCTCAGTTTCTGGATGTTGAATCTGATCTTTCCATCTACTTTCTTAAATAAGCTTTGCAGCATTTCTCCTGTAAACTTGTTCTTCGTTTCAGGAGAATCTGGTCTGATCCGTCTGTGATTCCAGCTGTGTGTGGGCGTCTTTGTTCAGAGACAAAAGAACAGAACCATTTAGACTGCATTCTCTTCTCGTGACACTTATTTCATAGAAGTGTTTTATTGGATCTCTCTATCGAGGCGGTAAAATATTCTTTAACCTCGGGTCAGAAACACTTCAGGGGCTCAAGGTCTGCATTTTTAGAAGCGACTGCCTCCAAAACAGGCGAACAAGGCCAGCTCTGGTGGACGTGTGCAGAATGAAATTTGCAGGATTTGATTTGTTTGAGTCTCTTGCATCGATAGCACATGTTCACATAGATTCTGTTTCTTTTCCTTCAAAACATAAAAAAACATTTTCATCTCTGACACTGGAGCACCTGACCTGTACCTGGACCGTCTGTTTAACCCTCCTGTTGTCCTCATTTACAGGCACCAAAAAATACTGTTTCCTTGTCTAAATAAAATCCAAAAATTCAGCCACAAAAATCCCAAAATTTCTGAAAATTTGCAAAACCTTCAGGAAGAAAATTTCAATAATTCCTTGAAAGTTCTACTTTTAAAAAAAATCCCCCAAATTTGGCAAGAAAATTCTTGTAAATATTTTTTTTTTAAAATGAGTACAAATCTTTCAAAAAAAAAAGTGATTATAAATATCAGTGAAAGTTCTAATATTTTCTTTAAAAACATTCACACACACACAAAAAAAAAATCATCCAAAATCCAGAGAAATTTGCTGGATTTTGGTTCATTTTTTTGTGAATGTTCTGAAAGAAACATTTAACATTTCTTTTTTTCCACCAAAAAATGTTCAAAGACTTCCCAAAAATGTTGAAATACATGAATGTGGACATCAGAAGATTCACTGTGAAAATGTGGATTTTTTTTCCCACATTTTTAAACTTTAAAATGGGTCAGCTTGACCCGCAGGACGAGGGTTAAACGTGTGGTGGGGATGCTGAGGAAACATCAAGAGTTTGTGACAGAGCAGCTCTCAGACGGGTTAAATCCAGCTTCTATCATCGCTCTGCCTCTCAGATAAACCCTCCGGAGGATTCGCCGCCTCTTCTGCCCTCCTGATTCTGAATAAACTCTGTCTGCTGCAGAAAATCTCAAGGTTGCTTCACTTGTTATAGTTAGAATAGAAGGGCCGATTGTAGCAGGAAGGGAAGAAAACTGAATCAAACTGAATGGGAGAATTCTAAAAAGGCGTCCTGCAGGTCGGGGTTGGAGGTCAAGGATGAGGACCGGTGTTTGTTTATGGGATGTTTTTGCAGGTCGGTTGCAGAGTTTAAGAAATAAAATGTAATAAAAGCAGTACAAGTGTTAGAAAAATATGTGGAATACTGTAATGTTCACAATTTGTTGTTTTTTTAAAAACTGATTTAAATACAAAAACTATAATTTCATGGCCACACACTGTAAAAGTACAAATTACTATTTGTAAAATACAGATTTTTTTTAAAATGTGGATATTATTTACAGTTACGGCTTTTCTTTTAATTACAGCCAACATGCAAATTAATATTTTTTCAGAGATTTCACTAGTTATTGTCTTTAACAAAAGAAGGAAATCTGCAAAATAATTATTTTAATATCATTACTTTTTTTATTTACAATTTTCCAATTTAGATTCTTTTCTTTCAGTTTTATCCAAATACGTTGTTCTGTTTTTCAGTGATGCTGTGCACAGACAGACAAACCAACACATAACTCTGCTGCATTCCTTGGCAGAGTAAAAATCAGGAAAAATCAGAAAAGAAGATGCAGACAATAAGCACGTTTTTTGGTGATGATGCAACAGTAGTTCAGACTTGTGTTAAAATGAATACAAATATAAATAATAAGACTGAAAAGCCAGCAGACCATCAGAGAAGTTCATATCGTTTTAAAATTTACTGCTAGCATTCAGTTTTAGTCCCTTTGAGACTTTTAGGTTGTTAACTTCATGATCTCCAGTGATTGTATCTTTTAAAGCTCGTCTGTCTCATTCAGATTCATCCAAACAGTCAATCAAAGCATCTCATGATGGTGGATTCACATGAAAGACGACTTTTCCGACGCTCTCCAGACGAACCAGAGAGAGAAACGAGGAAGGAGGAAGCTGCGCCTCCTGACGACTGCAAATAGGAAACCTGTTCAACACCAACATCGTGGAGCTGTCGCTGCTCCACAACCCATAAATCTGAGACTAAATAAATATGAGGAAGAGATTACTTGGAAATAAGCGGCATTTATTTGACGTGTCGACAAACGCAGGAAAACATGCAGTCCAGACGTGGCGTTGCATTCTGGGAACTCTGCTCTCTTTGCTCTGCTGAATAAACACGATAAGAAGAAAAGGCGACTCATTTTGGGGGCGATGTGACAAAAAAAAAAAATCTAACGCTGAAGCCGATCGAAATGGAAAAATGAACCTTTCTTGTCAGGGGTGTCCAACATGCGACCTGTGGGCCAAAACCGGCCCTCCAGAGGGTCCAATCCAACCTTCCAGCTGTGATCTTACTGGTCTGTATGTGGAACTAACCTGAACTACGATGAGTCTGTTCCCGCTGTTTTATTTGATCTGTATTCATGATTATGTGGATTCTGTTAAAGCCTCCAGACTGGTTTAAATGATGGAGCTCCTGTACATTTACACAGCGGCTGCTGGTTCATAATTCACACTTCCAGGGCTGTCAGCGCAGCAGATAGGAAGATAAAGGTGGAGCGGTGGCGGTCGTACGTTAGCTGAGCTACACCTGCAACAGTCCAACACCATCCAGGACGTTCTCCGCTATAAATCCTCACTCTGTAAAGTGCACCAGTGATGGAGGGTTGAGTTGTACCTCAGCGGCTTTTTACTTCTGTTTCACGGCATTTTTAAAGCTTTGTTTGCTCCTCTACATGTTTCACAGTTAGTAAAATGCTTTTTGTGACTTAAACCATCTTGAAATATACAATTAAGCCCAAGATTCTGTATAAATATGCCAAATTTTGATCAATATAGTGAGTTTATGTTTGACTTTAGGGGAGCTTTTGCAAAATTTAGGCTGTGGTTGCAAATAAAGACTTTACAAATTAATAATTTGGAGCATAGCATTTTAGTGAAAAAATATATAAACACAATATAGAATAGTCCAAATTTGACCGGTTTGCTGTCATTAATACACATAAGAGAATTTAGACTTATCGTTTTGCTTAAAGTGTTCCTCAGCATAGAAATATGGAATATTTCAATTTCATGAGAATTAGTAATTTTTTTAGGTGCAACATTTCATTTTGTCCTGTTTTGTCATAATAGTACAGAAACCAGAACATATACACATTTTAGAGGCTGAAATTGGTCGATTTTTATATTTTTCTCTTGAATAAACACTGAAAATACCAATTGGCGGCACATTTTTTTGACAACTGATTGACGAATCATTGCAGCTGTATTGCAGATCAAGCACCTTCCTTCATGGTAACTACACTCACTAGTGGATGCAGCCTCCTTAAGAATGATAGTGCATCCTTCCACACTGCAAAAACTACTCAGGAATCGCTCAAGGAACATGATCAAGAGCTCCAGGTGTTGACCCAGCCTCCAAACTGGACTCCGATTGAGCATCTGTGAGATTTTGAGGCTCAAGGCTGTGGTTTTAATGTTGTGGCTGACTACTTTTAAGTCTACAGAATAGGTATAGTGAGTAACGTCTGCATAAAAAGGGGTCTAATAAGCCACTATAGTTGGTGGGGCTGCGTGAAAATGGTGAAAAAAAATCCTAATCAGTGTTTCTCAAAGCCCAAGATGATGTCCTCAAATGTCAACAGTAAAGACACCAGAACATACACACAGTTTAGAGACTGGAATTGGCCATTTTTTTTTTCATATTTCTTTTGAATACACACTGAAAATACCAATTGGCGGTACATATTTTGACAAATATTTGATTAACCAGCAAATCACTGCAGCTGTGTAGCAGATCAAGCACATTCCTTCATGGTAACTTCACTCTACTGGCTGTACCCTCTCTAAAAAGGATAATTCCCCTTGCTGCAATGCAAAAACTACTCAGGAAGGGCTCAAGGAACACGACCAAGAGCTCGAGGTGTTGACCCAGCCTCCAAACTAGACTCTGATCGAGCAACTGTGAGATATGCAGGAGTACATGCCCCATAAAAAGTGCTCTAATAAGCCAGAATAACTGTGTGGAAATGCAGGATTCTCCTCACAAAACCACCTTCTGAATGAGGCCTGACGCTCTTTATCCAAGCGATGAGTGTAAACCATATTTATGGAACATTTCTGCACACACACCGACACCACGCTGGTCAATGAAAAATTCTGAACACGCATTTAATTCCCCGAGGGAGCGTCGACAACAAACAAGCACGCTAATCCATCTGCTTCACCGTTTACGACTCTTTATACTGAAGTACATACGATTACTCTTTTGCATTTCCTGCATTACAACCACTTGTGCTGATGGGAGGCCATGCTGTTGCTGCTGCTGCTGCTGGTGGGGTCAATTTGTTCTGGCTGAATGAACGAGCGGTTGGAGCTCGGTGTGCCATGGGTGACTGCACTCTCCAGCAGACCTCCTAGCCACCAAACAGCGGCTATTAGCGCGTTGCCGAAGCCCTGAAGGGATGTTCCAGCCCTCATCAGGCAGTAATGAGGAGGGGGAGGTACGCCGGGGTCGCGTCTTTGCTGCTGGTCTGCTCACTATTAATAAAATATATGTAGGATCAAAGGCAGGCGCGCGCGAAGCTCACAGTTTGCGCAGCCATACGAGGCCCGGATTCGATTAAAACAGAAGCGTGTCAGACTGCAGGTGGTGAATTTAATCCGTCGCTGCAATGCAAACATTTGAATTCAAAGGATGAATTATAAACCAGCGGCTCAACAGGTTCCCGAGGATGCACAGATCTTCAATATTTCATGACACTAAAACACATCTTCTAATTTGCGCTGCTGAGGACAGTTTGTATGGAACACGACAGCTGCTGAGAATATGTAAAAAATAAATCAATAAACTGCACTCTCTCACTTACTGCTGGTGTATTTATAACGTTTCAGCCTCGGTGAAGCTGATGAGCAGGATTTATCTTGTTGGCATCAACGCTGCGATCGTCACGTCGCAGGAGGTGTGACGTGAAGTCAGGATAATTAACTCACACTTCAAGTTTTTCTGCTTGATACATAAACAAAACTCCCACAGATGTCATTTTTTGAGTAATCTACATGAGACATCTGTCAGATAGGACATCAGTCAGTGAGATGTAAAGCTTCTTGGATACGTCAGCGTCTTCTGTTGATGTGCTGAAGAAAATGCAACATCAATTGTATTTAAGAACTAGTAAGGCACTCAGGGAGCGCAGTACTACTCCAAGGCTGTCCATTCCCCCATTTGGTAGTGTCAGAAATGTGGGCAGTGGGAATTGATGGGACTCTGAAACACCCCCACAATTTAATCAGTTATTCCTTGTATCATATCTGATGATAAGTCCTGATAAGTCCTCAGCGGTGGATTTGTGGCAGTGCTTTACAGAGGAGAGGAAATAAAACACAATATAGACAACAACCCCCAACATGTTAAAATGAAGGACTCAGAAACACAACAGAATGCAATTAAAAGTCCACTAAGACAGGTTCAGGAGGTTGGAAACATCACAAAGATACCAAAGGCTGGTAAGTTATAATAAAAAGGATATATTTACAAAGTTGTAATTTATATTGCTGGAAAACAAAATACTGCAATGTCCTCTTTTTCAATTATCTTGTTGCCCTAATAATAATCATAGCAACAGAATAAACTATGAAGAGAGAAGGCAATGATAAAAGAAGACAGTCGGTTGTAAATCAAACCTACAAAACATCCCACTGTCACAAGATTAGAAAGAAACAGAAGCCATACAAGGCCAGAAATGTCTTCAGAAACAAGAATCTCTCCTTGTGTGGAGAAATATCCCTGCAAGAAGCTCGTATAACAACATTTTTTGAATAGCTATTTAGCAGTTGCACAAAGACAAATGCTCAAAAAGAAAAGCCTCCTCCTCCTCCTCCGCTGCTTTCTGAAAAAGCCAAAAAAACCACCGGCTGCTTTGGTTCAGTTCCCACTGTAAGCACACAGCATCACTGACTCCAGTGGAGCTACATCACCATCGGCAACTGGGTCACCGAATACGGATGAACAAATGCGGCGAATTATCATCAATCATGAAGCTGGAAGTGTTCAGATCTTCTTTTTTTTTTTTAAACTGTATTTGAGCGAAACGATTGGCCAGCGGTAATAGCTGTGAGAATCTGGCGCTGTCTGGCCTCTTAGCGGTGAGTCACAGCTTTGAGTCATGACTGGACTGAGATCTGCAGACACCCACTCTGGCATCAGAGCTGCAGAAACAGAAGATGAAAGCCGGTTTACCAGGCAGGGAACATGTATGTGGGCTAGGTGTGTCTCAGTAAAGAGTTACTACAAAGGGTTGTTGTTTTGACTTTTTTAAAATCAGACTGAAATGCTCAAAACGTGTTTACGACACGGGAGAGCTTCTAACTATGCCCTGGAGCAAAAAACTAAAATAATGCATGTGAACAAAAGGGATGTGTTCCCAATAGAGTTCATAGAGACTGATATTTATCAAAGAAGCACTGTGGCAGTATGTGAAACTCCAAATGGGGAAATAACAGAGGATTTGGACGGGGTTGGTCAAAGTAGCCCAGTGATTGCAACCATAAAAAAAATAAATTAAAAAAAACGCATCAGATTGAAATTTACCAGCCTTGTCCTTCAAAGGAGCCTCTTTGCACAGCGATACTCTGCTCCTCGTGCTCCTGCGACACTTGTAATACTCACTGTAAGTCGTAAATGTCAAAAAAACAAAAAAGGCAAATCTTCAATTTGAGTTGCACACTGGGGAACAGGAAGCTGTCACAGCGAGCCAAATCTAGCAAGTAGGCAGGTGGAGTGCAATCATTTTGCCGTTATGACCAAACAAAAAGAACCAAAAAAAATGGCGAACAGTGCATCGGAGCACCAATGTGTCATCACAGCACAGTTAAGGTCGTTTGTGCTCAGTGTTTTTCCCTTAGACACTTCCTAATCCAAAATTGTACCCGACTTAAATTTAACCATCAATGTCCCGTTTGAAGTGCTTGTGCAGAATTACGCTGCTCCAAGTGGTCCTGCAACACTGGTAACGCTCCCTAGAAGTCACGTCATGTAAATATGTCAAGCAGCATCTTCAATAAGACCGAATTTCCTCAACTGTGTCAATTTAGTGACTCTTCAACCTGAATTCTAGGCAGGTATTAAGCTACAATTAGTGCCTTGGACAACCCACATGCTATCACACCATTGTTTGGGTCATTTGTGCTGAATGTTCTCCATCAGACATGTTAGGAAGTTACAGTAGAACTTCGGGAGATGCATTCATGGTGCACAACTACATCATTATTATACAGGGTGTCCCTAAGGTCTGGACACACAGGAAATCTCGTTAACTATAACTTTTTGCCCTGACAGATTAAATATGGCTTTTTGGTAGGAAATTGAACTGGTATTTTTCAGTAGACATGAAGGATGGACATATGGAAATATAGCAGATGAATTTAATGCTATCCAAGGAGGATTCCACTTGGCTTTCCCACGGTGGCGAAGGTGGTTGAAAAGTTTAAAGAACGGGCAGTGTCCGGGACAAATCCTGTTCTGGACCCAAAAAAAAAAAAAAAACAAAACAAAAAAACACACTTTCCCAGACGCTAACCATAACCCAATCTCTACATGTCCATCCTTCACTGAGAACCAGTTCAACAAAGCTGTATTTAATCTGTGGAGGCAAACAAATGATAATATTTTCTAAACAACGAGCATGCGCCTGCTGCTCCTCATTTAACGTGCCTAGTCCTGGTCTGGCTTTGGAAACTGCAGCTCTTTCACTGTGAAAATGGTTGTTTCATCTGTTGGTGGTTGGTTTTTACTTAACTAGCTCATTCTGAAAAACATAACATTTGGAACCACCTTACAATCATTCTGCTCTAGGGGAAAAAACTGCATGAAAAATGCTCCGGCTTGTCTGCATTTCTTCAAATCAATCAATAGTCTTGGGCAGAGCTGAGTGAAGGATACGGACTTCAGTGCTTCCTCAGTATAGTGACAGCTGGTCACTGGAATATTTGTATGTAGAGAGACAAACACTGCAGTTAAATGGAAAATCTATGGGGAAAAAAAACAAACAAAAAAAAACAAACTAGCAGGATTTCCTTGCTGTGTGATCCAAATCCTCTCAAAAACTAGAAGTTTCCAGTGTGGTAGGTTACTGCCTGGCGGTTGGGGCTTCCTGTAGTTTGCACTTCAGATAGCGAAAGGAAAGAACAAAGCTGTCTGAAACGCTTCATGTCAAAGTACACGAAGGTTGGATCATCCCGGCTGCCTACTGCTTCATCTCCACTGGGGGACAATTTGCCTGATGAAGGTCTCGTGTCGAAACGTTGCACCAATAAATTTATTTTTGCAAGTTAAACGTTGTGCGGAAGTCTGTCTGAAGCTGTTGGATAGGCTCATCCCCCAGGTTAAATAAAAACTAATACATTTCAATTTAATGTTCTTTTTTTTTTACATATATAATGAATTAAAACTCCCAGATTTCCTTGACACTTTGATGTTAATACGCCTTTAATGCATCTCTGGCCACCTGTGGAGAAGATTCCACTGAAATCTAACGTTAACCAATTAAAATGTGACAGCACAGGATGTTCCCTAATGAAAGGTGTACACAGGGTGGGAGTCTGGCTTTAATTGGTTTACAGTGAAAGACTAATGAGTATCCTACTGTGAGCCTCTGATGCAAGAGACCGAAAGCAGAGCACAGGTAAGGACATCCAGAAGATAGGAAAAGACGCGTCCCAGCTTCAACTGGCATCAGAAGCGATTAAATACTTTAAAGACGACACGAGCGGAGTCGTGATAGTTACATCAGTTCCACTTGCGCACAAAGCAGCTTGCTGTGGTTCAGTTGGAGCGACGGATTTGTCGAACTTTATTGACATACAGTTCTTCCTTTGTATCCGTTTCTCACTCCGGCCTCGTTCTCTTGAGAGAAACATGGAGAGCGTCTGATGAAATTACCATCTACACGTCTTCTAGATGAAAACAGAATCTCCTCTTCAAGCCGTCACGCCGGGGATTTGAACCTCTTTTTTTTTTTTTTTAATGACAGATATTAGTCTCCTAGTGATGGTATAGTTGCTCACTTGATAGCTGCTCATTACCAGCCGTTTCAGATCTTGCTGAATTTGCACACCCCATTGCCTCACCTCCCATTTCCATCATCGGCCGAATTTCTCTTCACACCCTTTAAGGGGAAATATGACACTCATGGTGCTGCTCGAGTAGGCATGCAAAAGGTCTCATTGAAGAGGAAGAAAAAAGGGGCCACATTAAACCCAACTGAGCTGATTTTCCAGAGATAAATCAAAGGAAAATGTAAAGCAGCTGACTGGAAAACCATTTTAATCATGAATACAAGTTGCTGGAGAGACAAAAACTGCAACTGTATTAATAGCTTGACACCATAATACGCCGTTATGACACTATGAATCAGTGTCATCTATGTTTAGCAACCTCAATTTACATAATCATGAGACTTTTATTACAGTGAATCAGATCAGTTTTTACATAACCTACTTTGGCAGTTTTTTATTTTATTTGAGGAACAGATCGATGCTTATTGGCTTCATGAGGAGATCAATACTCCTCTAATGTCAGCACATATGAATCTACAGCTGGCAGCCAGTTAGCATTTAGCTTAGCATAAAGCCTGCAAACAAGGATAAACAGTTAGCATTGCTCTTATGATTGAAACAAAATTTAATCAACCAGCTTCCGAATTGTTTTAATCAACCCGTTTTCTCAAACAATTTGTCTGTTGTCAGAGTTTTCCTTTGTTGTTTTTCATGAATTTCATGAGTCAAAGATTTGCATCCTGATTCATCGGTAACATCTGTAGTTACTGGAAGTGCGTTCGGTTAGAGTTCATCTACAAGTATTGACCAGTGGAAGCAAACACCAGGGAGCAGTGATGGGTTTTCAGTAACGGATAATCTAGCCAATTACTATTTCCATCGTTACGCCATTTCATCAAAAGTCTCAAAGTCTTTTCTTTCATGGACTGCTGTGGACACCATGGATGTATAGTTATTGTACTAGTTTGGAGTCTTTACATTCATTGCATGCTCAGTAAATCACTAGCATCGACATGTGGACATTTCCCTTTGTCATCATCAGCATCATCGTTGCATGAACACAAATTTTGGACCGCATGCAGATGACCACACAGGGAACCAATGGACTTGCACGGATGATGAAATTTACGTCATGTGGACACTAGAAGCCCTTCATGTGCTCATGAAAGTTGAACATCGGGGAGAAGCCCAGAAACGCCTGCCGTTACATCTCATGTTGTGTGTGCAGCTTAAATAATTTATTACAAAAAACAGCTTGATAAGACGAAGCACTTACCTTGAACACATGTTGTACATGCGTTTGCTTGATACCCGTTGATTTTAATCCTTCTGCTCTGTGTCACCATCCTCCCTGTAAACACAAAGAACAAAAAGCTGTAAACATCTGTTTTTTTTTGTTTGTTTGTTCTGTGTTCTGCAAACATACTGCATTGTGACTGCTTCACAATAAAAGCCACCTGCTGTTTCCCTGTTAAGGACCATTTCTGGTGAAAATTTAGATTTTTTCATGGCCTTGTCCACATGTCGATATGCTGTTTCGTATTTGCTAAAAGATAGATAATGAGAAAAATAAGCAGCTGATGCCACAGCTGAAGATTTCTACCCTAAAACTGCAGCATATCCCAAAAACGTGCAGTACATAACACAAGGAACTAATCCGGTCAACTTGCAAGCCAAGGGTTTCTGCATCGTCATTGTTCTTCAGAATCAGTTTCCCACCAGTATGGTTGAATTACACCTTGCCATTCTGTCATTTTGAGGAGTTTCACAGTATTTAAACAGTTGAGCTGGTTCGCTCAAGATGCAGCAAGTGGCAGTCGTTTGTTCAAAGAGAAGCAATGACTACAGAGATGGTCACATTCTAGAAAAAGCATTGGTTGGTTGCATCCAAGTCATTTTAAAGCAGAAAGAGATCATTTTTGTGGAAAAATTAAAATTAAACGGACGTAACTTTGACACAGATGAGTTTCATGAAGTGAAGCAGATGCATTAGAAAGCGCTTCATTTGCATCACCACTCTACTGCAGCGATAAAAGAGTGAGCAACTTGAAGACCTCTATCAATTAGATGAAATTATAAACAACTAGAAGGGCACTCAGAGAGCAATCCTCCACAAAGGCCAGTGGCCTTTCCAGTAATTTACAGAAATTGATCCAGAGCTGCATAAATACTCTTCCTAGTATTATTCCTTTGCCTGTGCTTCCCCTCTTCCCACAAAGTTTCAGGAAATTTGACTATCTGGTTTGGCATTTTGTGAAAAATCTTAACAGAAAAGCAAACTGCAGTTCTGCGTCACTGTTAGACCCAGCTAATAACAATGGAAGATCATATTGAAAGGTTGCTACATAATCTGTAGACATTTACTGGTGACAAGACAAATATCTGGACAAATACAATCAACATTCGCATTTGACACAATGGAAATCTTTACAATTACAGCTTCAGAGAAACACCCAGATCACTTTATTTCTGCTTCGTAGCCTCTTAGAGTTTCATTTTTGTCTCCCACTTTACTTTTTCAACTTCTAAAACCTTCAACTTATTGCAGAGTTGTTAAATTTCCCCATACAGCTGAATTTTCATGGGATGCAAGCATTGACTTTTTCTCAGTTGCTGCATCCGAGGCTTGAATCGTCTGCGTTCCGTGTCCTTCACAGCGTGGCAGGATTCTTGGTGTCTATGAAGTTGGCAGCACATAACAGTGAGAGAAGGTCGGCTCTGCTTACATGCTTCACTGTTCAGCACACGAGGACATCTCTCATGTGAACACACGATCTGATGCAGGTGGAGGCCGGATCAGCCAGAGGTCCATCAGGACAGCAGGGTTTACCTGCACCCAATTAACCTGAGAATCATCGATCCGGTCCTTCATCGTACAGACTGATGAGATGCCGTGGAGGGTTACGTGTTGTGTGACTGACCCAGGCTGTGGCCAGTTTGCTTTTCCGCTCTCTAATTAGGCACGTTCTGCTGGTATCCCGGGTGTAAATCAGCTTCTCATTGGATTTCTTGCATGAGACCCAGCAAAGCCTCAAAGACAAACACTGCAGAGCTGCGGCAGATGGAGCAAAAAGCATAACAAACGAGCTGCATGTTGTTGCTCACGTTGCCCATTTAATGGTATCGAGCTGTTGAGACAGTTCTGGATTCATTTGTCAAGGTTTAGCTGCCTACAGTGGAGGTCAGAGGTGGTGTATTCATGGTGCTCACGGCATTGAAAAATTCAACAGCAGCGTCTCCCTTTGAGAAACAGTGGCCTTGTTACTGTGAAAAATCCACAGACTTCACTGAACAGTCTTCATTGAAGCTGCTTCTTTAGAAAAGAGCAGCAAACAGCGATGGATGATCTCAAGATTCTTCAAGCAAAACAACACATAGTATGGCCACATAGCTGGGTACCTCTGGGGGAGGTAGGGAAATGGGTTTTATTGTAATTTCAGTGAAACAAGCATCTCCCACTAATGAACAAGTGGCAGAAATGTGCTAAGAAACACAATGTGCGGGCTTATTCCATTAAAAATTGTCCGTTTCCAGCTAGAATAGTCATTTACCACATTAACAATGTCTACACTGGATTTATCATTCATTAAATGTTATCTTCAAGGAAGAAACTGCTTTTCTTTCAAAAATAAGAACATTTCCAAGTGACCCCAAACTTTGAACGGTCGTGTAAATACAACCGAATTGAACTGAATAGTCAGAAGTGAAGAAGCCTCTTTGATGAAGGTGAAACGTCTTCAAGAAGACCAGCTGATTTCTACTGAAGCTCGTACAATTACCATGACCTGGATGACTGAATCTACAGACGTAACCAATGTTGCTAGTTCTGTAATGTCCTTTCATTGTCAGTGGCACAAAAGAGTAAGAGGAGTTTGCTATTTCTGAAATGTCTACTGCAATGTTCTTTGCACTCAATAGACAAGGAATTTGTTGTCCTGCTTTAACCATCTGCAAAAGCTACAGTTTGTGTTTGCGTCTATGTATTTAGCCTCTTATCTTGGTTTACTGAATGACTAATTCCTTCACCTTGAGTGTTTGTTCTGAGAGTTGGGTTGTACAAGCAGCTTTACACCACCTGACATGAACTTAACAGAGCAGAACATTGTGGTTTTCGAATTATTGTGATCAGAGCGTCTGCACACAGGAAAATCTTCCATCAGACATGGGTGGACATGCAGAGGAAGAAGTCAGAGGAGGATAAACAAAAAACAGGAGATGAAAGCAGAGGGAAAGCTGCTTCAAACACCAGCGACCGACACGATTTATGTCGCTGCAGCTCAACAGAGACTCCAACTGGGTCTCATGTAAGAACTGATTAGAAGAGATTAGTCTGATGCAAGTTATTCATTATGAAGTTCATCAGTATTCACTTATGTTCCGTTTCGTCGTACATATTATTGCATTGTAATGTGCTGCATGTTCACTCCATTAACAGTGTTTTTTCTTGCGGCTGGAGGACAATTCCTGCCATAGACCTGACAATAAAGCCTGAGTTTAATTATAATATTGATGATGGCTGGTAATCATCCTCGACAGCTACATGAAAATTTGGCTGGGCTTGCTGCAGCGCTGCATGTCGACTCATTCATATATTCAAAAGAACATGACTCATCTCTTTTGATTATTGACATTCTGGCTCTAAATGCTGAGCGTACAAACATTTCATATATGAAATGTTTCCCTCCTGGGCAAAGCCACGGTATATTTTATCTATAAGGTGGATCTCGGCGCAACACATGCTTCCCAACTTTAATCAGGTTTCTCGTGTGCATGTGGAGCGTGTGTGCGCATGTTAAATTCCTTTGTCTCCAGTGAAATGTGTGTGCAGTCACAGCATATCCTCTGGGGGTTTTAAATCTGTTAACTTTCATCTCGGTCCCAGTCTCCGCAGCTGGAGTTCTCCTAATACGAAACCTGAAAAGGTTTTGCATCGATATCGAGTCCAGCTTCCCGAAAATCAGCAACAGTGAGGGCTCTATTATCATGCATTCTCAAGCTGGAACCAATCGGAGGTCAAACGAAGACCGAGGAGAGATCGATGGCAATGATCCGAGGTCCCAGAAGACTCGGTCTACATGCTCTACTTGCTTATCGAGTGAAGGCTGCATGGGCTCCGCTTCATCATCTCCACTTGAGCAGAGACGAACAGACTCCCAACCTCAGCTCGATGCCATAATGAGGTCTGAGGCAACCCATTCATTAGCGTATTTAATGCTCAAAACTGAAAGAAGTAATCAATGGGTGGGGACGTCGATATTTCAATTCCAACACAAAGGGAGAAAAGCGTCTTGATCGGCAGGAGGAGGGTTTTTATCTAAAGAACCTTGTTAGAGAGCGAGGAGCCTCAGGGAAGCCCTATGATGGTTACCTTTAAATCAATACCATTTTCTCTGACAAGGGCTTCGCGACCCAACATCAACACAACAACCGTTGGTACATAACATAAACAACCACCGACTGACCATCGATTAAGCTTCCACACGCTTAAACTGTTCTGAAAACAAGCCTTGCCGAGTTGTCTTTAGCAGCATTAGCAGCAGGGCTTCAGAGATGGCTGCTGGTAGCTTGGTTCATCACTTTGGTTTGGATTGAAACATCTTAACCACTGAATGGATTGCTACCAAGGTTTGTGCAGATATTCATGGTCCCCAGAGGATCCAACAGGGTCCATTACATAAATTAGTTTTTTTCCACATTGAATCTAGTATCAAACTTTCTGTCAATCAATTTCATTTGTGATGCACGATTTTGATGCCAATTAGCAAATGTTAGCATTCTAACAAACCAGGGACAACACGGTGAACAAATTACCTGCTAATGGTCTACATGCAAAAATGTGTTTTTGTGAGCCGGTTAGCATGCTGACATTAGCATTTATCTGAAAGCACCATTGTCCCCAAGTACAACCTCACAAGTTACGTGTGATTTTAGTAGTCGGGCAAATTTAATGCAAAATTATGGAAATGTTGCACACAAAGGTGGGGGAGCAAATTAGGTTTGTTTCTATTAAGGGATTTGGAGTGTTTAAACTAAGCTGTGTAGTGTTGCCAGAAGGTGGCGCTATTGGCTACATGACTGTAATAAACAGTAGAAGAAGTTGGCGAACTGCTTAAAAAACAAAAAGGAAAGAAAATTGGCATCTACTCGAGAAAAGAAAAGAAGTCCTCAGGAATTATTTTGCATCAGGAAAACTTAACTTTTTCTGATGCAATACTTCAATATGCACATGAAATGCATCATGGAAACATCTGTAGCTGCTGTGTCAGACACTCAAAGCACAAAAATTCTACGTAGATACACTTAGATTGAGTCTTTTGATATTTTTCTATGATAAATATAAAATAAAACCCATTTCTCCATTCAACAATCGAGGTCAAACTTGTTGAATGTTGTTTAAATAGAACCAGCCAGACAAGAACTTTACAACTCTGCCATCACACAGTCTGAAACAGAATTACCAATCCGTTCAAACATTCAGTGTCGGCTATAAGTAATTCAGTTTTCAATTATCACCCACATCCACAGCACAACTAATTAATTGAAAATGTATTAAACTATGTATATAGAAGAGACGGCTCTAGTTGGTGCCCTCAGGCGGATGTACATAATTTGTTTTCAGTGTATATATTTTTATTTTAATGCCGATTTGCTCTGGGTCGCTTTAGGATTAGTTCATTCAGGTTTCTCTAGTTTTTAAGGATGTCCAGCTCGCCTGGAGTAGAGAAACAGGTGAGTGGAGGACAAAACAGTTCAACCCTGACTCTCAGGATACCTGGAGGAAACCGAATCAAAGCTGCGCAGTGAGAAGCCTGCAGAAAATGAACATTACATCCTCTCACCCAGCTTGATTTATGATGTTAAAAAGAAAATTTAAAAAAAAGGAGAGGGAAAGGAGCGACGGCTGACAGTACTCGTTGACGGTGGGAGGATTAAAGACTACGAGAAGATGAGAAGAGAATGAGACATGATCTGAACGAAGGCCGTGCAGTGGGGCAGATTAGCTTGCGTCTGTGGTGTTCACACAGATTTCGTGACGCTCATATCAAAGCAACAGCTGGAGGAAAAAGACTCGACGGACCACATGAGGACAGCAGCAGAAAAAGGGAATGAGAAATGCAATCTCCGTAAAAAGAGGAGGAGCACGCCAACCGGAGTATGCATGTGCGTTTCCATGTATATATTCATTGGCGGCTCAGCGTCCACCCGCCTCTGTAACTTTAAAGGAAATTTTTCTTCATGTGAAACCGAGTTGGCCAACTCTTCTAGGCTAATATTTTATACAGCAGCAAACTAAAACCTTGGGATGAATTCAGAAGCCCTCTGATTGAGAACATCTTAAAAAATGCAAACCCCATCAAAGAGCTGCACTCTGAATCCATATGAAGATGCAGCTGGCTTTCACTGGAACTTTTTTTATTTTTCCTCCTTTCTCCCTCTGAACAACCCCTTTCTTCTCCAGCCTTGATGCAAGCCCCTCTGGGTTTCGATTATTAAAATCTCTTCCTATTCCTACGCTGTAACCGTTTCCTTAAACACATCTTTCTGTGAGACGGATGCATGTTTTTGTTTAACTTTGTGCTCTTATCTGTTTACTGCTGTCATTACTGTAACTTATGTGCCACGCTACGTAATAGATTATCCATGAGTGACTTATTCGGTCGTTCTGGTATCTCGGGTGTGCATCTTTAGTCAGTTTAATACCACAGCAGAGTTAATTTCCTGTAGAAGATAATCTTCCTTAAATTAATACAGAGTTTGAAAGGGAAGTCACTTAATTGTTTTTTTGTTCTTCCATATTTTCCATATATTGGGAAATTTTCACCATCTATTATATGATCAGGATGTCAGTATTGCTGTATGTCATGTATTAATGAGACAGACTTCATGCCAAACCTTGATTTATAATTCATTTTTTATTTTCCCAGTATATTCATTCTGACTGGAGATGACATAAGCATGTGACAAAAGACAGTTCCACATTGTGTTAGAGATGCTAATCATAAATTTAAGTTATTCATACTCTTAAAAAAAAATTGGGGTCAGTTTTTGAGAAAATCCAACTTCTATACCAGTCAAAATGGTCCTGAAAAATCCTCGTTTTGGCCCCTGATCTAATCTGGCACATTTAATATCTGCTGATACTGTTTCGACACCACTTTCCAAGATAATACAGGCTTCCAGTATACTAAAGCTATTGAAGTCAACTGAAAAACTGCATTTCTGCATCCACACCACATTTCAGTCTGGAGAATTTAGGGTGCTCTGTGGCTTTACAAGCGCTTTTTAAAAAAATGCATGTTAATAACTAAAATGTATTGTAGATTAGCTGTAGTACCTTGTTTTTCCACCAGGTGGAGCCTCTTACTGTTTAATACTGTAGCGACCAGAGGAGGCGTCACTCAGACGACAGAAAGTTTGGTGCTGGCAAGCAGAAAGCCTTGTGGGGGTTTAGCTAGCAACGGGCACCATGACAAAGACTTCTGAGTTGCTTAATGACATCCAACAAGAACCCATGTGTTATTGGGCAAACTAACTGGTTGGGACGGCATGTCTCGATCCAAGTGGCATAGAAGACAGAACGGTTCCCAATGAATTGAAAATTTAAGATGAGATATGCTCAAAATTTGCATCCCAAACTTTCCACAAATCGCGCTCCCCTTTCTGTGTTCTAGCCAGCCTAAACAAGAGATTGGAATTCGATTTGTGCCACCACTTGTTAGTTTAAAAAAGGTTTGACTTGAATCCTGATCTTTGAGATCAGCTCAGGATTCCCAAACTTTAACATGTACTAGAGTATTCTAAGAAAGTAGAATTTAGTGAGTCATAGCAGTCATGACTAAAACAGAAGAGCTCGGTGAGAAGAGAATGGAGTCCATCACTGAGAGATAGCTACACATTATAGCTGTCCCAAAAAAAAGAGAAAGGCTTTAAAGTCATGTGTTTCTAAGGTCCAGGGTTAGCTTTGGCGACAGTGCAAAGCATTGTCAGGAAGTATGAGGAGTTCTGCACTGTAAAGAACCTCAAGAGGGCTGGTAGGAAGATGAAAGCGATCCACAAAGAATCAACACCAAGATCATCCTGATGAATGTTCTGGTAGCAACACCTCAATCAGACGCTGATCTCCATGAGGACCAAGGAGGACTAAAGTTCTACGAAAGCTCAGGTGGACAAGAAAGAAGCTGCTCATCATCAGTTCTGTCATCAAATCAGATGAAGATCAAAGAAAGGAGAAGTTTTCAGCCCCAAGAGCTCCATCAGAACAGTCAAAGATGATGGACGGAAGACACGATTGATGGAATTTCTCAGCCTCGTCAAAGTAAAACGGCATCATCAACGTAAAGATTGTGCAGGGAAACAGAGTCTGCAGAAAGACTTTCAATATTAAGTGGTGAAGAAATGGACAATATGAAGTTGAATCCATCGAGAATCTGTGGAGGAAGTGAAGAAGAGGAAGATCCAACCTCAAAGACTTACCAATAGAGATAAGAACCTTTTAAATGATGTGTAGACAAATTACAACATTGCCACTGTTTAATGAAAACCTGTATGGATAATTTTGGTCATAGCATTTAATGAAAAAGATTACAAAATATCATCAGCCTTACTGCCTCCAGTCACAAGAAACCTTTCAGCCGCCTGCCTGTGAGCTCACTATAAATCAGAATATGTTATGGGCTTGAACACTGTGGGGTTTAACTGTAAGCGTCATTAGCATGGCTGCAATAAATCTGTACACTCAATGTGATGAGAAAAAAAAAAGCTGTGAGAGAAGTCAGTTCTCTGGAGCTGCTTCAATTACTAGAAATGGAGCAGCAACTTCTCACAGCTGAAATCTGACATTCAAATGAGCTTCATAAATTCTCGTTAGGGCTTCGGTTTTTTAAATAATGAAAGCACGTGTCGGCTATTAATCAGTTAGGCCATTAATGTATACAGAAGATTGACTGTAAACTATCCAACACTGTAATAAAGTGGACTAACATGACTGCGTTTAAACAGGTTTTATACTGATCACAGAAATGAGGTGACACTTCTTGTACATTATTACGATGAATTACTTATTTTTGCAGTCAAAAGAAGTGTAATTTGTAAATTAGATATAACAGTTTACATCCTGGATTTCTACTTAAAGCGTGTCTACATAAATTTAGCCCCAGTGAACAAAACTGGTTAAAAAAAAAACAAAAAAAAAAAAAAACAAACAACATGTAATTGCCATCGTTATTTTCTGCTTAAAAGCTCTTTGGAAGAACCAAAAATTCCCCTTTTCAGGAAAAATCCTGTTGGCACAATGAGAATCTCCTTTGCCAATTCACTCCTGATGAAAAAGGAGGCTTAAAATATGTTCACATTTTAGAGAATTTAATCAATAGTTTCCCCATTAGCGATGTATTATTCCATCCATCTGCGATTAATCAGAACCTTAATTTCCACGACTTCATCTGAATAATCTGCAGATTAACTGCAGCGCCTGCAGCTAAAACTACAACCAGCATCACTAGTTCCTGTTTCTGATTAAACCTGCAGGAGTTGAACAGACAGAAAGCAAAACGGCAGCATTCAAAACGAAGAAACGCTGATGTTTTACGGATAGCAGGAGAAGCGACACCGACACAGCAGCAGTTCATGCAAGCAACGCCAGCATCAGTTCTGAGGATTCTCTCTGATCTTCTGGTTTATGTTGTACTTGGGAGAAGGTCAGATTTAGATTATAGATGGATATGGAGACCGCTCATTTGCTTAGTCACGTCAGAATAGACAATATCTAACTTTGACCAGAGCCGACAGTCCTGCAGATCTTCCTCCTACAGCGTCTGCCTGTCGGAAGATAATCTGGGATGACGGGGGTTAACAGCTGAAAGGAAACGCCTCAGAAAGGGGAAAGAGCATTTTTTCCTTCACAGAATTGTTCTTGTTTGAGATGTTTATCAAAGACAGCTGAAAGTTTGTAGATTTTGCCAACAAACCTGACTTGCATTGGGGGTTGAATGAGTTTGAGTGTGACTATTCTTAGACTCATGTTTGTGTTGTATTTTCACGACTGTTTAAATTTCTAAATCCTTGAATCGGAGCCACTATCACGTCAGCAATTTCCCTTCTGGGATCAATAAAGCATTTCTGATTCTGATATTTGGCGAGTTTCCAGGGTGACACATGACTTCACCTGCACTTATTCACACAAATGCAACATTATCACGGTTTCTGTTCATTAGTGTTTGACAACGAGAAAAAAGAAGTCTTCGACAAAGCAATGACATTTAATTTCTTTTCTTCTATCACCTAAACACCTCAGATGTGACCACTTCTGTTCCAGAGTTCCATCACAGAACTCTGGGTCACGTTCATGGATATTTTATGAATGCTGGCGACATGCTTTTTCCATGCCGTACAGGACAAGGGCGTGAATTATTTAGTAAGTTTGCCTGATGTATGTACGTAGTCTGCATCTCGCTGTATGTTTTTTCACACTCGCATGCACACGTATAAAACAGCTGACCTCACTTTTACCCAATGTGCTCCCACACATGCAGACATTCATTAACAGCAGCTCAGCCGTTCAGAACATACATGAGCACCGAGAGGAGGGAGCTGGAAGCACGTTAAAGCTGCCAGGCTCCATCTCCATCACCAGTCTGGGTGAAAAGCCTTTAATATGAAAGATGGCAACATGAAAAAATAACGGAGCAGAATGACGGGGAAGGAAAAAAAAACAAACAAAAAAAAACACAGACGAGAAAAGACCGAAGAGACTGAGAAAAGAAGTTCTCCATCTATCCGACTGCAACTAATGATTATTCTCATTAACAATTAATCACCCGATTTTTATTATCTTTTAATTAAAGCAATACTCCAGCACTTCACACTGCATTTCCCTGGGGTTTGAAAAAGACAGATTAAATATGGATGGTCAAAATCAAAAGAGAAGAAGCTCAGATTTAATGACTTTTGTTCTCTAGTAAGGCTGTAATATTTATATGAGAATGTTTTATTGCAATCGATACTGACAACTGTTGATCATTTTTAGTGACTTATATTTAATAAAGATTACAGAAAACACCGTTATTTTGAATTTAACCTCTTAAAGCAACACTGACTAAAAAACCCACACCATGAGACATAAAAAATAAGTATCTCTTTTGTTGTGCGTAAATGTATCCATTTGTTTTTTTATTGTTTATTGCCGTGTTAACATCAATGATCCTCTTTGAGGTAAACAAACAAGAATATCAATAAGCAAATGAAGTTAAAAGTCTTGAAGGCTTTAAATATATTTTTTTAAATGCCTGAAATGTAAAAGTGATCAGGAAACAGCCTCACAGAGAGCCATCCCTGTTTGCAATGAAGTCTCCAAACTAAAAAATGCTTAAGAATGTTATTCTAGGGCAGTAAGTGCACATTTATGCCTGTCTCTATTATGAAGGAAAAATACTCTCCTTTTTCTGAGGTATTTCCTTACATCCGTTAGCTGACATCATCCCAAATTATCTTCCTACAGGCAGACGCTATAGGAAGAGGATCTGCCAGGACTCTCTGCTCTGGTCAGATTAAATATTGTCTATTCTTACTAAGCAGACTAGTTGTCTCCATATTGGTCTGTACTCTAAATCTGACCTTCTCCCATCTACAATATCTACCTGAAGCTCAGAGATAATCCTCAGAATTGATGCCGGTGTTGCTTGCATGAACTGCTGCTCTGTCGGTGTCCCTCCTCCTGGTATCAATAAAATCATCTGATTCTCCGGTGTGTCTCTGTGTCTGTCTCCTCATCCTCTCTCGATCTCGCTGAACTTCCACATCAACAGTATCTTGTTCAATGTGTGCAGGAAGAAGTGCTTTATCTTTAGTTACTTTTGGCGAGTATCACTTTTAGTCACTTTGCATATTTATCCCGACAAAGTCTAGTCGTTTTCCATCTTTGTGGCTAAAAAACGCAAAATTTATCCACGTCAGATTCGCCTCACTTAGTTTTTATGTCGTAGAAATTCCCTTTAATCTTCTTTTTGGCTTCATGTGTCGACTCCACCCTTCTGGCTGAGCTAAATCCAGAGAGTCAGTTTATTTTTTTGACCACCTGCGGCAAAGTTAAAACCACCCGCTCCCATGGTGGTTGCAGCGAACCCTCCAGTTCCTAGTGGCGGACCAGAACCCAGCACCGGCCTCCATGCACACTCTGACATCAAGTTGTGGGTTTTTAAAGGAAAGAGTGATGGAAGGAAAACTTGCTCCATTATTAAGCAACACGACAGACTGTTTATGAACCAGAGAGGAAGGATGCAGCCAAATTTTGCATAGTTGTGATGTGTTTTAATGGCAGTTTGCAGCCAGAACCCAACATTCTATGGAACCGTCTTCATGTTATCGTCTAAATTTAGTCTTCAATATGACTCAAACTTACGATTCAGAATGCTAAAACCCCATTTTCTCAGCCTATCAAAGCTTCGGCAGACAGTTATGCAGCTCTCCTTATGATACATACATTGACCTTTTCATTTACATTTATTAGAGATGTCATTTAAACAATAACATGAATGCCTGGAGGATGAAATGCCGAACAATTATTAGGTAAAGCTGTTAAATTGTCACATTGTTTGATTTGCCCAGCAGTTTCCAATGAAATAAAACTAAAAATAGATATAAAAACATGGCAAATGTTTGCCACTTGTAGCTTGATAAAGGAGTTGAAAGATGAGGCTTTTAATCGAAGCTGCTCTCAACTAAATGAGTACAATCAACACTGAAGACAGTGGTGCTTCTTTGGAGTGTTCTAAATGCTCTTTGGGTGCTTCAGGTGTTCCATTTATTCCATCTTGTTGAGCGCTCAATTCATCTCAACCACACAGACGTCGCCTGACTGACTTGCATTTTAATTTTTGATACCAAGACCATAATTCAGCCACACAAGGAGCTCCTCCACAACACTGAATAAATACTACAATCTGCTAATTGATTAATTGAAAAATCACTGCAGCGCTTCCACCTAGAATCACAATAATCCCACTGGTGGTTTCCGATGGAGGAGCAGGTCTCTGGAGCTGCTGTTCACTCAGTCACACATCACTGCTGACTCGTCTGGAAGATACAAGCTGAGGTTCAGATGCAATGTTTTCCCTCCTAATCCTTCTCACACATCCACACACACATATATAGATACTACTTCCTCCTTATGCTTTAAAACTTGCATCTCTCCTTATTTCTTCTTCCTATGAGCCACGATCAAAAAGTTACAAGACTGTGTCCATAAAAAGCAAAAACTGTGCCGATTTAAATTTGAAAATCTTTGAAGGAGCCTTCTTGTGCAGAAATTCGCAGCTCCCAGCGCTCCTGTCACAGTTGGAACGTTTTCTCCAAGTCCTACTCTGAAGATAAAAAGGGCCATCTGTGGCAGGCGCAGAGTCTCCTAAACTGGACCAAGGCGATCTGCTTTACTGCGTCAAAATGGCATCTTTTAATTAGATTTTTGGGAAAAAGAAGAAGTTGCAGGGAGCAAAATCTTGCGACTGGGGCATGCGTTGGGAAATTATTGTGCCGATGTGGCCAAGAAACCATGGTGCTGGAAAAGGTGTGTTGCCATGACAGAACCCCCACTTACACAGTTTAGGTCAACGGCACCAAATGTTCTACCTCAGATCCTTCAGGATGTTTGAGAGGAGCGTTGACATTTTGAAAAATTCATGAAGAAAAGCGACTGGTGCTCTCCTGACCCGACGCTCCTTCAGGTTCTCCATTGCAAAAACTTCTTTGGTCTCCGAGTCACCAGTTCTGATCCTCAACATGAAGGTTAGCTGCAGTGCTACGTTTATGCACAACAGGAACAATCTGAGCTCGTGTTGCTTCTTGATATTGAAGCAGGTTTTATTTTTCCATATTCTTACTTCTATAAATGAACTAAAACAAACCACAGAACATTTAGTAAGTTGTCCGTCATAGTGCCGTTATTTTTCCAACCCATTCCTGGTCTTTCTACAGTTTGTCCGTCACCCTTTAGTCCGTTTTGTGCCGTGACGACCTGCTTCTGGCTATGAACGATCACCTGACAGACCACAGATCCATCCACTAACTGATGTACTAAAACCCTGGTTTATTACTTCTCTCCTGGTCGGTTTGTTCTGCCATAACTTGTGGCAGCATCTTCAGTAAAAACTCTGCTCAAAGGCTGTGTTTAAAATAACACACTTTTTACTTAACCCTTTGATGCACAGTCTGGGTCAGGGGATGCTCCTTTTCCACTGGATTTGGGTCACTTTTGGCCCATCTTGTGCATCAAAGGGTTAAGTACGTTCTGCAGCTCTGTTTAATGCAGTATGTCCACACATGGTAAGAACAATTTTATGACAATATTCCACCTTAAGCCTTAACAGTTTGTAGTGTGAAATGAGCCGTCATCTGTTGTGTGCTCTCAACGGCTCAGGCTTGTATAGAACTATACTATTCTGCACGTCACTACACTAAAAGCATGCTGGCTTACATATCAGAAAATATGAGAATGGTTCATTAAATCAGGGATGTCTCTTCAAAGAAACCCAAAACAATCTTGAAGATGCGTAAAACAGCTTCAAACAAAACACAAACAAAAAAAAGAGAAAAACAACAAACTCAAAAACACAAATTTCAAAAAGGTGCAAACTTCATAGAAAAAAAAACTAATTCAGAGACACAAAACAACCTCCAAGAAACACAAAACTAAAATAAACAATCTTTGAGACAAACGGACACAAATCAGCCTTAAAGAGACAAACAACTACCTCAAAGAAACATAAAACAACCACTAAGAGACACAAAACAACCTCAAAACATACAAATCCACTTCAAAGAGAAGCAAAACAACCTGAAAGAGACACAAAACTTTGAAGTGCAGTCACTTTCCTGTATTTTAGGTTCAGAAATCTCATTTACCACAACAGTATCAACTTCATCATAATGTTCCATAATACTGGGTTTCAAAGCAAGTAAAGGAGGATAACATTTTTCAAACTTTGCACTCTCTCAACCTATGTGTCCAACAAAACATGCTAATAACTTTCCTACCAACTTGTGGCTTTTGCATGACAATAAACTGACAGTACACATTTATATGTGTGACGTAACGCAACATGAATTATACTTTAACACATTACCTCGTACACCAACAGGATTTCTGCCCGAGTCACTTTAGATTTTCATCAAAACAACAACTCCCACGATGCTACGGGACTTTGTGACCTCATCAAACAAGAGAAATGACCTGAACGTGCCTCGAAGCTCGGTGCACTTAAGGGAGACAGTTTTTCTATTTATACTGTAACGTTCACATCAGCGGCGAACAGTCTTTGGTGAATTAATGTGGGGAACCATCACGCCTCACATGTCCTGTGATTTATGGCTGCATCCTGGTAGCTGGGGGGGGGGGGGGGGGGGACTCTGGCGCCGTTAAGCTGCAGGAAAAATTCACCGTCAGACCCGACAGCCGCCGTCACCCGTCACCTCAGCCGCATTACATAGCTCGACATGTTGTATACGTTTCCGAGGGAAGCACCGCACATTAGGCGAAGTCTGCAGAAATGACTGAAGGCAAAGATCAGCGGGAAGCGAAGCGTTAAGAAGAGGCCACATGTGGAGACGTTTCTGCTGCAGATGACTGAACATTACACACTTCATGGCAGCCTTTAACATAACCTAAACTACATTAGATGTGGTTTGGGACCTAAATGCAGAATGAAGATAAATGGCCTCCTCAGAAACAGAACATTTCAGCTTGGTTCCTTACATTCAGGACTGAGGAGGGGGAAAAGAAGAAAAGACGAGTGGGTGATATAGCTGAAAATATTGTGATAAAATGTGTCGTTTTAGTGGATATCCATCGTTTTTAAAGATCATTAATGGCCTATTTTTAATAAAGACTAGCTGGCAACAAAAAAAATTATTTGAATTTAAACATTTAAACCATTTATCAAGGTGCACAGGTGAAAATTTTAACATTAAAACAAGAAAAGCACTGAGAGAGCCCAGTCCTCCAAGGCTGCTCAGTCGTATCATCTGACGGATGAAAGCTTGCAAAAAAAAAAAAAAAAAAAAAAATTAGTGGCAGAAATCAGGACATATAGAATGTGTCCATTTAATGATGATCAATGA
The DNA here is from genome assembly GCF_021347895.1 of Acanthochromis polyacanthus. Classification (NCBI taxonomy): domain Eukaryota; kingdom Metazoa; phylum Chordata; class Actinopteri; family Pomacentridae; genus Acanthochromis; species Acanthochromis polyacanthus. Next base: position 4,558,315 of record NC_067131.1, on the reverse strand, counting down.
ATGATTGATATTGTTTTGTATCTTGGACATAATGCTGTATGTCAATTTATAATCTGCTGACCAAATAATAAACTAAACTAATATAGATGTACACACAAACAAAATGACCTGCACTGAGCACAGGTGTGTGTTCTGCATGTGTACGTTTTGTGCGGATACCGGATCACGTGACCCAAATATGTAGCGGTCGGCGGGAATTGATGGGACTCAGAAACACCCCCACAGCTTAATCAATTGTTCCTTGTATGATTTATGTCAGATAAGTCCCGATACGTTCTCAGCGGTGGATCTGTAGCAGGATCACAATCATGTGATCACTTGTTGTCATGGTTACGGTCCCACACCGATACAGAATTATTTAACAATTCTCCACATTTGTCCAAAAGGATTAGAAATTTATCTAGAACTTGTTAAAAAAAAAAATCCTCCTTTACTCTTCACAATCCGTCCAAAATGAGTTAAACATTTAGGATGGCTTAGAAGGGTTCCAAATTGGACTAAAAACATCTCCCAAAAGTGTTTATCATCAAGAAAACTATGGAAAATGTCTAGATTTCAGCTTTAAAATGAAACTCTTATGAGCCATATTTGTTGTTTTCATCATATTTGTTCAAGCAAATGTACCTTTAGTGGTGTCAGACATTAAAGAGATCAAGAAACTGAAGAAAACAAGGGTGGTCTAATCATTTTTTCATGACTGTATGTACAGCGCCCTCCATAATTATTGGCACCCCTGGTTAACATGTGTTGAAAGCCTTAAAATAAATTCAGTTTTTATTGCAGAAGCATACTCACACTGAAAAAAGTTAAAAAATTAATTATAGGAGAAGATTAGGTGCTGTTTTGTCCTCAAACAGTGGGGGGGGAGGGGGGGGGGGGGGGAGTATTAACAGTCATGCTAATAATTGCGGCACACATGATTTGATGTAAAAGAATTATTTCTTAATGTGTGATTTTTTTCCCCCCCACTGAATAAACGCACTTGAATTAGAGGTTGGATTTTCCTCCCCCCATTGCAATCCTATATTATCAAGCAAAAAAAAAATTAATTTATTAGAAGCTAAAGAACACATCTTAAACAGGGGTGCCAATAATTATGGAGGGTGCTGTATATATTTCTTGGAACAGAATCAATTTTTCCTACATCATGTAGAGGAAAATATAATCGGACACACACCAAATCCAATCTGGAAGCAGAATAAACGATGTGCTGTACCTGCCCAGTTGACAGACACTAAAACTCAGATCTCTTATCTGCTTCATTTCTTTTCTCTGGATGCGGTGCTAACTGAGTGCGTGGCGGGAGGCGGCACCCCGTCGGTCTCGGGGACCATCATTTCCATGCAAATGAGCCGAAGCCACTCGATGTAGCGCCGCCTCCAGGCCGATCAATAAGCAACTTGTGGAAGTGACTCATCAGCGAGGCGCTCAAAGTGCTGAGGCAAGAAGGAAGAGGTCCCCACTCAGACACCAGTGGCCCGCTGGCAACAAGTCCATCTCGTTTCATCGATCCGCCCGCGCAGGATCTAAGAAATATGACTGAGGGGCTGATTCCCTAATGGGACTGCAAATGCAAGCAGCAGGGCCTCAGCCTGTCTGCTTGATGTATGCCGGGCCGATGGACGTCGTCAGCTAATCGGCCGTCCACCATGCCTTGTGTCTCGGTCAGGCCATGGCTAATTGCCAAGCGCTCCATGCCTTCCACTCTTAGCCCCCTCCTGCATTCAGATCAATGTCATGCATACATGCATCCATACATCCTCCCTCAGCCCTCTCTGCTGCGTCCATTTACCTTCCCACAGGGCAGCAGGCGGCTAAGTGTTGCAGTCATACATTTATAACCGAATGGCATCTTCAGTTCGCCGATATTCAGACTCTCTCCTGCCACAAATATAGATTATCTGCATTTGGACAGGCTTTTGAAATTTATTGACCTTAATAGTCAAAGTAATATCGGAGCGAGTTGAAGTAATACATAAGAAGTAATCAAAGGGAAAAGGCCCGTTCCATCAGTCTGCCGATGATATCTTTCTACTATATTGAAAAGGCAGCTGATAGCGTCGGAACATCGATCATTTCGACGGGTAATTTTTCTTTTTTCTGAACAGTGCACAAACGTAGCAGCAGTTAATCTCTGGAACAAATCACAGAAACAATATTAAAGTCGACTTATTAATGCAAACCTACATCACAGAATGAGTTTTAACTAATTGGAGAAAGAGGTGACCATGAACCAGCTCCAGTTTCTGTCTCCTGCAGCCAATCGTCATTTATCGTTATTAGAGTTCAGCAGCCAGTAGATTATGTTTTAATATTTTTTGGTGCTGCCCAAAATGTGTCAAAAGGGGTGCGGAATTAAAAACTTTCAAGAACCAAAAGCCGAGGGAGACGCCCTCTGTGGAGGATAGCTCCTGCTTTGCGTCAAAATGTAGTTTTACACGACTCATCTTAAGAAAAAGGTGAAGGACGACTGCATCTGGTCCAGATGTGGAAACAAGATGGGGCTGTAAATTCTCACAGGGTCTAAGAGTCAGACTAATTCCTGGGCAGACATTACAATGTGAGGGATAAACCCCCTAAACAGTTTAGTCAATATTTGTGCAAAACTCCTGTCACTGAAACAGGAAATGCTTTAAGATGCATTTTTATGTTGAATCTTTTGCACAAAGTTATTTTTGTAACGTTGAATACGATCTTTTTTCCTTCTTTAGTGGTTGTTGTCTTTGCTGTATGAATATTTTTGACCCAGCAGATTGGGTCATATTTCTAGAAGTAGATTGCTTTTTGAGTTAAAGACACGAAACTGCCAGGAGATACAGGGTTTTGACAAGTGCATGTCAACTTCACGTGTTTTCGGTCCTGCTAATCAGTTTCTGAACTCTGAGATTTAATTCTGGAGCTTCAACACTTGCTGTTTTTTGTGAAACACAGACCTGAGAGGACCTTGTGATGCTAAAGGCTGAGAGAATTAAACCACACCAAGCTTAAAAAAAAAAAAAAAAAAGCCTCTGTTGCTAAAGTCAAAGAAATCTGCTCTCAGACGGTATACAAGAGCGCCGCTAGAATCCAGTGACCTACCAGAGCGTCCAGGTCAGTCTCTGTGCCTCCACAGCGCTCGCCTTAATTAAACATGACAGGGCGACCTTTCTGATCTCAGCTCAGTGCTCCTATGTTTTCTATATCACAGTTTTTCTCCAATTAAAGCCTTGAGCTCTGAGAATCTTTACCTCATGTGCCTCCTGCAGTCTGAACCAGAAAAATAAAACATGGTTCCTCTGTTTCTTCCTGATAATTTACCTCTCACCAGGCTACTAAGATGTAGTTATTCATCCTGCAGCGGAGCGGTGGTCATAACTCCTCCTCACCGACTCCACAAGTGTCACCCCGCGAGAAGAAATAATCCTCAACACACTTTAGACACATTAAAATCCTGCATGTCTTAGGAGAATGAGTTATCTGTGCTTTTTAGTCTGTGCTGCCAGAGCCGCTCCTACGCAGCTCAGCAGTAGATAATCACAGACATCCCATATTTCTAGCCAGAGGTTAAGTTGGGGTTTGTGAGGAGGGGGAGTCCTCGTCGAGGAGGTTCACACATCGGGCTGCAGAAGGAAGAAATATGAAGCATTTCTTCAGGAGAAAGAAGCTAAAACTCTACACAGGGTGCTTTTTGTCCCTAAAGTCTGAACACAGGAAACCTCATTAAATCTAATGTTTTTGCCTCCACTGATATAATCTGGCTTTGTTAAAAGAAGAAAGAGTTGAACTGGTACTTCTCAGTGAAGGATGGACAAGTGGACAGATAGCTGATGAATTTAGTCAGCCAACGAGGCTTTTCCACGGTGGCGAAAAGTTTAAAGAAACGAGCAGCATCACGGACAAGCAGCGTTCTGGACGACCAAATGGATCAGCCCAAACTGAAGAACTAGTCATGGCTAAAATTCATGCTAGAGCGTCGCTGGAAAAAGAAAACCTGACAAGTTACAGGATTTTAGACTTAGAATTAGACGACTAAAATAAGATGCTGCAGCAGCTGGCTATTCAACAGAGGGATAAACAATAAGACAACACAGAATGTTTGGGCATAATGTGAAAATAAAAATAAATACTTTTAAAAAATTAGGGGAAATAAGATGCGAAAAAATAGAGAATATAATACAGAAAAAAAACTAAATATACAAGAATGACAGTATTTTTTTCTTTTTTAAAGAGTATGCAGAAATGTGCAAAGGAATGTGCAAATATATTTTTTTTTAAATGACAAAGGTGCAGATAAGTTTACAGATATAATCAGCGACGGGTTTCTTTGACAGGATCTTTTGTGTCACTTTGTTTTTAAAGATCTTGAGCTGAATCTACACAGCCTCTACCTGCAGCCTGGTCTAATGAGGGAGGTAAACTTACGCAAAGAGATAAAAGTTTGAGCGTTGTGGCGCCTTTCTGCAGGATATTTTTACACATGATGTATATAATAGAGTGGAGCTGACCTTCCTCACAAATTAGCCGAGTTCTCTGCCCAGGCAGAGGAGAAGACGACGTTTTAAAAAAAATAATAATTTTAAAAAAAATAAATAAATCACTGAATAATTTCTAAATGATGTCACAGATGAACAGTGGAGGAGGTGGAAGGAAAAAAAAGGCTGGAAGCAGAGGAGGAGGAAGAAATGGAAGTCAGCGAGACCGAAAGCAAATAAAGCTGCAGCTGAAGCAAAGCATGATGGGACATAAAGAAGGGATGGATGGAGGAAGAGCTGCTGTCCATGGTCCTGAGATGCAGCTCCAGTATTCATCACATTCATCCAGGGTGACTGACATCACTCATCATTTACATGCCATCACCTATGAATTATTGAAATAATGAGTTGTGGCTCTGATGATCCATAAAGTACCAGGTGAAACATTGACTTAGAGGTCTGACCCAAGCAGCTTTCTGCTTTAAAAGATGCGTATAAAGACACAGACAGCAGCATCCAGAAGATACATTTACAGCTGTGAAATCTAAAGACGGGAGCAGAAAATGTTTCCTAAATAATTCATCGATGTGGTTTTAATTTTTCATAGAACGCCAAACAATTCGCCAGAAAATAAATAATGAAAAAGGGAGCAGACATGGGGGGAAAGCAGCACATGTGAGGGACATGTGACGCCGTCTGAAGAGATCAGCAGCAGAAACAATGACACGAGTGGAAATTATCAGCACAGAAACACCGCATTTAAAAGGACACATGTTCAGTCAGATTGTTTTTTTTTTTTGTCCATCAGAGAAATCAGGTTCATTCTCTAATGCAGGGGTGTCCAACATGCGGAGCGCGGGCCAAAACCGGCCGTCCAGAGTGTAAAAATTCCAGAGAAGACATTAACTGCAGATTGTAAATTAGTAAAACTATACATTTGGCCATTTTCTAGAAAAGTAATGAGTTGTTTAGATCATAAAGTAAAATATTAGATTGTTCACTGTTCTCATTTTTGTAATATTTTGTCTTATTTTTGTCTTTTTATGTCTGACTTCTTGTTTGTCTCATGCTTTTGTCGTCTTGTGTTACTTTTATTCATTGTTTTGCGTTTTGTCATCTCATTTTTGTCACTTTGTAATTTTTTTGTTTGACTTTTGTTGTTTGTCTGTTATTTTGGGTCTTGTTTTTGGCTATAGTTTGTCGTTTGTTCATTTTTTGTCACTTTCAAGCTTTTGTCAATTTATTGTCTGTCAAATTTTCTGTCTCTTGTTTTGTAACAACAATGTTGTGTATTATACAAATTTAAATATTAAGGTTAGGAACCCATTTTTATCAGAAATACAAATTTACTCAAGTTAATATTAAGGTACTGAGAGCCACAGTATTGTATATTTTACACTATCTGAAATCAGATTTTTAGTACAGTTTGTGCTGAACCATCTCTGATTTGCCTGAAAAATAATATTACAGAATTAAATATGAATATTTGACATTTCAGCGTGATATTTCAAATATTTTACAAGAAAAATAGCTTTAAAAATGGTCCATCGACCCATTTTTTGCAGATTTTTCCGCATATTGAAATTCGATTCTCTTTGAACGACAACATCTGTTGAAATACTGAAGATAAAAGCCTGAAATTTTCACTGATATTTCTCATTAATTCAATTCTGGAATACTGAACAAGTACAGATCAAATAATCACCGATTATGAGCGAGTTTAATGCGTACAGAAAAATGAAGATGTCATTGAAAGGCCTCATCTTTGAGCTTGTATTAACAAAAGCTTTTAAAATAAAACAAAACATGCAGAATGCTTTTAGGTTGAACTGCAGGCAGTGTTTGCACAGAGCAGATGGTGGAAAAACACAGCATAAACTAGGAATGTTTAGAGGGAAATCACAAAATAAATACAGCCCGGCTATAAAATGGAGCACATTGTTGGAAGATACATTGAGCACGGTGAAACATCTTTGTAGAATTGATATGTAAAGTGAAAGTTAGCTTGTGGAGGTGGTAAAACTGGAAATAAACTGTGTCAAGTAGTCTTTTCCAGTACTGGTCACATCTGTGGGCCCTTAGGAAAACAAAACATGCTCATTAAAGGTTTTTTTTTTTTTTGCTCTAGTGAATAAAATAATCAAAGAAATGGAACTTTTGTGCAATTTCTTTCCATTCTAATTGTACATTTCTGCACTGAAGACAACGCCGAGTCTTCTCCCTTTCTAGTTATGGTCGTTCTGTTTCCATAAAGGTGCAGGATTTTATGTGAAAAATGAACCCACAGCGAGTAAAAACGTGACTTGGTCTTAAAGCCACCTACCTGATATTGTGTAGATCTCCTTCATGTCACCAAATCAGCTCCGACCCGTCGAGTTTTAGGCACCGATGCGTGAGCAGCAGATCCTTTAAGTTCTGGACGTTGTGAAGAGGAGTCTCCATGGATCCCAGAGAGGCTCCATCAGACTGAAATCTGGAGAATTCAGAAGCAGAGTCAACACCTTAAACTCTGTCAAGTTCCTCCTGAACATTTGATTGCGTTTTAAACCCGTCAGCATCACTGTCCTCTTCCAGCTGCTGACAGGTGATTGATGAGATAATCGGCCTCGTTCTCTCCACCTGTCATGTCGAGTCACGGCTGATTGGTTCATGAAAGGAAAACAAAGATGCAACAAGCTTCTCTCTGTGAAAATAGAACTCTGATGGAAGAGTTCAGGTTGCTGCTGTTTAATAACTTTGTCAATCACGTCACAGAACCACAGCAGCTTCATTTGACACGTGCACAGGAGAAAATAAATGATTAAGAGCTTAAATATCTTCACTCTAAGAAGTCTTAGAGCCTCCAGGAACCTTTTAGGATTTTACACAGAGTTAAAAATTCTTTTTTTACTTTTACCGAAATTGGGAATAACTTTCCTACAAATCTCTCAATGGAAGGTTGCTCAGGTATACAAAACTAATCTCTAAAAACTTGTCTCGGTATCCCCAATATCATTTAAAATAAGCTCCATAAGTTAATAAAGTGAAAAAAAATACAAAAACAGCATTCCCTGCCAAACTGGCTTCACCCTCCTGACCCTCGGTCTCAGCAGAAATCCGTTAATTCATTAAATCATGTAAATATTGAGATTTCTAAAAACGGTTTCATGCTGGACTGAAATAAAACATTAAATCCCCTCAAGCAGAAAAGCTTCCTGCAGTCTCCCCAGATTCCTCCAGGCTGTTCATTCTACCAGAGCTGTGGAACTAAATGTTGTATCTTTATTATTATTATTAAATCCAGCAGCTTCATATCTACAGCATGAATCTGATGAGGAGAACTTGTACTATCAGACAGTCTGAACACAGTAATTATTTATGGATTGTTTCTTTTATTCCAGCCAATCCAGACAAAAATCTACGCATTTTCAGACAGTCATGAAGTTCTTTAAGATATGATCATTAAAATGCACCAAAGCCTGAAGGTTTGAGCTGAATTTAATCTCGTCTAACGTTATTGTCGTCGTTAAGGTCACATGATCCGTCGCCATGGCAGCTGTGAAAAACACCCAGCCTTAAAAATGTGTTTTCTGCGCTGCAAAACACGCTAAAACGGAAAAAACGTGACGTAAAGACGAGACTCCAGAACCGCGAAGAACCCCGTCTGCCCTGCAGGAAGCGAGCGGCAGATGTTTGGAGCAGTTAGAGCAGCTTTCTAGGATCTGAGGTCATTAGTCTGACATGAAGCTGAATAAACTGAACCTCTGATGCACATGTTGACCTCAGGCAGATTCTCACTGTGATTGGTGTCGATTTAGCAGCTACGGAAAAGAAAAGCACGTTCTAAGTGTCCACATATTTCACAGAAATAACCCAGACACTAAAAGAAACTCACAAACTCAATGCTAGTTTACTTGTTGACTGTCTATTTTTGATATTTTCCCCCAGCTTTTTAACACTTATTTTTAACTTATTTGTCTCAGAGTCTTGCTAATGTTTCTTTCTACATGTTTTTTTTTTAACAGTGCAGAAATAAGGGTGACAAATTTCCCCTTTTGTCAGGGAATCTTTGAAATGATTGGATTTTTCTGTAAAATAAAGGCTCCCTGATGCCATGGGTGAGTAAAGGCAGTTACGATTTAACTCTCAGCGCTGTCTAATCAGTCATAAAGTCAAACATCTTCACTGTAAGATCGTTTCTTACCTGAACACAGCAGACATGTTTTCATCTCCTCCACTGCTCCAATGAGAAAAACCTCCTCTACATAATTACATCATCGCTATAATCATATGTGTGGAATCAGCAGGAGGAAACATGGTCCAGCATTCAGCTAGCTTCTCCACGTTTCCTGCAGAAACATCTCAGGCTGCTGGTGAAAAGACACAGCAGAAACACGCGGAGCAGCTCAGTGGGCGGAGCTATAAGGCTTCCTACCTGAGCAGGTGTGTTTGATTAGGATGTCAGCTGTCAGGAGGCTGGACCTGCTGAACACAGCATGAAGGAAACAGAGGACTGAACTCCTCACAGCTGGAGGAAATTTAGAAATTAGCAACTTTAATTTAAATGTGGAGCAGGGTTTGTTCTACTGTGAATAAACACAACATGTTTTTATCACAGCTGGCTTCAGTCTTACTGGTGCAACAACTGGATCTATATGCTATATGCAATATGTATATGTGTGTATATATAAAACAAAATGTCACATATATATTTTGCTATATATTATAAAATTTTTAAATTGAAATTTGAATATTTATTTAACCTGCAATGATTTTAAGAGCCAGCAGGTGTCAGTACGGAGCAGCGCCAGCGCGGCTCGGGGTTGTGGGGGGGCAGCACCTCGTGACGTCTCACTCATCCGTCACCGATTATTGATTGATTGATTTCTTTTGCTGTACCAGTGAACCCCCTGATAAGTTTTTTTGGGGGCATAAATTTCATCGGGCTTCCCATCATTTGGGACATTTTGTTTTATATATATATGATTTCTATTACTATATTTTTTTCCAAACATGTTAAAGTGGGTACCGGAGGCTCAGATGCAGGAAATGAACGAGTAGATAGATTTGCAACAAGAACAAATTTATTCACAGAAGCAGGAAGAATACAGAACTACAACCGGAACCAGAACTAGCTGTACAACTCTCAGGGAACCAACTTAGGAGCCTCTAGATGCAGGGAAGACTAATAACAAAACAAACCCAAAAGCTGAGGTTAACCCACTGTTGGTAACACCAAGGTAGGAGAGCAAAACAACAAGGGAAATCTAACTAACAAAAACTAAGCAACCAGAACTCTGCACGAAAACACAAAAGCTCAACCCAAACTGCTCTTAACTATAGGGAGCTAACACAGCCGCTATGCTAACATAGGGAGACTCAGCCGGAGTCCACAGAGGACCAGGAGCAGACCAAGGAGCCGGAGGAGTCAGGTAACCAAAAGCACCGTCCGGCATCAAATGACGACTGATGACGGCTCTTATAAGACGCCAGGACCTGATTCGCTGGCCTCCACCTGCACATGATCAGCTGATGACAGGTGACACACACCTGGACTCCTCATCAGCACACACCTGTAGGAGAGAGAGAGCCCTGCAGCTCACAGCCTAAGCTGTGGCTGGAACAGAACATGTGACTTTGCATGTTTTAACACCTTATTTTGCAAAGAAATTAACACATTCTTGCCATCTGCAGATTGCATTTTGTCACGTTGAGATAAAACGGAACAAAAAGTTCCCTCTCCAGACTTTACAGTAGAGCCTGGAAGTTGCCTGATCTCAGACCAGCTCAAGAAGTGATCGCTGGATGTGATAAAGATGAAATGTCATAGTTTACGCCACCATGAATCTGACTGTAACGTCCACACTGTTAGAAAGGCCGATAAGAGCATTTATGACTATTTGCTTGGTGTCATAAAAGTGTTTGTGTCAAATCAAGACAAAAGAAGGGGCCACCTGAGTTCAATTTCAAGCAAAGGTTTTTTTTTTCCTTTTTTGACAAACATTTGCAAAGAATTTCTAAAATATCAAAGGGAAAAGTGAATTTGAACAACTTTAGCAGTAGGAATGCTTTCTGAATGCGCTGTACATCCAGTCCATTAGATCACACGCTGAAATTCAGTGCAGACATGAGAGATGGCGAAGCTCTGAGGGCATAGCTGCAGTAAAGCCTTTCAAGCGGGGAAAAAAAAAATCCAGTGGTGATCAAAGGCCGACGCATGGCTATGTATCATAAAAATGCTAATCGCTAATTACTGTTAATCATCACAGTGAACCGAGGTTAAAACGGCTCTTTTATCTTTGAACTACACAGGTATTAGTCATATGCAGGTGCACGTGCAGATTGAATGGCATTAGCTGGTGTCTGAAAAGACAAACATGAACAGGGTCAGGGAGGCTTCAGCTCCAGTTGGACGGTTGGGATGATTTGCAGGCGGTCGGACGAGGTTTTCCTTTGGATCCTGCAGGGACTCGACCCCGGACCACTTAAGAAGATTAAAGGGAAACTATGAGGTCAGGTGGAAACAAACATGTCAGCGTGAGAGACGTATGCCAACACCACGGGTAATATCCGACCGAGACCCTACCTACAGCAGATGAAATTATGGCATCCTTCAGAGGGCACTTTGGTGAGAGTGGAGGGCGTCGGCCGGCTGAAGGGCTCCAATCAGAAATCAAATAAAGCGTCAAGGAGTTTGCACTCGCAGGATGTAATTCTAGAAGGAAAAATGCAACATCTCTTCAATTTGTGTTTGTCTAAAAACAAATATCAATAACAAAAAGGTGAAAAAATTTAGAAATTTAACGCTTGAAAAGGTTACCATGCTCAGTTTTCACGATGTTTTATATCAAGGATGTCAAACTCATCTTAGTTCAGGAGAAACATTCGGAACAGTTTGATATCCAGTGGGCTGAGCTAGTAAAATCACAGCAAAACAACCTATAAATAAATAACGACAACTCCAAATTATTCCTTTGTTTTAGTGAAAAGTACATTCTGAGAATGTTCACATTTAAGGAATTCTCTTTTTACAAAACGTTGTGAACAATCTGAAACTTCTTAACAACATTCAGCCTCAGTTTCTTATTTCCACATCACGACTTCCAGATCACAGAGTGTCTACAAAGGAACACAACATTTAGTCACAGCTATGTGAAACTGAACCAAAGATGATTTTACTTTATGATCAAAAGAACAACAGACAGAAAACAACAAAAACTGGACAATAAAAATTGTGGACAAATGACAAAAGAGATAAAAACGAATAAAGTGAAACACAAAATATTATAAATAAGACAAAAAACACACAAGCGAGACAAAAAGGAAATACAAAACGACAAAAACGAGAAACAAAACAACAAAGACATAAGACAAACGAATGACAAGTCGGACAAAAAAGACAAACAAGACAAAATATTACAATATGAGACACAAAATGACAAAATGAGACAAATGACACAAAACAAAACAAAAACAGGCAACAAAATTAGACAAAAAAGTTACAAAACGGCAAAAAATGAACACAATCCTGACAAAAAATGACAAATAAGGATAAAAAAAACAAGACAAAATATTACAAAAATGAGACACGAAATAAAACAAAAAAAGAGACAAAAAGGTTACAAAGCAACAAAAAATGGACAAACGACAAAAACGAGAAACAAAACAACAAAGACATAAGACAAGCGAATGAGAAAAGTCAGACAAAAAGAAGACAAAATATTACAATATGAGACACAAAATGACAAAATGAGACAAATGACACAAAACAAAACAAAAACAGGCAACAAAATTAGACAAAAAAGTTACAAAACGGCAAAAAATGAACACAATCCTGACAAAAAATGACAAATAAGGATAAAAAAAACAAGACAAAATATTACAAAAATGAGACACGAAATAAAACAAAAAAAGAGACAAAAAGGTTACAAAGCAACAAAAAATGGACAAACGACAAAAACGAGAAACAAAACAACAAAGACATAAGACAAGCGAATCAGAAAAGTCAGACAAAAAGAAGACAAAATATTACAATATGAGACACAAAATGACAAAATGAGACAAATGACACAAAACAAAACAAAAAAGAGACAGAAAGATTACAAAGCAACAAAAAATGGACAAACGGCAAAAACGAGACCAAAAAATTACAAAAGCAAAAAACAAAGCGATAAAAAATAGACAAACAAAACAAACGAGACAAAAAAAAACACAAAATGACAAAAATGAGACAGAAAACAATGAACACAGCAAAAGACAAAACGATAAAAATAAGGCAAAAAAACAAGTGAGACAGAAAGGAAACAAAAAACGACAAAAACATGAGACAAACGACAAAAAAGACAAAAAAACAACAAAGAGAATATTAAAATAAAACGAGACACAAAATGACAAAAGAACAAAGAACCATCTGGTATTTATGATCATGATCTAGTAGAAATTATTTTAAATTTATAGTTCTACTAATTTATAATCTACAGTTAATGTCTTCTCTGGAATTTTTACACTTTGAGGGCCGGATTGGACCCTCTGGAGGACCACTTTTGGACCACGGGCCACATGTTGGACAACCCTATTTTAGAGGAATTAGAGAGGTTTACCAGCGCCAACTAAAAAGATGGAATAAAAAATGAAAATCAGTCACATTTACCAATTGGTGTTTCATTTATTCGAGCATAGCAGACATCCTTTGTGTATTAAACCATCACCATGAGGAAGCACAGACTCATTCCTTTTACTCTGTGAGGATCAATCATGCTCGCTATCAGGTGTAAAGTCGCCCCCAAAAGGCTCGTTCTAAACCAGGAGAAGCCTGAAGTGTGTCTGCTGAACGGCTGTTTGGGGGACGGTTTTAATGAACAGTCCATCGCTGAATGTAAACCTCCTCTGGAAGGTTTTTCCTCCAGTGAGTGTCAGAGATCAGCTGCTCTGCTCTGGGGTTTATAGAAGAACACGATGCTCGTTTTCTGCAGCGTCTACATAACATAGAACATATGTTATACTGACTGGGCCAGAATGTTCCTTTATTCACAAATGATTAGAATTCTGTGGAAGAGCATTAGAGCAGAGTAGAACATCTGTGTTCTGAGCTGCTATTTTTTTTTTGCAGAATTTCTACATTAAAGTCAGAATTTGTAACTTTTTTTTGAAGGAATTTAGAATTTTCTTGGCATTGTTGCTCAAGAATTCTAACATATAAAAAAATTCTATTTTTAAAACAAGATTCATTTTTTAGATTATTCATGTATTTATTTCATTTTAGAATTGTGGCTTTAATTTTTTTTTCCAGAAATCTCACTTTAGATTCAGAATTTTGTCAGTAAACCCAGAATTATTAAGTTTTTTTCAGAATTCTGAACTCCCCCCCCCAGAATTATGACATTCAGCTCAGAACAAAATTTTTTTTAAAGAATTTAGACTCTTCTTGGAATTGTGGCTCAAGGATTTTAAAAGAAATTCCCAGAATTCTATATTTTTTATTTTTGTATATTATTTATTTACTTGTTTGTTTCTTTTTTTTTTAATTGTGGCATTTTTAAACTATTTTCCCCCAAGAGTTCTGTTTAACTCAGAATTCTGACAGTAAACTTGAAATCTTTTTAGCATTTTTTTCAGATTTTATTTTTACTCATACATATAAGAAAAAAACATCAACTAATTAAATCTACCATAAATGAAATACTCTTCTTCTTCTTCTTCTTCTTCTTCTTCTTCTATACTGAAAGAAACAATGGAGCCGCCTCTCCTTGAAGAGAGAAAATAAAACAGGAAAATATAAAAAGAAAAAACAAAGCCGGCACAAGATGCTCAGTAAGCCTCTAGGTAATTAATTAGGAATGTTCAGATTTAGCCACGGCTTAATACCCAGCAGTGCAGTGCTAAATTGCAGCGAAGTGAAAGCTAATTAGGCCTGTCTCTTAAGTCATCATGTGTTTTATTTATGACAGCTTTTCCGGAGCGTTTTCCTCCACTTTCTGCAGCTCTGACCGGACAGGTCTAAACCCTGGACGTCACGGAGCAATCATGAATCTTATTATTGGGTGGAACGAGCGTGTTAATAATGTAAAACAAGAGCAGCTCGTGAATATTCATGGATCTGTTCAGGGCTTTATGGGTTGGCGTTCAGCTCCACCCTCAGCAGACGAGCTTCATCCTCAGCAGCTCTTCATCATCTGGAGCTGTCACAAGCACTAAAGTGGTTTCCAGTCCGGACTCAGCCTCTTTATCGCAGCTCTTTGTGGTGGCACTCCAAAGGAAAGTAGCTCCAGATGCATTACTGAGTCTGTTTTAAACCTATTTGGGAAAATTAAAAGATAGAATGCTCCTCATGCAGATAAATTTTGAGATTAAAATCAGAATTATGTCTTTTTTGCCTGAACTACTGCCCCCATCACTCTGGATCAGAGCAAATCTGGACTCATCAGACCTCGTGACCTTCTTCCATTGCTCCACAGTCCAATCTTTATGCTCCTTAGCAAACTGAAGCCTTTTTTTCTGATCATCCTCACTGATCAGTGGTTTTCTTAGAGCTGCAGCTGTTCAGTTCCAATCCTTTGAGTTCCCTTCATGTGGAAATGTTCTTACTTTCACCATTAAACGTAGCCGTGGCTTCCACTGTTGGTTTCCTACGATCATCTAAGAGTTTGTCCCTGAAGATGACGGTTCTCCACTAGTCTTGATGCGTTGGATGATTCTTAACCTGATTTTAGCAATTTCAGAAATCTCCTTAGTTGTTTTCCAATAACTTGACCCTTCTGAGACAGTTTAACGTCCTTTCCATGACCACAGGAACACGGCTGTTTAAGAACTGCAGTAATTATCCAATGGAAGGCTCTTACCTGTTGGCTTAGTTAAATCCAGGTGGAGACTCTTTTTGAACAGAGTATAATGAAGTAACATTTAGTTTTAGTGTTTTGGGAAAGCAGGAATGTTGAACATAACTTGAGCCACAGAAGAAGAAAAAAAAACTTATTTTAGTTTCCAATTTAGCTTGAGAAACAAACTGCACGTACAGAAATCCATAACCTGCTGCAGACGAATAATCAGCTACAGACTCTGTGTTTGACAGAGCGGCCGTTAAACAGCAGACTGACCTTAAGGGAGTCTGGGGGCAGCTGCTGGAGCCCCGCCGTGCATTTCAATGGCAGCTTCAAGGGGACGCCGTCTCCTGTCGTCCCTCGGCTCCCTCGCTCGGCTCAAACACCCCACGGAGCCTCCACAGCTCATAATGAATTGATCCAATTCTTGTTTGATTCTATTTATAGTCCGTACAGTAACACATCCTCGCACACAACACTCCTGGTCAACACGTTATCATCCGGCTGAACCTCGTCAATGTCACAGCGGGATGGCCGGGGGGAGATGGATTCAGGGTGTCGTTTGTTTCTGTCACATCCACGGAGGAAACCAACCGTACGCCGTGGGAGTCCCAACACGCAGCATGCATATTTCACAGTGTTTCTTAGTAGCTGGGGCCGCCATCCATACTGGATGATGCTGCTGGTTGTGTGGCTTTATTCTCCTGCAAGTCAAGATGAAAGAGATGTTCAATATGCAGTCAGAATGAGGCCTCATTTGGTAATATATTGATTACTTTAGGAATGAATTCTTATTTATCTTTGGAAGTGTCAACTATGGAGTAATAGGAGTGCCAAATCAAAATATAAATAAATAAATGTGGAAATATAAAGAGAAATAAATAAATAAATAAATGTGGAAATATAAAGAGAAATAAATAAATAAATAAATAAATGTGGAAATATAAAGAGAAATAAATAAATAAAAAAATAAAAAGGAAAATTTTGTCTTTGCTTTTACCTTTTCAGTTTTTTCCTTTTATTTATTTATTTATTTATTTATTTCTCTTTATATTTCCACATTTATTTATTTATTTATTTCTCTTTATATTTCCACATTTATTTATTTATATTTTGATTTGGCACTCCTATTACTCCATAGTCAACAACAGGAGGATGGTGATAATTTCTGCAGGAAAATACACAGATACAGTTAAGTGGCAGTGGAAGTAGAATTAAAATCAGGCTTTTTACCTTTTTAACATGTTCACATGGTGGATTTTTAATATTATTATTGAGCGTTTGCACAGAATTATTTAGCTTTCACCAAATCTTTTGCCTTATTTTTGGCAATTTTTCAAAAAAGACATGTAGAATAAGTATAAATATAGATTAGCAGAAATGAAAAACTTCCCAATCTGTTCTGTTTTTACAGTTTCTGGATCTGACAAATGGTGTAATTTTGTCATTTTTAAAAATATAACATGCTTCTCAAAGGTCCCATGTAGACACAGCCTGCAGTTGGGACAAAACATGGCAGAATTTTTGTCTTCTGTTAATCACACCTGAGTCACAAATAACTTCTCAGTTGTTCTTGAATTTCTTTGGACTGCAGCATTTTGTTGCAGCTTCTTGAGGTCTTTTGGAGGTCATCAGGCGTGGGTGTGGTCAGTGAAATTGGCTAAAAATTGACAGAGGAGTCATGCTGGTGTGGATGATGTTTTACAGTGAAATAGCAACAGTAGCATGCTAGCATGATCACAGAGGAGTCAGGCTAATGTTTATGGTGTTTTCCAGTCGTATAGAAAGAAAACATACGAGTGCAGCTATGAAGAATTGAAATTTGCTGCAAAACTCGGTGTCATTTATGGACAGGAACTGCAAAACCCAGACAAATTATAGGCTTTACTGTACATAAATTAGCTCAGACACAGAAATCATGTAGGACACTTTTCTTCTTTAAATCTCTAGCTCCCAAACCCATACTTCATATCTCATGTTCCTCAGTTATTCCCAACAATTCTCCATCTTTTCTTTGGCTGCATCCTTTCTAACTTTACGAGCGGTCGGAGCCCTTCGCTCTCTGCTCTGAAATGTATTTTCATGCGTCTTTTTTCCGTCTGACTTTCCAAATCTGGGCTTTTATGTCAGATGAATTTTACACCGTTTCAGAAAAGCGGGAGCAGAAATCATCACAGCGACTGTAAATCAAGTGTGAGCATAAATAAGTGAACGAGCAGAGAAGAGAGAGAAGAAGAAGAAAAAAAACCTCTGGACAAAGAGACAAGAGAAAATAATCTCTCCCTCGCGGCGTTCCTATTTATAGGGGCCCAATGTCGCTTCAGATTAAGGTCAGGAGCAGGAATTTGCTGCCCTCTGCTGGACAAACACAGTCCTGCAGCGTCACATCTCACTGTGATCACAGAATTCCTAAAATCTATAGCACTTCTCTGCATCTGTTCACATATTTAGAGCAAAAACATGAAAAGAGCACGTTTAGTTTGTCTTCTGCACACATGAGCCTTCGATTTTTAGCCACACACTGAGATATAATGCAATTAATTGGAGCATGAATTCACAGATTCAGTCTCGCCCCAGGCACTGGTTTCCTAAAGCTCCTTCAAAGGAACGTGAAAATACGAGACTATTAATGGATGAAATCTAATTTCAAGTCACAATTTATCATTAAAGACTAAAGAGTAAAGAAATATTTTTAATATATTCACAGCAGGAATGAAAGTGTAAAGGGATTTTGCAGGCAAAAATATCAAACTACACCTTTTTTTTTTTTAGCTTTATACAGTAAAATTATTGCAAAAATAGAGCAGAAAAGCCACACACAGAAGATTTATCAATCAGATAATGTATGAAATGTAATAAAATATGACATGTTCAGGAAAATTCACATCAGAAAGGTTTAAGAAACTCACCGTACTTAGTTCTCTAAATGTAGTCCTACATTTAGAATATATATAGATATACTACTATGAAATATAGCACTTGAGTAAATACAGTATAGAAAACTGTATAGTACTTCAGTAAATGTACAGTACTTGAGTAAAAATCTAGTGTTTGAGTAAACACAGTATATATAAATTCTATAGTACTTGAGTAAATGTACTTCGTTATGTTTGAACGCTGCTTTTTTCTGAATTATAATGATCTTTAATTTATCTGCCACGCCTCACACATTAAACCAATATTTCTGTCTTTCTGATACTGCATCAGTATCAACTGTAAATAATATTTTAAAAAAAGTAGAAAAACTGCAGAACTACCATTGAAGTTGCACTTTACATCCATTTCTCCATCTGTTTGAAAAGCTTCCTGAAAGTGTTTAACCTTCTGGGTAAATCTTCATCTTTTTATCCTGAACTTAATCATAGTTAGAACATTCATTCTAGATTTAAGTCCAAACCCTCTTGTTCTGTGAGCTCACCGCGACCTCTGACCATTAAATTCTTGTCAATTCATCCTTGAATCCAAGAGAAAGTTTGTGCCAAATTTGGAGAAACTCCCCCGAGCTCTTCCAGAAACATCAAGTTCCTGGAAATTAGGTCGGAGCGAACTTTGACCGAGAAAATCCACTCGGTTCTAGTGAAGCCAAATGTGAAGAAACTCCTCTAAGGCCTTCCTGAGACGTTACCTTCAGGAGCATGAAGAGAGGAGGAAACAGAAAAAACCATAAAAATAAAAAAATATCAACTTTCAACACCGCTGCTCTATCACTATCACGGAGTCAAACCTGCGACACTCTGCTGGACGGGCTCTAAAACCAGGTTGTAACTTTCACTTGATCAATGTTTCAGCAGCCTCTGGTGTTGTGTAACTCAGCCCGCACTGTACGGGGCCTGTATCGGCTTGCAACGCTGAAATAAATACCGCGGATTAAATTTTTGCTTTGAAGCTGGGAACACAACCAGTGCAGGCTTCACGTGTGCACGTTGCAGGTTCTCTGCAATGTTCCTGCAGAAAATAATGAATTTCACACTATCTAAAAGAGGATTCTACTTTTATTAGGGACATTTTTTTATTCATGTGTTTTGTTTTGTTTTTGCAAATTGCCCCAGACTGTAACTGTAAGCACAAAAACTTTGCTTTACCACAAGCAGAGTTGAGCAAAAGCAAAGAACTGAGCCAGTTTAACATATCCAGACTTTCTTTGTGTCAGCTGGCTCGACAAAAACTAAACCCTCAGTCAGAGTTAACAGCTGTCATGAAGGAGGGTTTCAGCTTCCTTTGTGAACTCAGACTTTCTGCATCAGACTTGCATAAAAGGAGCCGTTTAACGAGTCATGGGATTCTTCTTCCACTACTGGAGTAATACAATATATAAAAACTATCATAATTGAGCAAATAGAGTAACTATAAACTGCACAGTGCTTGAGTAAACAGTATATATAAACTGTGTAGCACTCGATTAAAATTAGAATGAACTTAGACTAAATTTAAATCAGAAACTCTGAACAGAACCTGCTCCACAGCATCAGTTGCCATGGAGATCTAGCTCCACAGCATCAGTTGCCATGGAGATCTAGTTCCACAGCATCAGTTGCCATGGAGATCTAGCTCCACAGCATCAGTTGCCATGGAGATCTAGCTCCACAGCATCAGTTGCCATGGAGATCTAGCTCCACAGCATCAGTTACCATGGAGATCTAGCTCCACAGCATCAGTTGCCATGGAGATCTAGCTCCACAGCATCAGTTGCCATGGAGATATAGCTCCACAGCATACGTTACCATGGAGATCTAGCTCCACAGCATCAGTTACCATGGAGATCTAGCTCCACAGCATCAGTTGCCATGGAGATCTAGCTCCACAGCATCAGTTGCCATGGAGATATAGCTCCACAGCATCAGTTACCATGGAGATCTAGCTCCACAGCATCAGTTGCCATGGAGATCTAGCTCCACAGCATCAGTTGCCATGGAGATATAGCTCCACAGCATACGTTACCATGGAGATCTAGCTCCACAGCATCAGTTACCATGGAGATCTAGCTCCACAGCATCAGTTGCCATGGAGATCTAGCTCCACAGCATCAGTTGCCATGGAGATATAGCTCCACAGCATACGTTACCATGGAGATCTAGCTCCACAGCATCAGTTGCCATGGAGATATAGCTCCACAGCATACGTTACCATGGAGATCTAGCTCCACAGCATCAGTTACCATGGAGATCTAGCTCCACAGCATCAGTTACCATGGAGATCTAGCAGATTCAAAGGGAGCCACCTTCATCATACTAAAAATGCAGATCTTAGGCTCAACATACCTCACTAACCCAGTAGTCCAGCCCTCTGATCTTTAAATCTACCCTTAATGAAACATAAAGACATCAGTTAATCAAATGAAGGCAGGAGGATCCTAAAAGCCTCCTTTAACAGACAAAGTACCAACTACTGAGGATTAAAGCAAAAAACAAAAAACAAACCTTTATGTGCACAAAGTTCTTCACATTTCTCAATAAATCCAACAAACTCAGACAGTAAAAAACAAACAGAACAGGCAAGAAGTTGGACATGGTGCTTGAAAAATACTGTATTTGGGAGTCAGAAGCACTTATCGTCACATTTCATCCACATTCAGTTCGATCTTTAACAGAAACGTAAAAGTAAAATGTATGAGGATTCGGTGCTACAAAGACCTAAAGCCTGTAATGAGAAAAGCCCTTTATGGTGAGAAAAGACGGAAGCTGCAGCAGATCGACTCGTTTTTTAAGGTTCTGAGTCGTTTGGTTCGTTGCTTTTTAATCTCTGGATCGATCTATTAGTTATAAATGAAACCAATTTAACACATTTATTGATTGGAAACGGCACAAACCACAATAATCCACTTTAAGCTTGTCGTCTGCTACATCTGAAAACAATCTGTTCTGTCACAGTCGGTATTTCTAATATTTACAGACTACAGCTGCTGCTCCTGAATGTGGTTAATACTAATCAGACTAATATCTGTGAACATAGCTCAAAAAAATGAAGGAAACTGATTTTTTTTTTCTTTCAACTGAGCTTTAAAGCAGCTGCATTTGGTTTGGTTAAATAGAGTGAAAGAAATTTTACCTTTTGTTCCTTTTCTTGCTGTATAATAAAAAAAACAAACATAATTCTGCGATGATGTCGTGTCTATTTTTACACTTCTAAGTAGAACTAAGATGATATTTTTGTCCATTTATTGAACTATAGAACACTTTTGGCAACTTATTACTAAATTAAAATGTGATTTCTTTATTCAGATTAAGAAAAATATCCAATATCTGTGAACATAATTTTGAAAAATGCAGGAAATTGATTTATTTTTTCAGTTTAGTAAAGAATTGAATGAATCCTTAGATCTCAGTTTAACAGCAGCCGTGAAACAAACTACATTTGGTATTATTACATTTAGGAAAACAGATCAAACTTTACTTTCTGTGCTTATTGTTGCTGCAGAATTCTTAAAACGTAACTCTGCAGTGATTCTGTGTCTATTTTTGAGGCCGAAGTAGAATTCAAAATAATATTTTTGTCCTTTTATTTAATTATTATCGAGTTGAAGCTACTTATCAATAAATTAAAATGTGATTTCCAACTTCAAATTAAGAAAAAAAAAACATGTTGGGCAAGAAAAGTGAACGGAAACCGCCCAATAATTTAATATTTTCACTCACTAATATTCCATTTGGTTTCTGGACTCTTCAGCCTTCTACTGGTGAAAAAACAAACGCATGCAAATATGTAAAATTTTAAGAAGAAAAAATGTTTACTAATCCGATTTGACGTTCTTATATCTGTAAAAACTGAGCATTTGGATGATTTTCTGGCATAAAGTTCTTGAAACATCTGGATTTTTGTGGATGTTGCTACTAAAATGTTTATTTTCACAACAAATATCTTGTTTTCTATTGTTATATTTGGACAATAATCCAACTTAAAGCTGCATTAAATCAATATTTTTTGAATTAACTATAAAATAAAGAGCTGTGTGATGGGGAAAAAAAAGTTGTTTCTTAGCAGTTTTTCAGTGTCTACCAGCCACATTTTGGGATTTTCAGTCAACAATCTGTTATTATCTTGTTTAGTGAACAAAATATGGACTAAAATTTGGATTTTCACAAACATTTATCTTGTTTTTTATTGTTTGTTGGACAACAATGCAACTTAAAGCTGCACTAATCAATATTTTTTCAATTATGTATGAATTAAAGAGCTTTGTGATGTGAAAACACTTGTTCAAGGGAGCATTTTTAGTATTTATCATCTAAACATTTGGATTTTCTTATTAGTGTTACTTCCAGCACAAACTCGTACGGATGTTATTGAAACATCAGGATTTTGTGGGCGGAGCTACTAAAATGCCTTTTTGCGTAATAAGTACCTTGTTTCCTTTTGGGTTTTGGACAATAATGCCACATAAAGCTGCACTGACTCATAGTTATTTCAATTAACAATCAATTAAAGAGCTTTGCAAAGTGAAAACAGCTAATCTTTTTGGGCTTTCCGGTCAACAAACATCTTCTTTCCTGTTGTTTTTGGTCAATAATAACACATAAAGCATCAGTAAATTTATACATGTCAGGATTTTGCAAACAAAACTACAAACATTTTTATTTTCACAAACATATATCTTGTTTCCTGTTGTTTTTTGGTCTATAATGCAACTTAAAGCTGCACTAATCAACTTTTTTTTTAATTAAATATGAATTAAAGAGCTTTGCAAAGTGAAAAGAGTTAATCGTAGGACTTTTTCAGTATCTATCAGCTAATTTTTTTGGTTTCTGGCTACAAACTGTTCCTATTAGAGTTGTTTCCTGAGCAAAATTTTGCTGGATTTTCTTGTAACATCAGGACCTTGTACATGTAGCCACTAAAATGTTTTATTTTCGTGTTTGATGTTGTTTTTGTGGATGATCATGCAACTTAAAGCCGCACTGACGCCTGTGAGATGAAAACAGTTGTTTGTAGGACTTTTTTAGGATCTACTACTTACATTTTTGGGACTTCCAGTCCACAGACTGCTCTATTTTCAAAAAAAGATCTGATAAATTCCGCACGGAGCCAAACTAAAAGCAGAAAATAGAAAGTGGAGCCTAAAGCGGTGAAGTTGGATGAGTCCAACAAAGAGATAAATCAAGAGTGAAGAATTTTTTCCCCTATTATTATTATTATTACCTTACTTTCATTACTGAGGAGGATTTCTAATATTCTGCTACATTCATATGTGGAAATGGAGGTGAGGAAACTTTAAGAAAGACTTTGCTGCAGGTCTCTAATGGATTGCACCAGATTGCACAAGCTGATAAAGTGGAGAGTCGGCGTGTGATCTGCCTACAGGTCATGCTAATGTAATGAGAGTTTCTACAGAAATACTCGTGTCTAAACTCAGACTGCTGGTTCCCCGTCGGACTTTCTGAACTCCTGCAGACGGGAGGTTTGCAGCGACACAAACCAGGACAAGAGACGTCCAAATATGGAAACGGTCAGATAAAAATAAGACTTGCTTAACTTCCCAGTCTTGGCCGAGTCGAGAGGAGCAGCTAAATATAAAACCTGGTGGTTTTCTCGCCTCTGCAGCCTCGCCGTTTCAGGAAGCTACACGAGGGGAGTGAAGCTGAATAAATACAGCGGCGTGTCGTTACAGAGAAAATAGCTCCGGTTACCGCCTCAGTGTGTCTTTTTTCACGCCGACACCCGTCAGAATAATACTCTACCTTCTTAAAAAAATGCTGCTCTAAGTGTCTCTGAACAATCACACCAGGACTCTTTCCCTTTGTGCTCTTTATCTCCCTACAGCGGCCCTCCTGGGGTATCCTCGGCTGGGCTTCGTTTCAGGCGCCGACGGGCCGTGGATCCTGGCGGTCCTGCAGCCAAATCAGAGGCCCGACGCTCAGCGAGCTCCGGGCAGGTCCACGGGGACTCTGGGAAGGAGGTGTCCTCTTCTGCCTCGTCAGTACTTATTAATCCCAAAGATCCTCACGCCGTGCAGCTGCGGCAGCTTGGGGATGAGGACGGTGAGCAGGGAGACGGTGTTCACCACGAAATGGGCCCGGTCGTACTTGGTGTAGAAGCTGGTTAAAATGTACCTGAAAGGAGGATGGAGAAGGAAGGATGACATGAGCGTCAAATTCTAATTTCATGTTGGTGTTTCTGTGAATCTGCAACAAAGAAAAACCTCTGATAAAACCTCGCTTTTAACCTGAGCAGTTTGAACAATAATTAAAGCTGCATGCAGCTTTAATTATTATTGAATGTGTCCTCACATGTTTGCGGCTGGGCTGTCCCACGCATGTCCACCAGGTGGCGCTGCAACTGAGAGTGTATCTCGGCCTATGGATGTGATTATGGCTAGACTCTGATCACACATATAAAGTTTGAGGCAGATTGGTGCATGTACAGGCCAGTAATGGAGCACTTCCTGTTTCATGGCGAGACATCCAAAATGGCTGCATTTTGCTGGACGCCATTTCTACACACTCAGACATTTGCGGAGAATTTCAATACCTTTTGATCGCCTGTGCCTGGTGTACATCCTGGACAAATGTCAGCTCTGTTGGGGTTACTCTGTTTGAGTTTATAGCTTTTTAAAAATGTCCAAAAATGACACAAAATCGTCCAAAATATGACTCGTATTTCAAAATGGCCGCATTCTGTGGGTCGCCATTTCTATGCCCTCAGACTTTTGGGGAGCACTTTGACAACTTTTGATCACCCATGCCTGGGGTACATCCTGGACAAATGTCAGCTATCTTGAGATTAGCGTGTTTGAGTTCATAGCTTTCAAAAATGTGCAAAAATTGGTCCAAAATATGACACATAATTCAAAATGGCTGACTTCCTGTTGGAGTTTGAGCATGGTTGCCATAGACTTTTTATGCGTCTTGACCTGTGATACAGTTTCCATACTTGTCTACTCTCAGCTATGGGTAAACACGGCCTGCAGTTCAATCAAAAATCAATGAACTTTTGCCATGTGACTGTTCTTTGCAGCTGAGGTGTTAAAGACTTCCCAGATGCGATGGGGAGTGTAAATCTTTTTGTTTTTTATGGAATTGGGTTAAAGCAAAATGTTTATTTTTGGCAAATTTTTAACTAAAGCAAAACTTGATGAAATGTCACCATTTTAAGCTTAGACTGAGTTACGTTTCCGATAAATGGTGTAATTTTGCAGACAGAAAAAAAAAAAGAAAAGACTGCTGTAACATAATAAGACATAAATCTACTTCTAGAGGATGACTGGAAGGGCTAAGGGCTTTGTTTTTCTTGATTTACTTGCAGGATGCCCACTAGTGAGACACACTCTCAAGATTAGATCTAAACTGACAGCATTTCTAATTTAGAGATTAAATTCGTCAGGTGGCTGTTGGTCTCAGCTGAGTTATTAATGGCTTCACAGTTGTGATAAGAAGCACAGAATTTTTTAGCTTTTACAGAATCTGGTTAAAGCAAATCATTAATTTTTGGGAATTTTTTGAAAATAAGCATGTAGGATAAAGTGGTATGAATGAAATACGAAATTTTAAGCTGAGATTTAGCTCCTTTCCCAGATCAACAGATGAGTTGCGTCAGAAAGTTCAGAATCCAACACTCCTGCCTCTGATAAATTGTGCAACTTTGGCGATTTTGCAAAGACAACATGCTTTTGGGCTCAGATGCAAAAACTTTTCACCCGTTTCCCTTCACGTAATCACAGCAGCAGATTTCCAAACTCACATAAACCGTGGATCTGTAGAGCAACTCAACGAGCCAAGCAGCAGGATTACAACATCATTAGCACGCCGAGATGCTAATGATGAAGCTCAGGGGACAGCGACCGAGCAACAAACACAGAAACGCATCTGAAAGCAGCTCCAGTTCGTCCTGTACGAAGTCTGGCAGAGGATGAAGAGACGCTGCTCTGGAATCAGTAGAAACTCCACTGATCTGATGTGAGATGCACTCGGAGACGCGACTGCACACACCAGCGACTTCTGCAAGTCTGAGAACGAGGAGTTGCACATCCTGTCCTCTGCCGAACAAGAAAAGGCCATGTAAAAATAAAAGGCCCCCAGAAGACTTTGCAGATGTGCGTTTTCTCCATCTGGAGCCTGGAGACCGACCGTTTCTTCCTACTGTTTGCAAAACACAAAGAAGAGTGCTTTCAAACGGAAAACAAAAAGAAAAAAGTGTGCGCTACACCTGCAAAAACTGCTATCGCTTCAATGTTCGAGGCTGAGCAGACACACCGACCCCAGGGAGCCGCAGAGCTTCCTGTTAGCTGAACTCTGGCGGCTAATAAGGACAGAAAAAGGCCAAGAAAGCAGCGAGAGGTAGCTCTGCTAACGCTAAACCCCTCAACAATTAGAGGCTTCGGCTAATAAGGCAGCAGCAGGGATCCTGATCAATTCACACCATGAACTAGAGTTCCAAGAGAAGCTGATTTGTCACCAACTGCGCTCAGGTTCAGTGTGAACTAAAGACACACTGATTAAATTCAATTTAGCTTCCTGACTGGCATGGATCCACCTCCACAGAGACTCGGGTTTAACCCCTCACAGTGCTGCTCATGCAGGAGTCCTAAACAACACAATGAGAAAGGATCATGTCCTTAAACCTGCCCTACACTCTCTGAACCTGCTGTCAGCTTTATAAAGGCAGGTTTCCTACTTTAAAAAGCTAAAAAAAAGTCACCAAAATTACACTACTTTCCTGACCCGGAAACTGTAAAGTAACCACTGGACTTCCCGATTTTTTAACTCTGTTCTGTGTTCGACCATGTCTTCTTTAAAAATTTGTAAAAACTAAACCGTCACTTCTAACCTGATTCTGTCAAAAACTAAAAATTATGTGCTTCTTTGTGCAACTGTGAAGCCATGAGTGATTCAGTAGTGACCAACAGTAACTTGGCAAAAATTCAGGGACTTTTCGGCTGAATTGTAAGGATGCGTTTACATCGGACACAACTGTGAAAACGATTTAAATATGGAAGTAAGATGTAAAATATCTACAGTACATGGAGCCAACATTTGTTTCCAGTGTTGTAACATCTGTGGGCACTTGGAAAAATGTTGATTCCATTGGTTTTTTCAATTTTTGTATACTAAATACTAAAAAAATTCAACCTAATTTGTTATTTTTCATCGTTTATGGCATTAAAACGTGTTGACTCGTCTGAGCTCTCTCTCCTTCCAGTCATGGCTGTTCTGTTTCCACAGAGGTGCAGGACTTTACATTGCAGTGAAAACTGAGCCCACACGGTTTCAATACATTACTACCTATTAAATGGAGTTTAGATGCATCCTAAACGATTAGCTGCACGTAACTGAAAGTGGATCGCTGCATTCAGAAGGACGCTTACAGGACGATGGGGGTGATGGTGAGGAACTTGCGTGAAGCGGTGAACTGGACGCCGTAGTCCATCTGCTCCCAGTGCGTCAGGAGGCGAGCTTTGCCCTGATCGGGCGTCTCGAACGGCGTCCCTTTGACCGTGTGCAGCAGGAGGTACATGCACTGCAATGGAAAAGAAACAAAAAGACTGCTGGAACACATGAAAAACATACAAATGTCATGCTAGAGGAAGACTGAAGTGAGTTCAGGGCTTTGTCTTTCACATAAGTCCAGTAGGAAAACATGCTCTACTACTTACACCTTTACAGCCTCTACAAACTATTCTGCCATTCTGGAGATGTCTCACCATGTGGAATGTATCTTCCAGCACATTACTGACACTTTATTCCTCTGTATAACAATTTTGAGTCATCCTGACTTCATTTTATAGTTCAAGCAAGCTTTATTTACCTCTCAGTGTTGCTCACGAGTTCCTATACTTGCCTCCTCTCTGGTCTGTGCAAACACAGCCTGCAGTTCAACCTGAAAACAACTGATTTTTTGTCATGTGACTGTCAGTTGAGGCTGAGTTGTTAACCCTTAAAAAGCTGGGACCGAGGATACTTGTTCACGCTTACCCGTACAAACAGCCGAAACCGAACATTCTCGGCTCAACACGTGTGACTTGTTTATGATTGCTAATTAACATAAAATATGCACACACCCGTATTTTTGGTAAGGTATAAACACTGGCCCCAAATTTGCTTATTTCAAACGATAAAGCCGTATGAGCCGTTATAACGAAGCCGCAATTACGAAGCTCTTAACGGGGCCGCGTACCGGCCGAAATTCAATACGGCGAACGTCTACGACAATGGGACCTCGCAGGACTTGATCAATATTTTATGGATTAGGCGGTTTTAGTATATGTACTTCTCCAGAAACATGGCCCTGTAAGGGTTAAAGGCTTCCTGTTGTAACACAAGAATAAGATATAAATCTAATTGTAGAGGAAGGCTGAAGGGGTTCAGGGCTTTGTTTTTCTTGATTAACCTACAGGACGCCCACTAGTGAGACACACTTCCAGGATTAGAAACTGAACGCTCCAACTGCTGAACACACTTGTGTAACGACATCCAGTCATCTCATAAAACTGTATTTTTTATGTATTTTCTACATGTCTAAATTTAAAACTCAAACTCAGACAAGCTGCAATTTAAATCAGAAAAGAGATGCTGCAGTTCTAGAGAGTTCTGTTTGAGATAATTGACTGAACCGCGCTTTACATGAAGTCAGCTGCTTTCTATGTACTATTATGTATCAAATATAGAAAATATTCTCAAAGTCCATGCACCGCAACGGAAAACAAGACGACATGGTCATCAATATCCCCCGCTACATGTGATGTCTATGAGTCTATAACCAAAATAGTGATCAAGGGCCATAACTCTGTTAAATATTATCGCACAGGTCTCATTTTCGAACTTGATCAAGGTGTCCATGGTGTGAAGCTACACACTAAATTTCGTAATCCTAGCTGGAATAGTTTCCGAGAAAAGCTGCCCCCTTCATGTCGGACGGACGGACGGACGGACGGACGGATGGACGGAAGCACGGACGCACGGAGGCCAAACCTATATCCCCCTTTTCCACTTCGTGGAGGCGGGGGATAATAAATGAAAAGAGTGTTTTAACATATAAAGAACATGCAAATCTAATAGTAGCGGACAGCAGAAGAGGGTTAAGGGCTTTGCTTTACTTGCAGGACTCCCACTAGTGAGACGTTCTCCTGGGATTAGAATCTGCACGATGAAACGCTCCGACTACCGAACACAATCGTGTAACCAGATCAAGTTGCAGTTTAACATCCACAGAAAGCGAGAGCCAGACCAGCAGTTCATGATGCAAGACCGAGGAAGATCTCAACTGTGAATATTAACAAGCCGGCTGGAGCGTCGCTGACACGATTTCTGAACAAAGAACACGACTCAGAGACGTGTTATCTGACTCAGCTGTCAAGTTACCCTCATTCAATCAAATCCCTATATATAAAAACAAAAAGTACAATTTAAAAATAGAACTGATGCTGTGTTTTTAAAACAGTGTATAGCAATAGAAAAAAATAAGCAAAAATAATACATATATAATTAAACACTGTATTTTTGGGGTTTTGTTTTTATTTTCCTTTCCTTTATTTGATACAAAGTTCAGTTCAGTCATTTATCTTTTCCAAATCTTTGGCATGTTTCCACTAATTTAATTGCAACTTGAAAGACTTTTTAAATTTAGACATGCAGAGCAAGGAACTACTCCATTCTGATTGGCTGGCAGGTGTAAAATCATCCCATAATGAGCTTTTTTACACAATATTTGAAATTCAATGCTGCTCATTTAATCTTCAGGCACATATGGTTAAAATAAATGCTCATTTAGTCATGCAAAATCATACAGAAAGCAGTTAACCTGATGCAAAATGTAGTACAAATTAATAATAATTATAATAATTAGCATTTTTGTAACAGTGAGGAATTCTAGTAGAAACAAAGTATTGTTTTTTTCCCCCCTAAGTACAATAAACTTAATTTTTTTTTTGTTTTTATTGTCCTGTTAGGAATTTTTCAGTGTTTTCAGGCCTGAGATATGTCACATTTGTACATTTATTTTGAAATTGCGCAGAGATCCTACTAGAAACAACGGATTTTTTAAAAAGTCTAATCAACTTAAAAACTTGGTTTTATCTTTCATTTTTTTCAAACAAAATCTGTTTTTTTCGAACAAAATCTGGTTATGAAATTGATTATTATGCTGTCATAGGTACAATTTTATTTTATTTTGTTGTATATGTATACATTATACATATATGTATGTATTGTTTTTTATTTTGATCCAAGTTCGAAATAAACCAATATGAATTTGGGGCCTGAGATCAACTTAACCCTGTGACTGACTGACATCAAACTAATGTCATATTTTTAGGTTCTAAGGGGTAAACCGGCCGCAGACTCCACTCACCAGGTTGTGGATGAGGTTGGTGAGGGTCCAGACCACCGGCACGCTGGCGAAGGGGATGCTGAGCAGGATGACGTGCAGCAGGCCGATGCCCAGGATGTAGGAGAGCCACATCCCCCGGCTGTTCATCACCCGGGTGTTGGGGTTCACCTCGCTGTGAGCCGTGCCCACGTTCATGGTGGAAGCTTCAAACTACTTTATCTGCTGCCGGGTGGACTAGTGGGACTGCCTGTCTGGTGAAAGAGAGAGGAAGAAGCTCACACCTAAATAATCACAAACTTCCTTCTACTGACACACTGAGGATTACCGTGACCTGGATCTACGTAAACACGTTACTTAAATAGGTTTTAAGGCTCTAACTTAAAGAGCTGAGCTGGAAAATGCTGATTACATGACTCACTTCTACTTTGGCTGGAAAACAGGTCAATATCATCACATATTGACTTTCACTGGCTCCATATTAACACATCTGCACGATCTGGTTAAATGTTTCTACAAAAAAAAAAAAAAAAAATCAAATTTAATACGTCTAAATTTTAAAACCTGAACTCAAAGTAACTGCAATCAAATTAAGAAAAGAAACGGAGCAGTTTTATGGAGTTTTGCACTTTACATCGTGTTTTTTATATGATTTTGCTCATCATAATGTATCAAATACACGAAAATCTAATTGATTTAATTTATTATATCGTTACCCGCCAGTCAATCAGAATCAGAATTTTCTATGTATTTTCTGAATGTCTAAATCTGAAAACTCTGACTCAAGCAAACTGTAGCTGAATTAAGAAAAGAGAAGTCACAGTTTGGGAAAGTTTTGTCTCAGACAACTGACCGAAACACACTTTACATCATTTCTACATGATTTTGCACATCATAAAGGTTCAAAAATCGTAATAATTTAACATATTATCGTTACTACAGGACCATTTATTTCACCATGTGTGCATTAAACAGCAGTCTGATAAGAATACTGCACAAAAAAACCCAATATATTACTATTTTTGACACCTGCCAGCCAATCAGACTCCAGTATTTTTTACTTTTAACAACCTGCAGTTGAATTCAGGAAACAGATGCTGAGTTTCGCGGTGTTTTGTGTATAATTGATAATTATGATAAGATAATTGTGAGATAATTGATTGAAATTACAACTACAAGGTCAATTATTTTAAAAATGTGGGCCTTAAAAGCAATCAAACAATAGTCAGTATAAAATATTACACAAAAAAGTCCCAATATCAGATTATTTTACATCTAATAGTCAATCAGAAATGAGTATTTGTCTAATACATAACATCTGAGGTTGCAGTTTTGCCGAGTTTTGGAGGAGAAAATTGACTGAACTACACTTTGCATCGATTAAACTGCTTTCTATGTGATTTTTCATGACTAAATGGGCATTTATTGTCAGAACAAATGCCTTTAATGCAATTAAACAGCATTCACTTTCAAATATTGCACAAAAAAGCTCAATATATGATGATTTTATGCCTACTTGCCAGTCAGAATCCAACATTTCCTGGTTACATGTGTCTAAATTTGAACACTCATGCAAGTTGGAGTTAAATTCATGAAGAAATGTTCAAGTTTTGGAACATTTTAAATAAGATAATTGACTGAACTGCACTTTGCATCAAGTAAACTGTTTTCTATGTGACTTTGCATGACTTTATTTTCAAAATTAAATGCCTTAAAACCAATTAAACAGTGATCAGTTTCAAATATTGTACAATAAACGCTCAATATACGATGATTTTACACCTGCCAGCCAATCAGAATCGAGTATTTCCTTGCTATATATGTCTGAACGTAAAAAAGTCTTGCAAGTTGCAATTGAATTAGAGAAAAGATGATGCAGTTTTGGGAAGTTTTGGAAAAGATAATTGACTGAAATGCACTTTGCATCAAGTAAACTGCTTTCTATGTGATTTTGCATGACTAAAAAGTAATTTATTTTCACCACATGTGCCTTAAAATCAATTACACGGAGCTTACTTTCAAATATTGCACAAAAAGCTCAATATATGGTGTTTTTTTCCACCTGCCAGCCAATCAGAGCGCAGTATTTTCTGTTTATAAGCTGCATTTGGACCAAATGTGTAACTAAATGAAGACAGACTTTAATAAGTGACCTGTGATGTGCAGGAAAAGTGCTGAATAATTCGCTATCTGCGGGTAAACAGCCGCTGATTGACAGGAGTAAACAGGATCCTGCTCAGTCCAACGTGCTGTTTTCTAAGTTCTCAGAGGCTACAATTAAACTGGAAACTGAATTAAGCTCCACGGAGACGTTAAAGAGGATCAAAAAACACAAAAACGGAGCCGGTAACTGTCGGTAGTAAGTGAGTAAATAAATCATAACACTCACTGCGGAGAAAAATGGCTTCAACTCCGACCTGGACGCTCCGTTATCACAATTTTTTGTGTGATCGATGCGCTCCGTTATGTAACTGACGGGATCAATGGGAGGCTGCGGACGCTCCGGTGCTCCCATTAGTCATCCCGGTACCGACCCCCGGGCTCCGGCGGCGGTTGTGAGCGCTCCGGTCCGCCCGCAGACGCACAAAGCACCGACACGCATCCACTTTTCTTGTCGGTCTTGTGGCCAACAGCTGGTGACAACACAGCACCGTCCACCGTGGAACGTCAGCCGGACTCGCAGCTCACCGACACACACACGCTGCACCGTGGTGTCTTTAATCATCGCGTTCCCGCCTGATTGGTCTGTTCGTGTCACGTGGCCTGCACCGACCAACCACAGCTCAGTGCGAGGGAATAACGTCCCCCTTTACGTCACATAGGGGGAGGGGTTAACAGAAACCAGCGTGATTGACACTTATGGGCCACGTTAAAAAAAAGGAAAAATGAAACATTTTCTCTAATTAATTTTAAAAAGTACACCCTAAAACTAGTCAAATAGTTTTATTATTATAAAGATAACAAACACAAATAAAATTATTTATAATAATGTGACATATCTGCGCAGTTTACATTGAAAACTGCACACTACTCATACATTTTTGCACTCTATTTTGTTACCCTGTATATATTATGTACATATGCACTCTTTTATCGTTAATATATTTTCATTTTTATGTGGCTGGATGTTTTAACAAGACAATGAGCCCCAAAAAACATTAAAAGTGGCAAAGAAATGGTTTAAATCAGGCTAGAATGAAGGTTTTAGACTGATCTATCCAAAGTCCTGACTTAAACCCAATCAAGAAACAAGTCTGTGTCGGAAAGCCAATAAATTTAGTTTAAAGGGAACTTCGTTTTTTTTCAACCTGGGCTCTGTTTCCATATGTAATTTCATACATGTGAGTGATGGAGAAATTAATTTTCGACATAGCTCCAGTATTTAGCCAGGCAGGCAGCTTAGCAGCTCAGCTAGCAGCTCGGCTAGCGAAAAGTATGGGGCAGCTGGCCCCCCCGCGTCAAAGTCCGCCCTAACGTGCTTTTTTCCCCACACTGACCAGCTCAGATAGTCTCAATGAGTGTCCCACAACATACTAGAGATGAGAAGTGAACGAAAACCTCCACATTACTTGGTGATCGCTCTTTGTTGTGGTCTGTATCCAAATCTCAGGATGCTAGAAAGCAAATCTCGTTCCGAAATCGCGCGGTCAGTGTGGGGCAAAAAGCACGTTAGGGCAGACTTTGACGCGGGGGGGCCAGCTGCCCTATACTTTTTGCTAGCCGAGCTGCTAGCTGAGCTGCTCAGCTGCCTGCCTGGCTAAATACTGGAGCTATGTCGAAAATTCATTTCTCCATCACTCACATGTATGAAATTACATATGGAAACAGACCCCAGGTTGAAAAAAAACGAAGTTCCCCTTTAACTGAGCCAACTCCAGAAGATTGTAGATGGAAACTAAAGAACCGAACTGAGGTGAAAGTGGCCAAAGGATATTTAACCCGATATTACGAACCTGTATTTTGACAGAGCAGATGTTGTCCTTTTTATAAAACCTTCAATAAATCCAGGAAAGAACTAAAATACATGATTGTTTTTGGTGACAAAGACAGATTCATTTCAATGATTCCATCACAGAAAATTAAGAGTTGTAGGAGTCACTGGAAACTAGATCATCATGATATACATGATCTTAACATGTGTGGAAACTTTAGTTCACAGCTTCTCATATATTCTTCCTCCACAAAGGTTATAATGTTCATTTTTTTGTTCAATCAGTTGTTGCTTTAGAGAAGTGTTGATTCAAGTGTTTGGACATTTTAGAGGCTGCAGTTTGAGGTCAAGGGTTTCTTCCATGAAGGAATTCTTGGCGCCCGACAAGGAGGTTTCAGCCAGCATGATAAGAATCAAGAATAAAAATAAATATATAGATATTTATTTAACCAGCTTTGTTAATTTTGGTTTCATTGACAGCCAAATGATGATAAATAACAGGAAAATGCCGGATATTAAGGTAACATTGCCTTTACTATATGTGGACTGGTCATTGTCCCTGAAAAGATCCTTCCTGAGCCAGAACAAACCTGATGGTCCTGTTGAAATGTGTAACGTTACACTGTGTGCGGTTTCTACTATTTGGTCTACCGTTACCGACACAACCAGAGTAGACTAAATATTAGAAATACCTCAGTCAAACACACCACAGTTATCAAAAACACACTAGAATTAAATATGCTCTTATATAAAAGAGTCGGAACAACACCTTAAGTACAAAAGATTAAACCCTTAGTGTAGCATCCTGAAAACAAAGCAAAATTCACCAAAACTGAAACAAAAGGACGTTAAAGCAAGACTATTTTGAATCATTCTTTGGGAATCATGAGTATTTATATAATTTAATGGAAAACCATCCGATAATTGGCGCAATATTTCTTTTTCGGACCAAAGTAGTAGCTAAACCAGCTCACCAGACACAATGACAACTCAACAGTGGAGCCATGAAAATAAAAATAAAGCCACTCTGTGTAGGTAAAATGGTCTTATCACTTGTAATTTCTCTTAGATTACGACAGAACTGGCATACCTGCATACAAAAGGAGGCCCTTGACTCGTCATGTAGCCTCAGACAGCAGACCAGGCTGGAGGCCATAAAAGTGACTGAAACTCTGGTCCCAAAATCAAAGATCAACAGTGTCATGTTCTAGATCCCAAGATAAGCCCAAATACTAATTTAGGCCCACAGTAGCCTGAGGCCAGAGGGGTCAGCGGTGTTCTACTCGCATGCGATGTTACGTGACACCCAGAGTTTCTAAGGGTGCCCTTGTGATGAGTGGCATCAAACAGGTTTGGCCGGCCGACGGTGGAATATCTCATATGCTCGTCGCCTCGGGTGCCGTAGATGTGTTCGCCGTGTAAACCTAGAGCTCTGTTCAGATTTGGAGACGGTGGATGACAGCGCCGTGAGATCATCTCTGGCACCGGAACAATGAACAGATGCAGGACAGTGATGACATACACCTCAGAGGGAGGACAATGATGACGCCTACATGTAATGTCACATCAGTAGGCCCTGATCTGGACACCACTGATGTTAAAAGGGTTTTTTATGGTTTTGAAAACAGTTAGCTTGATTTTTAGTCGCTTCTGTAACATCAATGCATGCTCTAAAAAGAAATTCAGGGGACTTATTCCTTTTACTTCATTAAATGCATCTAATTTAGTGGTTTTAAGTTACAAACAGGTTAAGCTGACATAACAATGTTGCATCAACTTAATATTGTGTGTAATTCAAACTCAAATTTCTGTGCTAGTTTGCTTAAAACTACATTTACGTTGAGGTAACTTAATGACTTTGGCGTGATAACTTCTCTTTTCTTCTCCTTGACGTCAAAATATCAAGTCCATTCTCCTACTTCACATTGGAACAACTTTATTTTTCAAATTTGCAAACTTAAAAACTAATGTTAATGGGTTTTCTTAAACAAAATATTGTTGGTAATAGCCTCAACTAAACATTGTGTGTAATTTAAAGTCAAATGTGTGCATTAGCTGACTTAAAACTACATTTACATTAAGTTAACTTAATTAAATTGGCTTAATAACTTAATTTTTATTCATCATGTGGTCATAAATATCAAGTCCAGTCTCCTACTTCATATTGGAGCAACTTATTTTTTCAAATTTGCCAACTTAAAAACTCATGCTGATGGGTTAATATTGTGTTTAATTTAAACTCAAACTCCTTTCTTTCTGCATTGAAATATTAAATTCAAGTTGAGGTAACTTCATAAAATTATATTTTTTCTTCACCTCAAAGTCAGAATTTCAAGTCTCCTCATTTACTTCATGTTGGAGTAGTCAAATTTATTCTAACTTAAAAACTTACTTAATGCTAATTAAATACATAACATTTATGATTTCCCTTTAAATAATGTATAAACACTAGCTGGCACAACTTATTTTTTATCAGAAATTTAAAAAACACTTGTGCTTGTGCCACAAACACCTTTGATTGCAGAGGAAAAGCTAATTCTCCTGACTAAATGCGGGTTGTTAGTTTAATTATATTAGAAGTTGTCATAACTCAAAAAGATTGATGCAAACAACTGCATTAATTGTCTTTGCTGAGCCCAAACAAAACCATTTGTGCAAGTTGCGCTTGTATGAAATCAGGATTCTGTCAATTTGAAATTCCAACGTCTTAAACTTGAAATATTAATCGTTTGATGATTAATAATCAGCATTCTGTTTAAAGTTATACACGTTCCATGGGTTCTATCAGGATGTTTCTCTTCCTGTTTTACTTTATGGCTTCCATCTGAAGCAGAGTGAGAGTCGACATCCGATCGTTCGCTGTCAGACAACTTTGGCTACGACTGAAGAGGATAAAATCAAAGCTCGGAAATCCTGCGGTCGTACTCGCTGCTTCACAACCCCACACATTTAACAGCTGTTTGGACGCGCTCCTCTGTAAACTACATTTCTCTGTCGCCCACAGGTCGTTCAGCGAAGCCTCTCAGACGTAATGCGAGTCCATTAGTGCAGCTCCTGCCAGTAATAAGAGCTTTTAATGATGAGATGCCCTTCGTCTTTCCGTGGTCGTCTTCAGCTGTGAGTCCGGCGTAAATTCCTCAGAAGTCAATAGCAAATATTTCTTCTAAACCACAACAGACAATTCATTAATCCAATTATCAACTAAC
The DNA here is from genome assembly GCF_021347895.1 of Acanthochromis polyacanthus. Lineage (NCBI taxonomy): Eukaryota > Metazoa > Chordata > Actinopteri > Pomacentridae > Acanthochromis > Acanthochromis polyacanthus. The sequence goes on along the minus strand of NC_067131.1, from coordinate 4,520,679 downwards.
AGTTTTACAGCCACATTACTGCAGCTAACATGCATGCAGCACATTAGATTCAGTAAAAAAAAAGGACTAAAACGGAGATTTGAAGCCAGGACCTCAATGCACCATCTGCATTTCTGTTTCCATATGATCAACTCCGATTAAAATCAAGAACATTTTGAAGCTTAACTTTGTAATATAAACTTTTAACATAGCTTTCACATATTTTTTTAATCGTCTCGTTTTCCTGTTTCAGTTTACTAATGATTCAAGCTTATAAAATGATATAACTATTCAAGAAGTGCAGCAAAATACTCTTTATTCTTTATCAAATGCAGCTTTACTTAGTTGTAAAACCTTGGTACAGGGGGTCCTCAGCTTACAACGTCCTCAACATACAGTGTTTCATCGTTACGTGGAATTAGTTGGCGAGCAGAGTGGACAAATACGTCATCACACGGCGCTATAAGATGACTTTGTTTACATTCGCCGGTTGTACACCATGTTGAATTGTGCACCATTTGCTAACTTTTTGCCCTGCATTCTGGCTCCCAAGCGTAAGTCAGACTCTTCTGATGGCAGTGCATGGAAGAAAAGGAAAGCCATCTCCATGGAAATGAAATTAGATTCTGATTAGCAACAGATTCTGTTATCTTCTCGTAAAATGACTCATATATGCATGAAAGTCGTTGGTATTCATGACTTTTCCAAAGAACTGATCAATATTGTGATGCATGTAATGACTTTGTTTACATTTTGGCTGGTGAAATTCGACTTACGCCGCTCCATAGGAATAGAACTCTGACATAAGTCGAGGACCCCCTGTAGCCATCCTTTAATCCCTCTTTGTACATTGAATAAACACCTGAAAACTCATCTTTGTGTTTCAAAATTACATGTCTAGATTTTTCTGCTATACTTTTATTGCAAACTACCACCAATTTGATTTTATGTTACTTTGCACATTACTTTCTTTATTTTCCTGAAACCTAACATGTGAGGTACTGGATATTACCTTGAATTTACTCAAGCGGATGAATAAAGTATCTGTTAATCTATCTAAAGTCATCTCTTCCAGTCTTAAAATGATTTATATGTGACTTTACACTATTTTTTCCTCAAGAATGTGTCGATCTATGAAGTTCCTGCCTCTCTTTCTATTCATTCCGTCGCCATTTACTGCAGATTGAGCACACCGATTCACCTACAACTCTGCTCGAACACTGTAAAACTATTGATTATTGATGTAATTCAGCCACACAACTGGATTCAAAAGAAGAAATGATGCAGAACGCTCCACCCTGTGAGTTGACGAGATTTGGTTAATTATGTTTGTTAGGTACGAAATTCCAAAAGTCTGAATACTTGTTTTTGATCAGTTTTCAACAGTTTATTGCGGTTTCAAGGTGAAAATTGCTCAGCTGCAGGATTGACTTATTGTGGGAAATTCGGGGAAAATATCTAATTGCAACTCTTCTAATAGATATTGCAATTGGGATTTGATTTGGAATATAATTTTTGCTGCAAATCAATGTTCACTGTACAAGAATTTATAAAACAAAAATGTGACCACAAACACGAGATGCCATCAAAAGCGTCACTGCTTCTGAAATATGAAGATTTTCTTCTTGTTTCTTCTTTTTTAACTGAACAAAACCAAATAAGAAGCGATAATCATGATTTCCCCTTTAGATTTGGTGAAAAATCTCAAGTAAATGCCACAATAACTTGACATTTTATCGACTGATTTGTCAGAAAATACTGTAAAGTCATCGTTGCTTGCTTCACCAACATGACTTCAGGATCACGAGAGACTGAATTTGATTCACAGTAAGCTGACGATCGATAGTTTCTGACAGTTGGAGACCAGCAGATGTCACCATCAACACATCCTGCAGGGTGATGCTCCGACAGCCATGCAAGTTTGACTTCAGGAGTTCAGCTGTAGTCAATATTAAAGGTAAAATAATTACATCTAGCTTGTTTTCCTTTTATCTGCTTGTTGCCTCTGATCATATTGGCAAGAGTACAGAAATACACCAGGATTTGATCGCATACATTCTGTTTTTTTGTGTTTATTGTGCATTTAAGCACTCATTTAGAACACAGAAAAGTCACAAACTAAAATAAAATGGTTGTTTAATGCTTAATTAACACTTACTGGGCGTCCTAAGCTGTCAGTTTAGTGTTTATGTCCCTCTAAAGCCAAAGGTTAACAAGTCGAGGCTGCAGTTTGGGATGCCGCTGTTCCATTGTACTGATTTATTTCTAATATTTTCACGGTGACAACAAGAAACAGCTCCCGCCTATACAGAAAAATATACTGTATATCAATCTGCACTCCCAGAAAATTTGCTCTCAATTTATTTTAATCAGTGTTTCATGACTTCCAGACTAACTATTAGGCAACAGGATGATTCCTGGTGAGCTGTGTGTGTGTTCCGAATGTGCTGCCAACGGGTGATTTGTTCCAATTAAAAGAGCTCATAAAAATATAAAAATGAAAAAAATCCAGAAATCTACAGTTACTACAGGGTGGGCATTTATTCTGCAAATCAGTGTTGGGGTTTTAATTAAAGACTTAAGTGGAGAGAGAGTGGAGAGAGCTACCTGAAAATGTGGAAATATTCCAATTTGCTCTTAAGGTCAATGGCATCGGTGGCCTGTTTGAACTGTCGCTGACGGGAACGACACTTTTCAAATTTTTTTTTCAGCGACAGGAGGGGTGGACTTGTGACCCACGCAGGCTTGGATGATAGCCTCGCTGGAAAAGGCTGACGCAGGGAGTCCATTATTGCCCCTGGAGGAAGCTGAGGATTAGAACACCAAAGAATTTCAATAAAAGAAGTGTCTGTTTGGGGGTCGGGGAGGGGCAGAAGGATGGTGAAGGTGGTGGTGGGGTGTGTGTGTTTCGTTCGGGACGGGTGGGGTGGCGGGGAGGTTTGTTCCCCTTATTGTCCCAACGGTGATTGAGAGCAAGAGGAGGGGAGTGGGACGGCATTGTGTTCGCAGCTTCTCTGAAGAAGGTGGTTATTAGGGGGGATGGCTGAGGAGGGGTGAGGGACGGGGAGGCTGTTGACTCTTCATCTTGTGTGAACAAAGTCTCTGGCACATAGCCCCTCTGTCCTGGACCCCCTTGTTTACGAGTGCCATGAATCCTCTCTCGGCCAGGGGGACCCCCGCCGACTCCAACCTGCACCACCGCCGCACATTGTGGGGCTTAAGTGCCCTTTAATTAGGCCGCCTCAGTGTCCGGCCGAACACCGCTGAGGAGTTTGGGGCTCTTCTTCGCCGTGGGGATGAAGTGTTTGCCGCTCTAATGAAAAGATTTATTCAGGGGGTGGGAAGAGTTCTTGTCGTCTTTGTGCGCCGTCTTGGAAAAAGTCCGCACAAAGACGCTGATATTATCTCTAACACTGTTCCACTTCCAGGACACATTAGCGAGGAGACGAGGCGGCCAAAAGTCTCCAGACGAACCATGAAGTAAACACAGTTCACTTCCTGTACAGACGCAGCATCACCGGGTCCCTATTACTAATATCATCAGGTAGCAATTAGCAGCTAGCTTGCAGATGCAGGCAAAAGAAAATCATGCCAAAATATGTTTGTTATCATAAGAGCAAGAATCCAGGTCGTAAAGAAGGAGGTGGGAAACGAGAGGCGTTGGGAATTTGCCGAACTACTCCAACAAAATGAGTAATTTCTGGACGCCCCCATTGTGCGAAGAGCTTACAGGGGTGAGGGCGACTCTGAAAGGAGGAAGGCAAAGGAAGGATATAAACACAAGTGGTATAAAGTGAAAGATGGAAAGGAATGAGGGACGAACGATGAAAGAAAAGTTTGTGAAGGGAGCAGGGCGGGGATTGGGCGTGTTCAGAAACTTTCTCGCTACAGCCCCAGTGTGTGCAGATACCCTCCTAATCCTGGTTTTATTGGCTGCCAGTGTCCAGCCATGCCGGTCGGATTGAGTGAGGGAGGGAGGAGAGGCTTGGGGGTAGGGGGGTGGTGAACACATGTCCTTCTTTGTGGTAATACGCTGATTAGGCCTAAGAAAAGAGCCGGACCTGGTTACGGCCTTTCTCAGGTCACCGTAGAAACCAGCCCGGTAGGGGACCTTCAGTGCTTGCCTCCCCCTCCTGAGCGCCAGGTCTTCCTTTTGCAGGATATTTCTGTTGCAGAGTCACATTTTGGAGGCTGTTTCTATTCGCCGGTCGCCTCTCCAGACAGTTCACGCTGCACTTGTGGCCTCAACCTGGGAAAAACGTGGTTTCAATGTTGTTCAGATGCAGACCGCAGACTGATTCCTCTGCCTGGGCTCATAAATTAGAACCACCGTCACATTCCCACTGCTAATCCACCCCTGGCTCTCTCCTCGCTTGTCTATCGCTGCCGCACAGAAACCGTCATCCAAAAACCCAACCGCTGAGCTCGGCACATTTCTGACGATGACAATGTTCGTAATCGAAAGCAGACCAGGATCGTTGTCAGCACCGCCGTGACATACCGCAATCTCCACTGAGAAGAAGGCCCTTATTGGACGACTGGCTGGAGAGCGGCGAGGATATCTATCAGTTATTGTCATATTTACCCCCGCAGACCTCCGCTACCCCTCCTCTGGAGCAGGGCGGTAGGTCGAGTGCTGCTCGGTCGCTGCCTGCTTCCACTGTCTTCTTTGTTATGGGGGGAATAAAACACAGAAGGGGCAGGTTGAAGGGGGCCACTCCACTCCTGACCTCCAGACTTTTTGGTCAGCGGTGGCCACTCGGGCCTCCTCTCCCAGCCCCTACCTACCGATCTCAATCACACCCTGGAGGTCTTCATGCAGAAAGAGCACGAGGAAGTGAAGTTTAAACGTTGCTACTGCAAGATAACTGCACATTTCACCTGTTATGTATGATTTAAACTCCCTATGAGCATAAATTATCCTGTCATAATCATGTCAGAATCAGCTAAAATGCTTGCAGTTTTTGCTCTTCTGCAACTTTAAATCAATTAAGCCTCTCTTACTATGCTTTTTTTTTTAAAACTTGGAAGCAGATTCCTCCCCAAAAAGGCTGGCTTCCATATGGCCCCACACACTCCGACTGTTGTGAAATCCATCATCTGCTGGATTTGTAAATGAACTTCTAATAACTCAAACAAAAGGCCTTCTAAATCTCAAAATGTGTCAAAAAAGTTCATTGACATTTTGAGGTTAATTAGTGATTTTCAAATTGTGCAACACAAGAAACTACAACCTCAACAGGCAAACTTCTTTAAGAATGCGTAGAGAACATTTAGAGTCAATCCCAGACCGGTTTGCTGCTGGATTTTTGATTTGACGCCGACATCAACAGCTTTAAATCAAAAGTGTTGCAGGAAAACGTGATTTAAATGTCAACCAGCCTCAAAATATAACTTCTAAATACAGTTTGAAGAAGCTAACAAACACAGAAAAACTTCGATGCACCGATTATCTGCCATCATGCTTCTTCTTTTACTTCAGTCTTGCCAGAGTTGGTCTAAAATCGGCCTGCGGAGTCGAATATTTCTGCTCCGTGAAGTCAAGTATGAACTTTACGCTGATGAAACCCCCTCATTAGTCGGTTTTCTCTGCTGCCGCGGTCTCATCTTTGGTGGTCACTCTTTCCAACGATCGCCATCAGCTTGATAAATCCTCCGAGACGCAGATCGCTATCGCCGCCGTTTGATCTCGGCCGGCCTATCTCGTTTGCTCCTGATCGGTTTCCTTGAATCAGAAGGCGCCGGTTTTCTCGAGGCTAAGTCCATCACACCCTCCTCCTTCACTCTTCTATCTCACCACCCGCCACCCCTCCAACCCCAACAACAACTCCTGTCCCACGGCTGCTCCCCCCCCCCAAACCACAGCCCCATCAGAATGACAATAGTATCGATGTAAAATGTGTCGCCTTTGGGCCGCTGGAGCATACAACCCCTGCATGCCTGGTCCAGCCACCGCCGCAGTTTATGGCTTTATTGTGCTGCCCTTTTATGTCCTCCCCTGTTGGGGTGGGCGGACAACAATTTAGAAAATTCACTGTATATGAGGCAGCGTCGACACTGTAAGTATCCGGATCAATTAGTCAGGGCCCTTAAGAGAGAGAGACAGGAAGAAAAAAAAACCTGCACAGAAGTTTTTTTCTAAACAAGTTGACTCCTTTACCTTTTTCTTTTCTTTTTTTTCACATGATGCGATGTGTCCCTCCCTCCCTCCCTCTCTCTCTCCCTCTCTCTCTCACTTCCCTTCCCTTCCCTCCCTCTTTCTTCACTCTTTTTCCCCCTTTTCTTTTCCACATTACCAGGGGGTGGCGTGTGATTGACAGATGGGAAGGAATAATAATTTTTTTTCGTAACCTAAGGCCATCTTCTGTGATTGGCTTGCCAGCTGACATCTCCAAAAAACCTCATTCTCTCTCTCCCTCTCTCTCTCTCTCTCTCTCCCCCCTTTCTTCAGTCTTACCTCCTCCTTCTCCTCCTCACCCCCCTCCCCTTTAATATTGGGCCTGTGGATGAGGCATCCTGAGGGAGAAAAAAGTAAGAGAGAGAGAGAGAGAGAGAGAGAGAGAGAGAGAGAGAGAGAGAGAGAGAGAGAGAAAGATATCTACCTTAGGGAAGAACCTCAGAGAAGAGGGAGGGAAGAAGAGGACGGGTAGGAGCGTGAGTGCAAGAGACACTTATTCTCTTAACTACTAGGAGACAAGACACACTTTTCCCGGCCCGACTCAAAGAAAAAAAAAGGGGGGGAAAAACAGGAGCGAGATTACTTTTTTTTTCTCTCATACAATATCATTTTAATTTTTCTTTTCCCCCCTTCATTCAACAAATCAAGAAGCTGCCCCCCTCTGGAAACTTCACTGCCTTCACCACCACTGGAAGTTCTATGTGTTGATCCTCTCATCACACCACCACAACAACAACAACAGCACTCTGCAACGACAACAATAACAAAAAAAAAAAAGAAAAGAAAGGCTTACCTCATGGATTTGTATCTGATTGGATATTTGATGTGTGTGTGGTTGTCCAGCTCGCGGGTGCTTGGAGGCTATCCAATCTGGTGGTGAGTACGCGTCAGAACCCCGTCTAATACAGCTGCATGTGAGAGAGACAGTTGTGTATTTTTTTATTATTTTTTTATTTGGTCAAATGATCATTTAGTGAGAGGGCAGAATGTGCACTTTCAGTTGACTGCGTGGAAAAATGTTCTCCGGCCCAGTCCAAAGAATCTTAACCTCAAATACTAGTGTAACGGAAAAGGCTTGCCGTTCTTTTCCCCTCTTACACTCAGGTCCATTTATCACGCTGCGATGCAAAGACGTTGAATTAAATGATTAGAAATGTGTCTTTAATTTAAATCTGACATTGTGCACGCTAGCGGAGGGGTCACAAGGTTGAGATGAATTGTCAACTGCACTGGAGGACTTTTGCACATCATTGTAATAGAAATTGTTCTGGGGCAATCAAAAACTTCCAAAAAATGCAAAATTTCTCTCCTGAAATACAACCAGAGGATTTTTTCAGAAGCACGGCGATCACGACTTAAAGCATCATTTTGTTTTATTTGCTTTTGTGCGTCACTGTTCAACATTCAGGCCGCCAGAAAGTGAACCAGAATTGTTGTCGAAACTGACAAACTTCTGCACAATTCTTCCCCCAAAAATATTGTAAATTTTCAGCCTAGCATTGGGTATCAGCTGCACTTGCGAGCAAATTCCTGATTTTTTTTCCCTCCTTGTTAAATCAGTTAAGCATATCATTTTGCTTTTCAATTGCAGCACAATTCACCCCCACCACTACGGATTTGTCAGGAGACAATATGTTTAGGTGCCGCAGGGTTTTATTCTTTGTTAAATTACCCCCAGATCGCTTTTGGCACCGGTGACTGAAAATTTAGAGGTTTTATCTCATTACAGATTCAGCTACATGCAGCTGACCTCATAGCTCCTGATCTTCTTTTGTAACATAAAGCTTCTATTTTGGAAGATATTTGCGTGGGCGTATGACAAAGCTCTCTTGGCTCGCGGCACAATACTTGTCAGAGCTACTGCACTTTTAGTAGCCCAACTAGCATGTGGTCCCACCGTTAGCGCTGTCCAAACCGCGAAGCATCTTCTGGTTTCATTTACAGAGCGAGGCAGCTGCCAAGCGCGCACAGGCCACAGGGCTGAAGTGTTAATGGCAAAGAGGACTTTACACCCACTCCTGGCCTCCGCAGCGACCGTAAGACAACGGTGACAAAGAGCTGAAGGATCTTCTGTGTGTGAATTACCTGCAGCTGTCCTGTTCAGGCAGCTTACATGACACTGGGATAATGTTCGAAACCCTCACAATGACGCGCTCACCTTTGATTTCGGGTAACAAATTTTGAAGTGAGGCAACCGGGGGGAGGAGTGGGGAGGGAGAGGGGGAAGATGAAACGCTTCAGGTGACCGGGCAGGTGCTGAGGAATGGCAGCACTGTCAGTGGCCGGCGAGAACGTCCAAAAAGCGTCGAAACGAGAAGGGTGCCGAGTTTCAAGCGAAGGCCCCGATCAGGCATCTTCTCGGCTTCTGTCTCAGGGGCGATGACTCGGCCATAAATTCTCCAGCCAGAGGTGGGACGGGTTGAGCTTCAGGCCTGGCAGCTCTGCTTTTTACAAGATGGGGTGTTGAAAACAAAACAGGGCATAAATAACTGGGCTGATATGCACATATGCACGAACGAGGTGCAGCAGGAGGAGAGAAAAGGCATAGCAAACTAATGAGGTGGGTTTGGAGAGGAGCGCCGTAAATTGCCTTCTTGAAATGCGAGAATGTTGGGGAAACAGTAGTTTTTGTCGGATCTGGGCTCGAGGGAATTCATTAAAGGCTATGATGTGACCTCGTGTAATCCACAGGTCCCACAGTGTCTTTAAAAATATCTGCTTTGGGTTCGCTTTTTGTTTAATCTACGCACAATAATCGAGGAGTATCAAAACACGAGATGACATAATGCTGCTCTTATTAAATGCCAAAGGTTGCTAATAAGAGTCGCTCCTAATATCGTGTTAAGCCGCCACGGCTTAACATCCCATCATCTATTTTCAGAACAGCAGCCAGCTCTGTGTTTGCGTTTCCCCCCCTCCTGCATAAACAGTGACGCTTGTAAAGTGAATGATGACAGTCACTTTTCAGCGAGGAATTACCTTCCGCTGAATCGACTCCAGCCACCGAGCATCAGCGGTGATTATCGGTTTAACTCTGTCATATCACGCCACACAGCCGCGAGATGTTCAAATCCAATAACTGTTATTTTCTTAATCCTCTGTTATCATCGCCGTCGTTAAAGCCGCATGAGAAAGCGGGAGGCATTGTACGCTTATTGTTCATTTCGTTTTGGCGCTCGTTGTCATTACAAGATTACTCGAAATTTACATAGTTGCTGTTATGAAAAAGGTGAAATCAAATAGAGGAACAATGGACGGGGAGGAAAGGGAGGAGGAGAACGACAGAAAGAGGAGAAAGGAATCAGTGTTGACGGCTGCAGAGCAAATTGCGCGGAACAACACACATGTCATCATCAGATTTAATGAACAGCAATTCGGGTTTGACCGGTGTTTGTTTGAATTAAACGGGGCTTTGCTGAACTTCCATGCAGGTGAAACATTACTGGCAGTCTGGCTAAAAGACTGGGAAGCAGCGTTTAATGCTCCGTCGCTGCTATAAATCCAGAAATAGGTGGTAAAAGTCGAATAAATCTGCACCACTTGTGCAAAAATATAATTTATTATAAGAAATGTTAAGGTATTACGAATATAAACAGCATTATAGGTAATTTTGGAGCCTAAATTTGCTCTAAAAAGCACCACTTGTGGAAGTTTTGGGAGCCTCTCGGTAATATCAGCGGCATACCTCCAGGTTTACCAAACGGCCCAGTCCAAACACAGACCTTCCCAGTTCAACCTGAGCGGCTTAAATGGGGCTCTAGAGTCCATCTCTGGGTCTCAGGAATGTCATTATCCCGACTGTGACACCCCCCTCCAATCCTCAATCCAATCTTCAGCCCCAAAACCCCTTCCAGTGGCAAAAGGGGTCACTTAAATGATTCGAGAAAATCCTTTTTCGTCTGCCGCCTGGTGTGAAAAGATCAAGGATGCTCGGGTGTGAAGGAGGAAGGTGGAGGAAAAGAAGCAGGAAGGTGCAGGAGTAAGGGGGATTTGTGGCGCCGGGGTATGTTTAAATTAGAAGTTTAGATACTGTCAGAATTGTGTCTCTGCAATACAAAATCAAAACTAAAAAATGGGCCTTTGAAGGTTTGTGCTACCTTACTGGATAAAAGTTAGGAATTTTCTGCCAATTTGATGCACAGAAATGTCTATTATGCTTTAAAAAATGAACATAATTGGCTAAAAAACACAACTGCATTGCTATTCTTTCTGTCTCTTCTTCTTATGTATGGATGATGGCTGCCATAGGGCCGGGGTTAAGGGCAATTTTGAGCCAATGTAGGGTTAATTTCTCAAAAAAAATGTGACTTTATGTAACATATGATGGAAAATCACTAAGATTCTTCACCCTAAAGCAGGTGTAGTGCCACTGCAAAGTCAAACTGAGGCAAAAAAACGAATCAGATGCATTTTTTTTTCAAGCTATTCATCAAGAAAAGAGTTCTTGTGAGTCGTGAGAATTTGTTTTATGTACCGAAAACATCACAAGTCGGTGCACAAACTTGGGGGATGACATTATCCAGTCACACCAACAGCGAGGTGAGGGCTTCAAAGGAGAGTGGTATTTCAAAGCGGCGAAGGCGAGTCCTAATCTTCGAGCACCATCAAAGCACGTGCAATGCACTCTCATAGGAAATGACAAAGTCCCCCCGTTGCACCGCTATTAGCTGCACTAAAAACACAGGCCGGGACAGTTCCTCAAAGGGAAAACGGCCGCGGCCAGGGGGCGAAAGACGTCATTAGGGGACACGTGTGAAGGCGAAACGCATAAACAACCGCACGCGTTATTTAAAAGTCTTCATTACCCAGCGGATCTCACCTGCACGGCTTGTTACTGAGGTTAATTATTAGCAGAAAGCAATTTCTCTGACACACAAGGTCAAGCGACAAAGATCACACCTGTGCAGCCTGGATTCAGTTTGGAGCCCTCAGGTCACCGATCAGGTCAACCAAACAGCCAACAGTGTGAAAAAGGAGTAGAGAGCGGTCACTTATTATGGGTAAATTAGAAGTTTAGATGTCTAAATAGTCTCTGCAAACACAGAACTTCATCTTAAACATGAACAACAACGTCAGAGTGAAGTAATGTTGGACTTTTCATCTTTGATTTTTAAAAAATCTTAATGTCAAAGTGAAATAATGATAAACGTCAACATTAACAGTATGGTTAGTTAATATTTCAGGGCTTTAACTGCAAAAATGGTCATGTTTCTGCAAAATCCTATATCTTATCAAATAAAGCCCAACAACGTAAATGGTTAAATGTCATCTCAACAGCAGAAGCTGAACGAGAACATTTTCCTCAAGAAAATGGTCAAACTTTTAGAAAGTCTTTAAAAAAAATTTCCATAACAATATCCTTCAAGATGATGTCAAGTTTGTGAACTTTCGATACATTTCAGAGCCGTGCTGAGGCATATAGGAGTAGAATGGAGAATCAAATACATGCGTGACAAGTGTTTTTCCTGGATCAAACTGAAAAAATAGGCCTTAAGCATGATTGATCCTCACAAGTTGAAGGCAACTGATAGAAAATTATGCATTTTCTGGCTATTTGATGAGTAAAAAATGTCCATTATGCTTGAAAAAAATGAGCAAAATTGTCTAAAAAAAACAGTGCATTGCTCTTTTTAACGTCAATTCCCATTATTTTGGCGCTGGTGATTTTCCTTTGGTGTTGGCTAAAACTCATTTGAGTGGTGCCAGAAATTCCTCAATGCAGGAAAAACCCATTTGGTTTTGTAAAAATGGGGTCCTGCAACAGCAGATCAGAGGAATTGGGTTTTAACCAGTGTGGGCCTTTTTTTTCCTTTTTTTCTTCTTTTCCTCAGATCAATCAGCCATGAGAAAGTCAACAGCAATTAGTTTTTTAATTACTTTTAAAGACGCCGTGTGGTGTCAGAAATTTCCGCAGAAGAATTCCAGGAGATTCCGAGCGCTCCATCACGAGTTATGATTCGCAGAGGATGCCGCCGACAATCTGAGGCCAACAAGCTGCTCCCTCATGAACGAACAATGCGCTGTTTGAGTCACGGTTCATTCACACGGTCCCCCAGGACTCAAACGAGCTCCGTCCTTTCAGCTCAGACTCTGCTGTGTCCACCTACAGTCGCACAAAGACACTACATTTCCCGTGCATTTTCCATTGAGTCTCTCCAGCGCAGAGCTTCGGCTGCTCTCTTCCTGACAGGCAGGTTCACAAGTTTACACCCTGCTCAGCTTCCCTCGTCACGTCTCCATACTTGTGACTGCAGGGGCTCCTTGTCCCAACTCCGCACTGCCTGCAACCGTGTGCAGCAGGAAAGACAACAGGTTGGAACATTTTTCAGGGGTCCTGTCATTTTTTATCTGATCAGCCAGGAGCTGTTGAACTACAAATCAAAAGTGTGCCAAAGAGAAAAAGAGAAGACAACAAAACACAGACAGGAGCTTTTCGCATTCCAGCCTCCACCAGGAAAAGTCCCATCCTCGGGCAAAGCCGGCAACTTTCCTTGGCCCACTTACTCTCTTTCGAGTGTCTTCATCTCTCCATGGATCCTGTCGTGGGATTTATGTGCGAGGTTCTGATGGCAGAGTTTTCAGACTGCTCTGCTAGGGCCTCATTTAGCAACACGACGTCCTCCGGGCAAATCTGACAAGTTGAGCTGCGGCGTCAACATATAGAGGTAAACTGGAGGTAGATTAGAGTTTAATGCAAACAATATTCCTGCAGTCTGTTGCTGCCGAGGCCTTGCGGATCCCTTATTGGATCTCACAGCAGACACTCGGGGCTCAGCGCTGCAGGCACAAACCCAGCATAACCCGACATTATTAATTTATTTTCCTAATGAAACAAGTTAACTTATTCAGACCTGTCTACGAACAACTGGCAGCCGTCATCAATAAACGCTAGCGGCGAATGAAATGGAATGCCAGCATTTTATCAGCTCTGAAACATGTTTGTAAAGGTAGAATCCATTCACACTCTCCATTAAACAGACTTAGCTGTACAGAAACTTCAGATTTAAGTGCTTGATTAAAGCATTCTTTTTAAATAAAACAGAGAATTGCATTTAATTCATGGATGTCGTGGACAATTTTTGCCTTTTGGTGACTAAAGCTAGAGGAAAAAAACACGTAAATCCAAAGCAGAAGCAGATAAATCCATGGTTACTTGCCCTTTTGACCAGAAAGCAACATCCTTGAGAATTTCCCAGAGTGTGTCAGCAGATTTTTAACATCCGGCAACAGGGATGCAGCGCTATTACAGAGCAGACGGTACAAATAAAGCTTTGCTTCGCTTGCAGTCATTTTAATAAAAGCTGTGTTTGAAATAGGAACCTTGGAGTTTTATGAGTCTTTGAACAGTATCTAAGTAATGATGCACTGAGGGATTGATTGTGACAGGTTATTCTTTACTTTTTCAGGATCTTTAATTCTCATACTTTGGTTGCGATTTCAACTTCACAAACAACTTTTACCTTTTGATTTGACAAACAACTTGAAAACATCTCAGTTTGTGTCACCAGTGGTGGAAATTAACAAAACACATAAGTCTTAAGTCAAACTAGTAGCACTTTTATTTAGTGTTTTCAAATCATGAATCTTGGTCTCTTACATTTTTGGGGTTTCCATTCAGCAAAATTTAGTCAACAGCAATGGATATTTTGCAGATTTTACACACAAAACATGATGAGCTTATAAACTTCAGTTGTATAAATATGAGTTTTAACAATTCAGCATTGAGTTGTCAACTATTAAATGAATCTGCAACTATTTAGATTACTAGATTAATCAGGTTAAGCATCTTTTAAAGAAAGGATGTATGAATTCAATGATTCTAAGTGCTTAAATGTAAACATTTTTCTTGTTTCTTTCTTCCACTCTGACAGTAAACTGAATATCTTCGAGTTAGGGATGTAATTTAATGCTTTAACAAACACTGATTTACTTTTTTTTTTTTTTTTTTACCATTTTCTGACTAACAAATTGAGCGATCAAGACAATAATTGACATATTTAACAACAATGAAGTGATGGTTGCAGGTCTAGTGTGAGTTTAAACAACTCCACAGTAGTCTATTGGAGGCAATTAGCTCCACTGTAGCCACCTACATGTATGCAAAATACTGCATACATGTTAATTTATTAATCAAATACCATCAAAACGTATATTTAGTTCTGTAAAACTTTAAATGCAGGACTTGTGATGAAATATTTCTACTTTGTGGTTTTGTTCCTTGCACAGTCTGAAGTCAGCTGAAGTGCTATAAATAAAAGCCAGATAGCAAATAAAACACAAACAGTAATTTGGCTAACACTTGCTATAAAGAACTGAGAGAAGTCCATAAAAATGGTCACAGATAAACTAATTCAGCTTCTCTCTGTTAATACTAATAAGAATAAAAAGTGAAATACACAATTTTATTCCAGCTCTGGTGCCAGCTAATTAACAATAAACACACAGCTAACATTTGGCTAGCTAGCTCTGCTGCTAAAGGTTAAACACATACGAGCCAAAATTAGGGTAGAAACATTGTTTGAGAAAACTTGCCATAGTTTGGAAGACATTTCCAGAATCCCCAAAGTATCTTCTAACATTCACAAATAATTTTACCCAAACAAACATACTCAGGTCAGAATGTAATCTGAAAAAGACAATCAAGCTAACTTGACTTCTGCATTCAAAAACAAAGATGGCGGCAGGAAGTGACATGTTATTTCCTTGTTCATTTGATGCACAAAACACCAAGAATGAGACAGAAAGTTAAGTGGACAGGAACAACAATTACTGCATCTGAATATGTATAGTTTTTTCTAAAAACACATTTCAGATAAATACTCTGTCACTGTTACAGGATAAATGATGGAACTTTTACAATTCAGTTGTATGGGTTTTCTAATTACAGATGCCTCAATTCAGCTGTAGATACCTAAAAATGAATTATGACTAGTAGAAATTCCAGGTTCAGATCATTTTAAGTTAGTTATTCTTACTAGTCATAATCCTGGTTCAAGATAACTTTACTCCCCTTGAATTCAACATATCTACATTGTCTGTTTTAAAAAAAATTAAAATGAGGTTGAAGTACTCGGAATGACATTTTGGATCTCAAACTGGAATTTGGCCCTGTTAAACAGTAATTACAGATATCTTGAATTACAGTTTTGACAAGAGGCAATGACAAAGCAGGTATCTGTTGTTACGACAAACTGGAGGTGGTCTGCTTTTCAAACACACACTGCAAAAATACCTATAGCAGACATTTTACTGCCATGTTATTGAAAGTGGATGCAAAAGTTCTAGTAGAATTTCCCCACAAGTCAATTTTATATCTTCACAAACTCCATACTATTAATTTCTTCCTATTCTACAGCATTTTCTTAGAACCCTATTCACCATATCAGTCACCATTATTTCTGCTAACAAATGCTTTTTTGACCAGTATCCAATGGAAAGCCTTACATTATGCAGTTCAGACTAGTCAAAATTATGTTTGAGATATCTGCAACTATTATACGAAACTGAATTACAGATATCTGTAACTGTTGTTTGTAGTATATTTAATATATTTTAGATACCTGGAATAAAAATTCTGACTTGTCACAGTGTAATTACTGCTACTCAAAATGACACTGTTTCCTGTAATTGTACTTCTAGTTGGTCAGACTCAGCCAGTAAGTGTTAAAATGGCTAGTCTTAGATAGAAAACTAAAAGAGGTTCAATGTTTTTGGGATGTGTTGCACAAAATAACTTCCTATATAAAAACTTCAGAGGACGGTCTCTTCATGGTAAGATGAAAGTTCTTTTAGGCAACAGAGGTGCAGCATAACTTAGTACTTTTTATTGTAGTACCATCTTTATTATATTATTTTCACTATCTGAAGTTATTATACCAAAGGTTTAGGAGAAGGTCCAAGAAAATGTGGATCTTGCTCTGTACAATCTTTAAACTGACTTTAAATTAACATGGCATCTCGTAGGCAGTTCTTCATGACGTTGTTTTATTTGCCACATGAGGTAAAAAGACTTGGACATCAGCACTCCTGAGATGGTAAAGGTGATTTTTGAGGTTGGTGCCAGGTGCCACAAGTGTTTACAAGAAGGTAATCAGATCTTACAGAACTTGTTTCCATGAGAGATAGAGTGAAAGCTTTCGACTGCAGCATCAAACCAGCTGCGTCAAAGCAACAACAAACAGTAGTCACTGAACTTAACTTCAGTTCTACAAGGAAATACAAGACTGGATGTTTGTTCTTTTGGACTTAATGGTGGATTTTACACTGGACAAAGACATCAAAAGGGCAGAAAAATCATCCTCGTCCTCTTCACGTGTAACGATTCAGCATTAAGTCCTGTGCAGTAGTTTTTTAGGGCTGCTACCCAGGTGCGGGCACTTTTTCTATCCCTGTAAGGTACCACACCTGTAGCTGGAGGTTCGGACCACCCTAAAACAGCCCTGCAGTGGAAAATGACCTTAAAATACTCGTAAGGCACTCTAGTCATGAACTTGTGTACAGGTTAAAGCCAGTGAGGTCAGGTCATGCTGTGTTCAACAGGTTCAGAGGGTCACCTGGTTCTTACTTGCTGTCACACAAAGTGAGCTCATGTGTGCTGCACTCTGTAACGCAGACCTCCCACCACAGCAGCTGCAACATATTTCTGACAGTGCGAGATTCCTTGACTCACCCTTTGACTCAAGCTGTGAAACAAAACGGGGGAGATGCTGTTTCTGAAGCTTGTTGTCGTGATTTCGCTGCGCTGGGAGTGGCCCAGTTTGAAAGTTTTTGTTGACAGTGCTACAGCCTTGATTGCATGAATTTCCACTCTTTAAGCGAGGTGTGTGGTGGAATCCCTTTGTTTCCTCTGCCTCATTTCTGTGGTTTCCAGTGGCCCATCATACTTTCACATCAACCCAGTTTAGATGCTGAGAAAACCCCCAACCACGCCGTAAAACCCCCCCAGGGCCGGCAGAGGCCCCACGCAGACATGCCCCAGCATGCACCTGCCAAGCCCTGCAGTTCGCTTTGCTGCTCGGCTGCTTCGTCTCCTTCCCTGCAGCGGATTCCCCCGGCATTCTGCCTCTCTGGAGGTCTCTGCTGCCGAGACACGTCGCTCGTAGCTTCCGAGAAGTGAGGCAGAGCAGGCAGGATCAGCATGGCACACATGTGGTTGGTGTGCATGCGTCTGCGTGTGCGTCTGTTTGCACAACGCGCCTCGCGGGTTAAGACTCTCATTAGCACCTAGCCAAAAAGATATCCCTTTCATCTCGTCTGTCCGTACGGATCAAGCGAGGCACATCCTCTGCAAACAAAGACAAATAGGCTGGCAGATCCATGGAATGCAGTCTAAACATGCTATGTCCACCACAAAGTCTCATGCGGTTTGCTAATTGATTCCATCAGAGAGCCTGGTGTTGTCAGAGCGGTGGGCATGTAGCGTAGCAGCCCAGCTAAAGTTGGCATGGTGGTCTGAATGCACAGCAAAGCATCATCCAGTCGGGTCCATCCCGTGTCTGAGAGATTAATGGGCAGCAACCGAGCTAGCAGACAGTGTAATTAAAGGTCCTTAGTCACTCAGTCACCAGACGGAGTGAAGTCAGCAACACTTGAACTCAGTGATGTTGCGACTGGCAGATGAGCTAATGTGGCTCCTTTCGCTCGGGTAAACTCAAGACAAGGACATGAAGAGAGATTGATGATCAGATTACAAACCCTGCATGGGAAAACAGAAGGTTGAGATGGATATGAAAGAGAAGAGGCTCTATGTGTAGCAGCGTTTGATAGATTTTTTATTGCTTTACACATGCTGGAGGTTACCCGAGAACTGTTTGTTGTGTATCAGTGTCACTCACGCCAAAAACACGAGTCGATTTGCGGGATCATCATATTCCATAAAAACCCAGCTGTAAAAGCAAAACAACCGGCGCTGATACCTGGGAGCTCACCTGAGATCAAAAACAGCCCAGGCGGGGTGGAAGGTTTTTTGGGAGGCTGGGGGAAGGGTTTTGGTGTCGCACATGAGCTGTGAACTTATCTAAAGGGGGGATTTTTTTTCTGCTGTGACTTCAATGGCTTGACTTTTGTGTCGGGGTGGGGCGCCGCGCTGCACTCATCTGTCAGAGTCGGTGGCTGCTGTGATTGGGTTGCACCCTGCGGGGGTCCTGAGGTCATCCTGGAGTGGCGCTCTGATCTGATCAGCGTCAATTGTTCAGTTTGTGATCCTCTCATGGCCTCCAGCGCCACGTTGTCCGAGCGGAGAGGAGCTGGCGAAGCTGCAGAAACGCTCAAAACACATGCATGTATTGTAAAATATGTTTATAGCCCACAAAACATCCAAACTGAGTTTTATATCACATCTGTAATGTAAAATTTTTTTGGTGTAGATTTTAGTCGCAAAGTGTTCTAATCCCACAACCCACATATGGCGTAACAGTGGCACTTCAGATGTTAGACCATTCTTGAGAACACAAAAACCTTAGAAAGTGGGTTAGACCACACAGCTTTCAAATCCTTCAAGTCACAGAAAAACATTTACTACACAGTTTGTCATTAAACAAGCTAACGATGTGGCTAAGTTATAGAGGAAGCAAACTATAGCCAAAGCCACAGAAAGAAGCTAACAATGCAGCTAAAGTCATAGACTGAAGCTAAAAACACAACTAAAGTTCTAGAAAGAAGCTAACTACATAGCCAAAGCCACAGAAAGAAGCTAATAATGCAGCTAAAGGCATACACAGAGGCTAACAGCACAGCTAAAGTAACTGAACAACAGGTAATTACACAGTTGAAGTTACAGAGAGAAGCTAACTAAACAGCTACATTAATACAAAAAGAGCTAAATACACAGCAATGGCCATAAAAAGATCCTAACTACATAGCTGAAGTCATAGAAGCAGCTATGTAGTGACACTTTGGGCCTTGAAAACATTACTTTGAATTCCATTCATCCATCCATCCTCTATACACCGCTTTATCCTCACTAGGGTCATGGGGGGTGCTGGAGCATATCCCAGCTAACTCTGGCGAAGGCAGGGGACACCCAGGACAGGTCGCCAGTCTGTCACAGGGCTACATATACAGACACACAATCACACTCACATTCACACCTACAGGCAATTTAGAGTAACCAGTTAACCTCAGCATATTTTTGGACTGTGGGAGGAAGCCGGAGTACCCGGAGAAAATTCACGCATGCACAGAGAGAACATGCAAACTCCATGCAGAGATATCCCGGGAAAGCCGGGACGTGAACCAGGGATCTTCTTGCAGCAAGGCAAAAGTGCTAACCACTGTGCAGCCCACTTTGAAGTCATTTTCCTCAAAGACAGCAGAAAGTGTGTCAGACCATTCTGCTTCCAAACCCTTCATATATAAATGTGTGTGCGTAATCTCAGAGAGGAATAAACAAGAAATGTCCTGCAGCTTCTGGAAGCAACAGTTTTGTTCGAGCTTGTCATCACGGAAAGCATGTCAAAACACGGGGCATGGCAAACTTGTTTTCTCGCTCTCTCTTATTTCAAATGAAATATAAAGCAATTAAAATTAATTACCTGAATGAAACTATAATGGTTCCCTGGCATCACAAGGCGATCCCGGCTGTCTCGCTGCAGTGACTAATCCCTGATTAGACCATCAACTCCAGCATTCTGGTGCAGAGCTTCACGTGTCTCACTTTCGTCCGTCATCGGCATCGCTATCGTTCTTAAAACATCAGCTCCAGAGGAAAACCACAAATTGATGCTGGAACTGCAGGGGCAGGTGTTTTCAGACAGTTGAAATAGTGCGAGGGGGCTTTTCCCAAACGGAGTAGACAGGTTTGTTGTTGTGTTATCTGTTAGATCAGCAGATCTGTGCATGCTAACAAGTGGGAACACTTTGAAAAGTCACTGCTAATAGCTTGTATCCCTGCCCTGAAGTGGGCCTATTACCTCCCTCCTGCTGGTGGAAAAAAAAAGAACGAGGAGAGAAAATAAACAAGAGCTCTTAGTATAAACTACATTAAGCAGATAAGTCAATAAAACTCTCAAGTACGAATCACTGTTCTGTCACAGGGCTTCACTTACAGTGAGATTAATGAACACGGTAGCAGGTTGCTTTTCGCCAAGGCCTCACTGGCAGGTCACCATCATTTCCAGCTGTTGTGGGGTTTGAGTTCGCGGAGGGCAAAAAGTTGTACAGCGAATGAAGTAGTTTCACTTCTCACATCCAGTAAAAATGACACTTGAGTTGTGGGACAATGTGAGAAAAATATACATATCTGTTTTTCTGCAAAACTTTTTGTTATTCTAGCAAAAGAACCAATGTGCTTACATGTTAAACACAGTGAGCAGCAGAACAAAAACATGTATAAAACTGGCAGAATATGAAATAAATATGAGTATTTTTGGTTGAAGAATATTACAAAATCTAACCAGATATTTTTCTCCATTTGCTTTCAGTATTAATGAAACAAAAATGTCTAATTTTTACTTTCAGATCACTTTCAATTGTAAAAAAAGGAGTTTTTATATTGCATTTTTACTGAAGTTCAGTGAGCGAACACTTGAAAGTTCATTTAACCAATTCAATTAAGTTTACAGGAAACAAAACTAGCGTATAAGTAGATTTCCCAGGATGCATCGTTAGAGAGTTTGGTCTTGTTTTTTTATGTAATTTCGAGAAACAGACATAATGTAAACTTGCTGCGTCTCTTTGTAAAATTAGGTTATGGCTATTTCTTTGCATAACAATCAAAATAATTTCAATATGAACCGAGTTTAATATTGAATTTAGTCCAGAATTAACTTTAGACTGACTTTGTATGGACTAAAAAAGGCTTTCAACAATTGTGACTGTAAGTTCATGATGTTAAATGAAGAAGAAACATTTTAGACATGGAAAGTATAAAAAGAAAACACATCTGGCTGCTACCACTACTTGATTTAACTTAATATACGCTTATTGAACTTGTTTTCTCCGATTTGGCTCATTTACAGGACTCATAAGTTGACCTTGACCTCCATAGTCATGTATTGAACTCACATTTTTAAAGCTTCTAATTAGAATTCAAATGATTTACAGTGTGCCTTAGCCAGAGCCAAATAAACGTACCATGGTTCAATATTATGTCTTTTTCTTTTTTCCAAAATCTAGCTTTATTCTGCACTTGTTCTGTCTTGTTGTCGGCTGATCAGTCATCTCTGAAGCGCTTTGAACTGAGCTAACCTGAATGAGAGGTGCCACATGAACGAGGTCTGACTGAGTGATTGATATGAAGCCTAAAAAGTGCAATTACAAAAAGAGAAAGTTTGGTTCAATGTGCGCTAAATGAAGTGTGTTTTTTATTTGCAATGATGCGTGTTGGGTGTTATCTTTAGTCCCAGTCCATGAGAGCGTGTGGGGCTGGTTTTGTCCTGCAGGTCTTGAATGCGTCCCCCTCTCTCTGTGACACAGGTCCCTGGCCCTGGGGCAGCAGTACTCGTCTCTGGGCTCCCAACCCATCCTGTGCGGCTCCATTCCTGGCCTGGTGCCCAAGCAGCTGCGATTCTGCCGCAACTACATCGAGATCATGCCCAGCGTCGCCGAGGGGGTCAAGCTGGGCATCCAGGAGTGCCAGCACCAGTTCAGGGGCCGCCGGTGGAACTGCACCACCATCAAGGACAACCTGGCCATCTTCGGCCCCGTGCTGGATAAAGGTAGACGTTCAGTCCAGTATTGATCCGAAAACGATCTCCAAAAGCAACTGTAAAAAGTTCCTAAAGCTACTGCAAGCTGTGTCACCTTGTCAACCCTAAAACCCAGCAAAGAGTGTGAAAAGTATGCTATCTTTCTTTTAAAAATTGCTGAAATCAAACTATTTATGAGAGCCGCTGTCAAATTTTCCACTGACAAAGCAGGTCCTTCATTAAATCAAGTATGATAAACACTGCTGTTTTGGAAAATATATCCAAGCATGTTCTTAAAACGCTGTCATTTCCTTAAAATCTATTTAATCAGATTTAACCCTCAGAATTTAAAAAAAGCACACTATTATAAAAATAAATCAATAAAAATCCCCAAAATTGCACCATTTATCACAGCAAGAAACTGTATATGGAAAAAAAAAGAAGAAATTTTTCAACTTTCCGATGGTCCTCCATTGAATCAAGTATGACAAAAAGTTCTGTTGGGAAAAATATTAAAATGTATTGTTAAAATAGCACTGTTTCATCAATATCAATTAGCATTTTTTTTTTACATGTTTCATTTAAAATAAGTGTTTTCAATCCTTTTGTTTTAAAATTAGGCAAAAATAAATAGTCTAAATGAACCAGATTCTGGAAAAAACTGGTCTCCCTGGTGCATCCAAAAACGTCTCGGTGGTTATTAGAGGGGTTGAAATGAAAATAAAACTACTTTATTAATAAAATAAGAGATTAAAACGATCTCCAAGCAGCTGTGAAAAGTAGGTTGCACCACTAAGGCTACTGCAAGCTGTTACAAAATGTGGAGTTTAACAGTTTTCCGCCCTCGGGCTCGGCACTGCCTGTTCTCTGGGCTTTTGCTGACAAACGACTAACTGGGGCAATTACAATAATATCCACCTTTCCTGGCTGCTGTGAGAAATGAGCGCAGGTACGTGCACTGACACATTATCCAACTTCCATCCGTCTTTTCCCTCAATATCGCATTTGTCTTCGGCATCGGTGGCTGTTTTTTTTTTCTTTTTTGCGCCCCAACCTTGTTTACACTCTGGTACATGAAAGGGGGTCATCGCGGTGAATCTATCAGCAAAAACCTGACAAGCACGGCTGATATACTGGAGACATCCATCAGGAGCGTCATGCGAGCGTGGTTTACCGACGTCGGAGACAACAGACGCAGGTGTCCCGCTGAAGGCCCCTAATTATGAAGGTAGAAGTTTGGGTGTTGTGAGCGAGTCTGCTGATTGGAAATGAATTAGCCTGTGTGTCAGAGGGGAAGGAATCTGGGCAGAAATGGGCAGTGTGAGCAGTCCAAGCTCCTCAGTCAAATAAAAGGGAGAGGGGAGGCCAAATGAGATTACAGGCAATAGAAAAGGGCCGGGGGGCTCCGCTCAACCCCTACTGTGCATGAAGACCAGTGCGCGCCTCACACAGTCCAGCTCCCACGGACGCCCCATTCACACGCCCTTTTGACTCTGTCATGAAAACAGGCTGAAAGGGGATCTCTCCCAGCCTAGCCCGGGTGCTGCACTTCGGGATAGGCGAAGGAAGCGAAGGGAGGAGAGGACGGAAGAGGAGCCGTGAATGGAGGAAGTTAGCGAGCAGCCACCAGCGCCGGAGCCACCTCCAGCTCCCGGTGGACGCCTGGAGGAGGAAGTGGGGGGTTGAGGTGCCGTGGTGAACCGTGGTGGTGCATGGGATTTCAGCTCGGGGTGGAGGTGGTGGTGGCGGCGATGGCGGTGGCGGTGGAGGGGAGTTTAGGGAGTTTAGGGAATGCCAGCTCCGGGCAGAGCGGGGCTGTGGGGGCGCGAGTCGCTGGGCCCTTTGTGTGGATAATACAGTGTGACACAAGGGAAACAAAGGCGGATTGATGGGCCCAGCAGGTAGCAGGAGCAGCGCTAGCCTTGGCTAACAGCCAGAGCTCCAGGGGCCCAGGGCTCACAGGCCCCTGTTTGGAGGGCCCAGCTAAGGCTTGCCAGGGCAGGCAGGGATGCCCAACCTGGGGACGGCATGTCATCCAATCATGTAAGAGATTTAGACTAAACTGCTTCCTCCTAAAAGGAATAAAACACATATAAAGACACATGTAGGTAGTGTTTCATTGTTTGGATTTAACCCTCTGAACCCCAAATCCTACTGACAGGTTTGAAAAGCACATTATCTTTTTTAAAAAAATCACTAAAATTACACTGTTTATTAGAACGAGAAACTGTAAAAAAAACAAATATTTGTCTGATTTTAAACTTTACAACACACCTTGATCAAATCATCTGTGACAAACAGTTTCATTATAAAAATAGCCATATATAAGGTTAAAAATTGCAATATTTAAACAAAATCAATTCATCCTACACATCTTATTTAATACTTCACCAAAAACAAATGGTTTGAACGGAGCATATCCTCTAAAAAAAAAAAAAAAAATCCCTCAAAATTCTGCACGGCATCCAACTACTACTTACTGCTAAAATTTATCGACGCATGTAGGCAGTGTTTCATTATTTGGATTGAAGCCTCGGAACCCCGAAACCTGCTGACAGGTTTGAAAACCATGTTATCATTTTTTAAAAATCACCAAAATTACACCGTTTATCACAGTGAAAAACTGTAAAAAAAAAAACAAATATTTGTCTGATCTTAAACTTTACAACACACTTTGATCAAATCATCTGTGGCAAACAGCTTAACTGGAAAAAATAGCCATATCTAAAAACTCAAAATTCTGCACTACATCCAACTACTACTAAAATTTATCGACACATGTAAATAATGTTTCATTCTTCGGATTTAACCCTCTGGACCCCAAAACCTGCCGGCAGGTTTGAAAAGCATATTGTTTTTTTTTTTTGTTTGTTTTTTTAAAAAACACCAAAACTCCACTGTTTGTCACAGCAAGAAACTGTAAAAATAAGAAAAAGTGCTGGATTTTCAACTTTTTGATTGTTCTTCAGTGATTCAAGTGTCACAAAACGTTCCATCAGAAAAATAGCCAAATGTAAGTTTAAAATAGTTAAATATCAAGATCAATTTATTCTATAAGTCTCATTAGTAAAATGCACCAAAAATAAACACTTTAAACTAACCACATTCTGCAAAGAACAAAATATTCTGCAGTTCTTTGTTCATCCTACAAACACTTGGTGGCTTAGTTGAGACCAACAGTCATGTGGCAAAAATTCAGGAACTTTTTGAATGAAAACCTTTTCAAAATCTGAGTAGTTAAATGATGTTTTACTTATTTGTTTTCCAGGACTGGTTACACCGGTGGACAATTGGAAAAATGATTGATTAGGGAGATTGAGAGGACAATAAAATATATTTTATCAATAAAAATAAATGCTCAAAATGCTCAAAAATGGCAAACAGAGCAGCAAGTAGTTAGAAGATACATTACGCATGGCAAAACGTCTTTCTAGAGTGTGAAAAATGTCATGTTTGCACAGGTTTAAAAACATATATATTGAAATATCTATAGCGTGCAGAGCCATCATTTTTTCCCAGTAAATGGTAACATGTGTGGGCACTTGGAAATATATTGCACATGTTGATTCTAGTTTAAAAAAATTTTGTGCAATCAAATATTATTTTTCTGCCTTCCTCGAGTCATGATTTCTGTGTTTCCATAGAGGTGCAGGACTTCATATTGCAGTGAAAAATGAGCAAACAGTGACTAAAAATGTGAGCAAAAAAACAAATGAAACACCTTGAAGCTTTTCAGGGTGCAGAGGGTTAATTAAATATATCTAAAAGAACGGATTATTGTTATTGTGATTGCTTAAAATTCCATAAACAGAGATGAGTTTCAGTGTTTGCTTTACTGAACAAAAGCCCTCATGAGATAGTCCACCAGATCTTTCATCTCGTAAATTTTTAAAAGAGAGAACGAGCTTCAGCACAAATACAGATCCTTGTGGCACTGTATTCGCACTACAGGCTAAAAGCATAAAAAGGCATTTTTGTTTTGTTACTTTGCTCGCCGTCACATCGAGAGTGGGAAATCCTGGCTCGCCTCCAGCCAAACATGAGTAAACTTCGTCTGTGGCCTGTAAAGTGGTCCGATCGGGTCTCTGGCAGCGGAATCATGGAGGAATTTCTGGGGTTTGCAGCCACTGTGGTCCGGCAAAAGCACGAGTTTAATTCTCTGCTCGTGTTCGTACAAATTTCAAAACTCAGATCACAAAGTCAGTGTGCTTTACATGCATACATACGTGTGTGTTTCTGCACGTCTGTAGCGGTGCTGTTGGAGGCCGAGCCACAGTAAGTGTGCTGTGATTGTGAAACAATGGTGTCTGGTTACATAATAAGCTGTTGCCTTCAAAGGAGGCGTAACTCCATCCCTCAGCGTAGGAACAGGGCCGACACACTGCTAGGTTTCACCAGAGGGCCAGAGGGGTATGTAGGGGGGCGACAACATTCCTGAAACACTATCCAGATGCAAAGCAGCGCACCTCAGGGATGACAGGAGGTCAGTGAGATCCCACTGAGTGTCGGGCCACAATGGGCTGATGTCACTGCAGGAGACTCTGCTGTTCCTCCGTCTGCTTCCTCATCACTGATGCTCATTGACTGTAAACCTCTTCGCAAAAGAGGGGACCGGTTTTCTACTCGTTTTTCAATAAATACGCCCTCTGAAAGATGAAATGTTGTGTTAAAAGCTCATCGCCTGGAGGGATAACTTTCAAGACGTCTGTCTGGATGTTGGCAGCAGCGAAGATCACCTCATCCATTAGACTGACACCAGGGAAAGACCGATTATCGAGGCCGATATTTGGCTTCTTTCTGATTTTAATTATCTGTATTTTATTGGTAAAATAAATATGCTACTTCAGACCTGATGCAGCCTCCTCTGTCTGTCTGTCGTCTCTCAAGCAGCAAAAACTGAACAAGAAACACAAACCAGGAAACTAGCTTCTCTCACTGCAGCTAATGCTATGCTAACAGCTATCTACTAACTTAATAGGTAACTACAGTAACCTGAAGCAGAGTCTGGAAAACAAAAACTACTAAAGCTTTAAGATTTGGACCTTAGAGGACAATAAAAACACTTAAACAATGAAAGATTAAGAAAACAGAAGAATCAATCTCAGTCGATCTCATATAAACAAGAGGGAAACGTCCTAATTTAATCACTCCTATTTCTGTTTTACATATTCAGTTATAGTCACCCTTATTAATGAAGAAGACTAGTTATGAATAACAGGTTCACCTGCTCATAAAAAATGATATTTAACATACACCAATCAGCCGCAACATTAAAACCACTGACAGGTGAAGTGAAAAACATCGATCATATTGGTTCTATGTGGTGTTCTGCTGGAAAACATTGAATTTTGGCAGCCATGTTGATGAGACTTAGTCACTCAAATAACATTCCCAATCCTAAATGTCACTGGTCCAATGCACCCCACCACATCGCAAAAACCTCAAACAATCAGGAACATCTTGAGGAACATGACAATCACCCAAAATGTTGATTTGACCTCCAGACTTCCTAGACCTCATTATGATCAAGTGTCAACAGGATGCAGTGGCACAAGTTTGATTCCCAGAGAACCCACTGCACAACCCAGAGTATCCAAAGGATCCATTGCCAACGTCCTGGTCCAGACCCCATAGGACACCCTGAGAGGTCCTCTGCTCCAGGCCCAATGGTTCAGAGTATTTTTGACCACATCAGGAGGATCAACACAATATTAGGCAGGTGGTCATGATGTTTGCCTGCTCGGACTCAGGGGCATGGACTCAGGACCTCTGGGGATGTCCTGTGGCAGCGGGATGGTGGCAGCAAATTCTGTTGGTCCTGTGGGTTGCAGGGTGGGATCTACCTAGATGAGGTTTATCCTGGTACATCCCACAGATGCTCAATAAGATTTAATCTGGAGAGTGTAAAACCTTAACACCTTAACTCGACTGTTCCCCGGTCCAATCCTGAGCAGTTTTCATGATGTGTCGGGGTGCATTGTCCTCCTGAGGGTGGAAACTGGCTACAAGGACGGTTTTGCCATGCAGTGTCGGTTGGTTGCGGAGTTGCTTGACCTGCAGTGATCAGGTGGATGGTACATGTCAAACATCCACATGAATGTTGGGACTCAAGGTTTCCCCGCAGAACGTTGCATCGTAACAAGATCATCGATGATATTCACTTCAACTGTCAGTGGTCATAATGTTGTGTCTGATCGATGTATGCCTGCTCCAGATATTTGTTACTGGCCTTTCTTGGTTACCAATAATCAGCATTGGTATCATTCCATCAAAAACACCCATACTGCTGAAACGCTAATTGACAGTCTCTTGTCTATCTTTCAGCGACCAGGGAGTCGGCCTTCGTCCACGCCATAGCTTCGGCAGGCGTCGCGTTCGCGGTGACTCGGTCCTGCGCTGAAGGAACGTCCACGATGTGCGGCTGCGACTCCCACCACAAGGGGCCTCCGGGCGAAGGCTGGAAGTGGGGCGGCTGCAGTGAGGATGCAGAGTTCGGGGTGCTGGTGTCCAGGGAGTTTGCAGACGCCAGAGAGAACCGACCGGACGCTCGATCGGCGATGAATCGGCACAACAATGAGGCGGGACGCACGGTAAGAATGTTTACTAACCGGAAACTGCAGGTATTTTTCTGTTTTCATATCTCGTTTAATGTGCTTGCCAAAAGTATTTGGACCCTGAACATTATAACATATAAACTTCCAGCACCACATCCATTGACCCAAACCCATCTCTTGTTCAGTCATAGGAGCGCCATCATTGGACAGTCTTCAAAACATACAATAAGAATAGAAACACAATCAGTTCGCTACTTTTCCTCCATGTTTCTCACATTTAGCCCGTGCTGCTTTTGGTTTCCCATCGTTTCTTTGCCTCAAACCCCCAGGTTATTTGCTTCTTCCTTTTGTGCGCTGCTCTGGCTGGTCTTGCTCACAGTTTTTGCACATTTTCAACCTGAAATATACTGCAGAATTCAGCTGTTTATTCACTGGAACTGTTGGGCTTTGTACGCTACAAAACACAGAGGTAGACAGAGGAGTCGAAATATTTATGGCCAGAATGTACACATATTGATAAATCCTCTGAAGTTCAAGAAGGTTTATATATGTGTGAGTTTTTATTTGCTCCTGTTACATTTTTACTGTCGCCTAATTTTTCACTGCAATATAAAACGTTTTTAAGCCGGAAAGGTCTTGTCATCAAGAACAGTCAAAGCTCTAAAGAAAGAATAAAAAATATGCATTAATTTAATTTGTAAAAAGCCACAGATAACAAAAACCGAATAAAGATTTACCATTTTGGTCACTTGCAGAACTTATAGGTCAATAAATTCTGAAGACATAAACATGTAAATAATCTTTTCCTGACCTAAAATGACTTTGAGAATCATTGCTTCCCCCACAAATAACTAATCTATTCCATCAATGAATGTCTCTCCACCCGGCTCAAGCACACCAGCTCACCTATAACTCTGGTCAAACACTGTAAAACTACTGGACATAATGATGAGTTGCAGTATTAAAGTAATTTAGACATACATGTTCTGGAAACTGGAAGTAAGAATCGGTGCTTTTGAAGGTGGAAATACTCATCCATGGCGTTGACGGTTTATGTCACTCATGATGTGATTTCCAGCAAATAAAAAACACCTGCTTGTTCACAAGGTGAAAAATTTATTTTTAGAAGAGTTTCTAAAGCAAAAAGGGAAACAATAACCTGACTGTCTTACAAAAGCAGCGGACTGATGAGGAAACACTATTTTTGGGGGATTACTAATTGTTCGTGTGACGGGCAGGGATTTGGTATCCGACTTGTCCACACATTTCTGAGTTTCCACCTGAAAACGGGCGCTTGACTTTGAATGACTGGTTAATTACTCAACTACTCTTCTCCTCAACACACACACCTCGCCTTTCATGCCTTGCATCCCAATGAAGAAAGAAGAAGAAGAAAAAAAAATCCCCCGACAGTCAAATAACCTGAGTGAGCTGAGGGGGAAAACAGAAGGAAATCAGCTCAGACTTAAAACATCACCGGCTGCTGTCACTGCCGGGAGAAAACGGGCTCTCGGCTGCTCGCTGAGGGGCAAATGCGGGGGGCAACAAGGCAGGCCTTTGATCTGAGCACACAGGAGCGACCACGGCAGCCAAGTGAACGCTGGCTCTCCCCACCTGGCCCTCTCACGCTCCATTATTTAGCCCCAAGGGCGCGAGGCTTGATGTTAGCATGACAAGCTAACAGGGTGATGTCACCGGTCCTCACACAGAGGTGCCACCTGCCTTCCGCCCCAGCTGGGGGGAATTCGGCAGCTAAATATAGCTGTTGAATTAAAGCACAACAAAATCAAAACACAAAGCTGAAAATATGCCCCGCGGCGGCACACTCAGAGGGGAATTAGCAGCGAGAGCCTCCACAGCTGCGTGACACTTCAGTAAACTGCAGCCATTGTTGTTCTTGGCCCGCTCTGAGAGTCTTTAGCGGTTTCGTTAGACTGCAGTACTGTAAATTTCTGACCGTAAAATTCCGCCACATTCTTGTTTGGTCGAGGCTGAGTCAGGTATCAATGTCAGACCAGCACATTTACACTTTAAAGGGACACGCCGCCTGAAATCTACCTTTTGAAGGCCAGAGTTCCATCCAAAGAAGCGGATTTAAGGATTTACTGGCGACGTGAAAATGGTTTGGATATGTGTAGGAGTGATCTCAGAGTTTAAGGGGTTTCTACAGACATTTTTACTTCATGTCGTCACTCTGGATTGCCACTTGAATCTTCTAAATCCAAGCGGATGCAGCAATTTCCTTTTATAAGAAGCAATCAGTGAGTCAAGTCAAGTCAAGTCAGACGTTGCGCTAAAGTGGTTTCCAGTAAAATAAGATTACGATTGGTGTTACAAAATCAACCTTACAAGCTGAAATATTGGGTTTAAGACCCTTTAGTGTTACTTCTATTGTGATTTTACCTGGCATAGTCACATATTAGGGATTAAAACCTTACCAAAAATATCTAGATTACTACTTTCTGTTACGGAGATGAACATACTTGATGTGACAATATACTGAAGACTCTATGGTTTTAACGATTTATTGTTATACTAAAAGATCAACTTTCGGTGGAGTATTGTATAAAAGCAGAAGGAAATCTTAGTTCGTACAGAGTTATTTGTAAAGCTATGCCAAACATTATTCATAGCCATGTCAAATTTGAATTTATAGCGAATTTTCATTTGACTAATAGTTTTTTTTCTTCATTAAAATGACAAACAAGCAAAAATACATTGTGCTAGAGTTCAGTAATTCTACATTTTTATGATTTTGATTTTATAAATAATTCATACCCCTTTAAATTGTTGAAAACCTTTGATAAACTTCCATTTTTTATAAAATTCCTGGTTGTGTCTACAATGTTGTGTTTTAGTACAAGATAAACTGGGAACAGGTTTATGTAGTCGTTCTTCAACCTCAAAACCTTAAGAGATCATCACAAAGAGCAATGAAGTCCCAACAGAGACATGCAGAAAGACTGTTAGTGATCATAAGAACCGTTTGATTACGATGGTGTTATGGTATGAATCATTTTGGACATGGTATTTTTAGTAAAAATTTTAAAAACAAACAACATAGACATAGTTAAAGCCAATCATTACCAATGGTGAAACTACGTTTTTTTAAAAAAAAAAAAAGTAATTTCCACCCAGAAGTAACCTGCTGATTGAATGAAAATTCCCTATAAATCATATTTTGCCATCGGAATACATCATTTGGTGATCTGTACATTTAAGAAGTTTCTGCAGACATTTTCAATTTATGTCATGAGTCTGGATTGCTTACGAAATCTGTTCTAAATCCAAGCATATGAAGTTGATTTCCTTTTATAGGAAACAGACAGTGACTTTCACACAAAGATAAATCTTTAGTGACGTATCGCCCTAAAGTATCAGGAAATTTGGATTATGACCATTAAACATGCTGGCTGCCAAGCTGATTCATTCTGGTTGACATGAGATTGTATTTGGAGCTACGACAAAAATACTCTACCAAGTATTTCTAATAAGTTGGGATTTTTTAATTTATTTTTTGCTTCAGATCTAATCCAAGTCATTT
The DNA here is from genome assembly GCF_021347895.1 of Acanthochromis polyacanthus. Lineage (NCBI taxonomy): Eukaryota > Metazoa > Chordata > Actinopteri > Pomacentridae > Acanthochromis > Acanthochromis polyacanthus. The sequence continues at coordinate 4,488,798 of NC_067131.1, read as the reverse complement.
GATATTTAGCAACTGTTGATTCTCTGTAAAATTTTCCCCAAATAATACGAGCTTCAAGTGGGCGTACTCTTACAGTTTAATATTGACCAGAGAAGGCAGGCATTTCCATGGTGGCATCAGGGGGCATTTTCGTAGTTTAGCTAGTAAACCTGCACAGTGACAGAGACTTTCATGAGGTTTAGTGACATCTACAAGCAAACAAGTGTTAATTTAAATGGGGGATAAAACAGGACAGTGACCCTTTATGTCAAGAGGACATCAAATTTCAGTTTTCTTTTCATATTTACAAGGAAAAATAACTGGAAACAAAGATTTGGGACAATAAAGTATGTCAAAACTCTTGGGACTGGTAAAGTGAGGTAGTGATTGTGTATTGCAGTGTACCATCAAATTGTTGTTTTTACAGCTTTTATTTCACATGTTTGATTAGCAAGAGGTGCAAATAAAGATTGAGAACAAAGTTTGTTCCAATACTGATGGTTTCAAAATTCCTGTGACAAATAAAAAAGCACCGTGATATAAGACTTCGATGAGGCCTGCTTGGACTAGAAAAATGATTATTTAATACGGCTGGGATAAAGTAGCGATCTGATATCGCAGTAGAACATCAAATGATCATTTTTGTGGCTTTTCTTTCCCATTTTTAAGTAACAACAGGTGTAAACAAAGGTTTTGGACAGTAAAGTTGGTGCCAGTACTGACGATTTCAAAACGCCCTTAATCAACAAAGGAGCACCATGACAGAGACTTCTATGAGGCTAAGCAAACAAGTGTTTCATTAAGCTGAGATAAAGTACACAACATCTGACAGTTACTTTTGTGGAAGTTTTTATGTTTTCAAGTGACAACAGGTATTAAGTATTGGGTATAAATTGGTGTCAAAGTGATTTTAAAATCCTGTGATCAGCTCTGATCTTAGGATCCAGTCGGGGACATCCATACTAACAAATGTTTTCTGTGTTTCTCAGACCATCCTTGACCACATGCACCTGCGCTGTAAATGCCACGGCCTCTCTGGAAGCTGCGAGGTGAAGACGTGTTGGTGGGCGCAGCCAGATTTCCGGATGCTGGGCGACTACCTAAAGGACAAGTACGACAGCGCCTCAGAGATGGTGGTGGAGAAGCACCGCGAGTCTCGAGGCTGGGTGGAGACCCTGCGAGTCAAGTACGCCTTCTTCAAGCACCCGACCGAGCGCGACCTGGTCTACTACGAGGGCTCGCCCAACTTCTGCGAGCCGAACCCGGAGACGGGCTCGTTCGGGACGCGCGACCGGGTCTGCAACGTTTCGTCACACGGCATCGAGGGCTGCGACCTGCTGTGCTGCGGCCGAGGCCACAACACCCGAACTGAGAAACGCAAAGAGAAATGCCACTGCATCTTCCACTGGTGCTGCTACGTCAGCTGTCAGGAGTGTGTTCGCGTCTACGACGTGCACACATGCAAGTGAGACGAGGTCTGAGCTTCTAGACAAACTGACTGCTGGACCTTCGATTCCCCACCTCCTGCACGACTTCCCTGCTTCCCCTGACACATGACTTGCACACACTCTGAAATATATTCATCCGCACACTCTCGGGCCCTAATGGGTAATGGAACATCAGAAATGGATACTTCTATACATTTTTTCGTACACACCCTGCACTAGAATCCAAACCACTACGCCGATTTCCATAATCTCTGACCAGAATGTGTCCTGTGTTGACCCGACTGGTAGTCCGGTCCACTCTTACGGGAAGAAGTTGTGCCACTTACCCCCCCGGTGAGAACCCCTTCCCCCTTTTGTCTTTATTTATTTCCCCCCTCCATGCCAGCACAATGTTTGTGGCATGTACAGTAACACTTTTTACCTGTGAGATTAATGCAGTAAAAAAAAGAAAAAGAACAAAACAAACAAACAAAAAAAAGAGACTCTCTTTGCTTTTGAATAAAAAGCATCTTCTAACTAACACCTCACTTCTCCGGCCAGTCTGGCTGGTTTACCTTTTGTTGTTGTTTATTTTTTAAAACTAAACCAACCTCTTCACCTTCACTTAGTCTTAAGTGATACTGAACACATCGGCAGCCCCAGGAAACCATCACTATGTAACTACTGAACTGAACTGAAAGCAGCAGGCAGGCATTGGAAGTCCTGTCTTCTGCAAACTACTGAGCTGATCACATCCTCAGTGTTGCTCCTCCTCACTGACTGACTCTACTGCACCAGTCAACCGGGAAGCCTGGAAGATATATGCTACCGTCTGATTTTATAGCCCCGCATTTCTGAAATATTACCATTGGGCTGGGACTGGAGGTATGCAGGAGGGGACATGCTCATTCCACTAACTAACAACCCTACACATGTATATGTATGCACTATTCAGTTACACATAACTCCAGGTGGTAAAAATTTGTTGTTTATGCGAGCAAATTCTTGTCGGTTTGCAAGCTAGCACTTCTCATGAATGACGGCTTTGTTACTGCGTTCGGGCACCTGTAAAATTGCTCAAGATTTACACAAGTGTGACGCAACACACCACTCAAAACTTAAAAGGAACCGGAGAGAGATTAGCGCTCAAATCACAGCAGCAGCTCACCTACGGCTGTTTATGAATTTATGCATCAAACTCCAGCTTTAGCATGTTTACTATTAATTCTGGTCTTCTTTTCTAACTCTCCGTGCGTTCATCGGGTCCGTCTTAGACTTTTATTACTGTAAGAAGGAAAAAAAAGTAAGAAAAAGGGGGACATGTGACGACATGTGGAGACCAGAGGGCAGAGCGGGATCTGATTGGCTGTCACATCCATCCTTCCTTCCTTCCTTCCTCAGTGTTTTCCCCGAGTTAGACAGTTGTGGTTGATTTATGAACTTGTATTCTTGTCAGCGCACTCCATGACACTCCCGACTCGCTGCTTTTGGTTTTGGTCGACTTTGGAAGAACAAAACAAATCGGCATATTTCTGAGGTCTAGATGTAATTTCTAACAAGAGGGATCGGGTTCAGGACAGAGGGGACTTCAAGTTGGTGCGATTCTGAGAACATTTTTGGGAAACTTCATCAGGAGCTGGATGATGCATGCGTGCAAGATGTGGGTATTTGTGTGTGTGCACGATGGCTGCCAGTGACAAACAAGAGAATGGAAAAATGGATGGATGGATGGACGGCTAAGCTGGCTCTTCACTTCAATGCTGGAACAAACCGCGAGAGGTTTCCACACGACATGTTCTGACAGTCCCACCTGCTTCCTATTAATTATATTCAACAACAAAAACACGAGTTACCCGGTAGTGTACAGGCTGTCCTCTCTTTGTGACATAGCGTAGCATTTGCGTCATCTTCTCCTCAGCCCTCCCTACCTGGGCCTACCTTTCTGTGTCCCACCTACTCCCTTCTTTCCACTTCTTCCCCCCCGCTATATCCAAAGTTTTGTACAAAATGTTTTAAAGTGAATAATTCCCTTTTTATTTTATAATCGTAAATGTTATGTTTTTATAAATATTATTTATTATACAATGTATATATCTGTATGACTGAACTAAGATTATATATTTGAAGAACAAAAACTTGTCTCGTGCTTCTTCATCCATTCACATCTCGTTCACATTTAAGGTTTTCTGCACAAATATCCCAACAATGATCCGACAGAGTACTGTGCAGATCCATTTGATTCCTCTGCACCACAGAGCTCCTCTGTTTTCCAGAAACTATTAAAATCACATCACCGAGCTTCACTATAGCAATGGATGGTATTTTCCTTCATTACCGTGAACGCACAACGTAGTTTATTTTATTCCCTTTGACGTACGCCCTCCTGTTGCTGTAAATACTCGCTCCAAACACCAAATCCACCATGTTTAACCACGCCTGACGTACGTCAGCGGGGTTACTGCATTCGCTTCGGTATCTGGCTGGGTAAGTATGTATGTCCGGTCAGATATCTCTGCAAGTGCTGAAGTCAGGATAATCAAACTTGGCACTGAAGATCAGTTTAAGGTCCCCTGCTCAGTTGTGGAGTTAGAAGTCAGCAGATCAAGTAGGAAGGGATATACGTAGGATAATCAAAATTGATACAGAGTATCATGCATGGGCGTGGTTCTGCCCTCTACTGGGGACTCGTCTAGTTGAGTCTGCGGCTGAGGATATTCCCAGACAAATGTGTTTAAATGACGCAAACGCTGCACAACGAGGAAAATGTGCAACAACACTGTTGAATATGACAATATGTGGCAAACACTGAGTGAGCATCGGCTGCACAGTTTCAGTGTTTCTGTTTAAAAAGCTGCACTGCTAACGAAGACGCCGAACGCTGAATAGCCTATATTGACAGGGAAAATGATCAAAATAAACTATGTATATACGCGCTTTTACTGAATAAACTGCACATGCGTACCCACTCAGGTAAACAAAGCATTAACGTAAAAACAGACACTAGACTATAAAAAACAGGTAAACCACCCGTTGTTGCTCAAAAATGCAAAAGAAAAGCCACCAAAATTAGGATTTGATGTTCTACTGTGTGTTCCCAATGAGCCCAAAGACCCAAAAATAGAAAAAACAAAATACTCCTCTCGTTTCTGTCCATGCAACATTTACAAAAAAACTGATAAAAAAAGGGCACATGATGGGAAGTTTGAAATATATTTTTAGAACCATCTTTTTCAGATTTCTTTACCCCTTTGACGCACAGGGTGTGTCAAGAGATACCCGTTTTCCATTTGATTAGCATCATTTTTGACTCATGCAGTGCATCAAAGAGTTAAAAGTATATTTGTAACTTGTTATAAAGATTTACCAGTTCCACACGCAGGCTAGGAAGCTTGTAAAGTATCGAGTAGCACATTCACATGGTTGGTTCTGATGTTTTCATGGGATTAGTTAGCACTAAGAAAATAAAACTTAAGCCTCAATATGACATATTCTCAAATAACTGGCTGTTAAGTTGCAACATACAAGAGCACTCGACAGAACTAGCTATTATTTATAACGAGGTGACATAATCATGTCATAATAAAAACACTCACATTCACAAATGCAACATTCACAGCTAATAATTCACCAGCTTTGGTTCATATTTATTTCATTTCACGTACAGATAGAAAAATGCCGCAGCAACACAGTTTCCAGTTTTAGCGTCGCCCTGAGGAGGAGTTACCGACACCTGAAACAACATTTTTCTACTTGGGGTTACACTGGAAACCTGCAGCCAGTGAATTATTTCCCCTGCGGCTTCCATAGACGAGCTGCTCGGCTGGCAAACAGCAGACAATCAACTCGGAGGGCGACCGCAAATATCTGAAAAGGTTCATCTCATTAGAAGCTGCAGAATGTTTTGTAATTAGGAGGCGATTATGGGGAGGCGTAATTATGATAAATGTTATTCCAACAGGTGAGAAGAACACGTGTTTTGTTTTTGTTTTTTTCTTTTTAGAGGTAGCAGAAGTGTTTTCATGTGTAGAAAATTAATTTTGCTTTTGGACAAACTCAGTATCTGAAGTAAATCAGGATGCATATCATATTTTGCACATCGTGTACGGAGCCTTAAAGCAGCCTGAGTAACTTCCCTTTAAAACATCCCGTCGTTTATTTGATCAGTAATTATGCATACAGATGTTTTATTGTTGTTAGTACTAGAATTAATTTATTCGTACACTAAAAAAGTGAGAAACAAGCACAATAATAATAATAATAATACATTTTTAAGACATAGAGCCACCATGTCATGGAATGATCACATGTATGCATACAGATAAGGCCTTCAGAAGCAGTATTATATTTAGTGTTTGTGCATGCACGTCTACCCGCCATGAAGGCTGGTTTTTCTTGATTTTTTAAAAAATGTGTACATCCATAGAAAATCCCGATGGAGCGCTAGGGGCATCACAGAGAGTTTACAGCATTCAGGAAGTGCAATATACACAGATACCACAAACCCTGGGAGTTTCTCTTCATAGTGCTGAAGACGTGGCCTGGTTGGCGTCTGCATAAAGCTGCAGAGCAGAGAGAAGCGCTCAGAGCTCCGGGGATGGGAGGGAAAGGATGCAGAGAGAGATGGAAACTATCTCTCGCTTGCTTCCTCCTGCCAGCCTCTTTTCAGGCTTCCGTTCCTCAGCAACTGAGTGAAGAGAAGACAAATAAAAGTGAGAAGAGACAGGCAGGCAGAGGAGACATGCTGCCACAGGAGAGCACCTGTCTAGTCGACCTATTTATAGGAGCGCTAACTATACCATGAGAGGCAACGCGCCTGCTGCAAGTTGGAAAGTTGTTGGAGGCGTTTGATGTTTTTTATCACCCAGGGCAGGGCGTCCTCGTGGGCTCCACTTCTCCAAGCAGCATTAGCAAGTTAGCCGCAGAACTTTATGAAACTTTACTGTCCGTTATGAATATGCATAGATAGAGGTATGTAAACAAGACAATACATTTACTGTTGCACTTCATCATGGTGCCAACATAGGAGATCCACACATTTATAAAATTTCTACATCTTTGTGGTTTTTGCAATAAAAACAGTAAAATAAAACAAAAATAAAAACAGAGTCATCATCGAGTTATTAGGGTTCAATCAGTCCACCATTAATTATGTGACAAAATACGTCATATTGGATGTACAGACCTACTGGGAAGGGCTTAATCCTGTGGCTTCACTGCTAAATTATGTTTTTTACATCGTACGTGTGCGCTGAAGGTTTGAAGGTCGGAGTCGTCTGTTTTCATGGAATATTAAAATGTGATTCAAGCTTCATCTTCATTGTTTCTGTTATTTTACACAACATAAGTATATTTCAGTGTTTACCATAATCACTTAAATATTAATTTAAGTATCAGTTGAACAAGAACTGGTGTTGTCTTTCATGAACCCAGTTAAGCAGGCAAACCCAAAAAACACCTGTTAAACTGGCTATACGTAGCCAGAAATACCCAAAAATGATATTAAATGAATAGAAAAATATCTCTACAAATACAGAAGGCAAAATCTTGCCTGTAGAGTAAATACAAAGCAAAAACAGTCAGTTACCTTAGCATAAGAAACAGCTGGGAAACACAATCCATCCACAGGGGATCAAGCCCCCAAAGTGGAAGCCTCGTCTGATGCAAAGTGGTCGTTTTGTGCATACTGGTCGTTTAATTTTGAAATATATAGACACTTTTTCTACGGTGGCCGAGACCCGCCATCGCTGCAAATAAAACAAACGCTGCAAATAAAAAGAAACGCTGCTGTAAATAAAAAGAAACGCTGCTGCAAATAAAACAAACGCTGCAAATAAAAAGAAACGCTGCTGTAAATAAAAAGAAACGCTGCAAATAAAAGAAACACTGCAAAAAAAGAAACGCCGCTGCAAATAAAAAGAAACGCTGCAAATATAAAGCCACAACGGAAGTGGATTACTGAGGATTATTTTGCCGATACACCGGTGTGAGAAGAAGACGACGAAGAAGAAACAAGAACAGGAGTAAGACTTGAAAAACGAACGAGAAAGTAAGTGAAAATGTCTGTTTAATGTCACTACGTCTAATTTTTAATGTGTTATCTGGTTAGGCCATGTAGCCCCAGGTTTGAAGGTTTGAAGTTGAACTGGAGGATGCCGGTGTGTTGTTAGCATCAGTTGTTTCCACCCGGATGTGTTTTCGTTCCGGAGTCATTCATTCTGTCCGCTCGGGCGGACGGGCGCCGGCGGCGAACGATGGTTCGCCCGGGGCGCAAATCTAGCCAGGACCGAATCTGTGTGTTTTTTCTGGGGTAGACACTGCTCTGGAGTGAGAGCGTGCAGTGGAACATGTTACTGTGTTTTGCTGCATATTGGAGTAAAGTTACCAAACTCGATTGTCCTCTCGTTAGCCGAAGCTAACAACACACCAGCATCCTCCAGTTCAACTTCAAACCTTCAAACCTGGGGCTTCATGGCCTAACCAGATAACACATTAAAAACTAGAAAAGCACTCGGAGAGCGCAGACCTCCGCCAGGCCATCTGTCTGTCTGTCTGTCTGTTTACAGCATAACTCAAAAAGTTATGGACGGATTTTCACCATTTTTTTACAGAATGTCCGGAAGAGCAAAAGTACCAATCGATTAGATTTTGGAGGTAATCCAGATCACCGTCTGGATCCAGGATTTTTTTGAAGGACTCTGTACAATTGAGATGGCCTTCAATTGTACAAAGTCCTTCAAAAAAAATAGACAAAGACAAACAGACAAACTCCGATGATTACATAACCTCCTGGCGGAGGTAATTAGACGTAGTGACATTAAACAGACATTTTCACTTACTTTCTCGTTCGTTTTCCAAGTCGTACTCCTGTTCTTGTTTCTTCTTCTACTTATTCTTCTTCTCACACCGGTGTATCGGCAAAAATAATCCCCAGTAATCCACTTTCGTTGTGGCTTTTTTATTTGCAGCAGCGTTTGTTTTTGTTTGCAGTGTTTCTTTTTATTTGCAGCGGTGTTTCTTTTTATTTGCAGCGTTTGTTTCATTTGCGTTTGTTTTATTTGCAGCGATGGCGGGTCTCGGCCACCGTACTTTTTCTGCTTAAAAAGACTACACATACTTTGCGGGAAAAATCTAAATATTAGGATGGTCTATTTTTACGATTGCAGCACAGATTTCTGTTGTACAAATGCAACACTTGATGCTGTTCTCATACTGCTGAGGCCAGTTTCTTTGAGTAGCGTTGCAAAAGTCACTGTTTAAATGGTCTGCATGTGTCACGCCTTCAGTATCGGCATGGCATTCAGATGTTTTATATTGTTCTTGTAATACCAAAATATCAAAAAAAAACTGTTGTTTTACAGTAAATTCCGAGCTACATAGTGCCTTCTTTGCTGTTTGTATGCTAAGCTAACCAGCTGCTAGCTCAACCTTTATATCTTCCATGCAGACTTTTTCATCTAACACTTCAAAAGCAATTATTTTGATGAAACTAACAGAAGAAATATAAAATAGTAGAATCTTTATTACAGAACACTGACTGAAAAATATAAACACAGCATGCTGTAAGTATTAATAAATTCTCTTCAACGTACAGGAATAAGTAGTGGTTGTTCCAACGCATCTCTTCTACAGAGTGGACTTCATGAAATAACCAAATATATTGGAAATGATAAAGGCCAGATGGAGAGTGGGGACACAGAGCAGATTAGGAATGAGTCGCACTTCAAAGAGTTAACGAGGATGTCGATGCTGCTTTCTGAATGTTGTTGGACGTTGGAGATAGGATAACATCATCAGACATCCAGAGCTGTCTGAAATGATTTCTCCGTGTGAGAAATGATGAAGTTGTGGACATTCAGGCTGCAGCTCTAAATAAAATGCAGAATCAGCCATAAAAACACGTTGTTCTCATCTTTCTTTTCTCTTCTGTGGTTTCATTTCATTTGAAGAAAGCTGCATTTTAAGTTAGGCTTTCATAGTGATGTGAAGCACGGTGGTGGCAGCATCATGATGTGGGGATGCTTCTTGCCAGCAGGCCCTGAAAGTCTTGTAAAGGTGGACTTGGACCCTGGATTTTAAGGTGGTCTAGAATGAAACCATTTGAATGCTGCGTTTATATTTTTGTCCTGTGTAAAACAGTTAAATGTGGGTTTTGCTTTAGATGCATGTCAACAACTTCCTAAATTGTCACTTTAATGCAGATTAGCTGTACATTTAGTTTGCTGAAGGCGAGTTATTTTATGCATTTTCAACAACAAGGCTTAGTAACACACCTTACATTCTTTATTATTCTGTGGTTTGACTTATTTTGGTGCAAAAACTTGCACTTTAGGAGTGTAAATGACTGAACTGAACTCACACTTCACAGTTAGCTCCCCTCACCCCTCGAAACGAAGATGACGAGCAGAAAATTTAGACGTTTTGCTGCAGCCTTACCGTTGAAGGATGCCTCTATTTCACTACGCGGCTCCACTCTGTCTAGATTGCCACAAACTTATTAGAACCCAGCCTGCGGGAAACAGAAAGGAAAAGACAAAATGTGTATTATCAATCACACTCGCGCGATGACCACTATGTAAACACTTTAGTGCTTCTGACTAGCTTTTTCCCCTTTTTCTCCGCTGGTAAAAGTGACAAATGTGAACGCGGTGTGGAGTGTTCAGTGTCACCCAGGAGTCAGTTTTGGGAGCAAGAAACAGGAAAAGAATACTTACGCTCCTTCGTCCTTCAGTAGACTCAGGAACTTGCTAACTCTGTAGTCGGGATCCATCTAAAAACACAGACACATTACTTATTAGCGCGACAGTCACGCTTTCTTTTTAAATGGTGCCAACAGCGGCAGGTCCTGGAGTTCAGTTTGCAGAAGAAGGGGAGGAGAATAGGAAGTAAAATTAATGTCGACCTATGCAATAACTTACAGTGCATCTGGAATGGCCTGTAGCGACTGGAGTTAAGACATGAGAGCGGTCGGGGAGCGACGTTGGAATGAAAAAAGATGAAGCGAACGCAGCGAGGGCTGAGCGGCGCGGCTGCTCGCAGCATGTCTCGGCAAACACAGGTTCATACTTCTTCAGGCTCGGAACGGGGTGTGTTTGGGGGGGAAAACGAACGTGGCTGCATTTGTGCATACCACAGCAATTACACAGCCTCGACAACACAACGCAGACACACAAGAGGAGGACGAAAACACCATTCTTAAGATGCTAACATTGGCTGGAAAAGCATCCCAACATCAAGCTGTTTAGTTGTAATCTATTGTAGCCCAAGTATGAGACAAGATTTCACAAAGATTGCTTGAAGCTGAGAAACAACAACAAAAAAAAGAATCAATGCTGCAAAAAACCCAACATACAGTGAGGTCAAGCTCCAAAAATCACTTATGCAACTTAATAGCATGTTTTCTTTGCCCTCGAAAGTCACAAAAGACAACCCCGGTCGCGCTATAAATGGAAAAATGGGGTTACAAACTCCTTTCACTCGAGCCACCACAATCACAGCATTCACTCGTTCGGCTTTGGTCGATCTGACGTGGAAATTTGTGCAACTGTTTAGACAGATCTGACCCACAAGGGAGGTGAATTGCCCTCAAACAGGCCTGTTTAATAATCCCAGCTACCTCATTTTCCTATTCAGACACAGCAACAAGAAAGTGTGGAAAAACTGTAGCGGTGCAAGCAAAAGTAATGCATTTCAATTCTTATTGAAGTACTACAATATTAGCTTCAGAATACACTCAAAAACTGAAAGTTAAGGTGCATTATCTCACATTATAATTATTGATGTATTAAAGTGTTAATAAAGGCCAAAGTTAATCCAAGAAGCATCCTCACATCATGATGCTGCCACCACCGTGCTTCACATCATGATACTACCACCTCAGTGCTTCACATCATGATGTTGCCACCTCCGTGTTTTATATCATGATGCTGCCACCTCCGTGTTTTATATCATGATGCTGCCACCTCCGTGTTTTATATCATGATGCTGCCACCACCGTGTTTTATATCATGATGCTGCCACCACCCTACTTCACATCATGATGCTGCCACCTCCGTGTTTTATATCATGATTCTGCCACCTCCGTGTTTTATATCATGATTCTGCCACCTCCGTGTTTTATATCATGATGCTGCCACCTCCGTGTTTTATATCATGATGCTGCCACCTCCGTGTTTTATATCATGATGCTGCCACCTCCGTGTTTTATATCATGATGCTGCCACCTCCGTGTTTTATATCATGATGCTGCCACCTCCGTGTTTTATATCATGATGCTGCCACCTCCGTGTTTTATATCATGATGCTGCCACCGCCCTGCTTCACATCATGATACTACCACCTCCGTGCTTCACATCATGATACTACCACCTCCGTGCTTCACATCATGATGCTGCCACCACCATGCTTCACATCATGATACTACCACCTCCGTGCTTCACATCATGATGCTGCCACCACCATGCTTCACATCATGATACTACCACCTCCGTGCTTCACATCATGATGCTGCCACCACCCTGCTTCACACCATGATGCTGCCACCACCATGCTTCACAGTGGGGATGGTGTGTTTGTGATGATGTGCAGTGTTTGGTCTCCAACAAACGTAGTCTCGTATGATGGCCAAAAAGGTAAATTGTGACTCGTTTCTGAGGTAACACAATTTAACGAGGTTAATGATCGTTTCATATTGCTTTACTACCTAAACTGTTGTGGTTAGAGCTAAACAATGTACTACAAAACAGTTTTATCATGCAAAAGAAAACCATTATTCATTTGGCAGCTTGTCAAAAGTGATAAAAGTACAAGTCTCTGGTTTACATCCCTAAACTTTCCAAGAACACCACATTTCAGGGAGCGATCTATGATTTACCTCCACTTTTTTGCAGAATCAATCAAGATGATTATCCTCGTGTTTTGACAGGATCAATGGCCCTGTAGGCTCTCCAAGTAAATCATCTCGGGTACAGAGCGAACCAGTTCCAACAGTGAGATAGAAATATGCACAGAAACACAACTTCACGGCCAAGCCACAAAATGAAGGTGAGAAGACATTACACCTCCCGCTCTTATCTACATAAATACAATCGCTGTGCTGCAACGTAGCCAAGAATCTGCTATGATTTGGTGGTCTATGTTTTCATTTTTGTTTCCAGGCTCTAACGTACGTCTGCCCCCAGCGCTGGCCCCGATGAAGACTCATCTTTATTGATTTTGCTCTTAAATTGTCGGTATACCAAACCATGAAGTGTGTAAGAGTGTTCTTATGAGCAGCGTTCCTCTGACTCAGAACACATGAATGTAAGCTGGAAAGCCGCGCAGAAACATGGTTTCATAAATATGAATGTACTGGATCTCAACCGTTTAGAGGACGGCTTGTGAACCAGAAGACGGACTGGATCCCTCCGCTCAACAAATCATCGGCAAAGCCACACAGTTTTTCATTCCAGCTCGTGGATGACAGTTTTTTGTGCCTGACAGACAGATTCTGTTGACTGCTGAGAATGCCGGCCAGATGTTGAGGAAGAGGAGGGACAGGCAGCTCAAGCTCAGACCACACTAATAGAAAAAAAAAAAAAAGACATAATGCAGCGCCTGAGCCAATTTGAAATTTGTGTTTTGAATAAAAATTGGGAGGTGATGAGTGAGGTTGAAAGACAAGGCTTCCTCGCGCTTCACAACATTTCGACACCTAAGTCTACTTGACCTTTCTGTCATCTAGAAACACCCGTGGACACGGAGCAGCAACAGCTTTATGTTTAACACAAGGACATAGCCGATAAAAATGTGTTTTTATTCTGGATGTTACAGAAAAAAACACATGACTTGAAGTCCATGCTAGTAGCTCTGGAAGGCTGTATATCTGACAGGACTAACCCTGAACAGTTTCCTGTCACTGTGAGCTCATTTTTCGCTGCAATATAAAGTCCTGTACCTCGATGGAAACAGAACAACCATGGCAAGAAGGAGAGAGAAGTCCGTAAAACACAGTTATAACACCACTAATCAAAAGAAATGGCGGTTCTACATGCTATACACGTTTTACTATTTATATTTTAATCTCTACAAACTCTTTGTTTTTCCATTCTACTCTGCAAAACAACTCGTAAAGGATGTTTCACCATACAGAATACATCTTCCAGAAACTTGCTCCTCTGTTTACCATTTTTTTAACATGCTGCATTTATTTTATTGTTCAAATGTGTTGCATTTTGCTCTCCATCTCTCTCATTTGTTTCCACATTTGCCTCCTCTCTGTTCTGTGAAAACACTGCCTGCGGTTCAGTCGGAAAGTTGCTGAATTTTTGTAAAGTCACAGTTGACAGCAGCTGAATCCCTCATGGTTTCTTAACCGGTGTGTCCACTAGATGCGATTTTCCCACACGTCAACGCGCTACATCTGAAAATGGCCAGGATGGCAGGCGGTCATTAGCGTTCCACCACATTGTCATGCGACAGTGCTTGAGCAACAGCGGGCCACGACGTGGTCACATGACAGAGCTTTCAGCCTGACGGTCCGGCAGATGGGATGGATAAACACAGCAGCTCTCTTATTTAGAAAACACTTCAGCGAAAAGTATTTCTGAATGTATTTAATTCAAGAATTAAGCTGTGCAGTAGCTGAATCTGCCCTCCTTTTAGGTCAACGACGGCTCATTTAGATATTTGAGGACAGTTTCACGATGCGTGGAATCTTCACATGTTGCATCGAATTTGCATAAAGTAGAATTCAAGTCTACTTTATGCAAATGAGCTCTGGATAAACACACACGCAACATGCGGTGTGTTTGTCTTGAATCACAGGACTGGACAAAATTCATTACAATTCATTGAAAAGATGTTGAGATATTTCAGTCTGGATCAAGGTTTTGGACAGAACAACAGACTAAAAAAACTCAAAAAGCAGCATCTCTTTCTCACCTGCACAGCCATTTCAATCAGCATGAGCAGCTTTTTAATGCCGATCCACAAGCTTTGGCCCTTCACAGCTTTAGCTATTTTGGACCGTTCGTTCTCCTGGAAGCTGCCCAGCAGCTGTGGTGAACACAGGGAGGGAGAAGATCCATCAGATTTTAATTAAAACAGACAAATTCATTCAGTGCAATTAGTGATTTCACAATACATTAAATAAAGGTTCTTAATGAGGACATGCTTAACCTTTTCACTGACAAGATAAATACCATTTGAAATCTTTTTCAGATGCATCGACAGGCTTTGGAGTGTATGTCTAAGGGTCTGTGTGAGAGGCTGGATGAACCGTATTTAACTGTTTTGGGTTTAAAAGTGCTGCTGCATGCGTTCAGTGTTTGCACGTGAGTGTGGGTTCGTTACCTCCAGCGCCTCGACCAGCTGCTCTCCCCGCGAGATGTTGGGAATGTGGATGGTGGTGCTGAAGGCATCTAACATCTCCATTTCCTGGAGGACGTCTTTACGACTTGTGGTGCCGATGATCAGCAGCTTACGACCCTGAGAGGGAGGCAGACATGATGTCATTTAATTTGGTCGTTCAGCCGTTTAACCGTCCGTTCACATCCTCTAGCTGCTGTCCTCCTAATAGTCAGAGGGGAAGCAAACAGACACGTCTTCATCCATCTATTTATTTATGAACAAATAAGAAAAAAGGCAACAAGCGAAGACAGACACTGCAGACTTCAATTAATGCTCCTTTCAGATGTGCACTTCTTTCCTTTCAGCACCAACAAAACTCCAAAACCATCAAAGAGAATCCCAAAGGACACAAAACACCTTTCTCACTCCCTTTAGGAGTATCTAGCAATCTTGTATAAGTCTCTCCTCTGAGTTTATTACACACCTGCAGCATTAGGATCCATACAAACATCACCAAACAGAGTTTTGCACGCTTTTATGCACACAGAACAGCAACTTCATTAAACACCTAAAACTCTGAATGAGCCCCACCTTGAACACAGGATCAATCAGGATCTAACAACAGGGAGGACACTGAACTTTTCTTCACCTCAGACAGATGTCACAACTTATCAGTTGCAGTTAAATCAGCCGTCCTTAGGTGGAGTTCTGACTTCTGAATAAAAGAAAGCTCCTTATGCAGGCTTATATCATGCCGTCACCTGAGGTTGTTTTCTGCTTGACTGGTTTGTAGATATGGGTCAGAGCAGCGGTCATATTGTTCATATTGTGAGAATTCTGATGCAGGTTGGTTCCTTCTTGGCACTAGTAAACGTGTCTCACTGCCATCGCTGACAACATTTTGGATTTAAGATTAAGACAGAGACTTTAAGCTGCAACTAGAGCATAAAAGGCGAGAAAACAACAACAGAGAGGAGGAGAAACGACAAAAGAAAAGCACAGAAAACAGCAGAAGAAAACACCTCTATCACCTTTGTACCACTGATTCCTGAGTAAAGGCAAAGCACCTTACAGTGGTCTGTAAGGCATCATCACTCCATGTTTCCATGTTGGTGTGTTGCAAGAATTCTGATGCAGGTTGGTACCTATCGGCCACTACTGGACGTGTCTTGTGTGATTTTTGACGACATTTTGGATTGAAGATTTCTCTAATAACTGTGTGGTTGAAGGCTAACATTGTACAGAGGCTATAGGTTGCAACAAGAGTATGAAGAGCAGAAAATAACAACAGAGAGGAGAAAAGATAAAGAAAAGTACAGAAAACAACAGAAGAACTTCTGAATAAAGGCAAGAAAGCTCCTTATAGTAGCTTATATGGCAGCATTACTCCATGTCTTCACTTCAGGTACAGCTCCCTTTTGGTTGGTCTGTAGATGTGGGTCACAGCAGCTGTCATTCTGCAGGAGCTCAGACGCAGGTAGTTTCTCATTGGACACTAGTGGACATGTCTTATACGATCTTTGACAGCATTTTGGATTAAAGATTTCTCTCATAACCGTGTGGTTGAAGGTCGACATTGTGCGGAGGCTCTAAGTTGCAACTGGAGCATAAAGACGAGAAAATGACAACAGAGAGGAGGAGAAAAGACAAAAGAAAAGAACAGCGGAGAAGACAAACATGAGCGGAGAAGAAAAAGAAGAGAGGCAAAAGAAATGTAGCTCCACTAAGCCGACGAGTTGGAGGAGGACCAGCAGAAGAAGACGGAGGAGGAGAGGCAGAGGAGTGGCGAGTAGACAGGGGGATTATGGCTGCCGGCTGCCCCCCCATGGCGTGGGGGGTTGTGATGCTGCATGCAGATGAGGTGCCACACAGGCGGCAGTGCTGCCAGGTCCTGGCTCTCTCACAGAGCCCATTCTCCTCCGTGTCCCCCTGGCCTCCCCCGGCCCCAGGCACCCCGCTGGGCCCAGCGCTTTACAACCCCAGAGGAGCACTGCAGCCAGGCATTCAGCACCAGGCCCCGCGCCACTTCTCATGCACATGCAGCCATATAGTGGGCTATACCCTCATTCACAAACCCATCAACAACAGACAAACTACAACCAAAGAAACTATGAGAAATGGGTCTCTACCACCACCATTCAGCTCGGAGCACAACAGGCCTGGACCAAAACACTCGCTAATAACCATACACTCACACACAGGCCTTCACACATGCCAGTTACAGCCGAGGACCTCCAACAATTCCTCGCAGGACCTTGTGTTGGCATCCGTAAGATCTGCTGCCCTCTTTCTGCCGCCTCAGGACTAGCAACACTACAGTGAGTTAAGAGATGAGAATCAGGTTTTTGTTACCTTCGGAGGCGGTTTCTTGAGCAGCACCAGCAAAGCTTGAAGCACCAGGTTGGAAAACCGAGGCCCGATGGGAACGTAATCTAAAGAGACACGGGATTTTCTTTATCATCTCATCTATTTAAGCAGAAAACAACCTTGAGCATGCAATTAAGTTAACACAAAATGCTACTAAGAGACAGCTGAGGTCTTACCCAACAAGCGTTCAATGTCGTCCACAACCACACAGCTCAGCTGGGATTTGTAGGCATCTTCAAATATCTTTAACGAGGAGATAAAAGGTTACAACCACATCTGCATCCAAAAATGTAAATACACTCAGGTACATAAATAATCAGAAAGCACTGAACATACACCACCATTCAAAAGTTTGGACTCACCCAGACAATTTCATGTTTTCCATAAAAACTCACACTTTTATCCATGTGCTAACATAACTGCACAAGGGTTTTCTAACCATCAATGAGCCTTTCAGCACCATTAGCTAACACAGTGTAGCATTAGAACACAGGAGTGATGGTTGCTGGAAATGTTCCTCTGTACCCCTATGGAGATATTCCATTAAAAATCAGCTGTTTCCAGCTAGAACAGTCATTTACCACATTAACAATGTCTAGACTGGATTTATCATTCATTTAATGCTATCTTCATTTTAAAAAAAATCTGCTTTTCTATCAAAAATAAGGACATTTCTTAGTGGCCCCAAACTTTTGAACGGTGGTGTAGATCTCTAAACTTGTAAAATAGAGTGTTACCTTTTTGATGGCTTGGCATTTGGCGATCTCGGAGTGTCCGATCATCTTGTCGGGGGAACAGATCTTGATAAAGGGGAACTGGGAATCTTCAGAAATCTTAGCTGCCAGCGCTGTTTTCCCACTGTTAGGAGGACCTGAGGGAACAATGAATCACAACACTTGTTCTTTACATAGAATACCGTCTTTATACTGCATACTTTACAACATATAAAGTGTGTGTATCTGTCATGTTCAGAAGGTTTGGTGCATTATTCGTATGTGAGGCGAGTCGTACCTTCCAGCAGCACAGACACCAGCGGTGTTCGGTCGCTGTTCTTTGTCTGCTGAACCAGCAGCTCTCCGTCCTCCAGGACCGCTGACACCGGGTCGCCCCACCGGATTATCCCGTTCATGATGTAGCTGGCGTAGTCTTCCTGGTTGGTTCCAAATGCCTGGAGCAGAGGAACAGGGACAGAGAACATAGGAAATGAGATTTCAGCATAAAAATTTATTTTGTAAAAAACGTATGGTCTTTACGACTACCGTGAGTAAAGCCCAGAGCATCTTTACTTTTACCACTGATCAAAATGCTGTCTGGAGGTCATTTCTAATGCCGAGCAGGACTAGAGTTTGTTGATGGTCTCGATGTAAATACAGAACAATATCGCACGATTGCAGGTGTTTGTTCAAGGCTGCTTTAATTTCTTAAACATATGTCAGTATTCTAAATAGAGTTGGTTTGGGGCAGTGTGATGGGGGGGGGAAAGGTGGAAATCAACTGTTTATTTCAGCTTCGGGTTATTAACCACGCCCGACGGGTACGTCGGCGGGGTTATTGCATTCGGTGCGGTATCTGGCTGGGTAAGTATGTATGTATGTATGTGGCTATGTCCGGTCCGATATCTCTGCAACCGCTGAAGTCAGGATAATCAAACTTGGCACTGAAGATCAGTCTAAGGTCCCCTGCTCAGTTGTGGAGTTACAGGTCAGCAGATCAAGTAGGGAGGGAGATACGTACGATGATCAAAATTGATACATATTGCATCAGTTGTATAGGGAGGACAGGGTTTTCGCCAGCAGAGGGCGTGGTTCTGCCCTCTACTGAGGGCTCGTCTAGTTATAAAGGCTGCATTGTACTTTTCAGAGGAAGGCATTGAGCGAATTAACATATATGAAAGAAAAAACAGGAATGAAAGGGAGAAATAAGCACAGAAACTCACAGGTTTGATGTCATTACTTAGCAAATCCATAAAAAAATAAATTCTTGATGGCAGATACTATCTGGCTACCTCTAATAGGCTCCTTAGAGCCTTTCTGTGGACATAATACACCATTATTTTTCATGATTGCTTTAATTTCTTGAATGTATGTGAATATTTTAAATGCAGTTGGTTTGGGGCGGTGTGATGTGAGAAAAGGTGGGAATTATTTGCAGCATAGAGGCTCCAAAAAGTCACTTTAATTCAATTTATTGTGCATTTTATGTTTTTAACAGAACTTACTTGCCGAATTTACTCAGATATGCAAGTATAAACCTGAATAAAAAGGAGAAATAAGCACAGAAACGTACAGGTTTGATTTTATTATTCAGCAAATCCATGGAAAGGTGAATTCTTGATGGCAGATTCTATCTGGAAACCTCTAATAGGTCCCTGAGAGGCTTTTTTGTTGACACACTACAGCATTATTTGTTCAAGGTTGCTTTTATTTTTAAATACTAATCTTGTATAAGTTCCTTAGAGGTTACTTTTTGCACATAATGTAGGATCGTTTGTTCAAGGTCTTTAATCATATGTTGATTGTTTTGGTTTAGGACAGTGGGAGGGAAAATGTGGTACTCCGCTTTTAAATTTGAACTTCAAGTAATCTGTAGTTCCAAAGTTGTGAATGTCACTGAAATTCATTGTATTTTATTTATTGCTGCAGAACGTGTTATGGAAGTCAAAACAGAAACAAGAGGGAGAAAGAAGCGCAGCAACTCACGGGTTTGATGTCGTTGTTCAGTGAGGCCATGAAGTCCAACCTGCTGACCTGCAGCCTCTCTGCCGTCTCAATGTTCACCTCCACCGTGTTGCTGGCCTGCAACAACAACAAACAACAACAAAACAGCTCAGAGACAAATAACGAGCAGCTGTGGAGGAACTCTACAACGCATTGGGAGACAATGCGCTCCCTCAGAGCAGAAAGGTCAGACGTGGAGAAGGCAGGAGGGAGGAATAAGTGCTCAGAGGAGTGAAGAGGAACGTCACGGCCATCAGACATGTGTACGAGCCTTGTCCGTGTCATTTATCATCACCCTCCAATAATCTGCCGCTCGGTGTGTGCCGGGGCAGAGCACTTAACAGACGAGAACTTCACCTTATCTGTGGGTCCTACTGAGCTGTGCAGAATCGAGCCAACGCACCTGATAAAACACTTAACTGAGGGCAAACACACACACATACACACCTGGATTCTGTACTGAGCTGGCAGTACTATCCAGCTGTGTGCGATGCCCAGCAGGTGTGTGGCCCACGACTTCAGCCCAGGAACATGTGGCAAACTCTTAAAGCTTTTATAATTACCACACAGACTGAAGATACTAGAGCAGTGGTTCTCAACCCTGTTCCTCAGGACCCCATGTCCTGCATGTTTTAGATGCTTCCCTGCTCCAACACACCTGATTCAAATGATCAGCTCGTCATCAAGCCTCTGCAGAAGCCTGATGACGAGCTGATCATTTGAGAGCTTTTTCTGAATTATGAGCCTTTTTCTGACATTGGCTGTGCAACATTACGCCTTCATTAGTATGCTTAAGTTCTTTCTTTCAAACATACATCACTTTTACGTCAATATTCTGGACTTGGAGACGGAGAAACCCACAGTATGATATTTGTTAAACATGAAAACATTACATCAAGTGACATATAAAACATAATACTGCAATAATAAAGGGAAAAGGAGCTAAAGAGTCAATTAACTGATTAAATTCTTATATTTATCGAACAAAAAATGCACGTTTCTCATTCTTTTATGACTGTAATTGAATATATTTCCTTTGGCCAGACAAAAACAAGCTATCTAAAGACTGTTTATGGGCATAATTTCTGGTATTTCCTCCCATTTTACAAACAACAGAACACATATGGGCTGTAAAGTAAAAAGAAAAACCCAGAGGACTGACCTTGATGTGTCTGTTCATGGCGGTGGACTGAGCAGCTCTGACCAAACCCTCCAGTTCAGCGCCGCTGTAGTTCTTCGTCTCCACGGCGAGCTCCTTGATGTCGACGTCGCCGGACAGCAGGTCGTACTGACGCATCTTGGCTGTGTGGATGTTGAGGATCTGAATACGACCTTTTTCATCCGGTAACCCTGACAGGAGAAGAGGAAGCAGAAGAGACTTAATGGGTGAGAAAAAAAACATTTTTTACATCTTCAGTTTGAGGTTACCGGCGTCTCTTTTTGAGAAAAACAACATCATAAATTAGCAAATATTATCTGAGCTGCTGGTCTTAATTTGCTGAAGTAAAATGCTAATTATTAGCCTAGCCGCGCTAGACAACCCACAGCAACGAATTTAATTCTCTGCCAGGGTGGGTCTAGTTACCCTCCATAAGGCTCGAGGCTGGATTCTCCTAAAACTGGCCGGACCAATCACCATGAAGTGTAGAGTCAGAAGGCGGGCGTAACTAAGTGACGACAGAAACAACCGGCGCACAATAAACAGTTATCTTTCGACTCGGCTTTGGCCACAGCCCTTAAAGATTTGAAGCTAAAATTCAACTTGAAAGATAAACAAAGGACGGCACTGAAGTGTTGCATTGAGAAGAAAGACGTATTTGGACTTATGCCGACGGGATATGGCAAATCCTTAATATACCAGTTGGTTCCGCTGGTTGGGAAGCTAATGGGACTTAGCCACAATCCGGCGCTCTAGGAACTACGTCAGACTATTCGTTGCACTGATTGGTTGTATACCTACCCAACTGCTGCAGAGTGATTTGAAAGACAACCTTTTAGCCCGCCTCCCTCCCTCCCTGTCAAGCGTGCCTTGACCCTTGTGTCTTCAGAACACGGGTCTAGCACGGCTAGGCTAGCAAATTATGACATGGTAATTTTTTTTGCATTTTTATAGATGAATTAGATAAATTTTTATAGATTAAAATTTTGTGTTTGAAATGTTTTAGAAAGAAGCAGATGTGAGTTTGGACTTTTCTCTTTAAGACTGCAAGCAAATGTATTTATATAAAACCTCACAGCACACAGAAGTTATTCAAATTACAGGCAAATCAAAACAAAAAGGTGAATGTGTCCACCAGGACGTATTCTTAAATTTTTACAAGCTGTAGTGCCATTTTTTTGGAGCATTTTTTAATACGTCAGAGTTAAGATCATGTGTGGAACCTAATCTGTGTTCTTTACTCCTCACCTATCTCCATCTTCACCTCCAGTCTTCCAGGCCTCAGCAAGGCCTCGTCTATCAGGTCGGGCCTGTTGGTCATACCTGAGGGAGAAACGGATGAAGGAAGGTGAGGAAGATGAGACGGAGCGCAGATGTTCAGGTGTGTCATTGGAGATCCTCTCATTGTGAAAGTGTTGCTTCAAATAAACTAGCAGAGGAAGTCTTCACCTATGACCAGGATGTTGTTGAGCTGCTCCACTCCGTCGATCTTGGACAGCAGCTGGTTGACTACAGTGTCGTGGACTCCGGTGCTTCCCGCCATGCTGCCTCGCTGCTTACAGATGGCATCGATTTCATCAAATATGATGATGTGAAGGCCGCTGTTAGCGCCCAGCTGTTGGACAAAGAGAGAAGACTGATGTGTGAACTGGAAATCCGTGCTGTCTGCTGATATCAAACTCATCTTTGTCCAGGTTCCATTTTCAGCCCAGTCTGATCTCCAGTCAGCCGGAGCAGTAAAATTACAGCATAACAACCTAAGGATAACCACGACTCCAAATGTTTCCTTGTTTTAGTGCAAAAAAGTTCACATTTCAGGAATTATCTTTTGACAAAACATTATGAACAACCTCAAACAAAAAAAAGACAAAATAATACAAAAATGAGACACAAAATGACAAAAAAACGACATGAAACAAAACAAAAAAATTCGACAAAAAAGTTAGTGACGAGAAATGGACAAACGACGAAAACGAGAAAAAATAAACTAATTACACAAACGAGACAAAAATGATAGACAAACAACACAAGGAAGATAAAAAAAACAAAATGTCAAAAATGATGCACAAAACAACGAATAAAGCAAAACAAAATGACAAAAAACGACATGGAACAAAACAAAAAAATTCGACAAAAAAGTTAGTGTCGTTTTTAAACGACAAAAAATAAACAAATTACACAAACAAGACAAAAAAATGACAGACAAACAACACAAGCAAGATAAAAAAAAACAAAATGTCAAAAATGATGCACAAAACAACAATAAAGAAAAACACAAAATGACAAAGTGCTGCTTAATGTTCACACATACAGAGTTGTCAGACATATTTTTGTGATTTTGACGGTAAAATATGCTCCCAAACTTCATGTAAATTGGATTTTAAAATTTCCATGTTTTAATCTGTTCATGTCTGGCATATATACTTTATTTAACTCATGTCGGTTAATTTATGCTGCTGGCTGTCTTGGTATTCTTTCAAAAAGATAATTTTAATCTCAATGACTGGTTAAATAAAGGTTAATTTTCAGCACTAATTCATAAATTTGCATAGCAAATGTTGGAAATCACAGCCTTTTCACAGTTAATTGCAGTGCTGAAAGCTGCTTATTTGTTTTGACTTTGATGAATTGTTCCATCCTAATCTGCACAAAATGATTTCCTACATTAAAAACACTATCAAACATATTACATTCAAATGTAAAACAACCAGCTCCTATCAGAGGTAAAGCTGCACCACATCTCCCTCGCAGTAAGTTGGTGCAAAATGTGAAGTCACGTTAATATTTTCTTCCATTGCATTCTTTCTGTGACTGAGCAAGGCGACACAGATCAGACCGAAGCTTTTCTTTCATCCGGAGCAGCAGGGTGGGGGGTTATCCCTCCATCTCCAGAGCTGTCAGACTCTGACGTAGCATTTAAAGCAGGTGTGGAGCTCTGCTAGTCACACACTGGACGCTGTGCGAGTGTGTGTAGGTGGGGAGGTCTGATAGGGGGGTCAGAGAGAACCCAGCCCCTCATTAAGTGGTGCAGAGTGAGGCTTGTGTCACACCATCCACACCGACCAGTGCCGCCTCCAACCCCCCCTCCAGAACTTAAAGTTATTACAGCTATGTCTGGCTAAAGGGCAGATCTCTCCACTCCTGCAGAAATTAGTTTTCTCTGTTCAGATGGATGAAATGCTTATCTGTGGGACTCCGAACAAACTTTCTGATGCCTAGATAATAAGCTCGGCGAAGTTGTAGCGCGACGGGTAATTTATCTGGAAGCTGCAGTGAAACGGGCTCATTTATAACCACCATGTTTGCTTTAAAACAGCACAACTCCTGCTGTAAATCTGATTAATAAAACACAAGCTCCTCCGGTGTCCTCCCCTCACCCTCTTCTGCTCATCCTCTGCGTCGGCGAACAGCTTCCTGATGTTGGCCTCAGACTCTCCCACGTACTTGTTGAGGATCTCGGGGCCGTTGACGATCTTTGGCTCGCGGGCCTTCAGCATCTTGCCGATCTGTCGGGCCATCAGGGTTTTACCGCAGCCTGGGGGTCCGTACAGCAGGATCCCCTTCACATGCTTACAGCCTGCAGACAGAAACACAAGCAGGGAAGAAGGAGCTGGTGTTAAAGCGAGCGCTGGAGGTTCGTTTTTCACAGCAAGACGATTACAAACAGATTGCACTAATCAGGAACACCACGTCTTTGTTAGGCGGGGCTAAAACACGGGATTTTTTTAAATCAAAAAGTAAAAAAAAAGAAAAGTCACTGAACAACTGAATTTGTCTTTTTACTATTGCCAGGTTTTTTTCCCCCATTATTCAAAATTAGTTGTTTGTTCTTTAAAGTGTCAGAAAACAGAAAATGTCCATCCCAAAGCCTAAAATGACAAAGTCCTTCTGAAAGGATTTGAGGCGAGAAATAATCTGCTGAATCTTGTCCTGGTTTTAGTTTAACAACGGCTAGTTTAGTCGAACCTCCGCTTGCCACACAGAATTAGCAGAAATGAAAATACTTTATGCAAATGAGCTCAGGGTGACGCACCATACGCTAGCTACAACGGAAACAGTGCAGCCATCCCATAATAGACCACTTTAGAAGACACTGAAAGCGCTTTAGTTTACAAAAAGTCTGAAAATGTTGAATATGATCGCTATAACTGCACTTTGAGTTTTGTAGTAAACTGAATGTCGAAGACAGATGAAAAATGCAGATAAATAGAAATGAAACAAACATTCACAGAGGATTGTCACAGAGGATTTGTCTGATGATGATGACATAAATAGACAACGTAGAACATTGTAGCTCAAGCAAATACACTGGCACGAAAATTTGGTTCTTGCACTGACAAAGTGAAGATAATGTTTAAATCATATATCACGCCTTTGTACACTGCTCACCTTTGGACTAAGTACAAGAAAGGAACATTACAAAGACTGCAGGTGGCCTACAATGACGCCTTGCGTGTTCTTCGAAGGAGACCAAGATGGGCTAGTGCGAGTGAGATGTTTGTCTCAGCCGGAATTAACACTCTGCAAGCCACACTGCGTAAGATGATGTACAGTTTTATTTGTAGACTGAATATCTCAAATAATGAAGTGATTGTGTCACTGGTGAATATTGGCTGTAGTGCCACTCGCTATCAGTCTGGGATGTGGAAGCACTGGTACAGCTGTCTCTTTAAAGGGACGTTTTAACTGTTTTTGATTGTATCTTTTCTGTGTCTTGTTGTGTCTTTGTTCTTATGGTGTGTGTATTTGGACCCAGCGTCTGGAATAAAGCTGAATTGAATTGAATTTTTGTTAAGTTCACCTAAATGTCTGTGCATCCATTCAGTCGTCAAACTAAATTTATTTAAATTGAAAAACTTTGTTTTTTGTGTCAGATATTAATATTTGACAGAAATGCAATTAATGATTTACAAAGCCTCTGATTAATTACATCAATTTTTAAACTGCGTCCCACCGATAGTCGCAATAAATTCATTGTTTTGGAGTTTGGTTATTGCTCCGTCTGTGAATTTAATGGAATCAGCTTAATCCTTCTCTTCCATAGAGACTAAATGTGGACACTGGGAGCTCCTCTCTCTGCCGTGTTTACAGTGTGGATCTGTAAATGGCCTTTTGCACCTGTTTAATGACATTTAGGCCGATCTAATTGAGAGGCCCCAGATAACCATCTAGCATTTGGACGCTGACAGGTGGGAGCTGCCGTGGTTTTCGTTGGGGTCCGTCTGTCTGATTCACCTCTCCGGGAGCAAAGGTGGGACAAGGTGAGACTTTCAGCGTGACGTACTCGCCGACTTTCTGTCAGCAGCTCCCCACGGCTGCCAATTACAGCTCCACCTTTTAGCTGGACGCTCTATCAGGATTCGCCATCTCATTACAACGGCCAGCTGGCCACCGCCAAAGGCCAGCTCCCCGCACACCACCACCCAGCTAAAGGTCAGCTCGCTCCCGGCCGGACACCGCCACAGGCCCTCTGCGCCGCCCACGACTAGAACCAAAGCGTGTGTTTGCCAAAGCTCGGAGTCTTTACAACAGGTTTTCACAAGACTCGCGGGCCTAGCAGCGAGGATTAGGCCCGGTGCGATTGAATGTGTGTGAATGGGAAGGGAGGGGTTTTGTGCATGAGTCACAAAGACGTTAGAATGAGCTTCTGTCCTTTTAGGAAAGTGAAGCATTATTGTAATCTGACAGCCGTCAAAAGATTTATTAATGACTGTGTGCAGAGGTTTCTGTGGGAGGGGGGATCTCCACGGAGGACACTGCTTCGGCTGTTCCTTCCCTCCTTGTGGGTTTTTTTTTTTTTTTCGCTGATTCAGGCGACGCTGCGTTTTCTCAAAGGAATAATTCAACGTTTTGTTTGCCATTATGTTGACTGGAGGCTTAAACGCGAGCTGAATGTAGTAACTGAAAACAGTGATTATATTTAGCAGGTATTACTAATCTCTCCGACCTGATTAACACTGGAGGAGACGTTCTGTGAGAGAAAACAGTCGTTCCACACATGGACGGAGAAGTTGCATGAATTAGGGCGGCCGAACCCGGAAATTTTGTGCAATGAACACTTTTTGGTGGATTTTTTTTTGCACCGATTTGTGACTTTTTTGCATCAGTTCATGGAGGAAACGTGCAGGCACCAAGTAGCAATTCAAAACATAACGGCATACTTAAACTACTTATAATTTATTAATACGATCCCTAAATTAGCACGCATACGGGCATGATTTACTCTTTTCCGTCTTTTGCTAGAGGAAGAAACCTCCTTACTTAAGCATGCAATTTATTTATCTAAACTATAAACTCATCCTTGCATCCAGGAGTAAATTTTAGAGTCTTTGGTGTATTTTTGAGGTGGAAAACAAATGCATTTGTTCTAAACATTGAGGGGTTTGTTTCCCTGCTGCCTGAAATCTGGAAAAATCTGGAACGATCATGTTTTTCCTGCTGGTTTCGGTTGTTAACATTTGTCGTGCAAGAGCTCTGGAGAAACGCGCTCGTAAAAAATTTAAAGCTAAACGAATGTGACATTTTGAAAGCAAACGATTTGTTTGTGCTTTTCGCTTCGACTGAAGAACTTCTAGGATTTACGGCTGAGAAAAGGCCCCGTGAAACTTTAACAAGGCAGCACTGAGGACCACATGGCGGACCTGAAGACTTGGATTTATTGAATTTATTGACATGGCAGCCCCTTGAGATGCAGCATCTCATTGTCAAGGGGGTCCTAAAAAAAATAAATAGAAAACACACAAACACGACTTCATATGACAAACAGAGATCGAAGATAGTGAAAGAAAACACAACAACTGCATCAGCATCTGGAGAAGTCTGATTTATCTGAAGTGTTGAAGAACTTAAAGCATGAGCAAGTTCATTTAAGATGAGAAAACGAAGCAGCACAAAGAGATCAAAGATGAGATGATGGACGCTATATTTCAAGTTAAAGGTTCAAATGACTCAACTCTGAAACCAGAGGTCCAGCAGACACTGCTATACATTCAACTGTAATGTGCTGAACCTGGCACACTTGGGTAATCTGACAGATCTGAGAGCGCAACAGTTCTATCTACTGATAGGAAACAATTTTGAAATATTTTTACTAGGGCTGGGACTTGAACACAGGGGTGTCAAACTCATCTTAGTTAAGGGCCCACATTCAGCCCAATCTGATCTCAAGTGGGCCGGACCAGTAAAATCATAACACAGTATTTTACTTAATGATCAAAGCAACAAAATTCAGATAAAAACAAGGCAAAACATTACAAAAATGAGACAAAATGACACTGAACTGTGGCGTCACTGGTACAGTTGTCTGCTGTTGTGTTTTCTTCTGTGTTGTTTTGTTGTTTTTATTTATCTGGACCCTGTGTCTGTAATAAAGTTTGATGATTATGACAAAAGCAAGACACAAAATGACAAAAAAAACAAAACAAATGACATAAAACAAAATGAAAAAAAAAGAGACAAAACATTGGACAAAAAGCTACAAAGTGGCAAAAAATGAGACAAACGACACAAACAAGACACACAAAACAACAGAAAAGATACACGAAACGAATAAAGCAAAACAAAAGGTGACAGAAATAAGAAAAACACAACCGAGATGAAAAGGAATCACAGAATTACAAAAATATGACACAATCAACAAGTCAGACAAAAAAAAAGACCAAAAACAAGAAAAATCAGAGAAAATATTACAAAAGCGAGACACAAAGTGTCAAAAATGTGACAGAAAATTTTAAAAAAATGACACAAATGACATGAAACAAGACAAAAAAATAAATCACAAAAATTTACAAAGCAACAACAAAATGAACAAATGACAAAAACTACACAAAAACTTTAAAAGCGAGAAACGGAACTGTTGGTCCGATGTTTCTACCGGACTGAAGATCTAAAGGGAGGTCATGTGACCACCTAACGGCTCAGTAGTGCCCCGCCCACCAGGCAGTGGGTCACATGACAGTGCTTTAGTTTCAGTCCGGCAGAAGCGTCAGACCAACATGGCGGCTCAAAGTTTCTCTTTTATTATGACGACACTTCAGTGAAAGGCATTTCTGAAAGCATTTCAGGTGAGAAATAATCTGCTGAATCTGTCCTATTTTTAGTTCAACCACGGCTAGTTTAGATGTTTTACTAAAGTTTCGCAACGCTTTGGACCTCCACTACTCACACCACATTAGCATAAATGAAGCTACTTTACACAAATGAGCTCTGGGGCGACGCAACACACGTTAGCTATGACAAACGGTAGCCATCCCATAATAGACCACTTTTCAAGACACAATGAAAGTGTGTGAGTTTATAAAAAGTCTGAAAATGTTGAATATAATCGCTGCAATTGCACTTTCAGTTTGCAGTAATCTGTGAATGTAGAAGACAGATGAAAAATGTAGATAAATAGAAAAGAAACAAACATTTTTTTATTCTTTAACTTCACATATATGTCTATTCATCCATTCAGTCGTCAGCCAACATTTGTTTGCTCTGAAAACTTTGCTTATTGTGTCAGATATAGACGTTTGACAAAAATGAGATTAATCGCGATTAATTATTTACAAAGCTTCTAAATGATTTTTTTTTTATTAATTGTGTCCCAACACTAGCATTCACATCAGACTTTCAGTAAACTCAGAGATCTTAAAGTCACAGATGAACATGTAAAACTGAGAATGTCGTCACCACACAGACAATCCTATGAAATCATTAAGGTGGACTGATCGATTGGTTGGTCGACTAAACTCTGATTGATCAATGACCTTCTAGAAATACTCTGGCATTTCTGATCTCACCCAATATAAACACTTTTTGATCTAATTTATTGAGCGTTTCCGGAACATTTACTCAGAGTCTGCTTGGGTTTGACTGCTCGATCGGTTGGTCGATATGCTCTCATCCATTTTTCAATTGCTGGTGTTTTTATAAGGAGAAAAACACGAAAACCACAGCTTTCCAGGACTGATCTGTTCCTTTTGGCAGTTCATGTTGTCACAGCTTTCAGCTTGTCCAACCTAAAGGAAACTCTTCGGTCTGATTTCCTCAACATTTACTCACAGTCTGCACCCAAACAACTGCTCAAAAAGTCATCGGTTTGGCTGCGTTTTGTTCAAACCGATCGCCAAAAAGTCGTCTGCAAACTCTGCTAACAGCAGTTTGAGTACCTTAGCTCAACAGTTGATATAGTTTCAGAAATCATATGATGTTCTTATCATTTCAAAGCAAAATAACCAATTTAATATGCTGCAATTATTAGATTTTCTTACGTAGATTTGTAGTTCCTTTAGGCTGAAACAGTTTCAGGTGGAGTGCATTCAGCAAACTGTGGATCATCTGGTGAATTTCAAGATAATGTGCAGATATTTTTTCCTCCCGCAATCAATCAATTGTTTGCCACGTAGGCGCAATTTCAGTTGACCGAGATTTTCTTTGGTTTACCGCAGCCGTTAGAAAATATCCTGTTATGGATAATTCGGTAAATAAAACCAAGGTCTCAAGCACAACTCGTGGCTTTGTGAAGTTATTAAACCATGCTAAATTCTAGCTTTGCAGTTTTAGAGGACAGAAACACAAAGAGAAAGCTCAATAGTGTCACTGAAACCACCACTGGCTTTTCCAACAGAGGCTGACCCGTTTTTTTATTTTTTTTATTTTGGACCTGTATAAAATGTTCTACTGCATAAATAACTACTGTCAAACGTATTATAAACAAATGTGCAAGCCCTTTACGTGGTTTCTTTGGTTGACTACAGGCCTAGAAATCCTCATCCATCTTGCAGTGAGTCGGTTGAAGATGTTGAAGAAAAGGCACAAACAAATGAATAAGTGATAGCAGAAGAGACCGAGACAAAAGGAGGAGAGCTCACCCATCTGTTCGACGATGTCTGGGGGGAAGACTCGAGAGGCGAAGGCTCGACGGAAGATGTCGGAGAACTCCTTGTCGAGGCCGCCGATCCCCATCCTCTCAAAGTTCCAGTCGGGGCTGATGATGGACTGGCGAGACTCTCGGGTCTTAGATTTCCCTGGAGGCAAAAACAGACCGCGAACGCATCACTCATAGGGTGAAAACCTGACGACAACAGCGCACTTTTTATTCCCATTTTCTTTTTGTCTTTATTTCAGACATGCCACAGCATCATAAAGGCAAAAGAGAAAAGAAGACACACAAAACGAAAAACAAAACACCTGAAAACAAGTTTAGCTTATTAGCTCCTACCCGCTACATGTCAGCACGTCTCAGATCTTACCATTTCCTGTTTACATCAAACATTTTATACCTCTTTAGAAACTCAAAGAACACTGCAGCAAAGCGCCATTTTGAATCCCCAAATCAATTCAAATACATTTAATGAATTGAATCTGAGGAAACAAAGGAATTTAAACTGACTACAGTCATAATAGTATCGATTTCTGTAATAAAATACTGCGACAATAATGATAGAAAAGGCAAAACTGCATGAGAAGCAGCCAGCAGTGGTGGAAAAAGCAGTTAGATATTGAACTAGGAATACTTATTTAAAAAGATAAGACTTTATTAATAACCCCAGAGGAAATTTTATGTCCAGTATTGTTCAGAAAATAAAAACAAAATGACATAACATAAGAAATGCAGGGCCTAAAGAGTTAAAAAGCAAGAAGATACATGTACAATAGATTACTAAAATCCAATAAGTAAGATAAAATAAGACCAGAAAAGGACAGGAAAAGGTAATGCTGGTAATTAAACTGAGGTGACAGTCCTGCATAAAAAGTTTTAGAATAGAATACAATAGAAATACTTGACTGATGACTAAAGTTACCAACACCGTAAATAAGCAAAAAAATGCAGCAAGTAAAAATAAACAAGAAAAATATACAATGCAAGACGCGCAATTGTGTAATATACACTTTGTATACTGGTAAAAGTACAAAGAATTACCATCAAAATAAATTTAAAGCATTAGAAGTGCTCCTTTTGCAGAATGCATGTTTCAGAATAAAGCGTCACTTTGATGCTGCAGCCATTAAAGCTGATTTTACCGCTGGTTAGTCTGTGAATTCCCCCTGAGGATCAATAAAGTTTCATCTTAATCTAATAATAAGGTGTCACAGCGGGACTTTCCGACAATAATACATCATAATTTATTTGTTGGTCGTATCTTGCATCATTAATCTCTATAAACAAGGCAATTAAAGCAATTAAAAAAATAAATGTAGCGGAGCAGAGAGCACAATATTTGCCTGCGAGCTGCAGTGGAGGAGAAGAAAGTAGCAGAAAATGGAAATATTCAAGTACAATTAACTGAAAATAGTACTTAAATACAGAGAATGAGTAAATGTACTCAGTTACGGAACACCAATGGTGCCAGCAAATGTGAAAGGAAACGAAAGGCAAGATACATGTGAGCAGTCTGCCCCCTTGTGGATTTATAGAGAATCACTTCAAACAGAAAAACGTGTGACATTTAGATTGACTGCTAACTTTAGATCACAATAAAGCAGATTGAGCTGAGGTGATGAATAAGCAACAGTTCCTTTAGATAAAGCAATAGAGAAAAAGAAGAAAAAAGAAAGATATGTAGAATAAAAAGAACAAAGACAGATGGAGGAATTTAGATAAAGGTGCAAATGGTGTTGGTTGAAGTAAAAGCTGAGGTGCAAATTGTGCTCATACGGTGTAATATATAAGTACAGAATACAAATAAGGTATGACAAAGAATCCTGGAGCCTCAGAGGACACAGAACTGTTACATATTGAGGTGCAAATGGCGTTAATGGAATATATAGAAAGTATAAAAACAATATAAGAATAAAGAACTGCGTCTGTTCTTGACACTCACCAATTAGAGTCATGGAGGAGCTCTCTGCCTTCTCAAAAGTTACTTGACTGTTTCCCAGCAACAAACCGATTTCAATCTAAAGAAGAAGAAGATTAGAAAGAGTAGAAAGAGTCCGATAGGTATTTTTACTCTGAATGTATATTCAAAAAAGAGTAGAAATCCAAGTTCCACTTCAACTACAACACTTGGCACTTCAACTGAAGTGGAAAATGCTTGAAGAAAATCTGTTAATAATATAATTTCCATGCCACATATACACATAAAAGCCACTAAAAAGTACAGAAGGTACTGTAAATGTGTAAACATGACGGCACAAATTACTCTCCAGGTACCTTCTGTTTCTTCCCGGATGCGCTTCCTCCCTTCAGGATGCTCGGGTCCATGGCCTCCATGTCTTTTATCACCAACTCAAACAGCTTGTCATTGTAACTAAACGCCAGCTGCAAAAACAACAAAAAGAATCACAGGAATAAAGCGTAAATTCTCCATTAAAATGCGATGGATGTTTATACACGAATAAGTCTTTTCCAGCTATAAATCTGAGCTCATAATTGCATCATGAACTGGTGGTTCATCGCTGAAGCTCACAGACCTGCTGATTGACGGTGAACGCCTGGTCGGTGAAGTGCTGGAGGAACTCGCTGGCCATCTTGTCCGAGTCGTACGGGTTGCTGTCGGCGTTCTTCTTCTGCAGGAAGCCGATTTCTATCGTCACGCAGCTGATGCACTGCTTGGACTTGTCAAACTTGTAGTTTGTTACTACAGCAGGGGAAGAAGGAAGAAAAGGACAGGAGGTTTTTACTTCAGATTCTAGATATGCAAGTCATTTTATGCACACTGGATATCTATTCTACTTTATAGATTTTCTACATTTTTTCACATTATATTATACTGTAAATTATGCACTCCATCCATCCATCCCTTCAGAATTGCATCGCCTGATGAAAGAATGATCTTTTGTTATCAATTAAGTTTTACATTTTTTACCATGCGCATTTCCCCGTGGCACCTAACAGAATGCCATAGCCGTTCTAAAAGCATCAATTTCCTGTCTAATGCACAGCATTTTTGGTAAAAGTTGCGATGACAATCTTACGGTGTGAGGCAGGCAGCATATAATGTGTTTTTTCAAACTTTGTGAACTCCAAAATACTGACGGTACGCTGTTTTCGTCGTGCATCTTTATTTTCTGTCCTCATCATGAAGGATCAGAAGCAAAATGAGGTTATTACTGATGTATGATTCACGCATGGGGGTGATTCAGAAGGAATTTTTATTTTCAGATATGAGTCAACATTTATTAAAGGTTCGATTTTTCGTCACCTTTATAAAAAAAGAAAAAAAAATCTGTACAACAACTACCTCACTTTCTAAATAGGTCAAACTGCATCTCTTGCTTCTTTGGGACTGAAACTCGAGCATCAGCTGCTACTTTTCGTCTATTTCTCACCTCCTTTGGTCATTTAAATTCATATTAACATGAATAATGATAAATAAAAGCTTAATTAAGTGGTTCATAAGTGTAGCTGTCATTTCCAAACATAAAGCAAAAATTAAGTCGTAAGAGTGTCTTTTTGAGCAGTGATTTGATGCATTTTTAATTTAAAATTCTGATTGAAGCATTTTTTAATATAGCTTTAAATATGCATTACTTTCTTCCTATTGCTACTACCATTTTGCTAAATTATAACTTAAGAATTTGCGCTTCACAAAAATATATTCTGCAGCTTTTTTCATTTACAACTTAAATGCAATATGCTAACTGAATATGGAGTATCTACTAGTATAATTGACATCTATGGTTTCATTATGTTCATTTAATCACCAGCTGAACAGCCGGTTCTGAGCTCATTAGCACATGTGGAGAGGAAACCACATCAGTAAGCGCCTTGCTAGCAGGCAGTTCAAGCCGAACATCGACTCTTTTAATCCTTTAACGTGAAAAACTGAACCTGAAACGCAGCGGGCAGCTCCTGAATGCAATCTGACCGTTCTATTGTTCAGACTGTCTGAAAGTGGTCAGGCTGCTGCTAATGGCTCGTTATGGAAATGAGATACACATACTGTATGACTGTGCTGATACAGTGCTTCCACCGCTGCCAGGTAATTAGGCAAATTACACCCACAATGCTGTCACATTAATCAAAGCACAGTTACCAGGAGGTGGAAGCTTCTGTCCATTATGGAAATGATCTGAATGGTTGAATGTATGGGAGGTTTAGACATGAAAATAAAAACTCACGGCTTAGCTGCTGACCTTCAAGCAGGGAATGGATTTTGGAAACAGAACAACCATAACTAGGTGTAGAGAGAACTGTCAAGTGTCTTCTGTGCGGCATGGCAAACCTATAAAGCTATAAAATAATAAAAACAAAGATGCTTCACCACGCTGAATGTATCTCCAACAACTTGCTCCTCTGCTCACTGTTTCTGAGCCATGCCGCAATTTTTTTTTTGGTCCAGTAGGTTTGATTTTCTTCGTCGCCTCTTTTGTCGTCTCCACTTTGTGCGTTGTGTATCATTTTGTCTAATTATTACATGTTTTGTGTCTTGTTTCTGCTTTTTTCCATTTACTTTTTTTCCGTTTGTGTCTCGTTTTTGTCATTATGTTACTTGTTTCTGTCAATTTGAGTCTCGTTTACTGCCTTGTTTTTGTTCTTTTGTGTGTTATTTCTGTCATTTTCTGTTTCTCTATTGTAGATGTTTAACTATTTCCATGTTTCTAGCCTCTACAAATGTTTCTCTGTCCTCTGCTCATCAACTCTAGAAAGATGTTTCACCATGCTGAATGTATCTCCATTAACTTGCTCCTCTGTTCACTGTTTCTGAGTCAGGCTGCATTCATTGTATTGGTCCAGTAGGTTTGATTTTCCTCCCCGTCTCTTTTGTCATCTCCATTTTGTGTCTTGTGTATCGTTTTGTCAAATTTTTGCATGTTTTGCGTCTTGTTTCTGTCGTTTAGGCCGAGTTTTTTAGACGTTTCACCACGCTGAATGTGTCTTCTAACAACTTGCTCCTCTGTTTACCATTTTTGAGCCATGCTGCATTAATTTTATTGCTAAAGTATGTTTTATTTAGCGAAAATCTCTATATTTCCCTACTTGTCTCCTATCTGCTTTATATAAACACAATCTGCAATTCAGACTCAGACTTTTGCTTTCAAACCTGGCATCTTAGTTCCATTCAAGAACATAAAATTTTGATGTTTTTTTCCACAGGATTTGATGCAACACCCATTTTTGGCATTTTTTTTTAATGACACGTGTAGAATAAAGTGCTTTTCATTGAACATCATGATTGTCAGCTTAGATTTTGTTAATATTCCAACTGCATATCACACATGACTGGCTCAAAAACTGTCAAAAAGTTGAAAATATATAAAATTCATCTGTTTCTACGGTTTCTAGCTCTAATAAATTGTGTAACTTTGGCCATTTCTTTTCCACATAACACATCTCTGAAGCCCGTCGGCAAGTTTCCGGGGTTCAGAGGGTTAAAGTATCATGAAGCTTATTCATTTCTTAAGCCGGTGGATTATATTTTGCATTCCTTCTTTGCACTCCTGAAGCGCAGACGGTCTGATAATAGCGCGCATCATTTCAGGCATCGCTGTGGCCTAAGGGAGCTGAGCGACATAATTATCAAAGACCGGGCCTTCTCCTTCTCTGGATGCCGGCCAGCTGCTCAGACAGATGTGCAGTGACGCCACCCACACATATTGTTGGAGTGTCGGTCCATCTGCTGGGGAAATCACGTTCCCTCCACCCTTTGTGACACCTGGAAAATAGCCGAGCCTCTTAATGTCACAAATGGTTAGAAATCAACTTGATGCGAGCATCAGAAGTCAGCAGACAGATGTTTTCTTCCCTGAAGCTGAAGGCGTTCATGTTTCTACTGTGGCCATCTGTCTGTGACTCAAAAGAGATACAAACTATGAAGCCCTGCTAATCAGTAGGTGATAAATTACTAATCAGAAAGGATGTCTTAGAACAATCAACAGTCTGTATTCAGAAGTAAAAGCACTGATAACCTGTTACCAATAGCAACAAGTATCATTAATCTACTTATTTTATCTTAATTTGGCTGAAATAATCATTATCTAATATTTGTTTAGATAGTTGAAAATATGATGTTATGCTACTCTTCGTCTAAGATGGGAGTAGCGTGTTTTAAGCATGATCTTTGTTTTAGAGGTGTGTCATTTTCACT
The DNA here is from genome assembly GCF_021347895.1 of Acanthochromis polyacanthus. Taxonomy (NCBI): domain Eukaryota; kingdom Metazoa; phylum Chordata; class Actinopteri; family Pomacentridae; genus Acanthochromis; species Acanthochromis polyacanthus. The sequence continues at coordinate 4,451,807 of NC_067131.1, read as the reverse complement.
GGAAGAACCAATAGTGGAACAAGTATTCAGAGCTTTTACTAAAGTAAAACCAAAAACAACTGTTCACAAGCAACACTGGAATCTATAAACTGAGAGGACATTAAAATTTAATAAACACGCTCCGCTTAAAACATCCCCCGCCTTATATATAGTGCCTCTAAGTGCAAGAAATAATAATATATACTGGACGATACACCTACAAAATGATACATCTTCACTACAATAAAAACAATCAGGTCAAGGTCATACACCAAAAAAGGCAGATCTACGTTATGCACAGGTGGCGTTGGTGCAATATGCATGAAATCCTTCAGGTAGTTTCTGACATATGCTCCAGAAACAGAATCAAAAAAATATTTGAAGTGCCTCACAATGACCTTGAAAATGAGGTCAAGGTCATGCACCCGAAAAGGCACATCTATACTATATAGAGATGGCCTGGGTGGAATATGAATGAAATCCCTCAAGTAGTTTCTGAGATATGCTCCGGAAACGAAATGTGGGTGGACGGACGGACGGACGGACGGACGGACGGACAGACGGACGGACGGAGCCCACGCCAATATCCCCCTCCATGCCTACAGCTGGCGGGGGATAAAAAGCGTTTCCTTGTGCCACCATGAAATGTAAATGTTTATCAGTTTGTGAGGTAAACTTATGGTCTGAAGTTTCTGTGCTGTGTTGATCCATCAAGAAAACCTGTAAAAATACTTTTATGCCATTAAGCGAAGTATATTTTAGCTGAATTTCAAGACAATTCTTTACACATATCAATGCTTTTACATTAAAAACAGATCACAAGTTAACGTGTGATGCTAATGTTCATCCAACCCTGCAGTCCTCTGTTGCATTGTAAGCTTTCTTATTTTGATTTTACCACATGCAAAAACATGACAAACATCGCCCATTGGTTTGTGAACTAATACTCTGAGGCCTGGGATTTTGATTATATTGTTTACTTTCCTCTAAATGGGACCATAATTTACTAAATCAGTGTCATGCTGTATTGAAACAGGCTTCAAACTAGTGATTGAGACCATAAAGTCTGAAGGAAAATGCTTACTGAGGTAATAAATGAGTGAGAAGTTTGGTCTTTTTCTCATATACTTCCATTAAACTGACTTCTTTATGCATCCAGAGGAGTCGCCCCCTGCTGGCTGTTTGAAACAATGTCCCTGTTCAGACCCAGGGGCTTTGTTTATCTACTATATACAGTTTATGCTTCATGCAGGAGCAGTTTTGAGAGGAAAAAACTGTAGCTGAGTACCAAACACTGAAGATAAAAACTTATTCTGTTGTTCCAAGAAGTTCAAACCTTACACTCACCTTCGACATCTTGTCCAATCGATAGTCCTGCCCATTTTCTCTGTTAAGAAAAAGAGCAAGTGTTTGATTTAGTTCCAAGTCTAACAATTCATTTATTATTGCAATGTATAAAAAAAATAACTGGTTACCATTTAACCATCAATAAACCAATAACATCTTCCACAAAGCTACCAGATAGAAGACATCAACACTTCAATGTAACAGTTTCACGGTGCAGCTTTCCTCTACAACATGGTCTTATTTCACATCACGTCTTTGCACTGAAATGCTTCCTTTAGATCCACATTTTGATGATCAGTTGACTATTTAAGCTCCAAAGAGTGGGCAGTGATGACTGGCAACATGGATATGAGTCAATCTATGTTTATCAATGTGTTTCTTAATTAATTCCGGTGGTAAAATAAGACCGTGTGGAGGAGGTTGCAGTAGTACCTGTGTGCCGCCCAGGCTGCCAAGTTTACAGACGGAGGAAGAGCAGGCAAAAGGTAAAAGAGGAAAAAAAGCAGGAACAGACAGTTTGAGACAAACAGAGAGGTCCATGCAGAGAGGCCACAGAACGAAAAAGCAGCACAGCTCGTAAGTTTGTCACAATAACAGGTCAGAAGATAGAAAGCGGTGTTTAATTTAATAAGGAACGGCAAGACTTAAGGATTAACTGTTCAATAAATACAGCATTAAACATCTTCATTTAGTCTTTTTCACAAATTACTTTGGACACGAGGCTTTAAAGCAACGCACAGCTATCATCAGACTCATCAAACATCACATCCTACCTGAGGCAGGCTGAAGCCGATGGAACCGGGGCTCACGCCGGGGTCCTTCTTCAAGGTGAACACAAACTTGTGGGTTAAGTTGCGCACAATCACATGTCTGCAATGAGATAAACAATTAGAATACAGCAGAAAAAAACAGTAAAAACACAACTGTCAAACCAAACGTACCTACTAGAACACACTATTACATACATTTTCTGTGGAGAAGAATTTTTGCAGCTCCTCCGGTGCTTTTAGCCAACCATAAGACTAATAAACACGCTCCGCTTAAAACATCCCCTGCCTTATATATAGCACCTCTAAGTGCAAGAAAAAATAATATATACTCGACGATACACCTACAAAATGATACATCTTCACTACAATAAAAAAAAAAACAAACAGTCAGGTCAAGGTCATACACCCCAAAAGGCACATCTACATTACCAACAGGCTTAGTGTGCGCAATATGAATGAAATCCCTCAAGTAGTTTCTGAGATATGCTCCGGAAACGAAATGCGGACGTACGGACGGACGGACCGACGGACATATGGACGGACAGACATACGGACATACGGACATACGGACATACATACGGACGGACATACGGAAGGACGGACGTGCCCACGCCAATACCCCCCTCCGTGCCTACGGCCGGCGGGGGATAAAAACTAAGAACAGCAATTTAATGTTTTAACCAGGTTTGCCAATTATTGTTTCATTTTGTCACGAAAGAGAGACATTCTTGTGTACCAAATGGTCAGTAGTAACAAGGAATCCTCAACTCTACCCACTGTGGATCACACAAACCAATATAAAAACATCATACGCAACATTTTGATGGGAAAATGTGCGCCAGAAATAAACTATAAAATAAACCGTGTTTTGTTTTTTTTTTTGGGAGGTGGGGGGGGTTTGAGGGGGGGGGGGGGCAACACCTTTAACCAACCACACTTGAAGCACTTTTTGCACTTACTACAGGTTTTTCCTTATGTCTGAATTCTTGCGTGTGTTGTACGTCGCTTTGGACAAAAGCGTCTGCTAAATGAAATTGTAGAATTGTAGAATTATTCTCTCTGTGCTAGGCTTCCTGTTGCATGTAATCACCCACTCTGAGCCACATTTTTACATCATTTCAATACAATGGCAGGTACCCAAATTAAGCAGACAAAAACAGAAAGGCACAAAAGAAACACCTGCTATAATCCACATAAATACGCAAGGAAATAAATGCATAAAATAGCTCACGAGGCGTTCTGTGGATAGAAATGAATCCCACTCATCAGCACTGAGCTGCTTCCACACATTCAGCAGCGATAAAAGCACACATATCAGAGGAAATCCCACTCACTGTTCAAACTGCTCCTCCTTAACATTGATGACGGCACAGTTGGTCAAAGACAGCTTGTCTGTGGGGCATCGAGCCGCTTGCATCATCTGAAAACACAGAATTCTACTTAAAAGATAGCATTTCTTAGTAGCTCATGTCACTGTTTACCTGTCTTCAACTAAAACATGTCAATAAAAAACAGCAGAAAAACACGTTTGTATACATGTTTATGAAAATGATGTAAAAGAGTATTTTCATTTGATTTATTGGTGCACAGTGTTGGGTTAAAAATAAATACTCTCTGCAAGCATAATATACTGCAACTTTAGGGAAAAGCTGCAACAAGCTAATACATAAGAAACGCCAAAACTAATGCTTCCTTTCTGTCATAAATCCTACATTCATCAAGGTTTTTATGCTTCCTTTCAGTTAAAATTGCATGATAATGTTAGAAAGCTGTTTAAAGGCATAATAAAAGGGATCTCTAAGGGTTAACCGCCATCCATATTTAGAGGAAAGGTGCAGCTCCTCGACCTCTGCTCTGGGGTGAAATAAATTTTCCATGAGTGAAGTATTTCATTGCCTAACGCAGAGCAACTCGACAGAAAGCTGCAAATCATCACATGACAGTTGCAATCCTGTCTGACAGCACTCAGGCGTACAGCGTTAGCTACTGGAGGAGTGAATCAGCAGCATCCCAGCAGCTGTGGTGAAGCAACAGACTCCATGATGAAACTCTAAATAAGGTTCAGTTAGGCGTAGCCTTCCTTCAGCAGGACCAAATAAAAATACCAGCTCTAAGTAAATATAGCACGGAAATTCATGAACCAGTCTGGATGAATTTGAGGAGAAAATCATCCAAATGCACAGAACTTTTCAGTGTCGACCTACTCAGTGATGACAAAATATACCAGATTTACGGCGAATACAAAAAGCATTCATAGCCTTGAAAGTTTTCTTTTCTGTGCCTTTTATGACAAGAATTTACAAAAAAAAACAAGCAATGGAAAAAACCAAAAAATGACTAATATTTCTTTACTTTTACCTCAGCAGAGATTTTCATGCAGGACGTATCATGGTTAGTTAATCTGTGGATTATTTCCTTTAATAGTTGGTTAGATGTTTGGTCTATAAAATGCCAGAAAATTATGAACAAGGTCAATATTAAGTCAGTTTTGTCCGCAACTTGAAGAGCTTACTGTCATAGAAGAGGAAAGAAATCAGAAATTATTCATATTTGGATTTATTTTTATTTAGGCACTTCTCAAAACAGCTAGAAAATAATTGAACAGTTGACAGAGCTTCCCAGAGTCAAAGATCACATCCTCAAATGTCTCATTATGTTCACAACACAAAGATATATTCAGCTCCACTAATGAACCTGAAAATAATCACATTTCTGAAGCAGAAATCAGAGAATTCCAACATCTGCTTGGAAATTACTCAAACCGCTTATCAAATTAGTCAGTGATTAACGCAGTAGCCGACAACATATTGATTAATCAATTCATTGATTGATTTAACCCTGAGCAAAAAAATAAACAAAACAAAAAAATCAAACAATACTGTATGTGTGTGTATATACACACACACACATATATATATATATATATATATATATATATGAACCAAACATAAATAAATAAAAACTAAAAATAATAGTAATGTAAATATAAAGGAACCCAAAAAAAATTAAAAAAATCTCCACAAAAATAAAACTGAAAAATACACATGCATACATTCATATGCTGCTGTATTGTGGGGCTGATTATTTTTTACTGTCAATTTATTTAGCGATTATTTCCTCCATAAATTGATCAGTTGTCTAAAAAAAGTCTACAAAGTGAATAAAATGTAAGAAAACACAAAGATTAAAGAAACCTGAAATATTCACATCAGCATATGAAGCTGCTTATCAAAACACTTGATAATAAGTCAAAGATGATCTCCTTAAAAGTCTTATTCTGTGTACAAAGAAAATAATCCCATCTTAAAAGCTGGAGTCAGAGAATTGGGACTTTCCCCCACAAAATAATCGCTCAAATCAAACAACTTGATTTCATTTTACTTCACCAGATGTTATGATTTGCTGTAAACCTGAGGCTCACCTGATTGTTCAGACAATATATTTCAGGTTTTAAACTCACAATAAAACCTGAGAATTAGTTTGAGGGTCACCTGAAAACTTCTGATTGGCATTTTAAACTAAATTACCTACCATTAATTGATTAAATATATTCACGGGGCTGTACATGGAGAGTTTACTGCTGCGTGAGGAACAGACGACTCAAGAAGGGAATGCAGTTTTCTGTCAGCTGAATGCAAGACTTTCATACTGTAGGACTGCAAAATGTGATTATTTTTGTTTGTGTGCGTGTGTGCCTGTGCTTTAAAAGCCTCGTAGTTGCAGAAATTTTCATTCCAGCTGAAAACTGAGACTGTTTTATAGGAAAAAGAAGGTCCAGTTTAATGGACAGACATTATTACTTGTCACTTATCACTTTAATAGGTGACAACTAACTAATTAGTCACTGCAGTTCAACTGTATGAAGGTACTATTGGTACTTGTACTCAAGTAAATAATCTGAATAGCTTTTCTAAGACTGCTGGCACCTAATTTAACACAGTTTCTTTCCTCTGCAACTGCTTGGCAATCATAAAATTTGCAAAACTGTGCATTCTACCAGATTATGTGCGTGTACTTCTTGTTCTCTTTTCCCCCATTTCTACCTCTTACACGTTGATGTGGCCTTTAAAAGCTGCATTTACAGCCTTTAGCAGCGTTTTTTGTCAACGTCAATATCACGATTGACATCACAGTTTAGCAAACCGTGGCTGATCAGGAGCTGAACCACCCTGCACATGTAAATATAAAGCAATATTAGCAGTAGTTAGTTAATGCTAGCAGCAGCCAGCTGGTCATAAGATCCTCCGTCCGTCTTCCGGGCTGCTACGAAGTTTTGAATGACAAGTGTTCCTGCCACACAGGCTAACTAACGCTACGTGGAGGAAAAAAAAAAAACAACCTCCAGTTAGAAGCTACAAGTTAGCTTCAGCATTCGGTGATTTCCCCCCTCGAACTGTACTTGTGTTTGAGTTCACTTTAAAATTACTCACCCGGCCGCTCATCTTTGTCTTTATGTTTTCTGCCCGTGTTCAAGTGCAATTCGGCATAAAGGTTCCGCTGACGGAACAACTGCTGATATGTGAAAGTGACGTCCGGGTCGCGATCTATGTGTGTGACCCGACGTCATCACGCACGTCGGACGTACGGAAGAGAAAAACTCAGTCCGAAAAAAAAATTGTAAACGCTTCTTTTTATTGAAATCACTTTGTAAATCACCTTTTGTAGACCTGCAATGTTATTAATTATTTTCTCTCACTTTATCTGTTCTATAAGATTTTTGGTGTTTTCTTTGAAAAATTTTATTTAAATTCTGAGATCTAATCTTTCTTTTAAAAAACATTTTCTGACGTGTGTACTCTATTTTGCTTCTGTCAAAGTACTTTGTAAATCCATTTTTAAAGGTGCTATATAATTAAAGCTATTATTGTCAACAGAAAAATCAGTCCAAATTTTAAAAAAAAAAACAGGTAAATTACTCTTCAATAATTGCAATTTTCCCAATAATCTCTCTTATTTTATTCAAATCACATTTTAAAGCTAATTTTTATAGACTTGCAGTCATTTGATTACTTTCCTTTTACTTTATGTTCGGCAGTGCTGGGGGCTGCACAGTGGAGTAGTGGTTAGCACTTTCACCTTGCAGAAAGAAGATCTCTGGCTCACGTCCTGGCTTTCCTGGGATCTTTCTACATGGAGTTTGCATGCATGTTTCATGTTATCATCATACATTGCTTACTTTAAATATTTTATTTACTTTTTATTTGCTCAGCTAATTTAAATATTAACGTTGAGACCCAACTATAATATTACAGACATTTTCTTAATTGAAACACAAGGATAAGCCCCTAAAATATCACTGTGGGAGAAGATTTTCACTTAACCATTAGTCCCAAACTACTGTACATGCGTTGAGCATCATAAATAATTTTGTCTATTTTTTCTAAACATCCTTGTTTGCTGTGATTATCTTTATGTATGATAAGAAATAAGAACATTCGTAACTTCATGCATGAAACCTTCTCTTATCTGAGTGGAGACACCCACCGGAATAATTCCCAACGATTTTTAATGTCTTCATCTTCTTTTTCCAGCTGTACCGTATCATCTGTACTACTCAGACCTGACACAGGAACACTAAAGCCACAGCTTTCTTCAAACAAATGATTTATTTTAAATCATCTGAACATCAGATACTGTGGGTTTGAGTAGAACTGTTGTGTGTGCTGAAAATCAGCGGGTAGTGAAAACAGATTTTAAAAAATTCAAACATGTGGATGCCAGAGACCAAAAAGTACAATTTTTAAAACGTCTCACACAAATAAAAATCAAAAAGCCAAGTGTTTAAATTAGATAAAAGTCAAAAGAGGTTCATGATGAAAACCTGTTGTGCTGAAAAGAAATAATAAAGAACATTAAATGTAAAAGACTCTTTATGATTGTGCTTCTCATTTTTCCTCGAGGAAAAGAAGTAGAAATCTGCAGCATGAAGTGTTGATGCAACGGTCCACAAACGCTTCTCGTGATGAAACTCAGCTTTGCCAGAAAAAAAAGTGTGTCCATGTTAGCTCAGTAAAGACTAAACTGAAAAAAACAAAGACAATCAAAGCTGTCAGTGGAACCGATTTAATGCCCTTTGATGTGAGAGAACTGAAAAATAGTGACAGATCATAGCAGCAGCAGGAAGAGGAGACTCCAGGGTGACTTCTGTTTTTTCTGTTGGCTGATTTTAGGAAGACTGCCGACACCTCCTACCATCCTTAAACCCATTTTTTAAAAACCACAATTCTCCTACCAGTTCAAATTACCACCAGCATTTCTTTTATGTTTTTTTTTTTTTTTTTGCAAGAGACAAGACAGAATCCTTAAAATACAAAATATTTATTTTTGAAAATGTCTTTGTAAGATTAAAACAAAACCCAAAAAACAAAGAAAAAAAATCAAAACCAAATCAAAACCATACAAATTGTTTGGTTACTAGCATACCACACTAGTGCTAGGAACTAACAATGGAGAATTGTTTCACTCGGGATAAACTCACAGACGCTCAGAGGCGACGAATACACCTCCACCTCTGCCCTGCGATTTCGTATTGCACCCAAAACGCTGAGGCAAAACAGAAGCGCCGAAAAAGTGGCACTAGTGGTGAAATGGCATCCTGTCTGTTCTCGAGAACTTACAATAGCAGGAGGGGCAGACATGTGGCAACCATCTGATTTTCCTCTTTGAACAAAAACACAAACTCAAAAAACAAAACAAAAAAACCAAATAAAGTGAGTTTAATACATATCTGAAATACAGTGATGGGGGGGGGGAGGGGGCTGAACTGTTGGCATTGATGTGGTGGGTGAAGAGAGGGGTAGGGAGAAAAAATTCCAAGGAGAATCTTCCAAAAACTGAGCAGTGTGCTTCTGAAAGATGTGAACGAGAGAGAGAGGAGAACGCCTGGTTTCTGTTGGTAGCAGAGTCCGAGGCAGCAGAGGTCAATGTTGCACCTGTGAGGTTGCAGTGGAGTCAGCTTAAGGCTCGGCAGGCCCAACCTTACAGCAGATATAAACATATATGTTCTACTTAAACCTTTTCATCTTCTTTTTTTATTATAATTGTGGTTGTACAATATTCCCTGATGGCCTGACGTGGCCGCTGAGTGTTACACAGAATCCTGAAGAGATATCAAAATGAGAGAGGAAAATAAAAACAAAACAAACAAACAAAAAAAAAAAAACGAGAGAAGTGATGAAATTGTCCGTAGAGGGGGAGGAAAGGGGGAAGTTTGATGGGGGAATCCTGTTTGTTGCTCTCCCGTGTCCCCTTCTTTAAAATGTTACGCACGCTGGTCAAACACACACAGTTCCTCCATCGCACCGCCGTGGCAATCTGCTCTGGAAAAGATTAAACAAAACATTCAGACGAGAGAAGAAACAAACAGCAAGGAATTCAGATTTCTTCTAGGGGTCGAACGACTCAGTTGTTTTAGAGCAGATGGCACGATTTACTGGTAAACAAGAGGGGACAATGAGCCAAATCTGGAACAAACACACACTGAAAGTCCTATATTCACAGCAAGGATCGATTAAAACCGATATACATTAAATGTTTGACAAAATAAGCATGAAACAGCAGGAAATCTGTCATTCAAAACGAGGCTTCTTCTTTATTAAGGATTATTTTTTCTGAATTTACACATATTTACATTAAATTGTATACATTAAAAGCATGTGAGAGCAGAAAACCTGTCATCTATAGCTAGGCTTCTTTGTAAATAAGGATTACCATTCCTGAATTTCTACATAAATACATAAAATGTTAAATAATAATAACAGCATGTGAGAGCAGAGAACCTGTCGTTCATAAGTAGGTTTCTTCAATTAGGAAGGGTTACTGCAACTAAATATGTACAACAGAAGCAGGAGTGATCCGAGCTTCACGTAACGCAACAATATCGTCTTTAGTTTACTGTGCGATTGGATGATTTCGATCAGGAACAGTTTTACTTTCTGCTGTTCTTCTGTGAAAGCAGCTAATATCGTGGTTTGTAGTGACGGCCGTGCTTCTCGTCAGTGCCACGTGATGCTAACACACTCTCTTTTGCTCACTTTGTCTGCTCTTCTTCTGTTTTGTTATTCTTTACCCATCCTATCACCATTATTGCTCACAAAGACCCATATTTTAAAGCCTTTTTTTTGTTATTGTTCGTCTCTGTTTCAGGGTAAACTGCTGCTACCTCCTAACTTAGCCACTAGCCGTTAGCATAGCCTTAGCCACTGTGTAAAGCAGCTAATGTCGTGGTTTGTGGTGACGGCCGTGCTTCTCGTCAGTGTCACGTGATGCTAACACACTCTCTTTTGTTCACTTTGTCTGCTCTTCTTCTCTATTTTCTTTATTATTATTATTGTTTGTCTCTGTTTCAGGGTAAACTGCTGCTACCTCCTAACTTAGCCACTAGCCGTTAGCCACTGAGGAAAGCAGCTAATGTCCAGGTTTGTCGTGATTGTTGTGCTACTTGCTCAACTTCTGTAAGTTGTTTCTGTTCTCTTAAAGCTAATCTGCCTGAACAAAGATGTCACAGTGCTCCAGATAGTTTGATTTTTTACGACAGCAGCAGAAGTTATAATGTCAGAGTGTCATGTGATGCTAAATTTGTCGGTTCGTCTTCACTGTTTTGTCATTCTTTATGTGTTCTATAACCAATTATTGTCCAAGAAGCCCCAAATTTTAAAGCATTATTTGTTATTGTTTCTAAGATGCTGTTTCAGGTAAATCTGTGGCTGCCTCCTAACTTAGCCACTAGCAGTTAGCATAGCCTTGGCCGCTGTGGAAGCAGTTAATTTCCTGGTTTGTGGTGCTTCTTGTTAAGTGTTTTTCTCTGCTAGAGAGACGTGTCTGTCACTCAAAGCAGTTAATCTGACTTTAGAAAGATGTTACAGGTACTCTAGATCATGTTAGCCACAGGCCTGACAGTTAGCTGCTTCAGTGATAGCCTTAGCCTTAGCTCAGCAGCAGAATAAGTTACAGCTGCACCAATGACCGAATTATTCTGCATTTTTAGTGTAATGGAGAAACAGGGCATGTTTGTGAAAAACTGTGGTGTGATACAACTTCAAAAACATCTGCTACCTCACACTTGAAAACTAATCTGCAGATTCTGCCCCTGTCTGTAAACGTTAGCCTTTAGCTGTAGCTGGAACACTAAATGTGTCTTACCTATGTCAGCTTCTTGGCTTTGTTGTAAAGCGAGTCCACGACTTTGCTCATGTTCTGAATTGTTTCCAAGGCTGCTTCGTATGTTTTGTCCACCGGTGGTTCTTCAAATATGATCAAAACACCTTCACCTTGGTCGAGGATTCCTAGAACAGAGTCATAAAAACACATCTGAGCACACTGAGGACTCTTCCTGTGAAGAACATATTACGTGTTTTTTCACAGGAACAGACGATTCCGCTTACCGTGAAACTTTTTGTCCAGAATCATCTGTGATAATTTCCTCTCAACGTCACCCTGAACAAGAAAAAGAAGGAAGACTGTTAAACACAACATTTTTTAGATTCAGATGACTGAATGAGTTCAACTCTCAGGAAATAGAGAATAACTGCAGCAAGATCTTACCTTTGATAGTTTGATTAGACCTGATATGTGTTCTATCTGTAACAGAAGGAGAGTCAAGTTCAATAAAACAGGTCTCAATCATTTAACTCTTCTTTAAAATCATGAGGAACAAGTGCAGCAGTAGACATCAGTTCAGATTGTGGAAAAAGAACAAACATAAATCCTCAACATTGAACACATCGTGGGGCAGCAAACATTAAATCTAACAGCAGATATCAGACAACTCTTATGAAAGTGAGACTGCATAGTTTACAACAAAGCAAAGATGACATGTATAGAAATACTGCTGCACTAAAATCATGGACATGCCCTGATAAAAGCAACGTTCAAAACTACTGGGGGTCCTCGGTTTACGACGTACGCCGTTTTGGTTACGTGGAACTAGCTGGCGAGCGGAGCGGATGAATACGTCGTCACGTGGCGCTATAAGACGGCTTTGTTTCCATTCTCTGGCTGTACTCCACCTTGGACTGTGCTACATTCACTAACTTTTTGTCCTTCATTATGACTCCCAAGCGTAAGTCAGACTCTTCTGATGCTTGGAAGAAAAGGAAAGCCGTGTCCATGGAAACGCTCAAGTTGTAAAAACAGTGCAACAGATTCTGTTATCCTTCTATAAATGACTCCTACATGCATGAAAGTCGTTGGTATTCACGACTTTTATGAAGAACTGTTGGATATCGTGATGCGGGTAACGGCTTGGTTTACATTTTCGCTGCAGTTCCGACTTTTGCAGGAACAGAATTCCGCCGTACGTCGAGGACCCCCTGTATGCTGTTACATGTTTGTTTTAAGTTATGAGAATGTGAAGATACTGTAGAGACACAAGAAAAAGCACAGATTTAGGACTTAGTATTAAACACAGTAAGTGCTAACTTCCTGATAGTACCATGCAAGATTTCCCCTGTATAAAGGATTTTTTGTACATCCTAAAAGAGGTTTGAGAAGAAAAAAAGACCTCCAAAATGATAAGAATTGAGATTTTAATTTAAAAAAATGTTAATTGGGTTTTATTTACTCAATCATAAAGTCGTTTTTTGTCTCTAAAAGATTCAGAAATAAAAGGATTTCTGTCAAATTAGATAAAGACTCAGCAGGTGGTTTTAAAGTGCAATAACTCAGGGCAGGCACAAGAGGGCGCAAACAGTTACATGACCTGCCCTCTAATCTGCCTTTTTAATTGAATCACAACAGAGACTTCACCTCAAACCACGGCAGAACGGTGACAAACAGTAGTTACTGGATAGAACTCTAGTTTAATTGGCATTCTGTAGCATTCTACAGATGCATTTTAGGTTGTTGACATTAGAAAGGAGAAGACAGTTTCACCAATCAGCAGCTGCTCAGAAGTACCTGCCTCAGTGGAAATTAGAAAGTAGAAACACGCACGAATGTTGAGACCCTAGAAAACAGTGTACTGCCTTTAGCAGCTGGAGACTAATCGTGGTCGTTTCTGGTCTCGTAACCCAAAAAAAAAGCAGCATTTGTTGCTCGTTTTCTGCATGAAGCTGAGCCGAGTGCTCACCTGTACTCTGGAGAAGGGTTCAATGACTCGGATGAGGTTTTGTTCCAGCAGGTTGTCGTACAGCTTGGCCAGGTGAGTGTTGATAATCGGGTCGTCCCTCAGTTCTGCTCTGTACTCTGTGAGGGCCTGGAAGACACACAAAAAAATCACTTCAGTCAGCCTAAAATACTCGAAGCAGGTTGTGTGGAGGTTTACTGCAAAACTATTTAAAGTGTGGAATGAGGTTTTGCTGTCATATTATCCACAGTTATACTGATTCAAATATAAATTAAAGGAGCGAAGGTTGATTTCCGAGTGCTGTACGTCACAGATGAAGAGAGCATGAAACACAAAAGACAACACGAAGTCTGATTCACCTTTATGCAAAACCATTAAGCAAAATGTGTCAGGTTTTAAGGGATTCTTACCTTTTCAAAGTCTGCTAATGATCTGTTCTTGCTGGCCTGGGCAACACATTTCAGCGCATCTGTCTAAAGAGACAAAATTTTTTAAAATATTTAGTGAAACGGGAACAACGTGAGCCTGGATTTGTCAAATTTCGGAGAGTATTTCTACTCTTCTCTGTCTTCATCATCACTGCTCATGCATAAATATTTCTCTTCTTGCAGAACAGTATCGTAAACTTCACCATTTTGACTCAAGGATCAGACTAATTCTACTTTTTTGATGCCAGCTGCTGTAAAACAAAACACACTTAAACCTCTGTGGTGCTCAAACCAAGCAGCAGAAGCTACTTTTCATCTGTTGTCTTGTTCTTCACAGTGGAAATATTAAATAGGAGCTAAATTCAATGCTTTAGAAATGTTTTATCTGTCATTTCTGATTACAAAAAGTGGAAAAAAGTGAGTTCCCAAAAGTCAAACTGGAGTTCTCACACAGATTAAAATGAAAAAAAAAGCTTCATGGAATGATTTATCTGCACATAAAGCTCCAGTGAAGGTCGTTTTCTGACTTAAATTCTGCAACCCTCACAAAAGCTGAGTGCTACATTCTCCAATCCATTAAAAAATGATTTTCAGTACTAATAAATGAAGTTCAAATGGAAGTGCAGCAGCTTTTATTCTTCATTTGATATTTCTTGTTAGAAGCCACCAGCTACTGTGAGCTGTTCTTCCCTACAAAGGATGCTTGAATTAGATTTTTTACAGTTTATATCGCATGGTAAATCATTTAGGAGTCATAACTTTTGTGCAGCACTATTTATTAATATCCAGGAAATATAAAATAACTCATTGATGTGCGCAGATTAAAAACTACCGGTACTTGCCTGTCTGCCAGCGTATCGCAGCGCCAGTTTACCGCTGATCAGAGCTTGTACCTCCTCTGGTCTGCAAGAGAGAAGAAAGAAACAAATACATAGTGGTGAAACAGCGTGTCATTTATCTGTACAAATCCTCAACTTCAGTTTGGCATTCAGGTGAACTATGGCTCATTTGAAAAGCTTAAACAAACACAGTTAAACTGCCACCTTTTACTTCTTAACCCAGCGCCCGATTAAGACGGTCGCCAGGTCGCCATTTGCGACTAAAAACCGATTTTGGCGACCAAAAATGACAAAAAAAACACGCTGGTTCGGGGCCCAAATATTTTGATTTGGGCTACTGACCTCCAAATCCAAGTTTCAGGGATGGCAATTTTCCGCGAATCCGCGGATTTCCGCCGATTTAATTTCAAATTTGAACACTTTATTGTCGCTGATCGCTAACATCTCGCGAGAGTCCGCGAGACTCCGTCGGATCCAGAACCAGCCCCGAATGTGGTGGCGGCATCCGGAGGACAGCACCAACTGAGCCTGAGCACCGCGAACGGAAAGCACCAAGCCACCGGAACTGTAATTTTTAACTCGGCGGGTACGCCGGCTGCTCTCCCCGGTCACAGACTGCTCAGACTCCCCGGCTGGCTAGCTATCCCCGCTAGCTGCTCGGCTAACACCTGCAGCTCCTCGCCGCTCATCTGCCCGGGACAAACCGCACCTGTTCCGGCTGTCAACGTCCCAGTCGCCCGCTAGGAGCTCCGGACAATGCGCTGCTCATTCGTGGGTGACTTTTCACGGCCGTGGGAGGTTTTAAGGCACACTTTGCCCAGCGACCAGTGATAGCTCGGCGGCTCCAGCTAACAAGTTGACGTGGAGGAGGAACTGGATCTCCCCTCCCCCCCAAAAAAAGAAAAAATAAAGTAGGATTAATTTTTTTGGCCACTAAAAGTTGATTTTGGCTCCGAAAAATGTCTAAATTGACGTATGTTGGTGGCCCAAAAAACGTCATTTGGGCGACCGGACCTCCAGGCCTTAAATCGAGCGCTGTTAACCCAGTGAGTCTTACATGTTAAGGGTAATTTCACTTCTTTTTTTGCTAACTTTCACTATCACTTTCTTACTTTGGAGATTCAAAACTAACCACACATGCTGTATCTTTCTTTTTCTCCATTTTAAGAACAGTCTTGGCTATTCAGATATTCCATCATTTGATATGACAATCCTTACAGATATTAAATATTGGACTTTTAATCAAAGAAAAAACATTTAGTATCATGAAATTTTTATTTATTTTTTAAGTATTCCACCATAAAGCGCTAGCAGTCGAGATATTTTTATAATTGTGTAGCAGAGATTGTCTGGAATCTGACAATATCAGAACCATGATGATGTCACTGTGTGACTCAGAAGTTTGCTTGATACCTGATGGAATTAAATTTCAATTTATTCACTGAGGTGTTGACACAGTGGCCTACTTTCAGAGGTGGCAAATCAGGAAAATATTGGTACAACACTGCAATAAGTACATCAAGGGTTATTAAACCGGGATGTGAATTAAGTCGCATCCGTCGGGATCTAAGTGATAAAGCCACTGGAAGGGCATTTAGAGAGCAAAGCCCTGCAGCAAGGCCAAAGCCCTATCTCTCAGTTTCAAAGAGAAAGATCTTTATACGCACTAAAACTTTACTGTCCACATTCCACCTCTCAATCAAGTTTTAGGAAATTTGACCCTGTAGTTATTTCGTAATCATGCATACAGATAAACACACAGAACTGAAAACAAGTCGGCTTAATTCCCTAAATCTCGATGCAGAGACAAGATGCAGAACAGTTGTACGTTTCCATGAACGGGGTCAGGTAAAAGCAGTGTAAAGTGATGGAAAGTTGCTCCTTTTTATTGCACTGACTCAAAATTATCCAAACTCTAAGTTTTGTGAGCCACTGCACCTCTGAAATACACTACCTTTGACAAGTTTGGGGCATCCAGGCAATTCCATGTTTCCCAGGAAAACTCCCACCTTTATCCATGTGCTAGCATAACTGCACAAGGGTTTTCTAATCATCTTTGAGCCTTTCAACACCATTAGCTAACACAATGTAGCATTAGAACACAGGAATGATGGTTACTGGAAATGTTCCTCTGTACCCCTATGGAGATATTCTATTAAAAATCAGCTGTTTCCAGCTAGAATAGTCATTTACCACATTAGCAATGTCTACACTGGATTTATCATTCATTTAATATTATCTTCATTTAATAAAACATATTTTTTTTCAAAAGTAAACACATTTCTAAGTGACCCCACACTTCTGAACGGTATATTTGAAGCTCTACTTACGAGTTGAGTACAATTTTGCACAGGAGCATGTATTTGAGTGCTGTGATGGCTCTGGGACTGTCGATGGAGTCGTAACCCTCGAAGGCCTCGAAGAAGTAGGAGTAGGCTGTCTTCCAGTCCTTCTCCTCTGCTGCATGGATGATCCCTGAGACACGGATGACACGGCATGATTTATTCATTTACAGCCAAAACAAGCAGCGGTCACCTTGAAACGTCAGCCATCAGTGGAGATAAACACCGGAGCTGCAGTGTGCCTTTCTGAGAGTTTTGAATGAAAACGACTAAATAATTGCAATGCTGGTGATTACAAAAACATTCTGCATAAGCTTCTGAGTTCAATTTCAGCCGCAGAGTCATGAATAAATATGATATTATCGTGCCTCGCAGCTCTTCCGCCTTCAAATTGGTAAACACAAACTATGTGACTTTGAGATATTTATCAGCGGAAAATGAGCCGAGCTCCTCAAGAACACTTCAAATATTCACTTTCCAATGAGCTCTTGAGGAAAAGAGCAGCTCCTTGGATGGTTTTGACTCATTAATTCTGATGTCGTTACATCAAACAAACGTCTCATTAATTAGGGTGAAATTTCGTCAATGAACCAAGCGTAAATATTTAGTGACTCTAAACCACCGCAAAGTCGTTTGTGACGCTCAGACCAGATTAATCAAAGAGTCATCAGTTTATAAGAAAATAAAGAAAGAAAAATATTGAGGGGGTGATGTTTGGCCCAGAGGCAAGTCATACATATTCAGAACAGTTGGTCAAGTATGAATCTGACCACCGGAAGAAGTCTTCTCTGTGAATCCACAGAGACAAAGGCTCGATAAAACACCAAACACATCCTACCTGACTGCATGTCCAGCGCTGCCTGGAGCTTGGGAGGACAGTAGATGGCGTTGGCGGTGGTTCTGGCTGAAGTGAGGGCTGCGCGGGCCTTGGGCAGGTTACTGAGAGCGTGGTACGTCTTGCTCTCCAGCAGCTGTACTTCCACCAGAAGAGCTTTGTCGTCCATTTTCTTCAGCTCCTGGAGCAACTGGGAGCCTGAGAGGAAAGAGAAAGGAAGTCGAGCAAACACCAAGCTCATTAACTGTCACCATAACTCTGGGGTAAATACAGTCTTAATATTCATTCTCCTCTCTTAAGCTGCCTTTTTATGCAACGTTAGTCAAATTTTTGGATTTATTCCTGCATACTTTTGTGGAATAAGACTGTATAAGCCAAGATGTCTTGACAGGGCCAACAAAGAAAGTTTCTGATGTACAGACAGAAGTTGCCATTTCACTAAAAAAAAGAGAAAAATAGTCCTATCTCTAATCACTCACCAAGAGCCAAGGCCTCCTGGTATCTTTTGGTGTCAAAGTAGAGCGAGATCAGTCGTGCCTGAAAGAAGAAAGAATGCCGTTAGACAAGTGGAGACAAAGAAGAAAGGCAGCATTGTTATGACAGCTGGGATTTCAGCTAGTTACACTAATCTATCCTAATTCTAACTGTGTTCATGATCATGAAAATATCTGGGAGCAAATAAAGTCAAACTGTGACTTTATTGTATCATATAGTGAGTCTACAGTCAACGTTAGGAAGCCCACGCATTCGCTAACATTTCAATAAGTGTAACAAATTATAGGAGATATCATAGATTGTGTGACCTAAATGGAGATTTTTGAGCTCAAATATGCCACAAATTGTCCAAATTCCCCTCGTTTTCCCCAATTTATCCTTCTCGTTTGTAACCACACATCCAAATACTTCACTGAATTCAAGAGTAGAAGGTTCACATGAAACAAAGCAACTTGAGGAATACTGTAGGGATTTAAATTTGTAGAAGTTAATTTGTATTATCTAATTATAATAAAATCAAGTGACTGGACGTATGACACCGTGAGCAAAAACATCTGACTGAGTCCCAGCATTTTGATTGTCTTTTAACCCTTTAAGCTTCAGTCAATTCCAGCCGTTTTCAGTACAAAACAATCGCTAATATTCTATTTGTAAATAAAAATATGACGAGAAATACCGGGAATATTGGACGCGCATCGCGAGGTGCATTTCCTTGAAAACGACCTATTCATGGATTATATACCGACTTCAAGACATGTTTTGGACAAAATATGTTCCTGGCTTGTTTCGTCTGGATGTCCAAGGTTGGATTATGGCCGTTTTTTGTGGAATATTTTCATTTGTGTGTAATAATGAACCCGGAAATGTGAGTCGCGCTGTGTACGTTGAAGCCGTGTATAGAGAACGGATGGACGGATGTTCGTTGTTTGTTGGACAAATGTGTTTATATTACCCGCTGTGATAATCACATCTGAAAGTGGTTTATACCAGCGGATTCATGAGAATCTAAGCTTTCCATCGGCGTATAATGTTTGTATAATCGCGTTTGCAGTTTCAGAGATTTAGCAAATTGCTTATGCAGATCTCAAAGTGTACTGCGGGCGGGACACTGAAGCGCAACGGGTTAAGCAGCTATTCGTGGCAAACAGAAAGATGTTGCAATGACACACTGACATATTTATCAGAAATGATAACATAACACAGTTTCTTTATTTCTTGGAATACCATCAAGCAGAAATTGGCAGAGAGGAGGCGGAACTTGACACTAATGTATATGAGTAATCACGATTTTAGCTGGCTGCTAATAACACTGATGTTGGACAAAAGTGTTTTTTGTTTTTTTTCCCCCAAAGTTTCTACACAATAAAGCTTCATTTTAGTACAAAACGCAGTAAAATTTCTCTTTGAATTGGAGAATTTTTACTCCTATCCCACCACAGCCTGAGTGAAGAGGCACGTTTTCTCAAACATCGTGCCACAGTTTCATAACATTGTTTTCTAGCAGAAGAGTACAAAAACCCTGTTGATCCTGCATTTCGTAATTCAGCTGTTCTGATACTTCTAACTGCAGGTGTGAAACCGCACACTCATTTGGCCATGAAGACCACTTTGGATGCTCCAGCAGAGTAACGTCATCATCAGTGAGTAGTGGATGTATTTGCACCTCCAATTCTTCAGGCAAACTTTCCAGATTTACCGGGTTTCCTGTGTTCGCTTGGTTTTAACTCACAGGAACAGCTACAGCAGTGATGCTGCATTAATGCTGACAACCAAACGCTCCACCGTTATCTGTCTGAAATGACGGCGTCTCCCACTCTGTGAGTCAGCACACGGTGAATTTGATCCTCTCCACAGCTGCTATTTATGTTTGGGGATATCACGTTGGTTTTTAGCATCATTAATCACACCCAGAATTGTGTGTCAGCACTAAGTTTGGCTGAGTCACAGCACAAATTCATCAGCTGACAACAGACTGCATCTATGAAAACTAAAATACAAATCATCTCCTTTATATTTTTGGTCAAGGTGTCAAATGGGATGCAAATATTTAACCTCCAACAGCACCATGGGTGTATTACAAGTTAATGCAAGAGCCTTTGATATCAAACTGTAGACTTGCCATTTAATCCAGTTCTTTCTTCCACTTACAGAATATATGTGATGGTATTTGTGGTTAAAGGATGCTTTGCCGACTTTTATCAGTGAGTCATACTGTGAAACAATTCCATGATCGTACATGTGGAGCGGATAAGGTTACAGTTTGCGTCGACATGTCAGCACCCTCATGCTTCTCCTTGACCTCCTCACCTCCAGAGCCTGTCGTAGGAAGGTCCTCTTCTCAGCCTTGGCCCACTCGATGCACTCGAGACACAGCTCGACCTCCTGCCCCGTCGCTGCCTCCATGTCGAGGAAGAGGTCCAGCAGAGAGCGGACCAGCCGAGCCGCCTTGGCCTTGCTGATGGAAATCAGGAAAGGCCTCACAAATTTCAGCAGGCCCCCCAGCTCTGAAGACAGAAGATATATCATGAGCAGTTCAAGGGAGTGAAAACGTTTAGTGTACAGCACCAACCAGGAAGAAGAGGTGTGAATAGATTCACTTTAGACTTCAGAGTTGAACCAGAGCTGAAACGTTACCTGCAGCCTGTCCTGTCTTTGCCAGGAGTGTTCCCAGCTCCAGGATGCTTTGTTCTTTAACTCTGACAGCTTCCTCATCGTTCTCTTGAACATCTCTTCTCACTGTTAAAGAAAGGACACTTGTTAACATTCACAGAAAGTGTCTCCTCAACTCAAACACTATTCAATCTGTGAATTTCCAAATGATCCGAGAACCACCGTGAGACTCATTTAGTCTCATAATCTGCTCTGCAAACAGTGGCTCAACATTATCATTATAACCGAAGGTGAACAATTAATCTACTTAATGAGTAGCTGTAAACTAATGCATTAATCTCCAACTACTTTGATAATCGACTGATCAGCTAGAGGGATACTTTTAGGAGAAAGAAGTCACAGTACTCATTCTCCATTTCTCAGAAAGTTGAATATCTTTGGGTTGTGGAAAAAAATGACATATGAGGACATTATCTTGGGCTTTATGAGACTTTGCCAACAACTGAATTAATTTGCCACATATTGTGATAAGTGCTTTGACCAATTTCTTACAAACAAAATGACAAAATTTTGATTCTAGCTTCCCAAATATGAACAATGTATCTTTTTTTGTTCCTCTAGGACCATAAACTAGATGTTTTATAGACCAAATACCCAAACAATTAAGCTAGAATATAACTGAAAAATTACTGGACAATGAAAATAATCATCAGCTGTGTCCTGACAGTACAGCGATGGAATAACAGTCCTTAAAAGTAAACATCATGGATGAAATACACTGTTTAATTAAACATACATATGAATTAGAGCTGCAACAACGAGTACCGACTTAAGTGCCAACTATTTTGATAAGCAGCCGATTATTGTTTAAAAAGATGTAAATTCTCTGATTCCTGCTTGTTAACTGTGAGTATTTTCTCATTTCTTTCCTCCTCTCTGACATATTTGGGTTGTGGAAAAAACAAGACATTCAAGGATGTTATCTGGAACTTTCTAAAACACTGACTGACATCTTTTGTCCATTTATGACATTTTAAATCCAAAACAATTAATCAACAGTGGAAACAATTAGATGCTGCTGCTCCAACACTAATAATCACAAAAACTCACACTCCAATCTGGCTGCTGTGGCCTTGGCTGAGGATTATTACTATTATCCATTAATCACTGTTTATTATTTAAACTGTCAAAAACAAAGCCAGGATGTTGACTTGAAATTGCTTATTTTGTTCAACCAGCTGTCAAAACCTCAAAAACCATCCAATTTACAAAGAAGGTAAACTGAGAATAACAGTACTGACATTCCTGAGGTTGAAACCTGTAAACATTTGGCTTAATGACTCATAAATGACCGTTACAAGCATTTCAGTGGAAAATAACCAACTTTGGACGTGAAATAACTCCAGTACTAATGAGAAATACAATAATACTGATGTGAAAACATGACAACCTGAGGGGTAAACAGGGAAGAAAGACAACTTGACAGCTAGTGGGCTGGTGTGACAAGGCAGTTTGAGGACAGCCATACCCCTGGAAAGTGTAAAAAAAAAAAAAAAAACTTTTGTGTTACATAACTGGTAATGAATTTACATTTGGAACCACGAATACACAAGCAAATCTTAACAAATCCCCCATAAGTGCCCCATATAATAACAAAACAGGTAGTGGATCTGGTAGTGGAGCAGCTTTAGGCAACAAGCTAAAGACGTTAGCCGCATTAACAGTACTGATGCTAAGCCTCAGGTAAAGCTAACTGAAACTGTTGTCAAAGACAAAACAAAAAAGACCAAAAAACACAGCGGAAAACACAACAGTCCTCACAAGTCCTAACTGACACATTTCAGGCTCAGGCCTAACATTAGCCGGGCTGCTACCGACCCAGCAGCTAGCGTTAGCCCACCGTTCAGCAGTGAGTCAGCACCGCCGGCTATTCAAAGCCACTAGCTAGCATGCTAACCATCGGAGCCGGACACCGACGCTCAACAGCTGTCGGGAGCGCAGCGTCCGCCTCAGAGCAGCAGCCAAACACTCACCTATCGAGTGAAGGATGTCGATAGAGGCGTTGCGATCCGTGCTAATGAGAGACTGGGCTCTCTGAAACTCAACCACTGCTGCAGCCGCCATCTTCCTTATTCAAATGCTGCCTGAATGAAAATTACGTGCGGTGACTACGTTACTCAGCGTGGTAACGTCAGTGTGCGACTTGCATGTCGGGAATGAATAAAGCATTTAGGGAAGTGTAGTTTTTTTTTCGCAACAGGCCATACAAGCCTCCTACATTTTCAAATATGATTTTTATTGATCATCTGCAATTGTTTTTGAGGTTTCACTGTTACTTACAGCATTTTATATATATTGTTTTTTTAAAAATTCAGGATCAGGTGTGTGTTTATAGCTTTATTTCAGTGGTTCAGGTGAGATTTTCTTCATTTTAATGATGAATAACTGGGCAGCAATGAATAAAAAAGCCAAATCTGGCCAAATGGAATATATATGTCTGTGTCTGTGTTTATTAATATAGCTGGGAGGCTGCTGTTAAAGTCACTATGGAGATTAAAGTGAAGCAGTCAGGTGGGCTGATGTAAAGGCTCTTTATCCAGTCCATCCCTAGAAACCACATGGCTGCCAGCTCACTTCTTCCATCCCTGCAGATCAACGCTATTGTTCGGGTTGTTGGCTGTGAGGGAAGGAAAACATCTTCGGAGTTCAGAGGGTTCAGTTTCTCTCCTGCTGCTCGTCGGCTGAAGGCGGAGTTGTTGTGTTTTCCAGCGCAGAGCGGCGCCAGCCCACCGCCTTGTGCGTCAGGAGCGCAGTCAGTCAGTGACACAACATCAGCAGCTCTCAGCATCCAGCAGGACCAGCAGCAACATCTTCATCTCAGCATCCATTCCACAACTGCCCTCCATCCACTGCGCACCGCCGAGGCTCCGTCTCTCTCTCCTGCTCCTCTCTTTCCACTCGGATTATTCTTTTTTGTTCTTCTTCATTGTTGCTTCACATCCCTCAGAGATGGTTTTCTGGTTTTAATTCTGCAAAGGAAAGAACGGGACTCGAGGCGCAGAGCATCACCTTTACATTGCAGTGTTTTATTTGCACCGAAGCTGGAGATCTGGTAAGTTTGGTCTCTGTTTTTTCCTTGCACACATTTGTGTCAAAACTGCAAACACAGACCTTCGATTTATCAAAAAAAAAAAAGAATTATGCAGCTACGGGGCCTTTCTAATTAGATAAATATGATGATAAATGGATCACGGCGGCGATTAAAAGCTGATAACAGTCAGATCCGACGACATATTGTGACATATTAACGGATAAACGCGGAGAGATGGGGATTTCTTCGGGTTTTAAGCCACCGCCTACCGCAGCTTCGACGCAGACGCTCAGCTTCAGCACCACGGAGAGCACCCGATGTCCCTACAGCCAGGAGGCCGACAGAAGCTGAGATTTAACCCCGATCAGAGCTGGTGTTTCGGTGTTTACCAGTCTTCAGTTAATGAACAGGATTGATGGGAGGGTGATGGAATGAAGCAGCTCGGATCCTGCGCACTTTGAGCAGTAAGTCGATCCGCGGATGCTGCAGTGAGGCAGGAAAACATGTCGATCGTTTCTCTCTTTGTTGCTTTCATGTGGACGCAGATCAACGACGTGACCTTGAGTTTTGTGCTTAAATGTGTCGAGTCCGGTTCAGCCTCTGCATCGAACCTCGACCTTCACCTGTTTTTTTCCTCTCGTGTTTACGTTCCTGTCTTCCATTTTAGTGAGGATGGGTGGCGCGTGGTTGCCTCCGATTCGTCGGCCATTGCGCGTAAAATGTGAATATCACATTCTTATTCCCCATTTTCCACTCGTTTTGATGCTATTCTGCAGCATGCATTGTAGTATTCCTGCAGATGAGAATCAGATGTGCCACCATTTCACACTGATGTTGATAATGTGGGTGAGTCACCTGCTCATTTGCAGCAGTGGGGGGTCCATACTGTCTGAATTAATGAGACTCAGCTATAGGCTGATTCATTCCATCAGTGCTGCTAATAAGCCTGACATCTCCATGAGAACATCACAGAGCAGAGAGATGATTAGATTTCTAATGAGAAAAACATCTGTTTGTTGTTAAATAAATACCCACAGATAATGTAAATGTAATTGATCCATTGATTTTTTTCTGTTTTCAGCAGAGAGAGCTGATTATCTCCGTGGATCTGATCCTCCTCCCCCCTCAGAGACTATCTCCTCCAGCTCTGTCGATGCCCAGCAGCAGCCTGTAGCCGGGACTCCCAGCTCCCTGCAGCATTGAGGCTTTGAGACCCTCAGGATTTCCCCCATCCTCACTCTTCTGACACCTCCCCACCGTCACCATGGGAACCGTGCTGTCTTTGTCCCCCAGCTACCGGAAGGCGGCCCTGTTCGAGGATGGGCCAGCCACCGTGGGCCACTACACGGCCGTCCAGAACAGCAAGAACGCCAAAGATAAGAACCTGAAGCGCCACTCGCTCATCAACGTGCTGCCCTGGAAGCGGATCGTCGCCGTGTCGGCCAAGAAGAAAGGCTCCAAGAAGGTGCAGCCCAACAGCACCTACCAGAACAACGTCACCCATCTGAACAACGAGAACCTGAAGAAGTCCCAGTCCTGCGCCAACCTCTCCACCTTCACCCAGGACCAGAGCACTCCAGCTCTCACCAAGAGCTCCAACAACACGGTATCTTCTGTCAAAAAGGCCCCTCTGACTAACTCCAATGTGGCCCCCGGGACCCCTAAGAGGGTGATCGTCCAGGCCTCCACCAGCGAGCTGCTGCGTTGCCTCGGGGAGTTCCTGTGCCGGCGCTGCTACCGACTGAAGCACCTGTCCCCCACCGACCCGGTGCTGTGGCTGCGCAGCGTGGACCGCTCCCTGCTGCTGCAGGGCTGGCAGGACCAGGGCTTCATCACGCCCGCCAACGTGGTCTTCGTCTACATGCTGTGCCGCGACGTGGTCTCCTCAGAGGTGGCCACGGAGCACGAGCTGCAGGCCGTGCTGCTCACCTGCCTCTACCTGTCCTACTCCTACATGGGCAACGAGATCTCCTACCCGCTCAAGCCCTTCCTGGTGGAGAGCTCCAAGGAGACCTTCTGGGACCGCTGCCTGTCCATCATCAACCTGATGAGCGCCAAGATGCTCCAGATCAACTCTGACCCGCACTACTTCACTCAGGTGTTCGCCGACCTGAAGAACGAGAGCCAGAAGGAGGAGGAGAGGAGCCGCCTGCTCATCGGCCTGGACCGGTGAGGGGATGCTGGGGGGAGTAGAGGGGCTTGAGGGGGGGGGGGGGGGTGAGGAGGGGGGAGGGAGGGATGCTCCAGTCTGGCATTTTAAAGACTGTTTGTGATGCTGTTTTATTTATTCCTGTCCAAACTGAAGGAGGAGACTCGGCCAGTTGGGAAATGTTTGACATTTATAACCACTTTGTATCTTGCAGGACTGATAATCTTTCTGGGGTGAGGGTGGGGTGAAGGTGGTGGTTTAGTCTGATGGTCACCAAAAAAAACAAAACAAAATGTGGGTTTGACACCTGAGAGCACCCCACTGCCTGTAACTATCAGGGCCAAATTCTATTTTCAAACCAGCGAAGGATGGATTAATGAGCACCCGAGAATGAAAGCTTTTTTTTTTTAAAGACACAAAGAAAAAAATGCCAGACTTGGGTAAATCCTTTGCTAACGTTACAGATATACTATATCTATATGAAAAACTGAAAACCTTAAAAAAAAAAGAGTGTAGAAATGGAAGCATACATCTACAGCTATGAATGTGGACAGGACTGAGGCTGCCGACCAGTGACCTTCTGACTGTTGTGATGTGCACTGCCTACTGCAGGAGGGTGAGGGCCATCGCCTGACTGGCTTTCTTCATGCATCATGGATGAACAGGCCTCTGAGCTGCAAACCCTGGCGCTCTGGAACAACCCTCCACTGATACGGATACGACTGGACTTTTACTTTTTTTGCATATCTGGCCACGCGAGGAAGGAACAATGATGGCCACTAGACTGCTCAATCCATGTTTTGGTGGGTTTCTGGCTCTTACACGCCAACCGGATGGACGATGAGCACTGCATTGTGGGACTTTTGGCCAGTGGTCACATCGAGTGTGTTCAGAAAGACCTACTTTATTTTCATCTAGAAAAAAAACAACAAAAAAAACCCAACAAGTTAATGGATGTTTTACTCCCCAGAGGCTTACACCTATGGAGGCTTATTTATTGCTTTTCTGGAACAAGTTTTTTTTCTTTTTTACTTAGAAATGTAATGTTTTTGCACGTGTGCCATGCAATTTTACAAAAATTTCCAGGAGAGGAGATGGAGGAGCAATGTTCTTCTTTTTACTTGATTTGTAAAATCAACTGCATCTGCATTAGAGAATGCTGTGAACAAAGTGACACTAGTTTATTTAGCTCTGCTTGCTAAAATAGGCTATTTGTTTACCAGGGAAATTGTTTTTTTCTTTTGTTTTGTACTTTTTGTCTATAGGTTGTGTCGCAACCACTTTGGAATGAGCGTTTTTTTGATTTCGTGCTTATGATTCAGCATAGAAAATGTTAAAACAGTGCCATATCTTCGATGAAAAATCCCCACAGGTCTGAGGAAAAGACTACTGTACTGTCTGTCCAGCTCTTGAATGACGAGGTGGATTTTTCATCTAATAATACCTACTTACTGACACCTAATTTATTGCCATTTCTGTATTTATTATTTAGGCACATTTAATGTAAATGAAGGATCTCGAGGAGAGACTTTTGGAGGAAGAAGAAGGGGGTTTGCTGGTGAAGCAGGTGTGCTTATCTTTTGGTGGGAATGAAGATTGATCTGGTTTATGCAAATGAATGTTGCAGGGATTTTATCAATGAGAATCTAATTAAACAGCCCTGAGATCAAAACCACTGTTAAATCTGACCATCACCAATCCTCAAGGACGCCTCAACATCACGGAGGTTTTCGCTTCAGAAAAAGCCTTGAAAACATCTTTTTTTTTGTCCTGAATTCGGAGCTCAACCCAACCTGCTGTCCCACATATCAGAAACACGAAGCACACACTCAGTTTCTTTTCTAATTTCTAGGGGGAATAAATCATTTAAACGACAATGTCTGGTTCATTGCGGCTGCAGAGAAGCACAGTGTACCTTGAGGGCATCACCTCACTGTAAATCCACCTAAAGAGGCGACTTTCACGTAGAGGCTGGAGGAGTAATCTCAGTTTTATGTGCGAGGGGAACCTTTACAACCAAACAGAAAGCATGCAGAACAATTGTAGCTTCTTATTTCGTAGAATAGTCAGAAAAAATGCTGCTGCAGCTCCTCATTGTCTCCATAATGACTTCAATCACTGGATAAGCTTCAGTATTTCCTTTACAAAGACTTGCATTGACTGGTTTTCACATCCTATACAGCTACAGACCAGTCGTGTACTCTTATTTTCTTGGAATAATGGAGCAGTTGTGGCGACAAAAGGCCTCCATCATGTCTTCTTTTCTTTTCTGCCGTGTAAATCAGAGCAAATGAGCAGCTCA
Source organism: Acanthochromis polyacanthus (assembly GCF_021347895.1). Lineage (NCBI taxonomy): Eukaryota > Metazoa > Chordata > Actinopteri > Pomacentridae > Acanthochromis > Acanthochromis polyacanthus. The sequence continues at coordinate 4,423,555 of NC_067131.1, read as the reverse complement.
CACTAGCTTCTCTGCTGTGGCTTTTGGAGTTTTTCGCAGCGAGGCAGTTCATTTTGGAGGGATCGCACTGGCACAATAAAGGTTGGAGGGGAGGGGACACGCACTTCGGATGGGATTCAGGAATATTTTTAAAAAGCAGGGCATAAAATAAAGGGATAAAGGGCCTCGAACAGACACCCCGAATCTTTTTCTCTCTCTCCGTCCACATGCCCCCGACTTCACTTGAAATGTGCCATGTTTCTTCACTTGCATCATCAAGTAGTTGTTTGACTTTCAGAAGCTTCTAAAAAAAAAAAGACAAGTGATAGTTCAAGATTTCTGTCAGATTCTTTTTCTGTATCTCGTTGCGTACTTTGTAGATAAATTTGAAGAAAAAAACGAAACAGTGATTAAAAACTTCAAAAAGAGAGGCATTCAACGGCTGAGTGAGTGTGTAAATGGATGGATGAGTGTGTGTGTGTGTGTGAGCAGCATTTTATTTGTACAGAAGAATGTGTGACATGTTTTTTTCTTATGGACGAGGATAAAACTCCAACCACTCTGGTCTTTCTCTTGGTGAGGGAGGGGGGTGGATGCTGTTAAATACAAATGTTCTTTTTTTTTCTTTTTTGGGGAAAAAAGACAAAAAAAGCTGTTGATGTAATTGAAAACTTTCTTTTCTGAGTTTGTTTCTGCTTATTTTAATTTATTTTTGTACTGTGATGGAAAAATAAAATGCACTGATCGTTCAAGGCCGCCGCTCGTCTTTTTGTGCTCCCAGCTAATCTCACTCGCAATGAGACAAAAGCACAAGTTTAATTAAGAAAAACAGAGCAGTATTTCTGAACTCTCCATAAGTCTGAAGTATTGGCCTGTGAGAGTTATACTGGAGCTTGAAGGTTCAGTTGAGGGTTAAGGGCACCGCGGTGGAGATACTGATGGAGTTTAGAGTGTGACTTTTATTTTCTCCACCCAGAGACTGACGGTTCACTTTGCAGTTCATTCTCTGGTCGACTGCTTTTTACTGTCTTGGATCAAAACCAGAGAACTGTACTGTAAATATTCCTGACAGCAAATCCCCTCTGCAGGGGCGGAGCCAAAACATGACCTGGGGTGGCCACAGCCCCATACATTCTGGCCACCCCCCAAAAAACAAAAGTGAAGCCTGTAGGAGCCAGGGCTGGGCATGTACTCATAGAATTGGAACTGTGTCTAGTAAATACAATTTTTATGGCAGAACTGTTTCTCTATAGGCTTTGTTCCCATCCAAATATATTTACATATATATATACTTTCCAAACTATTTTTTTTGTTGAAACTATGTGTTTTGGTTACAGTTTCTTGGTTCACTTCAACATTTACAGCAAAATATTTTATAAACTGACAGAAATTCGTAAACAAAAAGCCTGCATATATATCTCAAAAATGAATCACACTAATTAGAGGCTTTGTAATTAATTAATCACGATTAATCACATTTTTGTCAAACAGCAATATTTGACACAATATGCAAAGTTTTTCCAATTCAAATAAATGTTGGTTGAGACTGAATGGATGAATAGACATATTTGTGAACTTAAACAACAAAAAAAACTTGTTTCATTTCTATTTATCTGCATTTTTCATCTGTCTACTACATTCACAGATTACCATAATTTCCAGCCGATTGAGCGCACCTAACTATAAGCCGCACCCACTAAATTGTCTCATGAGTACAGCTATAAAAACTTGTATATAAGCCGCAGGCATCCATGTCGTACGATGAGATATTAACGCAAAGATTTTTTTTAAACTTATAATTACATAAATTACCGGAAATTTCGGTACTGCAAAATGTGATTATAGCAAATATATTCAACAATTTTAGACTCAAGCACTTTCCGTGTCTTGAAAAATGATCTATTATGGGTTGGCTAATACCAGGACTGTCGTAGCTAACGTTAAGGTACGTGTCCACAGGATTCATCAGTTTCTCGCATCCCATTCATTGTTTATGAGAAACGCTCTACATTGAATGCTGGTTGCATTTCAAACTGTGTTCTGGTGCGTCGCCCCGGAGGTTGTTTGCATAAAATTAGCTTCTTTTATGCAAATGCAGCGCGGGGAGCGGAGGTCCGACGCATTGCGAAACTTTTGTAAAACGTCCAAACTAGCTGTCGTTGAACTGAATCCAGGACAGATTCAGCCGATTATTATCTTTTAGAGGTACTTTATTGCTGGACTGTTTTCGTAAAAAAAGAGAAAGTTTGGGACCGAGCCACCATGCTGATGCGACGGGCTGTCATGTGACCACTTAGTGGCCAACTAGTGACCAGCCCACCAAAAAGTGGCCCTGTGGACATGTAGTTTTGGGTTTAGCTGGTTTTGTTGAAAGAACAAAGAGTTGAACTGGTACTTCTCAGTGAATGATGGACATATAGAAAGACAGGGTTCGAGTTAGAGAAGCATTTTTTTTGGTTCTAGCAGAAATTTTAGCCATTATCAGTCCTTTAATTTGGGCTGACACATTTGGTCATCAAGAACGGGATTTGTCCATGACGCTGCTCGTTTCTTTAATCTTTTTTTTACCACCTTCACCACCGTGGAAAAGCCAAGCCATTAAAGTCACCTGCTGTCTTTCCACATGTCCATCCGTCACGTTCACTGAGAAGTACCAGTTCAGCTCGTTCTCCTTTCGACAAAACCATGTAATCTGTGGAGGCAAAAAATATAAAAATATAGTTAATGAGAACTCCTGTGTGTCCAGACTTTAGAGAACCCTGTAAACTTCGAGTGATGACTCAACTAGGTCGGTGTCCTGAGCAGAACGTTTTTGACATCAGGGTCTTACATGCACTAATCCGATGTAATTTAAACTGTAATTATCATATGAGCTTCATCAGCAGTTAGAAAAGCAGAACTTTCTGGTTTTAATCACCTGAGGGCTACATAAAAAAAAGCGTATAAGAGTTCTCGTGTACTTCTATATGTCAGTATTGCCCGTGTAAGCAAATGATAAGGATGAGTGACTGGAAAAATGACTATTTGGCCTGCAGCAGTTTGCTGGAGTGAAAATGAGCAGGACACTGGAAAACTGCAATGTGAGTAACTCTGGGTCGAATGGCTGAAAGCAGAGAGAACTAGAGATGTTTTCTGTACAGTTTAACACACTTAAAGTGCAACACATCATAAAGCAAGAAATACTTCATATATTTCACTGCTTATTTTTTTCTTATTTGTGTCTCTATTTGCTTTGTCTAAACACTGCCTGCAGTTCAACCAAAAAGTCAGAGTTTTAGCTTTCTTGGTTGCGTTGTGGAGCATAAATTTACGCTTTATTTTAATCCACTTTTTCAATGAGACATGTTAAAATAAAGTGAATTTGATTGAAAAATCATGACTTTTAGCTTAAATTTAGTTAAAGTTTCCAATAAAGGAGAAGGTGATAAGTTCAAGGACCGTTGGAAAGCTGAAAATTCAAAGATTGTCCTTGTTTTTACGGTTTCTGGCTCTGTTAAATGGCACCAGTTTGGTAATTTCTTACAAGATGACATGCGTTTCATTCCTGAAAAGGGGTTTTGGGAGTTTAGAAAGTTTACTCAGTTCTGCTACATCCATGTCTCAGCTCTGTTGCTTTGAGATTTCATGTCAAAATCGGAACAATTTTAAAAGTTTTATATAATGAATCGTGATTGTAGAATGTCTCTGTAGTTGCAGAATCAGAATGGATGCTCAGTTGTCTGTGTTTATAGCTTTGAAAAAGTCTAAATTTAATCAGAATGAAGTTGAGGTCAAGAAGTGAACACTTTAGTGCAGTGGATGAATTGAAATAGCTTTATAAGGTAAGTCATAGTTAAAGTCTGTGATGGCTGGATGTGAATCAGGGCTGCAGCTCCACAGATCCTAAAACCCTCCCACAGTCAGACAGATTAGTTTGGGCTGGTTCAGTCCGTCCTTTCATTTACCCACCGGGTCAGCCTGTCCGGTCCTACTTAGTGACTGCCTTAAAAAATAAATAAAAAAAGACAGGAAAGAGTCATCCCACTCTCAGCAACAGATCGTCATGCATCAGCCAGCGGATTATAAACCCCTGCTGAGGTTCTGCTGATGATGGCTGCTGACACAGTGGCAGTGGGAAGCGGCGTTGTCATGCCGACCGCAGGGGTTTTAGCCGCCTCGACGTCACCCGGTGAAACAGCTGTTAGTGGGCGGATTAGAGGCGAGCTCAGCCCCAGCTATTACCACATATCGGGTCCCAGACTGCGGCTGGAAGCGTTTCAGTCGGCCTCTGCGTGATATGTAGGCTAAACGCTCCATCAGAACACAGCACACGGCTCACCGTCAGTTTACTGAAGCAAATAAATTTATTAATAAAGTGATTAATGAAATATTTCTCATTATGGAACATCACGGAACCTGCACAAAACAGCATTACAGCATTTCCCTTCAGACTTGATCTAGACGTTACAGGATGCTTACGGTGAAATATTACACAAAATATGCAAAATATAAACTGAATATAAAATGAGGCACATACTGAATGAATGGTGCGTACATACACGTGTCGCTCAAAGCTACGGAATAAATTACAGGAACTAAATTGGAACTTGGTGCCCTTTGGCCAACATGGATGGGCTTGATAATAGAGAGCCTCAGGTCGGATGTTTCTGGAGAAAGAAAAGAAACACTGAAACTGGAGGAATGTCATTCTCACTGAGCAGTAAAGGGAAGGACACAATGGCACAGAGTCTCCAAGTGTTAACATTCATGTTTGATATTCTTTAAATCCATTCATAACGTGGTATTTAGAAAAAAAAAGTATTTTAACTCCTGCAGTAAAGCTGGTGATCAATATAATGGAAAAAGAATCACTGATGATTAGATTTGCACTTTAAAATGACAAGCAAAGATAAATCTGGTGATATTCAACATTTTTCTAACTTTAAATAGCATGAAATTAAAGGAACCAACAACATCCAGAGCCTGATGAGTCATATTCCTCCACACGTCAAAGCTCCCGTTCTCCAAAAACTAATAAACACATTAATGAGCCACACTGTTGCAATGAGTGACATTTTCCTCCAATAATACCAGCATTTTATGACAGATTTCAAGCCTCAACTTCATATACTGTCCTGCTAACTGGAAGTACACACTTTAGCATCAAATGTGTATTAATACGCTGCAGAAAACAGTCCCTAATAAATCCACTGTTTACTCCTGTTTAAGTCATATTAACTAAAAACCACAAAGCCCAACTGTTTGAGAACTATTTAGACTATTTTACACTGTAAACTGCAAAAATACAATTTATTTTGAACATTCTGATGCTAGCACTTTGCTGCGCAAATTTGCAAAAAGGTATAGTGACGTTATCAGCCCTTATAAAGGTTTTGCACCAAAACATCGCCAATAAATGCATTTTTGCAGGTTTTACAGTGTTTCTTCTTTTATTAGCATAAAAAATCATTGCAAAAGACTTTAAGCCTCAGCCTCATACTGTCCTGCTAACTAGAAATACTCATTTTAGCATCAAATGTGTATTCATACGCGACAGAAAATAGTCCCCGACTAATCCCCTGTTTACTCCTGTTTAGGTCATGTCATATTTGCCGAAGGATTTTTGCACATCTATTTCACAAGATGGAGATGGACTAACACATCTTAAAGGTTCAAACTGACTCATGCACATTGTTCATCCTGCAAAATTACAGGAGTTTGTGACTTTTTGGTGCTAGAACTTAATTAGGCCAAATTGCAAAATAGTGCAGTGATGTCAATATCAGGCCTGATGAAGTTTGGCACCGAAACATTGCTAATAGACGTACTTTTGCAGGCTTGACAGTGTGCAGGAGTTAAAAAAAGTCATTTTTGCACAGGAGATGGATGAGAATACACTGTCTATCCTGCAAAAATGCATTTATTTGTCATGCATTAGTGCTAAAACTTCAAATCTGCCAAAAGGGAACAGGGATGCTATCAGGCCTGATGAAGGTTTAGCACTAAAACATGACAAATAAATGTGTTTTTGCAAGTCTGTGTGGGAGTCCGATTAAAAAAATGAAACTTTTGGATATCTTTGGTCTGCCTACAGACAGGTTAGGGAAGTCACAAAGTGCTGACAGATTAATTTATTGGTTTATCTTTTCATTTTCTCTGCTGGCAATAACAAAGACAGAATTCTGGAGATTTCGGATGCAGAGAATGTTGGTTAATGTGCTAGTTTCAGCTTAATTTCTTTTTCTTTTTGCTGCTACATGATATTCCTGTTGTTTTTTTGACATCTTCTTGCCCTTTCCTTGTTTATTTCCACGCCTTCTGGGCACAAGACGGCTGAAGTAAAGAAACAGCCAGAACCTCCAGCGCCCTGCAGGACGGTACAGTCAGCCCGACTGGGCGAGGAGCCAAGTGATTTGACAAGAAGAGGGGAAGAGGAGGGAGGGATGGGGGAGGCAGGGAGTGGAATTTAAAAAAAGCAGGGAAAGTAGACGAGGAGGCCAAGCGAGGATTTGCTCACCAACCCCCTTTTGCCTTGAGAAAGCCGAGAGAGAAAGCGCTGAAGTGAGAAGTGACACGGAGTCCATCCTAATGATGGGCGGTGAATAGCCGAGCAGCGAGCAGTAGAAGCCCTGTGGGAGATTTACCACGCCGAAGGACATGGAGAGCTGCAGTATTAGAGTCCACACACTCCTGAGCCTGAGCTCCTTTGAAAAACCATCCATTAACGCTACCAATGTCACTTCCCTTAATCCGCGTTGCACCCATTTCCCTAAACAACTCCTTATTCTGCATCAAAGTGTCTTCCAGAGCAAAAAGGACAAGGTCATTCACCGGAACGCTGAGAGGTAGAATGGAGATTTGCTTCTTCAAAAGACGGGGGCCACTTGCAAACTAATTAAGATAAATGACGTGTTTGCACAGTCAGAAGAGCTGCTGCGGCTAAAATCGTTGCTAACAAGTTTTCCTTTCTGTTGTGGTGAAGCCGTCAAGACAGCCTCAGCCTCTTCAACTAGGGCAGGCACAGTGGGAGCTCCGATTCATAACCTTGGGCTGTCGTTCCTCAACCCACATTCACCGCTCTTCACTCACGATACAGACAAGTGTCTGTGGGTAGAGAAGCAAAACAATGGCTGGTTCCTGGCTGATACCTTCCATATTCAACTAACAGGGTAGTCTATAAGAAGAGGCAACGGCTGATATCAATGTTGGTTAATCTGTGGATCATTTTCTCGTTTTTCAATTCGTTTCTTGGAAATAAAATGTCAAAAAATGTTGAAAAATGTCAGTGTTCTTCAAAGCCCAACATGACATCCTTAAAGGTCTTGTTTTGTCCCAGACCCAAAGATAGTCAGTTTACTGTTGTAGAGGAGGAAGGAAACCAGCAAAGAAACCAAATATCCAAGCTGTAATCATGTAATCAAAGAATTTCGACAGTTTTTCTTAAAAAAATAGCCTAAACAGATTCATTAATGATCAAAACAGGTGTCAATTAATTTAATAGTTCACAATTAATTGATAAATCATTGTAGCTTTACACATATCACATGGTCTTTGACGGTAGATGCAGTTGAGTTCATTCTTGACATGTGAAGTTGAGAAAACTATCATTACTTGGTCCAATTAGAAGCTTTTTAGGAGCTTTTAGTGATATCACATGATCTACATTAGCAGGAATTTGGTTAGCTCGTCTGCTGCAATGCTTGTCCTGAACAACAGACTTGCAGAAATGCTAAATTATGCAAACACGCCTTTTTCCCAACCACAGGCTGATGAAGATGATGTGATATTGTCAAAGCTCCTGAACATTTACGAAACTGACCTTGAGCGATATTGTTTTCTTAACTGCCAAAGACAAGAATCAAATCTTAACCTTAAAATAATGAAAATCAGGATGGTTGTACGGTAGAAAACATCTTATTTATGTCTAGTGTACTCAGTCTGCAGATGGATATTAGTATCATTGCGGCTTTCAACAAATGTCATTTTATAGCCATCTGTGTTTGCAATTATCCAATAACTGCAGGATGCTTTGCGGTTTTGTTTTGTTGGAACCTTCTTCTATTTCAATATATTTAGCGTATTAATATCAAACACACATTATAAAGCCAGATATCTCCATCTCGTGAGCTTCTGTGCCGCCTCGAATTTCTGCAAATTGTTGGAAAAAAGAGCATATTGCAACGTGCTAACGCTTCTGAGCGGAGTGAAAACTTTCCACACAGCCGACAGCTTGCGAGAACAGGACAGATTCATTCAAGCTCCGACAATTTGATTGGTGTGATTTGGCTTTTCTACACTTTCCAGAGCTGCGATGGAATTTTTTAGCGCGATAAGATGAAAATTGAGTCTCCAAATAGTCCGCTGTTAATAGAAAAATGTCATGGGGACGGTAGTCTGATTGCAGACTTCACACCCTTCTGTCTTCACTCTTTCGCTGTGGCCGTTAGCCAGACGCTCAGTCTGCGAGCCAAGAAGAGGAAAAAGAGCTAATCGACACACATTACAGTACACAGTCCGGCAGGCGCACTCTCTTTCTGTGATGAAGGGGATATTTGTCAAGTGGAAGCCTATTGCAAAGGTCAACTCATTAGGCTATTCATTTAACACAAAGACAGCAAATGAGACGAGGTTCAGCGTCTGGAGTTCCCGTGGAGTTATACAGTACTGGTTAGCAACACTATGCTGCTAAGCTAGAGCATTAAAGGTCCCATATGGTGAAAAGATATTAAAAACTCTGGTGTGTTTCTGTGTTTTCATGGTGTGTTCCAGTGCAACCTCAACTCTTTACTTCTCTCCTGCTCCCTGTGCTCACATCAACTACATTTTAAAGCAGTCGAAATACCACTTAAACTGTTCTCAATTTGATTTTTTGATTTCTGTGACGAGACAACATAACAAGTGTGAAACAGAGACTGAAATACAACTAATTATGGTGACATTTCCAGCAAACGAGACGAGGTTCATTGGCTTGACTTCATGTGGGGTTATACAGTACTGGTTAGCAACACTGTGCTGCTAAGCTAAAGCATTAAAGGTCCCATATGGTAGAAATCTTTTGACAACATTGGTGGATTCCTGTGTTTTCGTGTTGTGTTTCAGTGCAACCTGAACTCTTTACATGTGTTTGCTTCTCTCCTGCTCCCTGTGCTCACATAAATTGCATTTTAATACAGTTGAATTCCCAAAAAAGAAAACAATTATGACGGCATTTCCTGCAAATGGGGCAAGTTTCACGATCTGGAGTTCATATGGGATTATAGGTTAAGCATGATAAGTCCCATAAAGCGAAAAATCATTATTATTGTGTTTTCTTTGTTTTTACAACTTCAGTGGGTGTCAAATTGTGCTTCAGTGCAACTAAACTCAGTCCTTGAAGTGTGTTTACTTCTCTCCTGCTCCGTGTGCTCACATAAACTCTAATTTAACACAGCCGAATTCCCTCAGAAAGCTGTTTTCAGTTATACATTTTTTCCTGTTTTTGTTGGAAATCAACAAAATAAGAGTAAAAAACAACCACAACAAACTCATCGAACACACGAGGTAAAAACAGCTGCTGTTCTGTGAAATTGGCAATGTTTCCACGTAAAAAGAGAGAGTGAAAATTAGTAGCTATAGAAAGCTGTGGTCTCACACAGAGTCTTCTTCCTGAAGGGGGCGGAGACAACTGCATTTAAATCTACAAACACTCAAACATGACCAGGAACAAAACCTGGATTTATCCAGTGAGCTTGAAATAAACCATCCTTGCAGTATTTTGAGCTGAAAAACTGAATGACACATCCTGGAGACAGGCGAGACGTCCATTAATTTGATGAAAAGGGCACAATATGGGACCTTTGAGGCTGACATTTCAAAAGAACATGAACTGAAGATGCGTGTCGGAAAAAATAAACGCTTTGGTCATTATCTTTTTTGCCTTTAGTAATAGTTTTTATCATCCCTTTTTATACTAAATGCAGTATAAGTGCTGTGCATACACATATCTGTAATCCTGTTCACTTACAGTATATTCTACACTTTAATGTATAAGCAGTATTATTAGGATTATTATAAAACTACAGACATTGCATAGAGTATAAGATGCTAGATTTAAATTAATAGACTTGAAGGTGTGCTATGTATCAGGTTCAGGATATGCTCAACATATCCCACTCGACATCCGTCCGACCAGAACTAAGAATTTGTGCCTCAGACTCAGACTGAACCACATTTTCTAACTCGCTGTTTCCTTTTTGTGATTGTAAACATTTAACGAGCCACAAGCTGCAGTTTCTTCCATTCAGCATCCAGGCAGGTAAGTCTTCAATTAAAGGACATTAGAATTCCTTAGAATATGAATCACAAAAAGGGGTTTCTGCGGTTTTAAAGCAGAAATAACCGACCAAAGTCATACATGAATATCATCATTTCTCAGTTTGATCTGGCTCCTACACACAGAGCTGCAGGGATCAGAAATTCCTGCAGAGCTTTTGGATTTTTTTTTCCTACAATGCAGCACCAGTGGTTCTGAGAGCAGTAGCTGCATCGTGTCCGCTCATCCGGACTCAAAAATCATCGACAATTAACTAAATATTGCACAAAGCAAAATGCAAATTAGAAATTTTGATTCTAAAAAAAAGAAAAAAACACCACTTTGGTGAAAAATCACATAGTGCATAATTAGTTTAAACCTGTTTAGCTAGCAACATTTTGCACTTTTATAGTAATATTGCATAGAAATCGACAAAAATTTGGCATCTGGCTTTGTAAATAGAGGATCAATTACCCCCAATCCTATCTGCTGCTATCTGCTCTGTCACATTATTAGCAGCTCTGCCAAAAAACAAAAAAAACACAAGGCATGAATCATCGTTATTATTATCCCAGCCTGCTTTGGAATCAGCTGTCACTTCTTCTTTTTTTATTTCTTCCTTTGGCCCACTTCAGTTGCCAGGAACAGCCAGGATGTAGCCGGATCGGCTCTTGGTGAAGTCCGGCTGTGACTGGTTGATCTTGGGCTCCACGATGACCGTGCACTTCCTGCCGTTCATGCTGCACTGGATGGGACTCGCAATGTTCACCTGCAGCTTCCTCTTCTCACTGCGGAGAGGAAAACAAAAACAAAAGAGGGAGATTTTGTAGCTTCACGGAAAAGGAAGATTGTTAATAGCTAGCCCACTCTCATTAAGGCGGCTGCAGCTCGCCTCACAAGCTTCATGTTCCAGTCGGTCAGAGTCTAATGCACAGAAATAAAATATGCAGATCCATTAGTGACCAGAGTATCTGCATGAGAGAGACTATAAGTACAGGAGGCTGTTGGGCCATAAATCATACCGACTCTCGCACACAGCACTGTAATCTGAAAAATACATCACACTGGTTCCGGCTACGTTCACTTACTGTATATGCACAGTCACACCGCTGATTGGGGTCATAAATCTTACTCATACATACACAACTGTGCTTTTATATAAGCAAGATCATCCTCAGTCACGCACACTATCGCCATCGCACACACCGTTGTACCATTTACAGAGGTACAGGGAGAATACTATTGTGCATGAGAATGATATTATGTAAAACAGAACAAGTGGGTGAAGAACATGTCAAAAAAAGGGAACAGTTGCATCAAAAAGAGCATTAACTACAGCACAATTCATGCACAAATGGACTTTAAGGAGAATTATGGTATATTTCCACTGAGTGTATTGCCAAAAGAGGCCATTTTCACGATGTTTTATATATCTATTAAATAGATATGATGTAATATGAGACTATAGAGGCTAAAGTGTAATGACGGTAATTTGTCAGGAGAGTGAAAATCAAACCAATGAGCTGTACTGATGATACATGTATGATGGAAATGGGTCAGTTAGAGCAGGTTACTACTGAAACTGGTGGTCATTATGTGAAGTCAAATTATTGCTCCGCCAAAGAACGGCAGAGTTATGTGACGATTGGCATGTGTTTGTCTGTCTGTCTGTCTGTTAGCAGCATTACTCAAAAACAGACTGACGGATTTGGATGAAATCACAAATAAGACAAGAACCAAGTGATTAGATTTTGGCAGTGATGCGGCTTATAGTCTGGATCCACGGATCTGTTAAAGATTTCTGTATCATTGTGAGATAGCGGCATGGTGTTACTGTAACCATGATCCTACTACAAATCCACCGCTGAGGACTTATCTGGACTTATCCGTCAGAAATAATACAAGGAACAATTGACTAAACTGTGGGGGTGTTTCCGAGTCTCATCAATTCCCGCCGCCTGCTACATATTTAGGTCACGCAATTCGGTATCCATACATAACGTACACATGCAGAACACACGCCTGTGCTCAGTGCAAGGTCATTTTGTTGGTGTGTACATCTATATTAAATGGTGCTGTGATTTCTGCCACGAATTTTTCAAGATTTCAGCCGTCAGAAATGATTCAACGACTGAGCAGCCTTGGAGGAGGACTGCATTCTCTGAGTGCTTTTCTTGTTATTGTGGCTCACACTAACTTTACACTTTCTGAATGGGACAGGTAGCATAAAAGCTAATGTTTTCATGAATTATTTTCTGTGTCTGTTTTGAAGCAAACACAGAAATAACCCAAACAGAACTGACATTTTGTCGACTCCATTAGCTTTTGCTTTTCCTATGGAGAGTTGAATGTCCGGTCCGGTTGTTACGTCCGCCAAGGAGGTTATGCGATCGGGTCCGTTTATTTATTTGTCTGTCTGTGTGCGTGTCTGTGGACAGGATTTCTCGGAAACTACTTGTCGGATCTTCATGAAATTTTCACCAGAGGTGGATCTTGGCCCAGGGAAGACTCCATTCAAATTTTCTGTTGATCCGGTTAAGGATCTGGATTCTGGATCCGGATTTAGATTTTCCAACTTCGTATCATCTTCCCTTGGCGGAGGTCAGAAATCTCGGATGGCTCTTGTTCTTGTGTTTTTTCCCCAGTTGGTTTCCACCATGTTTGGGATGTTTGGGATGTTTTGTCAGATTTTCCCAGTTTGCCACCAAAGCTTCCAATCTTTGCTGCAACACTTTCCCTCCTCCTCAGCCGGCAGCAGAATAATGAGCGCAGGACCATAATGAGCTGCTGTTTCAAACAACAGTGTCTGATCAGCAAGACTGACCTGAATTATTCAAAGCAACGACCACTGCTAACAGGATTCCCAATCGGTATTTGAACGCTTCACTTTAAAATCATAGACGCGTTGGAACAAAAATCCCAAACAGCCCATGAAATAAGAAACAGTAACGCAACATTAACTACATTTGCTGTGCATCAACATTAATTATTATTAGTTATTCTCTGACAAAGACATTTTATCTTCCTCTAATGTTCCTCCACTGCATAACACCAACTACTGACAGACTGAAAATATAAAGTCAAATGTGTACTACAAATCTACGAGTTTGACCTGAAAATTTGTGTATCAACTGCCACGTGCAAACTGGAGATAAAAGTGCATACAAGCATTTCTGTGTCTGCATACTGGAGTGAACTGGACAGGAGATAATGATACATGTTGGAGGGAAACTTTGCAAAGATTCATTTGAGGTCAGTTACCATTTTTTGTCGGCTGAAATGGAAGAAATGCTGCAGTTTGGAGCAAAAGCTAATTACAGTTCAAAACCTCTGGCTACAAGCTGAAAATGAGACGAGCAGAATATCAAAGGACCTGCACAGACACACAAGTGTTTTCTAATACTCTGTGTTGTCTGGGATTTAAGAACTGTGGTGCAAGTGAGGAATAAAGTGACATTTTCCACCTTAAAACTCATTCAGCTGACAGTCAAACAGCAGCAGGTAGAAGAAACACTGCAGTGGTTTCATCTTTTAATAGCTCCTAAGTGTTGGCAGAGAGCCTTCCTCCATTGAAACGGACTTTAAATACGTGTTTATTAGTCTGCATTTTCTTTGCGCACAGCTGTCACTCCAAGTCCGTGGAAATGATGCGTGGCATTTTTGTGCGCCAACGAGAAACAAACACTCAACCGGCACAAATTGGCCCAGTGTTGGCTAAAGGGTTTGGAACGATCCCAATGACGCAACAAAACTAACAGGAGAGTAAAGGAGCTGTCAGTCAAACCACGTCTGAATCTGCCCACCGGGTCCCCAGAAGACGTCTAATCACTCCGTTATAAATGGAAACACCTGTGTAGGTGGACCCTGATTGTGCAGGGATTTACTGCAAACGTTGATTGAATGTACATTTGACTCAGTGAATGAACAGCTGAAGCCTGCTTTGCATTCATTTTTATTAAATCAAACTGGCGTGATGTGATTTTGCTTGGTGTTCTGCAAAAGGCTCACTAAGCTGCTGGTGTTGTTGGACGACAAAAACACAAATTCCAATCGTGGTCCACTGGACGGAGAAAAGCTAGCTGTTTCCTCAACTTCTTTGTGCAGTTCTAGCATCATACACTGATAAACTCCAACACTGAAACCACTTACAGGTTAAAGAGGTACCGGCCTGTATGTGGATGTTACTTTGATATACATGGACTAAATATTGTTGTTGACTTACGGCTGGACAATGCGCCCCACCACACCAGAAAAACTGATCAGAACAGCTGGAGGAACATGACCAGGAGCCTGAAATGTTGACCTTTCTCAAAACTTCCCAGATTCCAGTCCAACCGGGCATTTTGTGGGATGTACCAGCGGAAACCTGATTTACGTTAGCATCATCCAGAAGCCACGGACTGCATGTAAAAGATGTATGTAGCTGGCAGCAAATTCAATCAATAATCAATTACTCAATAATCCACTCCAAGGCATATATTAATGACATATATCACATGACATGAGCCATTAATCTGGCACAGACAGTTAGCTACATAGTGGCACTGAAGTAGCACATTTTAGCTTCCTGGGATTAGAAGATCTCTGATTGGAAGCCATTAATCATCACAGAAGACTTTCTCATGGTGCCCCTTTGTCAGTTCAATTCCCACAATGCTCTCTGCTTGCCAACAGAGAATTGCCAGTCATCTGGCCTTATTGATTCGGCACAGTTTCTAATATTAACAGGCTCCCCCTGGTGGTGCAACCAGATGTTACAGCTGCAGCTACGACTGCATTTTCTGACATCCATGTTTTTTTTCCTTAATTATTACATCTTTGATAGGCTGAATACTAATCTTTTGATGAGTTTATGGTGTTAATTGCTTAATTTAAGACTGTTTGAATACAATATAATGGTGATTTTGTAAATTTTGGTTGTATTTAGACTAAGATGTGAAAAAATGTGCTACTTCAGCATTATAACATTGGAAAATGTTAAAACTGAGGAAACAGATCAAGTGAGAGGAAGGAACTACAGCTGATGCAGAACACATTTCTGACATGCATGACCTTTTCCTTCTTCTGCCTCACCGGTTTATATATGCTTACATGCTTAAATCAATCGATAAACAATTAATCAGTGTCACCTACTCGATTGTGGACTACTATGTTCAAACCTTTTGTCATCTTTGTCTTTAGAAACTTTACAGAATGAGTGAGGGGTGGATCTAACTGAGAACGTGAGGACATTACACATGCCCATACAATAGCAACCTGACATTCACTAGGTAAACCACATCCTGCTGTATTGTCTATTTTTCTCTAAATGGGACCAGAATTTACAAAACAAATTTCACGCTGTATTCAAAAAGTCTTCAAACTTACTATTAAGACCATAAACGTACAGGAAAAATGTTTGCTGAGTTAGAAAATAAAGTGAGAAGTTAGGGTGTTTTCTGATCGTCCACAACCAGAAGAGTCGCCCCCTGCTGGCTGTTGCACAGAATGCCACTATTAGACATCATTTATTAGAACTAGAGGCTACATCCATGTCATATATTCAGAAATGTCTTGTCATTTAGCTCAAGAAAGCACATTCTGGTAAGCATTTTCTCTAAAACAGACAGTAGACCTAAAAAGAAAGGTGCAACAGTTGAAATACTCAGCTCCTGATTGCTTTAAATGTGTGTTACATTTAAAGGAGCTTTACGAGACACCATAACGTCAAACTGTGCTGTATTATGTGAATGCATGCAGGAGAGTAGCGTATGGTGGAGTATCATTGTAGAAGCCAGAGGGTATATGAGTGTGTGTGGGAGAGAATAACAGTGTATTTGTAGGATTACTGTGCTCTGTGCCCTCTAATACAGTACAGAATGTGTATGTGTGCATGTTTCAGCACGCAAGCTAAGAAAATTAAGATGAATAACAGCAAAGATTGCATGCAGGAGCGCTGCTGAAGGAATGATCCATATGGTGCCGCCGGACTGGAGCTGCCGAAGCCCGATTGGCTTTTAGTGCCTGTCACATCCAGTTAGAGGCTTTCTGGGTGAACGGCCGCTTTGCCTCGTTTGCTCTTAAACAGGATCGATTGCTGGAGTCGGAGAGTGAGAGGAAAATGGTGGAAATTGTGTAGCTGCTGCTCAGAAACAGGGACATTGAGAGGGATGAGTGGAGGGTAATGTGAAGATGTGGGGGAATGAGGAGATGACTGTGTGATAATGGCCGAGTGTGAGGAAGATGTAGTAGAAATGTGGAGAGATTCAGACGGGAGGGGGGGGAGTACACATCTCCGTCGTCCTGACATACTTTCTCAGTGTCACATTTACCGATCGCACTGTAAACAACGCCATTATCCGCAATTATGGCTGCCGATCAACCTCGGATCTAAACTTGAGCGGTGAACCCGCTAACGTCGACTTGTTGCACAACAACAAAAACAGGCGAGTCACAAACGAGCTAAAAACGCTGCCCACGCTGCTGCTACTCCTCTGCAGAGCCGGCTCCTCTCCATCTTGCAAAAGGGTGGATTTAGCTCAGGGTAGCGCTGATGCCGGTTACCATGGCAACCTCCCCCCCTCCCCGGTGAACCCAACTCCCCCATCTGTCATGGCCGCCAGCCAGCCAACAGTATCCGTGTTTGTGTGTTTGCATGAGGCGCGTTGCGATGCGTCCATCCACGGTCTCGCGCCGCTGCTGGAATGCCAGAGGGGACGCTGGGATGTTTAGAAGGGCAAACGCACACAAAAACACACACAACACACCCTTACAAAGCTAAATCCAAAGCTGTCTGACACCTATTCCAATGCCTGCCTCTAAATAAATGCTCTGCCGTTCCAACTAAAACCCGACAGGACATTTTATCTCAGAAAAAAAAGAGGAAAAACGCAATCAGTTGAGTCTTAAGGTCACTGGCTGGCCTTTCCCATCAGGAGCCAGAGCCCCGAGGGCAGACTTGGTCCTTCATTGGATGGCCTATCCGACTGGAAAATCAATTCTTTCCTTTTACTCCAACCCTCTTTCCCTTTGTGTGTCTTTGCCCTTCATGCCATGTGAGTCCAGGCTCACTTGTTCCCAAAAGAACCCCCTCCCTTTATTTAAAAAGGACAGATGACAGGAGGAGATTGTGAAAATGGACAAAATGGGGGAAAAAAAGCGTGCAGATTCCAATGTAAAATATGCAGAAAGCACTGAGGGAAAAGTGTTGAAGAAGTGCTGCGAGATGACAGTGGGGGAAGAGGGGCTATTTCGAGGTGGAGGAGGCAGGATTACCTCCAGTCTGTTGAGCCATCCAGTCCCACTTCTGAGTCATCCCTCTAATAGTGAACCTGGCCGTCCCCCAAGCTGCTGAAATATATATGAGCGCTGCAGGTGGGGAGGAGGGACGCTCTGCAAAGACGACTCCCCCTATAGGCACAAGACTTTGAGGGCAACGATCAAAGTTGGATCGCTTCTATCTCAGATGACAGACATTTTGGAATGAGAGCAAAAAATGAAAAATCTGCAGGAGCTTAAACACTGACGGTGCTGTATTTCAAATGACCTCCTTTCCTTCTTTCACTTTCACTAAGCCGAGAAGAATCTGCATAATAATCTGAATTATATTTACATGCGGATGGTGGAAGTTCAGCAATGTCGATGCAGCCACACAGAGAAATGTTTACTGATATCAGGAGAAGTGACACCGACAGAGCAGCAGTACATGCAAGCATCAGCTCTGAGGATTCTCTCTGATCTTTGGTTATATATTGTAGTTGGGAGAAGGTCAGCTTTAGCTAACGGTGCACTGTAGAAAATGAAGGTTATATTACAGGTTTTCCTTGTTTTTTAATTTACAGATAACATCCGGGAAAATGAAAAAAAAAATTAATTTAGATGATAACCGTAAAAAAGCAAGCCAAAACCGTACACATGAAAAATCTAGATTTCTACAAATAGTTATTACTTCTTTAAAAGGAAACTTTGTTTTTTTTCAACCTGGGGTCTGTTTTCATGTCATTTCATACATGTGAGTGATGGAGAAATGAATTTTCGACATAGCTCCAGTATTTAGCCAGGCAGGCAGCTTAGCAGCTCAGCTAGCAGCTCAGTTAGCAAAAAGTATGGGGCAACTTGCCCCCTCGCGTCAAAGTCCGCGCTAACGTGCTTTTTTCCCCACACTGACCGGCTCGGATAGCTCGCTCCAAAACACCGGTTTTCGTTCACTTCTCATCTCTAGTATGTTGTCGGACACTCGTTGAGACTATCCGAGTCAGTCAGTGTGGGGAAAAAAAGCACGTTAGGGCGAGCTTTGACGCGGGGGGGGGGCAAGTTGCTCCATACTTTTCGCTAGCTGAGCTGCTAGCTGAGCTGCTAAGCAGCCTGCCTGGCTAAATACTGGAGCTATGTCGAAAATTCATTTCTCCATCACTCACATGTATGAAATTACATATGGAAACAGAGCCCAGGTTGAAAAAAACTGAAGTTCCCCTTTAATGTTGAACCATAACTTACAATTATTTTTAACTGTATTTAAATGAGCAAAAATATCGTTATTTTACAGATAACTGCAATTATTTAAAACCAATGGCAAAAATCTAAACAACATTCACATTAGAAATCTATATTATTTTACCATATTTAAAATCAGCAAAACATGATTATATCCAAGACAAACGCCGTTATTTAAAAGAAAACTTATTTTTGTTAAGGATTTAAAAAGCTATTTTGTTGTTAAACTACACGTAATATCTAACAAAAAAAATCACCGCAAAATGTAATATTTCTGTTGTAAACACAAAAAAAATGTAAAATCTCACATCAAAATCTGTATTTTGACCAATTTGAACATCATGTCATCTTCAGATTTGGAAAAAAAAAAATCCTTATTTCACAGATATTTGCAGTTAATTGAAAGAAAACTGTATACATCAAGCATTGAAAAATAGTAAATACTTAATAGTTGGTTATTTTACAGATTTTTACTGTGTTGCCAAATGTATATATCCAGTAAAATCACACAAAATATATTTAAAACTTGAAAACTGTGCAAAATACCTGCATAAAAAATGTGTGTTTTTACAATTAGTAATTTGTTCTTCCAGTAACTCTGTTTTATTGTTTAAATCCACTAAAAAAATATCTTTATTTTACAGGTATTTGCAGTTTTTAAAACACTTTTTTTTTAAAAAGATACAGTACTCCATACATTTTTCTGTGGCACTCTTGTGGCCAGAAATTCACTTTTTGCTACAAGATATTTTTGCAGTGTAACACAAATTGATCACATTTTGTTATCCAGCTTATTCTGCCTCATAAACAGACATGTAACTTTGATTCATTCTCTTTTTACTCTTATTCTTTCCATAATCCTTTAGAATCGACAATGTCGGAGCTAAATATTGGTACCAGATACTTGATAGTTCATAATGTGAGCGTGAAGAGACACTGTAACAACATGTAAACGGCAAGAAAAGCGCAGTGCAGTACAAATGTATGCAGGAAA
Source organism: Acanthochromis polyacanthus (assembly GCF_021347895.1). NCBI lineage: Eukaryota > Metazoa > Chordata > Actinopteri > Pomacentridae > Acanthochromis > Acanthochromis polyacanthus. Next base: position 4,403,840 of record NC_067131.1, on the reverse strand, counting down.
ACAAATGTTCTGTTTCTGCCTCTCAGAATAAATACTCTTTTGTCCATGTGCACACAGGAAGCATGGACGGTTTCCACAGACGGGAACACAAGTGAAATCTCCACCGTGGATCTGTCAGCGCCTCCGTTCTGATCTCACACGGCTCTGATCAAGCGATGCCACTTTTGATTTTAAAAGAAAGAAAGTCTCCCTGCATCAATATTTCAGTTTCTGAGGCCACACTGAGATCAAGAGGGAATGAAGAGGAAGCTGCATCTTCCAGTATTTGAGCTCTGTGGGGGAGTTGAAGCTCCAGCTGCAGACAGAACCAGGCTGCCTCAATGACTGATGGACGGACGAGAGTTTCTCCAGTCTGCTCATCACAGCTACAGCTAGACGTTACTCAGCCACAGGAGGATCAGACAAAAGACGGAGGCTGTGCTGCAAACCAGCCCATTAATATGCAATGTATTCAGTTAATACCTTTAAAAATGTCCGTGGTGTGGTAAAATATTTGGTTTAGATGTGTTAAACCTTCCGGTATGAGGTTAACAATGTTCTTTATTAAAGTTGTAATGCTTTAGATTTTGAATCTGACATCCTCGGTTATTGGGTTTAGCAGCAAATTTACATTAGAGCTGTTGTTAACCAATGAGAACCTTAGTTGATGGAAATCGTGTCTACTCTGGTTGGAAGGGGGAAAAAAGCACATGATCTAGATGAACTGAAATTGGTCAACAAATGATTAGAACAGATTCGGAGCAAACCAAAGTGCACGTACGCAAATGAACTAGAACTAAATCAATGGTGATCCAGCACAAGAACCACTGAGGAAAATATGGAGACTAGTTTAGAGGATCTACCATGATGGTTACTGAGTTTTTGATATAAAACCTACCGCTGACATAGATTTACCTGGACTTTTTAAACATCTGGTTGAATAAAATGCAGCCATACCGCCAACTTCTTTGACACAGTGTTAATTAATTTGGTGCCAACTTCAAGTAAATACTCAGGAAATTAAGTGTTGCTAAGTCAGTCAGTAATAACTACAATCCTACTTTGATTTCTTGTTGCATATGGCACCGCTAGTTTTCAACAAAATAATCAAATGAATGACAGTTGGTTACCTCGGTGTGGGTGACTTAGATTAAAGAAACTGATAAATAAAAATTGAAAATGGTTAGAAATCTGAACAATATTTGTTCCCAAAGATGAAAACGGTAACTTCTGCTCTACTATACTGCATGTTCACTTTAACTGATTTCTGCTACTGGTTTATATAAAATGTGCTTTGTAGATGGACTGTTGATCAGTGATTGCAGTCTGTCATCAATACAATAAAATAAGACACAAAGAAATAAAACTAGACTGGAAAACATGCATGCATTGTTTTCCTGTGAGTTTATTGCTCATGCTAATACAAATGAAAGCCCTGTGTGCTGCATAAAGAGGCAGGGAATGGATGTAAACGCGCTGGATGTTGCAGAAAAAAAGCGGTGACCATAAATAGTAGCAAAGTCAGGTGATATTTTATGAAAACACAAATAAAGCTTGAGGGTATTAGGCCAAGTTTGGCTATGGATTAGGTGAGGTTCAAGTCAGAGGGTGAACTACAGTTAGATTCTGAGAGTTTTGCTGCCTTTTTTGATCATATTAGATTATTCTGTACATCAGTAGCTCACTTTATAAACTAACACGCCCCATTTCCCATCTCAGGACAGAAGCATTGTGTTGCAACAGATAAAACGGGACATTAAAAAAGAGGTGAGCTCTATGTTTGAAGTCCATATTTTCTCGGTTTCATTTTCGCTCCTTCGCTGCCCACATGGATGCAGACTGAACATGAGTCCTGACACGGCATCTCTCCTCCTCTTCCCGACTCTCACATGGCTGCTTCGCATGTCTCACGTGCCGCTACATTCACGCCGGAACAAGATGCAAACACCAAAAAACACAAACACCTGCGTCCAACCAACACGAAACACAGAGCGAGAGGCTTCGCGAGTCTGCATGAATGAAAGCAGAGCGGCGGCCTCAGCTGCCCCAGTTTACAGCAGCTGAGGTTTGGATCGGTTCCGAGCGTGAAAACCGCCCGAGAGGCTTCAAGAGTGCGGCTCTTTAATTAGCATGACTCTGCCTGAAGTTTCTGTAGAGCTGCAACTGCAGATGAATATGAATAATAAAGAAATGCAGCAGGAGAAGGCAGCTTTGATGGGTGTGGTAGGATGCAGATGGAGGAAGCGAGGAAGACGCACATGGGTGCATCTTTAATAAACAGACTATGGTGGAAAAAGTTCTGTATTTTTCATCAGACATGCTCAGATTGTATATATTCCAGATTCTTTACACATAATGAGCAACAGCTCATGAATTCCCACCCCAAAGAATCTCAAAATATTTGAATATTTCAAACCGTCAACAAAAAAAACAACTAAAAAAAAAGGATTTACAATGCAGAAATATGCAGTTGAGGGTGCAATGGATGCCCACTTTACCATGAAGGCTGTCTTTAGTTCTTCATTGTTAGGTCTGGTTGACCTCTTGACAACACGACACTGATTTTCTGTGAGGTTCAGATCTGGTGAGTTGGCTGGCCAATCAGGCACTGTAACGCCATGAACCATTTCTGACTGGTTGTAGCAGTGTGAGGAGATGCCAAGTCCTGCTGGAAGACAAAACCTGCATTTTCAAAAAGCTCTTCAACAGACAGAAGCATGTCGTGCTCTAAAACCTGAGCAGGTTTTAGAGCACTACATGCTTCTGTCTGTTGAAGAGCTTTTTGAAAATGCAGGTTTTGTTTAGAGAAATCCATCTATCAGCACTGATAGATGGATACGCCGATTCTGGATTGGACCTAATAAGATGCCTTGAAATATGGAGATGCTGAGTGAAAAGTTGAAATGAGACCAACCTAATCCAGAATTTATCGACACGGAAGACTGCTTCAGATTTGTTAATCCTGACTCTTACTGATACGCTAGGCATCATTACACACCTCAGAAGCACCGCAGGCTGATTGCAGATCCTCTTTTAATAGATTTTGAGACAGATCTTTCCTGTAGACAATCTCAGCATTGGGTTGTTCTTCTCTAAACTTATTCAAACTTTTCACTCCACATTTCCAGTTTTGCCTCCAGGTCAGCGTCTTATTCATCGTTGTAAAGCCTGAGAAGAACACAGGTGAACACAGACACTAAAAATGTTTGGAGGCAACGGAAAACCCCCAAAGACCAGATGAAAACCTTCTCCAACGACTACCTCAGTTGGTTTATTGTATCTAAGTTTTACCATAAGACAGTCTGTTCTTGCACTAAGCTATGAAAGTGCAGCAAATCCAGGCATGGATGTCTCCTTTTATGTCCTTTTATGTCTTTTTTTGTTGCCTCCCTCTCACCGTACTTTCCCTTTCTCAGTTATCTTTTCTTCCAGCTACAGGAAAGAAAAAATAATGCACAGTGGGAAAGATTACCAAGTAGGTCATTTGGAAAACGGGGTGAAACTGCACTGGCAGCAAGAAGAAGAAAAAAAGGTATCGATTAAGCTGCGTGCTAAAGAAAGGGAGGATGAAGACAGGAGTCATTCTTCAGTTCAGAAGTGAAGCTGTCCAAGTGAGGTTTACATCAAAGCAGTGAGCATCACTGAGCTCCGGGCCAAAGCACGAGACAAAGAAGAGAAAAGATCACACTGTAAAACTTCATCATCACACTCTCAAACATGTGAGCTGCTGTTCTGTCCTTGTACAATCCCAGACGACACATTAGACTTCACAATATTGCGAGAACTTGTCTCCAAAACTCCCACGAGGCTCCATTTGAAGTCTCATACGGGCACAGTAAACAGCAGCTGAAAGGCCTCTTCTTGTTAATATGCTAAGCTAATATTTCTGCTGCTTTATGCGCCAGCGAAGAGATCTGGGAAGCTGCAGTCGGGGAATATAGACGCCGACTATCAAGGACCTCCGAGGGCCCCCGAAGTGTCTTGAACGCAGCGTCTTCTTATGATCCCTAAGTACGGGATTATAAATATTTCATGCTTCTCTGGTTTTGGTGGAAATCTTCAGAATTGAAAACAAATATAGTGTAGCTTTTTCTTGAAAGAGAAAAAACAGTGATTCAGCAGCTGCCGTGTTATCTGCTGGAAACGGTAACAAGCTCGGCTCGTTTTTTTTTCATCCGTTCTCCTCCCAGTATCGACTCAGCACAGGAAGCTACTGATGTGGGAAATAGGTCGAGGCAGACGAGCGAAATATAACTCAGAACCAGGAGTTCTAAACCTGTGAATTAATGCGTTTTTAGCTTCCCTAAGTTACTCTAAAAAGTAAAGCTTGAGCTCTACAAAAGAATAAATGCATCAATCTTTTTGAGTTATGACAACTTCTTAAGACATTATTAATGTTTGTTGTTTAATGATTGATAGAAAAAGATCAGAAAAATGATGCTGTTTCAACTAGTATTTCTACATTAGCTAAATGGAAATAAGTATTGATGACATAATTAGAAAACACATTTTTCAGTTGACGAATTGAAAAAATCAACATCAAGAACGAACAAAAAAAAAAAAAAAACAGGATCTTTCTACCTTACTGGACAAAACACTTCACAACCATTTAAACACAGATGGCGGCACAAGGAGCTGGACGTCCCAGTGGGAGTAATTTGTGGGTCTCGCTCGAGGACACTTCGACATTAATGGATAAGACGCACTTGACCAATTGTCTCCCAGCAGCAAGGGATACTTTGAGTTTACTTCCTGATCGTGCTGACACAACTGTACCATGAACGCTATACTTAGAAACAACAGTTTGCACGGTTGATTGTGGGATCTGCAGCTGCTTTAAAATAAAATAACCACAAAAACATGTAAAATACCCAAAATGTGAAGTCAAAAAACCCCAAAAGGCAAAAAATGGCCAAAATAATGAACAAAACAACCACAGAAATATGCATAACAGCCAAAAAATGACATGAAACTGTCACAAAAAGATGAAATAAGACAAAAATGTGATGCAAACAACCACAAAAACATGCAAAATGACTGAAATGTGACATCAAACAACCAAAAAAGACAAAAAAGGGCGAAACTATTGTACAAAACAACCACAGAAATATGCATAACGGCCAAAAAATGACCTGAAACAGTCACAAAAAGATGAAATACAACAAAAATGTGATGCAAACAACCACAAAACATACAAAATGACTGAAACGTGACACCAAACAACCAAAAAAAGACAAAAAATGGACAAAAAATTGTACAAAACAACCACAGAAATATGTATAACGGCTTAAAAATGACCTAAAACAGTCACGAAAAGATGAAATACGACAAAAATGTGATGCAAACAACCACAAAAACATACAAAATGACTGAAACGTGATACCAAACAACCAAAAAAAGACAAAAAAATGGACAAAATATTGTACAAAACAACCACAGAAATATGCATAACGGCCAAAAAATTACATTAAACAGTCACAAAAAGATGAAATACAACAAAAATGTGACGCAAACAACCACAAAACATACAATATGACTGAAACGTGATACCAAACAACCAAAAAAGACAAAAAATGGACAAAATATTGTACAAAACAACCACAGAAACATGTATAACGGCTTAAAAATGACCTAAAACAGTCACGAAAAGATGAAATACGACAAAAATGTGACGTAAACAACCACAAAAATATACAAAATGACCGAAATATGATACCAAACAACCAAAAAGACAAAAAAGGGCCAAAATATTGTACACAGAGATCTACATAATGGCCAAAAAGTGACATAAAACCAGAAAAACATAGAATACAACAAAAATGTTACGCAAATGACCACAAAAACACGTGAAACAGCCACAATAGACGGTGAAAAGACGGAGTTCAGCAGGTGGACGATGGCTATCAATGACAGGCGTCCACAGATGCTGCGGTTAAACAAAGCTACACACCTCTCACCTTTTACATTTGACTGTTTAAGAGATCAGTGGGAGATGAAACAGAAACGGAAGCGTACAAAGCGAAGGCCTCCGTCTCCGGGGGATCCACAGATGGTGGAAGCTATCAGAGTCATTACAGCAGCCCAGCCGGACGTCAGAACCAGCCTGTGTGTGTTCAGGAGGTCAGATCTGTGCTGGATGCCGTCATTGTTCTTCCCTCCACACTGCGAGTCCAGCGAGCTGAGCCTTAATCACCAATCACAGTTCAGCCTTTCAGCAGCAAAACTCCAGCATCTCAAGGCCCAATGGAGTTGAATTAAAACACATTAGGTAAATCAATAATGTGGCTCACACCGAGACGAAACTAGAAAAAAAAAAAAAAAAAAGACAGGCGGCCTCAATTATCTGCTCGTTACTGCAGGGAGACGCTCCGGCCACAGTTCTGTTCATTAAAGCCGATCGATGCATCAATCAGAGCTTCGTCTATTTTCAGCCGATGAGGCGTCACCGTTTGCTCTGCAGTGGATACTAAAGTCTAAATGAATCACAGGCGGCGACGTGACAAACTTCAAAGTGAAGAAAGTCTCAGCTTCACTTCCAGACGACAGAACCGCAAACGGGTTTTACTATTTAATGCTCCGTCCACAGATCATGTAGGACGGCAGCACAGCCCGGATTAAGAAAAGCTGAACGAATAAATACAACACGGACGGTGGAAAGCCGTTGTTTTTGTCAGGTAAATATAATTTTTGGGACTTTTTTACAGTCAAAACTGTCAATAATGTCCACATTAAGAGTCTGTATTTTTGCAAATAGTAATGAATTCTCTGTAAAATGACGTCTCATTGCATTTAAATCTGCTAAAAATATTATTTTCCCTTTGTTTTGTTATATTACTGATAATATCTAGTAAAATCACAGAAAAATGTATTAAATTACATGTAATCTAAATATGTAAATAATGCTTACTGTTTAACTGTATTTAATTCTGCTAATAATATACTTATTTTACAGACATTTCATGTCATTTAAAGCAAAATTATGTATGGTAGGACTGAAAAATGGGAAAATATTATATATATATTTGGTATTTTATGAAATTAAAAATAATTAACTAGTAAAACTACAGAAAAAAAGTACTAATTTACATGTAATATAAATGTCAATAATTTTCAATGTTTTACTGTATTTAATTCTGCTCCAACAAATCATTTTACAGACATTTAATGTTTTTTAAAGTGAAATTGCATGTTTGAATAAAATAGCAAAATATTTAACTGTTATTTTACAGATTTTCCCAGTTTTATAAAATTAAAGATAAATAACCAGTAGAATTATTGAAGTATAAATTTACATGTAATATAAATATGTACATAATGTTTTATTGTATTTAATTCTGCTAAAATATACTTATTTTACAGACATTTAAAGTTATTTAAAGTAAAATGATGTATGTTATGCTTTGTGAAATTAAAGATAATTAGCGAGCAATGTTCAATGTTTTACAGTAAAATATTATTTTAGAGAATTTAATGTTATTTAAAGTGAAATTATATGTTTGAATAAAAAAAGCAAAATATTTAATTGTTTTTTTTTTTTTTTTTACAGATTTTTCATAGTTTCGTGGAATTACATGTAATTAACTTGTAAAATTACTGGAAAAAACGATTAAAAAGGTCAAAACTGTAAAATTATTTTTTAAAAATTACACCCAGTGATTGAATCACATTCCGATGTACATTTATATATATTTATATTAGATTTTTAGACCTTACTGTAACGAAACCTCGGGTAAAAACTCCCAACTCTCCCCCTAATCTGCAAAAAGTGCTTTGAATGAGGCAATAGAAATAATTTTATTATGCATAAATTAGTCACTGAATTTGCAAAGCAGAAGTCCTCCTAATAAATATTACTGTACCTTGAACCAGAAGCTCTTTTTTTGAAAACCACGGCAAGTATTTATCCACTGAAAATATAATTACTGAACTCAGAGTTGATGCTTTTTTTTAAAATCACATATATTATATTTACTTTATTAGATTCCTAGAAAGAACCAAAGTTAATCCTTCAAAACCTGCTGAAAGTCACCTTGATGGATTATTTTGTGCTTTTATTGTGGCGAGCGGCTACAGGTCAGTAAACGTGGATATTCTGAAGGTTGAACGTGACAAAAGCTGGACTGAAAAATCAGAAAAGAATGGATTAAAAAGAGGAAATACACACGAGAAAGACGTGTAACGAACGAGTGATGTGAAGGAGATTAAAGTGTGAGGTTGAAGGGAAACGTGGAGATTAATGGCAGGTGGGAAATGAAGACATGAGGGGAAGGAGAGGGAGGAGATGAAGCTGCACCGAGGCTCGTCATAATCGGTGGTGAGCCGGCGTGGGGCTGTTGCTGGGTGGAACATGTGTGTCGGGATGTGGGGGGTTGGATCATGGGGGTAAATGTGGAGGTCAGCGAAAAAAATGGAGCTTCTACTGTAGCAGCTTTAATCCAGAAGAAGATCCAGAAAACCACTCCAAACATATGTATGAGTGGCCATGCACAGGATTAAATATAGCACACATGTACATTATAAAAATATAGATACAGAGATGTATAAAAGGAAAAAAGCCGGGAAGGTTTGAGGAGGCTGTCAGGTCTTTCCAGGACAGAAATCTCACGTTTTACCAGAAATGTGCACTATTTTCTAACAGTCCTAAACCAAAAACATTCAGTTTTGTGTCGTAAATAACCCCCCAAAAATGCAGAAAATCCTCACATTTAAAGATGGAACATTGCTGCTTCACTCCTCATACACAAATGTATTACTCCGCCAAGGAATGTCTGTCTGTCTGTCTGTCAGCAACATTACTTGAAAACAGACGGCAAAAATTAGAAATCAGCTGAAAATACAAATGTGTTGCTCCTGTGGGGATTTAAATCACAGAAGGAGCAGCAAGTTCACTGAAAAACAGTCAATAAATGTGGTTGTAATTACTCCACCAAGGAACGGTGAAATTATGTGGCGATCGGTGTACATTTGTCTGTCTGTCTGTTAGCAACTTTACTCAAAAACAGACCAACGGATTTGGATGAAATTCTCAGGGAAGGTCAGAAATGACACGAGGGCCAAGTGATAAGATTTTGGCAGTGATGCGGCTTGTAGTCTGGATCCACTGATTTGTTAAAGATTTCTGTATCATTGTGAGATAGCAGCACGGCGTCACTGTAACCATGACAACAAGGGAACACTACATCAGCTGCCTGCAGATGATCACATGATTGTGATCCAAATACAAATCCACCGCTCAGGACTTATCCGTCAGAAATGATCCGAGGAACAACTGTTTAAATTGTGGGGGTGTTTCTGAGTCCCATCAATTCCCGCCGTCCGCTACATATTTAGGTCACGTGATTCGGTATCCGTACATAACGTACACATGCAGAACACACACCTGTGCTCATAGGAAGGTCATTTAGTTTGTGGGTACATCTATATTAAATGGACACATTCTATGTTGCCGTGGTTTCAGATCAATAACTAATAAATAAATGCTGCATTTCTGACAATGCCATACGGGGGAATGAGCAGCCTTGGAGGAGGACTGCGCCCTGAGTGCTTTTCTAGTTTCCATATTTACTGGATTGAAAATACAAATACAGCTGTTTACATGCTATTATCACTTATTTATGTTAAATAAAGCTGCAAAATGAACAAAAAACAACTCAAAAACAAAACAATCAAAACCAATCCTACAAAAACGACAAGCGGCACTAAAACACGGAGCAAATTTGCATCGAGGCTTTCATTTAATTTGCGGCTGTGCTGTTTGTAATTAGCGTCTGATCTGCTAATATGGAGGCTAATTATGCAATCAGCGTCTGGAACTGTGCTGAGATGCATTTTGAAAGAGGCAAAGTTCAGATTTGGGATTTGTCAGAGATCAGAAAGCTCAGAAAATGAAAGAAATCATTAATGGAGCAACAGCGTTCCGAATAATTCACTAAAGCCGCAATTAAACTTCAGAGGCAGAGACTTTTTTCTGTGCAAAACGGATCCTCGCAAATAGCGTGAACTCCAGCAAATCCAGCGACACTTATCTCTTCCCATTAGGACGCGTTTGAAGCAGGCTTCATAAATCCGTCCCCGGGTGCGGAGTCTGTCGGAGGGTGAGAGCTAATTACATCTGAGCGCTGGTGTTGGTGCATCATCAGGGTTCACGCTTTGCTGGCAAGGATGTGACGATCTTTACAGGCTGCAGACCACCGAGCTCTGAGCACTTCTCTCACCAACGCAACGCCTCAAACCGATAATTATCATCAGTGATTCAGGCGAAAACTAATCGCTGAGTGTAAAAAAACACAGGGAAGGCCACAGTGAAGTCTCAGAGCGGTCATCAAGCCTTAAAACCCATAACTGTAGCCGCACATTATCACATGTGAGGAACAGAATTTTCTAGTGCTAGTCTACTATTAGCAGTTCAACAAGTAACAGAAGAATGTAGGATTTTCACTTCATTTCAACGGAATTTTATCAGTTACTTATTTTTTTGTCATAATTATGATCTTTTTAAGCTGATAAATGGAAAAAAAAATCAAAAACTAAATCAGTGTTTGGGTGCAAGAAAAAATACGTTAAAAAACCTGCAGTAAAAACCGCAAAACTTTTAAGAATCTGAGTCTACCTCCCAGTCGTCCCGTGCAGAGTTTAAAAACACAACATTAATGTCGACACTTTTGCGCTTCGCTTCACTGAGACTTGGTGTCCCTGTTAGAGAAAAGCCTCTGCAGTGGAAACTAGGTCACATCATCTCACACTCACACACACCTCCCTCCATTCATGCGCCGCCTCACACACATTTCTGCAGGTATCCTCATCCTCCTCTTCCAATGCAGGGGTGTCCAACACGAGGCCCGCGGGCCCAAACCGGTCCTCCAGAGGGTCCAATCCGGTTCTCAAGATGTAAAACGTCCAGAGAAGACATTAACTGCAGAGTTTCTGTGTCTCATTTTTGTAATGTTTCGTCTTGTGCTTGTTTTTTGTCTGACTTACTGTTTTGAGTTCTTTTTTCTCGTGTTTTTGTCTCATTTTTCTCATCTTGTGTTTTGCTTTGTTCATTGCTTTATGTCCTGCTTTTATCATTTCGTGTCTCTTTTTGTGTTTTGCTTCTCACTTCTGTCATTTTGTGCCTCATTTTTGTGGTACTTTGTTGCTTTTTTGTCTGACTTGTTTGTCTCATGGTTTTCTCATTTTGAATATACATGAATATTCTCAGAATGCACTTTTTTTTGCACTAAAACAAAGGAAACATTCGGAGTTGTGGTTATTTATCGGTCATTCTGCTGTGATTTTACTGATCCGGTCCACTGAAAATCAAACTGGGCTGAATGTGGAACCTGGACTAAGATGAGCTCACAAACAAACAGTCCGACTCGTCCACCCGTCACCTACCAGAACCGCACCGCCCAAATAACCGCCACCTGACTCGGAGAACTCGTGAACTCGCACACAGTTTGACTTTGGACGTTATATAACGGCTCCGTGGACAGATTATCCCTCATGATTTTTCTGCACAAAGACACAGATCTGTTGTCTTTAACGGAGCACAAAAACAAAACCTCATGTTTGAGAGCAAACAATAGTTGTCGACGTCAACAAAAGGTTTTGTTCAGTCAACAAAAAATGTTCTCAAATGTTCAGAAGCAACTGGAGAAGGTTGACGAGATGATAAAGGAGCCAAAACGGATTTAAATTAGAAGCTATGTGATCAAAGAACAACTCAAGATGATTTTGTGCAACAGTGAATAGACAGTTTTTAAATTCAGCGTGAAAGAGAAAAAGCTTTTCATTCGGCAACTTTAATTAAAAAAGAAGTTGAAAAGGCTGTTAGTTCTTGTCAGTGATTTAACATAACTAGGAACTGACAGGTTTAATAAACTATTCTCTATTTTTCAAGCCTGAATATACATATTTTTTCTTTCAAACTATTGCATTTACAGGTATCAATGATATTTTTCTGTTATAAATACAATAAAAACTACATCTTTACAGTTAAATCCTGTAAAAGAACAAACTATGAATTGTAAAAACACCATTTACAGCTTTGGCCTGTTTTTGTAGGGTTAACAAGTAAATTAGCATTTTTTTCCTGTGATTTTATTAGATATTGTCTGTAATAGAACAAAAAACAGTTAAAAAAAAACAAGTACAAAATGATTTAGCATTTTTCACCCCATAATATACAGAACATTTCTTCCAATAAGTCTATATTATTTAGGCATTTTGCAAAATTTGGCAGAAAGTCGGCCGGAAAAATTTGTTTAAAAAAAAAAAAAACCTGTGGAAACTTAAGACTAATGAAGGAAGACCTGTAAAATGCCAGGTAGAAAAAATGATTTACCACATCTTAAATCCTTAATATCTAGAATTTTCCTTCAAAATATTAGCATTACAGGGGTTCTATAGCAGTAAAAAGTGCATTCATCTATTTCCCTGCTGCTCTGTGCTGTTCGGGTTTTCCAGCTTGTGTCTCTGCCTCCATCTCTTCCCTCCGTCTGCGGTTTCGGGGACGAGATGCTCCGTTATTATCTGCAGCCGGCAGGGTTATTAATGGATCTCATACGTATCAGACAAACATGGATCCAATGGTTGCCATGGGAACTGCATCCGCAGCGCCCCAGAAAGGATGGAGACGGAGGGAGAGAGAGAGAGGAGGAGGAGGATGGGAGGAGGAATGTGAAGTGAAAAACAAGAGGGGGGAGGGTGATGGATGGAGGAAGCAGAGGGAGAGAAGCCCCACTTCTATCAGTCGGAAACATTTGATTCAGCAGAACGGCTGACCTTGGAGGCAAAGACAAAGGCAGCTCGGCTTCCTTTCGTCTTCCTTATCGCTCCTTTTTTACTTTTATGGACGACGTTAGCGCCACGTTTAACACAAAATGCACCCGGCACTTCTATTGAACAGAACTTAAATATTCATTAGTGTCTGCATCGAACGAAACACTCGGCAGCAAAACGAAACAACTGCATCAAATTTATTTAAAAGACAACACCAACGTTATTAGGCTTTATCTCATTTATGTGTCTCCACCTTCCAATGTAATGATTCTGCTGTCTTTTGAACATTTAAGTGGGATTTCTACGACAGTTGACTTCAAATCTGTCCTTTAAGTCCACGTTGAATATATTTCCTGTGCTGATATCACTCTACAACAGTCACACTGGACTCAGGTTTCAGTGTCAAATCAATCCTTAGACTCATGTTGCCTTCAAAAAACACACACATATGGATGTTAAATTTGTGCAAAAGACGGCTAAATAATACCCAGTGCCTCCCAGCGTCCATTGGTTTCCATTGGTTAACTCAGTTAGCAGACTCTTCTCATCACAATGAACATCCAGGGCCACATTCATTGTTTTTTTCCGCCAAAATCTCATTATCATCGAGTGCTAATGCAGCTTAAACAGCAGCTTAACATCTCGTTCTGGTTTGACCCCTTCACAGATCCCAGAGCTCCAGACGGACACTTAAAGCCAATTTAGATCGAATCAAATCACGGTTAGTCACAGAGCACGTTTAAAACGGCTGGAGTTAACCAAAGGGCTGCACATGTTGACACAAATAAGTGCAAAGAACAACAAAGTACAGGATAACAAGTTATAAGAGAAAGTTTAGGACAAATACATCTAAAATACTATAAATTAAGACCACTGAGAACTACTAAAAGCTCCTGAAAACATGTAGGCTTTGAGATTTTTCTGAAAAATGTCCATTTTTAGGGACTTTTTATTGCTTGGAAGGCCATTCATGAAAAGACTCGATTTTTTTTCACCCACCAGTTTGTTCGTTAAACACTTAACATTGCTATTCTGAGGATCTGAGAGGCTTCAAGGTAACGTGAAGGATTTATTGGCGTTTAATTATCTAGCAAATAATACATTTTAAGCGGTAGTTTTTCCTGGTTTACATGGAGAGTAGGAGATATTTTTCTGATGCAATACATACAAAACAGCAGAGAAGTTAAGAAGCCTTTAACAAGAAGAACACCAAACTTTTCGCCAAGCATGGTGGTGGCAGTATCATGCTCTGGGGCTGTTTTGGTGCTAATGGAATAATGAAGAAGGAGGATTACCTCCACATTCTTCAGGAAAACCTAAAATCATCAGTAGAAGGTTAAATCTTGAATGCAGTTGATTTTTACAACCACGACAATGAGCCCAGACACACATCAAAAGTGGTAAAGAAATGGTTCAATCAGGCTAGAATTAAAGTTTTAGACTGGTCTCCCCAAAGTTCTGACTTAAAACTCATCAAGAAACAAGTCTCTGCAAGAAAGGCAACAAATTTAACTGAACTGACTAATTCTGTCAAGAAGAAGAGTCAAAGATAAACCGGAAGCTTGCGGATGGAAACCAAAAGCACCTACTGAAGGTGGAAACAGCCAAAGAACATTTAACCAAATATCAGCATTGTTGGATGTATATTTTTGACCTGGAAGATTTTGCCAAATTTACAGAAAACCTACAATAAATACATGAAACAACCAAAATGCATGCTGGTTTTCTTTTCGTCACATTTTCTTTCATGCGTTTCAATGATTACGCCACAGAAAATGAAGGAATAGAAGTCAGTGGAAGCTCAAGACTTCCATGATAAATGTGGTCTTTACAAGCGTATGTGCAGTTTTGTTCACAACTGAATACAAAGACACCTCAGAGGATGGAAATACCAGTAATAGATATTAAAACAAACCAACAAAATGTAAATAATTTCTTGAAAATTCTAAAAGTGTTTGCAGTTACGGAGCTGAAACACGTCATGCAGCCGTTGAAAACTAATCCCATCCCCAAACAAACAAATAAAGATATGATTCAGATAGCGTGACTCAAACACCTTCGTCACACACGAACAGAAAGGAAACTAATGAACGAAGCTCAGTGGCGCCGACATGTCTGCAGCGAATGTGAATCTTTCTGCTGCAGACTAATGCGATTCCTGATCGGTCACCTGAACCAAGAAGCACATTTTACTTCAGCAGATCGATGCAACTGTTTTTCACCGCCGGCGTCCTCTGCAACTTTTTCTCCTTGTTGTTTTTTTTTATTTGATCCATTTTGCATTGTTTGCCTCACCGCCCTCCCTCCTCTCACTAACACTTTATATTTTTATCCCCCCTGCAAGCAGTCCGTCTTAGCACTTCCCCAAATCCCTTCTGTGGTGTCAGAAGCCGACAGTTCTGGGGGGAAGAGGGAGGCTAAACGTTCAGGTCTTCTGGGAAGGACAGAAACCGAATATGACCACATCACTCTGACAGATCGATGAAGGGCCGCCGTACCGCTGCTGACTCATGCTGTAGGACGGGGGGGTGGGGGGGTGGGGGTAGGGGGGGGAGGAGAAGGAAGGATGTGAGGCGAGTGGGAGGGAGACAGAAGGACAAAGGCTGGGGGGGGGAGGTTAGAGGAGAGTAAGAAGGTATGAATGGATGGCGACACACTCGAAGACCCTTTTATTTATTTTTTTGTGGGAGGTTAAATGATCCGAGACAAACCTGGACAGTTTACAGCAGCAGAGAGGAGGAGGTAGAGAAAGCTGGAAGGTCCTTGTATTTACTGGAGGATGTAAAGCTGCAAAATAGCTGCATCATCAATGAGCCTTTCAGCACCATTAGCTAACACAATGTAGCATTAGAACACAGGAGTGATGGTTGCTGGAAATGTTCCTCTGTACCCCTATGGAGATATTCCATTAAACATGTCCAGCTAGAATAGTCATTTACCACATTAACGATGTCTAGACTGGATTTATCATTCATTTAATGTTATCTTCATTAATAAAAAATGCTTTTCTTTCAAAAATAAGGAGATTTCCTAGCCTAGCCGTCCTAGACCCAGGTCTGAAGACACAAGGGTCTAGGAACTCTCAACAGGGAGGGAGGCGGGCTAAAAGGTTGTCTATCAAATCACTCTGCAGCATTTGGGTAGGTATACAACCAATCAGCGCAATGAATAGGCTGACGTAGTTCCTAGAGCGCCGGAAATCAGAGGATGAGGTAGTTCGGTGAAGCCTTATTTATACAGTCAATGGGTGAAGCTCAAGTATATTACAGACATGTTAACAGAAAGATTATTCAGAGTCGGTGCTAATGGAGCTCAATGACTGTTGTCGTTTTTGTTGTCGACCCTGGCAGAGAATTAAATTTGTTGCCGTGGGTTGTCTAGCGTGGCTAGGCTAGTTGTTTCCGGTTGTTTCTGTCAGAATCGTCGCGCCTCTGTCGTCACTTAGTTACGCCCGCCTTCTGACTCTACACTTCATGGTGATTGGTCCGGCCAGTTTTAGGAGAATCCAACCTCGAGCCTTATGGAGGGTAACTAGACCCACCCTGGCAGAGAATTAAATTCGTTGTCGTGGGTTATCTAGCGCGGCTAGGCTAGAGATTTCTAAGTGACCCCAAACTTTTGAACGGTAGTGTATTTGTCCATACTCAGCTGCGATGGAGGAAAATTAAGCATTTTATATGTTGCACATTCTAGCAAGGAAACACTAGCATTTAGCTCAAGGCACACAAGCTGCTAACCTGACTGCAGAATCTCCCATTATTTATGAAATACGATACAGTTTAACCTCGTTGGGCCTCTTAAAGTGAACTATATTTTAATTTTCTGTCAGAAAATAGCTAAAAATATCCAAACTGTTTCCAAGAATCCAAGGTGACATCTTCAAACGGCTTGTTTTGACTGACTAAAACCGAATTATATTTAATTTACAATCATGTGAAGGCGTAAAAGCAGCAAATACCAGTGGAACCTGAAGTACTTAGACGATGAATAATTGAATAAAATCACTGCTGCAGCTGCAGAACGTACTCGACAGGTGCTGAAGGCTGGTGTGTCCACTGAGCCCGTTCATGCTGCGTATGGATTCTATTCTAAGACTTTTACAAAATGCCTTTTTATAGTGCTGTTAGGGATTAAACTAGTTTTAATGTTTGAGGAGGTTGGATTTGTGTCATAAAATAACACACGTTGAATATAGTTTTAGCATCTGAATGGAAATATAATGGTAAATTTGAACTTCATCTTGATAAATCTTGTGTTTCTTGATTAATCGAGTAAATTTTTCAGCACCATCAGTCTTCTTGATGCACCAACGTGCCCACAGACAGCAGGAACGACAGCAGAGTGAATGAACTCTGTCAGTGACCCAAACATACAATCAGCCCGGTGCACAGGGTTTTTCATTAGTCACCGTGGACACCGACGGCAGTGGAAGCAGCCAGAAGCGAGCTGTTGCTACAGAAACAACCTGCAGAGCTTTTCTGAGAAACCAATTCCAGCTGCTTACACAACACAGACACCGCAGAGACGAGGAGACAGCAGAGATGAGGGTTCTACAAGAGTCGGCTGAAACAAACTTTGTCATTAAGTCGTGACTGACAGACGGCAGGAGACGGAAAATGTGCACTCTACTTAGAAATTTCAAATCTCAACATCGAATGTCATTCTAACTGGTCCAAAGGTTCCACTTTTCTTGCTTTTAAGCCAAAAGAGCGGTGTTTTTGCATGTTGCATTTCACCGAGCAAAAATCTGCAGCTTACCACCTGTGAGAATTGAGGGTGAGGATGAATAATTCAACACAAAGCTATTTTTACTTTTCCCTCTCGGTGGAGAATGTGCGAGGCAGAGTGGAAGTGTGTGATGCAGCGCCGGCGGAGGAAAAACTGATAGAAATGCCAGAAAAACTGAATGAAAGGAGATGAAAAGGATGAATAATTAAGTCAAATGCCTCCACAAATTTAACATAAAGTCAGAAGATTTTTAAAAATAGTGTATTTTACTTCCGCTTTTCTCACTGTGGTTGTTCATCTACAGGTGAAAAAGCAAATCCAAGACCAAAGTATTGGCAACTGCTTCCTCAAAATGTAGATTTTTTAAACACGCTTTACTGCATCTTACCGATGAAAACAAGTGCTTCAGCAAAGCTTAAGGTTGCATGCTTTTGTCGTGTACTTTTCAGTGTAAAGCACTTCCCAAACACTTCTGTTACAAAGTTTAAGAAATAAACCTTGACATATTTGCTTCCCGTCGATGGAAAAACTAGCGCGTATGAACACGATGTTCTTGAACCTTCTGAACTCCAACAGTTCCTTTAGTTGCTCTCGTCATATTTTTACTCTCTGTAGACTCATTTTTCACGGCAAAATAAAGTCTTGCACCTCTATAGAAACAGAACAACCAAGAAGAAGGTAAAGAGAAATGTGTTTTAGGCAGTTTAACAGCTATGGTGCCACAAATAATGACAGCGATGATTAAAAAAAGTTGAGATTCTTTGACTTTTTTTGTACAAAACGGTCATTCTAGTAAGTACAGTTCCCACAGACATGACCAACATTAGAAAAAAAAATACACTACTGTTAAAAAGTTTGGGGTCACCCAGACAATTTTATGTTTCCATGAAAACTCCCATGTTTATCCACGTGCTAAGGGTTTTCTAATCATCAATGAGCCTTTCAACACCATTAGCTAACACAATGTAGCATCAGAACACAGGAGTGATGGTTGCTGGAAATGTTCCTCTGCACCCCTATGGAGATATTACATTAAAAATCAGCCGTTTCCAGCTAGAATAGTCATTTACCACATTAACAATGTCTAGACTACATTTTTCATTCATTTATTGCTATCTTTATTGAAAAAAAACTGCCTTTGTTTTAAAAAAGAGGACATTTCTCGGTGACCCAAAATACTCGAATGGTCGAGTATATCATGGCAGTCTTGAGCTTCCAATGAATTCTTTACCTTAATTTTCAATCATAGAAACACATGAATCTCTGTCATGAGAAGAAAACAATCATGAATTTTGGTTCTTTCATAGATTTACTGTAGGTTTTTCTGTAAATTTGGGGTCAAATGTCCTTTTAACTAGGTGCTTTTGGTTTCCATTCACAAGCTTCTGGTTTATATTTGACTCCTCCTCTTGACAGAATTGGTGCAGTTCAACTAAATTTGTTGTCTTTCTTACATACGCTTGTTTCTTGATGGGTTTAAGTCAGAACTTTGGCGAGACCAGTCTAGAGCTTTCATTCTAGCCTGATTTAACCATTTCTTTAGCACCTTTGATGTGTGTTTGGGGTCATTGTCTTGTTGCAACACACAACTGCATCCAAGAGTTAACCTTCTACTGATGATTTTAGGTTTTTCTGAAGAATGTGGAGGTAATCCTCCTTCTTCTGCATTATTCCATTTACTTTGTGTAAAGCACCAGAGCATGATACTGCCACCACCATGCTTGACAATAGGTTCGGTGTTCTTGTTGTTAAAGGTGTTAAAAGTGACCCCAAATTTTTGAATGTTAGTGTATATAGTATAAATATAAGACCTATATTTTGCTCTGTAAACACTGTCTGCAGTTCAGCCAAAAAGTTCAGGAGTTCTTGTCATGTGACACTAGTGGCTTCTAAGTTACACCGAGGATTGTAAATATTTTAGTTTTCCAGGATCTGGTGCAAGTGGTTTAGCTTCTGGCAATTTTTTAAATGCGACATGTAAAATTAAGTATTTTTACAAACTATTATTTTTGGATTTGGCTTATTTCCCCAACAAAACCAAAAGGTGAGCAAGAGTAGTTCAATCACCATCAGAAAGTCAAAAATTCTGTGATTATTCGCAGATTCTTCACACAGAAGTCGTAAAATCACAAATATCCTTAACAAATACAGCATTACCAAGTTGAGGCATTGTTCTGTTTGCACAAATAAAAGCTGTGGATTAATTGCTGTGCTTCACTTCCTCTTTGGTATTCTGAAACGTGGAGCTTAAAACTTCTTCATCATGCACATTTTGTCAGTCCTACATCAGTCACGGTAACTCAGTCTGCTGCCCAGAGCTTCTTTTTGAACAGAAACAGAAAGAGAAACACTGTTTTCGTTCACCATTTAACTCTAATCTCCTTCACTTTCCTTTTTCCTTTTTTTTCTTGCTGGGTGTTAAGCCTCTGTTAGTGACACACATTTCCCATTAAAACAGAAGCTTAAGCTGCTGTGATTGTGAAATAAAGGCGACAGAGTAAAAGCAAACAGAATTAAGCAGAGAATGGAGAGAATGGCGAGTTGTTCTACTGACAGAATTAGCGCCGAGGCATTCAGAATTCATGAGAACTAAATGCAAACACGGAGGGAGGATTGGGTTTGCAGCGGTCGGGAGCATTGCCTTTCAGCTACTGGGTTTGAACCTGCTGGGTTTTGGTGTGTTTTCATAGAGTTTGCATGTCCTCCCATGTGGCTGTGGGGGGTTTTCTGGGTGCTCAGACTCCCACAGACCAAAGGCATGCATGGGTGACTCCAATTTAGCCATCTTGTCTCTTTGTGTCAGCCCTGCGACGGACTGTTTAGGATGCACCAGCGACAGCTCTGCTCCTCTGACCATTTGAGAATTTACTGCAATCAATATAAGAGGGTGGAACGTATGGCGAGGTCTTCTGGGTCGCCTGAATCTCTCATCGATTCTGCAGAGTTTATGTGTGATGGATGCAGGACGGCCGCTCTGCTGCAGTCGCCGTGCACGACAACACACACCAGAAAGAGACAAGGGAGAAAAAAGGGGGTGGCTCCGTCTCGGCTAAATATAGACCTCCACAGCAGCACGGCCTTAAATATTTCATTGCCTCGTCTCCAGAAGTCAAGAAAGAGAGAGAAGGGAGGAAGTGGAGGGGAGTGTGTTTGGGGAGCTCTGTGCAAAAGGGGATAGAGTCAAAAATAGAAAAGGGAGAAGGGGGAAAAGGAAGGATGAAGGGAAGGCATGGGAAACTAATCCTCCCCCCCTCGTCCTTTTTATGCTAAATAAGAATGAAACATTTCTGAATTTCTGGTGCGTCAAGGCCGATAAGAGGGTTATCTTCTTACGCCTGAATCTCTGAATCACTCCAACTCGGTGCCGTATTGATAAGTTTCTGTCTCAAAATTAAAACCGCTTCAATCAAACTTCAGAATAACGCAGGAAAACATAAAACAGATTAATGTCGGGCGGATTTTGGAAGCTGTCAAAAACAAGTCGTGACAGTTTATTCCCATCGGCGGTGTCATTCTGTTCTGGCCTCGCTGTCACTCTGAGGAGCATGAAGTGTTGCTTTGTTGCTGCTGTAAGCTGCCCTTCTCCCTGCCCCGCTATTGTGCATGTCGTGCACTGTGCAGCATGTTGAAGGAGAGATAAAGGTTAAAGCCACATCTACGGGGAGCTGCAGCAGTGGGACGCCGCATGCAAAAGGATCATACAGTGCACAAGGAAAAAAAACCCACAACCACTCAGACATACGTTTGCACATGTGCCCTTTGTTCTGTCAGTGGTTCACGGTGATGGATGAGTCTGAATGTGCAGCACATGGAGGGTCATTACAGGAGGCCCAGCGGAGGCCTTCTTCAGCCCTACAGAGGAACAGGCTCCACAATGGAAGGAGATGCCATCACAGAATAGCAATGATGGAGCGCACCTCGCTAACACAAAGCCGCACACACACACACACACACACACACACCGAGATAAGCACATGCAGCCACATCTGTCTGCACAAATACCGACTCCCCCTCCACACTCACGCCTACACAATCATCCACACAAAGAGAGGCGCACAAATCAGTACACGAGCCAGACTGTTGTGGAAAGAGTCAATTTGATTATCAGAGATCTAAAGATGTGCCTTATCAGCACGCTAATCACAGCAGCATGATTACAGGTCATCAAAATAACTGCAAGGATCGACTGTCAACACAAATAGAGGCTCGTTTTTTACTCCTTCATCTGATTCACCTGTTTCAGATGTTATCTGTCCATTAAAAGGCCATTATCGTCCAATATTAGAACCATACATGTGGACCAGCAGGGACGTCCCACACCTTCTGTTGGACTAAATAAGCCATTATCATTGTTGTTCAACCGTTTGAACCTCAAAATGCGTCAGTAGGCTTGGAAGATATGTTATCTTTAATAAACTGCCACAATTGCACCATTTATCAGCCATAAAATGTAAAAACAGAAAGGAAACCATTAGATTTATAGTCGCTTAAGGGTTGAACTGTGATGTGTGAAATAATTGACCAAATCGGAACTTAAAATTGTGATATTTCATCAAAATCACTTTACTCCACCGATCCACCAAAAATAAACCATTCATATTAACAGTACAGGTCGAAAATAGGGCTGCAACTAACGACGCGTCGACGAGTCGTCTGAGCACGATACGTCAACAAAAGTGGAAGTGAGCGCGCAATGCAACAGAAATCACCTTCCGACTGGAGCGCAGAACACAGATGGACGTCGGCGCTGCATCGTGCATGTATTATGTATGCACGATGCAGCGCGGATGTCCGTGTTTAGATACAGCTGTATAGTAAACGCTGACATCCATGTTTACGATAGAACGCGGACATCCACGCTGCATCGTGCATACATAATACATGCATGATGCAGCGCCGACGTCCATCTGTGTTCCGCGCTCCAGTCGGACGCTGATTTCTGTTGCATTGCGCGTTCACTTCCGCTTCTGATGACGTATCGTGCTCAGACGACTCGTCGACGCGTCGTTAGTTGCAGCCCTAGTCAAAACCAAGAAATTCTACTCTTCCTGGCACAGTTGTGAAGTCATTCATTTGTAACCAACAACCACAAAAAAATGTGACAAAACTTCAGTCTTTTCAGTTCAACTTAAGTCTCGATTTTACCTGCTTTCATTTGCTGCTTTTTTAGTTGATGTTAACTAGTGAACTTATGCTCTGAACCTTGAATTTAGATTGTGTTGACGGTGCCAGAAAACTGGGTTTTCTCCCAAATATAACTACACAACTTATTTTACGATACTAGTGTGTTGACAACTTGGTTTAAAGGGGGCCATGTCAATCTGCCGGTTGGTTGGTCTGCCATCTTGGTCAAGATCAAAATATCTGCACTGTCAGATGCATTGCATTGGAAATTTCATCAACACATAGTCAAACTGGACAGAGAATAAATCCTTAAGACTTTGGTATTCCCAGATGTTGCATCCAACACCATGAGGATGACAGGGCTGCCATGAAATTTTCCAAAAAGACTAATGTCTCAGTATTTTTTATGACCTGATAGCTGCAATAACAGAAAATTTTCCATAAACTTCAGCTGATTTTTCTGATTTTTACAACATGCCATACTAGGATAGTGGCCATACTCACATTAGATCCACATTAAAACATTGAAATCATCTATACAAACTATAAAGTATTGTGGAAAATAACATTTAACTTGTATTTCAAGAGATGCTCAGAGTCAAGAAGCTTAGTTTCTTCAATATAAGATGCAGTAGTCTGAGCATTTAGCAACAGGAAGGATTAACTGCAGCTTCAGACACTTGTGATTGGCTTTAGTATTCAATTACAGCAGCTGCTGCTTAAAATGAACAATCCTAACCTGCACATTGTGTTCTGCACCATTTGTACCCACCCACAATGCACCAGAAAGAATAACTCAATCATTATGTCTAAATAAAATCATGTAAATACCCACCACTGACTGAAAGAGGGGAAATGCCACCCACGGCTAATTATTTTTGGTTGCCCTGCTGGATTTAATGACAAATTCACTCCAATGAGTCACAGAAAAGGCAGCAGGTTCAAGTAGGGACTAAAGGTGCAAATGGTACAAGACGTTTTTCTCTACATCGTGAATAACTAAAAACTCACCTTTATGTGAACATTTCTGACATTTACAGGCCTTTTCTATCAACAAATACGAAACTCATGGGTTAATGGAGGAACCACAGCTTTCATATGTCGGCTAGTGTTCTGCAATGTAGTGATCTTCTAACGTTTCAAAAGCACTTTTTCCCTCAAGCCTTAATTATTTTTTCTGTGACATTGAGAACAGCGTTTATAGTTTGTAATAGGAGGTGCAATTTTGCAGATCAGTAAGTTTTTCTTTGTATCTGTGAACATAACGTTAGCAATTATTCAAACGTCAATCAAGATTTTACCTTCAAATTGTCCTTTAAAATGTGTGCTCCTCTCACAGAAAAACAGCCTAAGTAGATAAAATCACAAAACTTCAACTCAAATCTTACATCAGAACACCTTATTTCACTCTTCACAGTCCTTTTAAGTCAGACAAACTGAGTGCGGAGGCTAGAGGCTTCTCTGTGCGCGGCCGCCAAGCTAGCATGCATGTGAGGCGTTTATGGAACATAGTAGACTGTGGTGTCTATTGATGAGCACATATTCAGCAGATGAGGAGTCAGAGGTGCAGTTATATTTATATTTTAAAGAAGCTTATTGCATTAGCAGGAATGTTGCAGAACGTAAAATCAGCTCCATTCGTTTAAATGAGAAATAATTATTTTGGTCCTCTAAATTGCAATAAATAATCATGACTTAAATATGGATAAAGTTAATTGTGATTATCATTTTGGCCATAACCGTACAGCCATAGTTAGCATGTGTTACCCATAAAACTAAATATCAAAGTGCATTAAGTATAAACTTAATTCACACACTTCCTGGTGGAGAAACCTTTGAACTACTCAGACAGACAAAAGCATCTTGTTGATGTGCAGCTAAATCACGTACAGGATGCTCACAGTGATGAGAAACGGGCTAAAGATTGTGAAATGTGAGAAAAGCACCTTTCAGTCATTGTAACTGTCCTTAAAAACACTCATTAAAACGGAGTGATGTGAGCTCAGGCTGATGCTAAATCAAGTGGGTGTTTGCTGGATGTTCCTGCTGGTGAGCGAGGAAGACGAGCAGACCTGCGGCAGAATCACTAACCTCATGTGACTTTAGCTGAAAATAACCGAGCTCACGGAGGTTTCAGCGCTTTATTCTGAAGGATCACTCTGCACCGACTGGCAGAACAACAGGCTCCGTTCAATCCGCTGATTAGAAGCTTGGACAACACTGCTCTCTCTCTGGACATTATTTATGAGAGAACCGTGAGCTTGAATGTGTTCAACAGCTCGATCTCTGCGTCTGTTCTTTAGTGTTTTATAGAGATAAAGATTCAGGTTCTGCAGTTTTAGAGACTGGCAAGAAAAAGGGAGTCGTCCTGAAGTGAGCCTCAGTTAATCAGGGGATGGATGGATGGATGGATGGATGGATGGATGGATGTATGGATGGATGGATGGATGATGGATGTATGGATGTATGGATGGATGTATGGATGAATGATGGATGGATGGATGGATGGATGGATGAATGGATGGATAGATAGATGGATGACGGATGGATGGATGGATGGATGGATGGATAAATGGATGGATGGATGGATGAATGGATGGATAGATGGATGGATGGATGGATGGATGGGTGGATGGATGGATGGATGATGGATGGATGGATGGATGGATGGATGAATGATGGATGGATGGATGGATGGATGGATGAATGATGGATGGATGGATGGATGGATGGATGAATGGATGGATAGATAGATGGATGACGGATGGATGGATGGATGGATGGATGGATGGATAAATGGATGGATGGATGGATGAATGGATGGATAGATGGATGGATGGATGGATGGATGGGTGGATGGATGGATGGATGATGGATGGATGGATGGATGGATGGATGAATGATGGATGGATGGATGGATGGATGGATGGATAGATAGATGGATGACGGATGGATGGATGGATGGATGGATGGATGGATGGATGATGGATGGATGGATGGATGGATGATGGATGGATGGATGGATGGATGATGGACCTTTCAACTATGTTATCAGTTCATTTAAATGAGTGATCCCCCCTCCCAAAAAAAGGAAAATGACCGTTTAAGTTAATTTTATTTTTGACAAACTGTACCTGTCATTGCCTAATATGGCACACACTAAAAAAAAAGCTGCAAAAAAATGGTGAAAACCTAGCAGCAAGAGCACCTATTGTGAATATTGTAAAAATGTAAACCTGCTTAAAATCAAATATATGTAACATAAAGACTATATTTAGACCTGTAAAACTGTCAAATTGTACTGTGCTCACATTATAAAAGAACCCATTTAACCGAACCAAAGCCGCCATTGTCTAAAACTGTACTGTTGAGTACAGGTGACACATAACTGGAGCCAAAACCAACATCATGACGTAAGAATTCACAGTTATACTTAAGAAAATCATTGCTAAAATGAAATAAAGTGACATAAAAACATACACTAACTAAAAATATTGATATCTGACCTGCTGACGTCCACGATTATGCAACTAACTAATCGCAGCAGCCCAAACTACTACACTAGATAAAAATACATAGAATAAAAATAGATTTTTGAACTTTTACTCTGAAAAACCCAAAGCGAGCGCAGGATTTAGGGATTTAATTCAAGCCTGTAATCTATATCTGATGCGAGCCTTTCTAGCATCCTTTCTAGTGCAGCCCAGATTAAGTGAATATCCAGGTTTAAGTGAGGACAGCTGTGTCTGTTTGCACCATAATCCTCCTGCAACATCAGTCAAAACCCACATATGGGCCAACAGTGGAGGATCTGACATAACGTTCTGGAGACTCAACCGACACAGGACGCCGCTACCGTTTCCTGCTGCTCCTGTAGCAACAGTGGAAGTTACCTGGAATGAAGCGCTCCAGGTTTAACTGAGGACATTACGCTAATCATGAGCTGAAAGCATTTGTCTCTGCAGTAAACAGGAAAAATGAGGCACCTCCACCTCCACCCACGAGCCTTTTGAATCGTTTTTTTTTAAAGCATTTAGGAGATGAAATCATCGAGGCAGCTAAATGAGTAACCCGGCTCCTACCGCTACTTGTTGGTCGCCACTTGTTACCACTCATTCGCCGCACTGCTTACCTCTTGAAATGGCTAAGCAGGGTGCCAACCAGCTCCCCGATGCGGCTCTCATTGGCAGGCACCAAACCCTGAAGGCACGCCACCAGATCCCTGCTGTCCTTGGTGTGGAACACAACCAGCTGGTCCTTCCCCGGGGAGACGCTCACTCCGGTCACCTGGGACGAACGGGGAGACGACACACACAGTTAAACACACATAAACATGCACACAGAGCAAGCAGGGAAATACAAACATGCTAAAAAGGCAGGAATAGAAATGCAGAAACACCACAGCTGTATTGGACTTTGCTGCACATAAACATCTGGGAATTTGATTTGGTGAACCTCAATTAAAAAGGGGTCGATGCACCAGGCCACAATTCATCACTTCTACAGGAAACGGAGCAAGAAAAGCTGAGGAATTTTTTTATTCAATACATTTTTGAGATTTAGTGGCAATCTGAAAGGCAAGAACAGCTCATATTATTCGTTTCTCATATTGTAGAACAATTCTGTGAACTCTGCACATTTAAAATACAGTTATGTTGTAGAATTATTGTCATTATAGCTCATCCAGCTCTGCATTTCACACTCAGCTTTCTATTTTTCACCCTTAGTTGAACTTGGATAATAACATGCAATCTCCTCTTGGGTACACTGCATAGTTGGTCTAGTCTCCTGACAAAATATTGTAATATTACAGTTGAAACTGCAAAGATTTGCTGCATTATGTGAGTTTCTAACCACGACTAGACAGCTTTCGCCCACTAGCGTTGTTTTTTTGTCGAGAAATCATTACATGTATGTTCAAAAAATGGTTCGTGAGGCCCAAAGTCCAACACCAACAACACAACCTCCAACACCGCGACAGATCATGGAGGAAACAGTCAAATCAGCAGCAGTGTTGCCATTATTAAGACATAAGTAACGCCAACCATCTTAGTTTGACCCCCACAACTTGGCGCACAACTTCTACAAGTGCTAGATGATTTGTGCAGGTGTGTCGAATCAAACATCCAACATGTCTATACAGTAGACGTGAACTAACCGTGACGTCAGCCGTTGGTTTCAACGCCGAGAAAATGAAGGCCGGATTTTGCTACTTCCTGGTCGCCATTTTGGATTTTTTGGAGCCAGTGACGTAAAAAGCGTCATCAAACTGGCTGGACCGGAGAGCAACTAGGGGCAGGATTGGCTGAAGACTCTCTTATCCCGCCCACATTTTACCGCAGAGGCTTCTGTTGCTGCTTTAACCCTAAAGGATCTGTCAATCATTCCAAACAAGACTGTCAAAAAATGACTGGGAAAAAATCCTGAGCTGTAGAAAATCAGTCTATCAAATTTTATTTTTTCTGGTGATGAATTGGGGTCTATGGAGCAAAAGCTTTTTGGAGCCAACCCTAGCGGACGGCGTGATATTGCAAGTTTTTGACACTTCCGGGTGGGCTTCATTTGTGGAGCCAGATGCTACATCCATCTTTATATACAGTCTATGCTATGCAGTGGTGTAAGGTGTTCGTTTTACTGGTTTGAGAACTGAACATTCCTGCAAAAATGGTGTCCATTTCGGTTACAGTTGCAGAAATGTTGGTTCTAAAGGCGATTCAGATATTGGGTTCAGTTTCACAAATGATGCATAAAAGCATCTGTAGAGTGCATAAACTGGGCGACAATTAGATTTTGGTGGAGTACGATCACTTTTAGATGTCTGCACTAGTGTACGCTGCTAATTTCAGTCATCTTGGGCTGAAATTATCAAAAAATTACAAATGTCATATAAAATAAAAGTGCAAAACTGGATTGCTGGAGTAGTTTAGCTAACATGCTGCAAAAACACAGCTTGAATACACCATCACCGTCATTTGAAACACATTTTCAAAGAACTATTCATAATTGGAGGAGATCAGATCTCGCTGAAGAGACTTCACATCTCATCTGACCAGGGACACCTTGAGATTCTCCAAAACAAACAGGAAAACATTCCTGGATAGTGCTGCTCAGTATTAATGGATTAATGTGGTATAAAAACTAAAAGTGACGACATTCAAAACAGAAAGTCTTCTTTTTTGGGTCCTTATCTCTTATTAATTGCACTAATAATCAACAATCTGGTGTTTGATCAGCTGGATGACCAAAACCTTCTGAGATTGTCTTCCATGCTTTAATTTCCCACTTAAATGAGCTTAATTTAATATTAGTAGAGACTGCTGTGACACAAAACTAAACCTAGCAGGAGAAAACACATTGTTCATCTGCGACTATCGATTCCTTTAGAGTAGAACTGCAGAAACCAACACTTTCTGAGCTGATGATCAAGGTTGTCTTGCCTGAATAAAATCTACTGGAGACTGATTGAAGAACATAGGTCAAGGCAACAATGAACAAAATGATTAAAAAAAAAGCAGAGTCTAGTCAGCTTTACTGCAACTATGCCACATTATCTGCATTCATAATCATGTAACAGGTCTGATTTCAGATATTTAAGTGTGCATTTATCTCACGTTTTTGCATATGATTGGAGAAAACAACCACAGCACACTTACTAAGACTAGACAACACGATCCCTAAAAAAGCCGTCAGTGTCTGGTGTCCATTAGTTTATGGGATTCCTTCCGCTCAAGACACAAAATCAGCACTCAGAGTCAGGATTTATTGATCAGCATTCCAAAGGACCAATCTCAATTTTCCAATTAGAGCCCCTCAAACCACACACCGGAACAGAGGGTTAAAGGAGATTTTGCGGTCGGTTTGTTCAGCTTTACAATTCAATTCAATTTTATTTATATAGCGCCAATTGCAGTCAAATTGTCTCAAGACGCTTTACAGAACCCCCTTACAGGTCCTAAAAGGAACAAACCAACATTCGAACAGGTAAACACATCTCTGGAGCCTTTTATTCTCAATAACTCCCATTTTCTTTTCTCTTTTATCCCCGTTTTCTCTTCTAAACTGCTCTCATGTCTCGGTCTATTCCCCCCTCAGGTTTTTAGACATTTATCTCCCTCTTAATTTGTCTTTCTGCTGCAGCCGGTCGGTGCGTGTTCAGGAAACAGCCTCGGGGCAGTCAGTCAGGTGCATTAATATCTATCCCAGACAAATCCTCCGCCGGTGGAAGACGGGCTTGGACAGGTTGCCACCGGCGGCTAAAACAACCAGCTAGCTTGTTTAGCTTCAACATGACTCCAGAAACAAACACTCGAAGTAATCGCCATGAATTAAAGCCCAAAGCCACGAATCTGTGCGCAGCAATCCACCCGCAGTTAATTAGAAGGAGCCGATTACATTTACATTTATATTAAAGGCTTAATTGATTGGAACGACAGTCGGGGTTCTAATGAGTTGGGTAATGATACATTCGCCTTCGTTTCCTTGTCTCGTTTTTTTTTTTTTAAATCTGTTGCAGCTATTTATCTGCTCAGCCATCTGTTCAACTCTTCGTCTGTCACACAGATCGGATGAAACTCGGACACATTTCGTCTAATTTAACCGAGTTGTTGTGGAATCGATGGTTTGCTTTTTCATTTAAACGTCCTCCTTCATTTAAAAGCGCACCGATAATATCGATCCTTCAGGTTCATCACAGAGAGCGGGGAGGGTTTAATAAAATCTGAGTTACAACTTGTGTCTGAAGAGACGACGACATGAATTCTGTCTTAGATGTAAAATGACCTATTTAATAATCATTATTGGCTTTTCAAGCTTCTCAGTTGTGAAAATGTTCTGTTTTTCATTTACTTTTGTAACAATAAGTTAAATATCTGCAGGTTTTGGACTGTTTGTCAGGCAAAGCAAGCTATTTGATGACATCTCATTAGCTTTTCATATGAACTCTGGCTTGCATGTTCACATTTTTCTCACATTCTATGCATGATGAAAAAATGAATCCACTAATGAAGAAAATAATGAGCAGATTAATCAAAAAAGTAATTTATCTTCTCTATCTTTTATCTCCGGAAATGAGATTAAAGGCTTTCATTCTGTATTTTACCTTGCCGTTTATGTTCAGCTTTATTGTCGTGTTTTAAAATGACAGGAATCCATGAAAGAAGCTGCAATAAGCCCTGGATGCAGTAACAGTGTTCCTGCTAAAAATGCTTGTTTAGATGCAACATTTAGGAGCGGAGATAGAAACAGCGTCAATAAAACGGCTCCCTGACTGATCGATTCAAACCTTTTTCAGCGTGTAGTTTGCTGCAGGGAGGATTTTGAAAACAGGAGCATGCAGGTAGCAGAATGGGAGGAGAATTTATCCCCTTATTCTACATCTAGTGAGTCACACCTCTTGGTTCTTAGCAATGACTCGGTTGGGTTTTAAACATCCAAAGCAGATTTTTTCTGACACAGGTAGCCGTTGATCACTGAAGCTTTAAAGTGGCGGACTTCACGTGTTCATCGTGAAATCCAGGAAGACAGCTGAAGGACAGCCAAGGATGTTATTTTTCTCTCAGGTTTTCTCACTTTCATCTGGGATACCATAAATATATGCACTAACAGAAGTTTGGACACACCTTTTCATTCAGTGGTTTTTATACATTGCTGATTAACACTGCGGACATCAAAACTATAAAATAACACATCTGGAATTATGTTGGAAACAAAAGTGCTTATCCTCAGTATTAAGCTACAATGTTAGCCTAGCCGCGCTAGACCCATGTTCTGAAGACGCAAGGGTCTAGGACCGCTCGACAGGGAGGGAGGCGGGCTAAAAGGTTGTCTTTCAAATCCCTCTGCAGCAATTGGGTAGGTATACAACCAATCAACGCAACGAATAGGCTGACGTAGTTCCTAGAGCGCCGGCGGATTGTGGCTAAGTCCCATTAGCTTCCCAACCAGCAGAGCCAACTGGTATATTAAGGATTTGCCATATCCCGTCGGCATAAGTCCAAATACGTCTTTCTTCTCAATGAAACACTTCAGTGCCGTCCTTTGTTTATCTTTCAAGTTGAATTTTAGCTTCAAATCTTTTAGGGCTGTGGCCAAAGCCGAGTCGAAAGATAACTGTTTATTGTGCGCCGGTTGTTTCTGTCAGAATCGTCGCGCCTCTGTCGTCACTTAGTTACGCCCGCCTTCTGACTCTACACTTCATGGTGATTGGTCCGGCCTAGGCTACTACAATGTAGAAAATAACGCAAATAAATAAAAAGCATTGAATGAGAAGGTGTGTCCAAACCTTTGACTGGTTTGGTGCATTCAGACACAGCTACATAACAGGAAGAAATCACAAAATCCAAATAAAATGCTGCAGTTTCTTCACTATATTTACATAGGTTTCTTTCAGTTTACACTAGTAAAGATGGAAAATGAAGCATCTCACAGCTCATGTATGTCTTTCTAAAGTCACACTGACATGATATTAAAATTTTAAGTCCAAAATCCTTTAACTCATTTCTTGAACAACTTATTTCCCTCATTTGTTCATGTGATTGGATATATATTTAGTCAAACTACCAGTAATAAACCCTCTCTACAAAGTCTGTGGTTGTCATGAGGACGTAATTTGAACAGCAGGTTTTCCTCGTTTATTCCTATGGGAGTAACTTGTCGGTTACACGTCGTCTCCCAGCAGCCTTGGAGGGGAAAAAATAACCAAAATGAAGCGTGGGGGTTCTGTGATTAAATAAATATCACAACCTGAGCTGCAGCCATTCATGCTTTAGAGCTGCAAAGACCAATAAGTCTCCAGTAATGTCTGAAAAACAGCAAGTTTCCTGCAAGATGCACGAACAAACTGACATGATTAGAAAATATGCTTTACAGATTTGCATAATTCGAGAGCTAATTATTGAAATCTTGCACTTCTTTGTTCAATGTGTCCACGTATTTAAGAAAAACATGACGCAGCTTCACATGTGCACCTTTTATCTCGGTGTTTGGTCACAGAGCAGCAGAAAAAACACTGAAATCAAGGAATTAGCGGGTGAATGAAGAAAAAATAGGGAAGAAGAAGAAGAAGCCGGAGGGATCACAAACAAGCCTCGGCGGGTTTTTAAAAAAAAATGGGAGGAAAGGAGGCGAACATACAGGAGGGCGATTTGTGCACATGCCTGAACGACACCAGACATCAGCTGATCTGCCCTGCTGCTCGGTATCCATGACAACACTGTCTCCTGGGAAGTTGGCATGACAACAGCGGGAAGGAGAGAAGCCAAGACAGAGATAGAGAGGAGGTGGAAATAGACTGAAATGAAAAATAAAAGATGGGAAAGTGAACGTGTGAAGGTGAGAAAAGATGCAGCAACGTGACGCAGAGCCGACATCTCACCGATTCTCTGACGGCGTTTGTTTGATTTGAACGTGACAGAGCAGAGAGGTGATCTCACTTATGCAGCTCGGGCTTTAATTGGCGTATAAATCCAGAGGTGGACAGGTGCTGGCTCCTCGTTTCTTTCCTCTCCAGCTGTAAATACACATCGCAGGGCACCCGGAGGGGAAGCCGCTAGCCTCTCAGCGCTAATCAACAGCGAGCTAACTGCCCTCCCCTCTGACTGACCTCCTCTGATCAATAAACTCCACGTCACGCCACCGTGGCTCTCAGCCTACATCTCCATCAGATCCTGCTCAGCCGCCTTTGCGCTTTTTCACCTCGACCGCCTCGTTCACCCTCACTGCTCGACGTTTACGGCGAGTAAAGGTCTCGTGTCATTCATGCAGCAGGGCAGGGATGAGGGGAGAATAAAAAGATGAATGAACTGCACTACAAAGAGGTTTATTAGGTGAAACATGCAAAGATTGGAGATCAATATGTTGGTTTTTGCAAGGCTGATATAATTATTGGTAATCAATAAGACGGATGACTAATAATAAGAGCTGAGATACATTTATAGTGCATTTAAAGACCTTGGTTTAAATATTTAAACTAGCACAAACGCCAGGCGGTGAGTGTGTTTGAGCTGAAGTTTAATTAAAAAGTATTCCAGAATTGGAGGATATTTTATATTCCATCCATCAAATTTTAAATTAATTAAAAGCAGCCATACAATAATTTTGAGTAAACTTTACGGGTAAATAGTTGACTTACTAAATAGCATGTATTAGTAGGATCTGCTTATTTTGTTGTTTTGATGGAATCTTTTCACAATATTAAAAATACAGAATAATATCCTTTGAGAATGCAACAAATTCTGAACTGTTTGAATAAAAAACAGACCTAGAAACTTCATTTCATGGTTAGAAATGTGTTGGAAGCGTCTCTTCCCTCTGGTTCGTCTTGTTCTATGGAGCTCGGTGTTGTGTTGCTGTCAGGGGGTGAAGCTCTGATGGTCCTCTATGAGTCCCACCTATCAGATCAGTGTGCCTCTGAGTGAACAATAACTAAAAGTTTCTCTCTGCCTCCATCTCAGTATTTCTCTTCCGCGCTCTGGGTGTCCGTCTTCAGCTCTCTAATTCCCTCTTGTCATTCTGTCAGATGGAACACTGGGGAGTCTTGTCACAGTTGTCGCCGCTCAGCCGCCTCATATCTCACTCATTTCAGCAGACGACGGGGGCGGATCTGTCTCCAGGATTAATGCATTACACCTTCACATCCTGTCTCATTTCAGCAGCACAGCCAAGGTCAGCGGTGCAAAGAGACTCGATAGGCAATATTTACTATTTATGCATTTCTGTGCTGATTAAAATGTTTTCTCTTCTGTCTGGGTTCTTGGAATTGAGATTTTGTACTTGATTTAGCTGCTGCTGCATAAATTAGTCTGTTTATACTCACTGAGATTTATTTTTTGTATCTTTGGAGTGAAAACAAAATGGTGTGTCATCACCTCTACAAAGAGCTGAATTAGGAGCCTGATTAGAATTAGGTTTAGGTTAAATCTAGGGTGAAAACTGCGTTGGGCTGGTTTAAAAGAGCAGCTGCACATTATGGGAAACAGAACTATATATTTTCAGGAACGACCCAGCACAAGTGCAACGATCAAACAACAATTAGTTGCCAATTATTTTTTCAGTTTAGCAGTTTCTAATGATAAAACCTCAAAAATCTCCAAATCCAGCTTCTTAAACTTGAACATTTTCTTGTTTCTTTCCTCCTCGATGACAGTAAACTGAACATCTGTGGTTTGAGGACAATACAAGACATTAGAAGACGTTTTTTCGGGCTTTGGAAAACACTGAATGACAATTTATATTAATAAATAAATAATATTATGTGGCTGGGCTGGTTTTAAGAGCAGCTGCGCATTTTGGGAAACAGAATTCTAAATTTTCAGGTACAGCCGAGTAGAACTCAACGATTAAACAATTATTTGTCAACTATTTTTCAGTTGTAGCAATTTCTTACGGAAAAACAACAAAAATCTCTAAATTCAGCTTCTTAATTTTGAATATTTTCTTGTTTCTTTCCTTTTCTGTGACACTAAACTGAATATCTTTGGTTTGTGGACAAAACAAGACATTTGAGGACGTGGTTTTGGAAAACACTGAATGACATTTTTTTTAATCCTTTTTTCAAACCAAATAACAAATCAATTATGCAAGATAATATCCAACAATGAAAATAGCTGTTAGCTGCTGCGTTTAATTATCTCCTATTAAACGTGGAAGATGACGGAGACCACAAAGAGCAACGAAAGACGCACAAATAACCAAATGGACGCTATCATGTGGCCTGTTTGGCAGTGAAATATGTTGCAACTGGAAACTGTAGCTGCACTTTTCCTGCAATTCTTGTGCTACTGGCTCAGTAGCTAGCATTGTGCTAACTTGGCCTTATGGAAGACTTCAACAGGTTGACTGAATGAGCTTTTCTTGTTACAAAAAAATGATGACTGGTGGTGAAGAAGGAGCACCTTGGAACACTCAAGGTTTATTGATGAGATAAGATGCTAGAGAGACAAAACAGCTACCATTTACTGATACCTGCTGGCTGCTCTGTTGTATACTAAAGGTCCCATGTGGTGAAAATCCATTTTTACCGTGTTTTGTTGTCTTTAGAAAACTTGGAGGTGCAAAATAAAAGCTGGTAAGATGTGAAAACTTCTATTATTCCTCAAGTTCCCTCTTTACAGGTTCAAAAGAGTTCAAACCCAGGTGCCATTTACTCCTATTTAACTTGTAGCCTTGAAGCTCAAAGTGTGATTGATTGGTTTGCAGAGCAGAAAAGCATTGAAACTGGAAGTTATGCAGTGAAATTGAAATTTTTGCAGTATTTTGAGTTGAAAAAACAAATGTCACACCACAGAGACGTGTGAGGCTTGGACTAACTGGCTAAAAAGATCCACATTTAAGTATATTTATGGAACTGGCTAAAGTATTGCATCGTTATTTGGCATCAAAAGCAACCATATTGTAGCCTAGCCGCGCTAGACCCATGTTTCTGAAGGCACAAGGGTCTAGGCCGCTGGACAGGGAGGGAGGCGGGCTAAAAGGTTGTCTATCAAATCCCTCTGCAGCAATTGGGTAGGTATACAACCAATCAACGCAACGAATAGGCTGACATAGTTCCGAGAGCACCGGCGGATTGTGGCTAAGTCCCATTAGCTTCCCAACCAGCGGAGCTGCGGAGCCAACTGGTATATTCAGGATTTGCCATATCCTGTCGGCATAAGTCCAAATACGTCTTTCTTCTCAATGAAACACTTCAGTGCCGTCCTTTGTTTATCTTTCAAGTTGAATTTTAGCTTCAAATCTTTAAGGGCTGTGGCCAAAGCCGAGTCGAAAGATAACTGTTTATTGTGCGCCGGTTGTTTCTGTCAGAATCGTCACGCCTCTGTCGTCACTTCGTTACGCCCGCCTTCTGACTCTACACTTCATGGTGATTGGTCCGGCCAGTTTTAGGAGGATCCAGCCTCGAGCCTTATGGAGGGTAACTAGACCCACCCTGGCAGAGAATTAAATTCGTTGCCGTGGGTTGTCTAGCGCGGCTAGGCTAACCATATTGTGCTTGTATGCGCCATGTGGTTGAGGTCGATGTATATGCTGCTTTCACCGCTTCAACAGGAGGAGCATCCAGGGTTTGTTCAAGCTGAGGTTCTTCATCCGTCTTTATCTAAATGCTGCTGTTGTAACCGTGCAGACCCAGGTAGGCCGGTTTGTTTTTAATCATCTCATGTGGACCGACTGCGATGATTAGATGGACTTTTTACAGGCCTCTTTCTGCCACACAAACAAATCTTTTCATGATTTATTGACGGCTGCCGGGATGTAAAGACACTTTCAACAAATGTTCCTCAAAAAAACCCTCCATCACATCCTGCAGCTCTAAATGCCACCGACTCTGGCTGCGATGTAAACAAGCAGCATGAAGCACGCAGGACACATTTGCCATGGAAACAGCATCCCGTGCTGTGTGCATGTAGCAGCATTAATGGACCTATCGCGGCAGGAATGTGAATTAAAGACCAGCCAATTGCTGAGCCGGGAGAGATTTTGTGCATATTGACATGATGCCACAGGATCAGGGGCTGGTGGCAAATCAGGGACGACGGTGTCAACCTCTGCAGCAGATCCAGGCTGCAAATCAAACTGATTTCTGGGGTTTGATGGTTGCTGCATAGAAGGTAAAACCCAACTGTGTGTAGTTTACAGCAGAAAAGTCTCCAAAAGGCCTGAAAACTAATCATTCTGTTGATTGTCTTTCCAATAAAACATTGGTTTAGCCTAATAAATATCAGAAATATGGCTTAAAAGGTTTCAAATTGTGTTTTTCTTGCACAACAGTAAACGATATTGGAGTTACAATGGAATCATCCAAGATGTGTTTGGTTTCTGCTGAGAAGAAAGATCCCAACTGCATGAAAAGTCTCCAGTAATTAATCTGCTCATTGCCTCTCTAACAAAACACTGGTTGGGTCCATTAAATATCAAAAAATTAATCCAAAAATGGTTTAAAAAACATCAAATTGCTTGTTTTTTTTAAACACCAGTCAAATATATCCAACTTAGAATGGAATTATCTGAGAAAATAAACAAATTTTCCACACCTGTGAAGCCAGAAACATATTTGTAATATTTGTAATTTTTAACACAATAAATGACGTAATCTGGTATTGGACTCGCCAATAAATATTCTGCTGATTGACCGAGCAATCAACTCTGGAAAAGCGAGCGTCTGGGACTTTCAGCGGTCATTAATAATTTGGCGGCGTATGAAAACGAAATGAGATTCTTCATGAACGAGAAGATTAAATATGTTCAACCATTAGCGGACATCTTTGCTCAGTGTTGGGGTGTAAAACAGACACTGGATATTTTATGATCTGTGCTAAACCAACGTGCATCGCTGCACAGAAATGAACACAGACGCTCAGTGTGAGACAAATGTCAATCCAATTACTGCTCTCAGGCTTCAATAATTTAACCAGCAGATTGACACGTTTATTCCGCTGCGGCAGACTCTTATTTTCTATGATATGATGCAGCTGCTGGAACTGAACTTTTCTAGAAGTAGAAGAGTTCCAGCTGTATCCTGCTGTAGTTTAAAGAGTTTAAACTGCTGCTGAAACTACATTCCTGTCTGTTTCTATATGAACCCTCATGGCATTGCCAGTTGTTCTGCTAAATGTCAGCCTCATTTTTCGGAGCTGGAAATAACTCCCAGAAGATACAACACAGCTGGAACCATTAAATCTACATCTAAATTGGAAATTATCTTACACACGTCTCAACCTAATCTGCATTTAGTCAGTTTTGCCATTACATCATTTTAAAATGCTTTGAAAACCATTGTTTTCAGAGTTTTCAGGTTTTATTCTGCATCTTCTCTCTGATTAGATCTATTATGTAGATGTTCCTGAAGCCAGTTTTGGGAATTAAACTGCCAAGCCTCAAAAAATCTGACGAATCCAAGAAACATCTGCAATGATTTCGATGCTGCATCAGTCTAATGCAATAATGATGGAGACAACACTGTCTATTTACTCCTCTGTCTACTTCCTGTCCTCACTGATGACTGTGAGCTGTGAATGAAACAATAATGTCATCGATACAAGTGGCGGAAATGAGTTTCCTTCCACAGGCGTCTTGAGCTCAGAGTAGAATAGCTGCTACTTTGCTTTGAAAGAAACCAGTGAAGGTGGTTCTGGTGTCCGTTTATGAAGCTTCCTGGATGGTTGAGATGTTTTAGGCAAACAGGGTGAGACTCCATTACAGATTCAGGATATGTTCAAGAGATTAAATCTTATGACTGGTTTGGGAAAGCTTGAGCATCTCCCTGAAAAAAGGTTGGGAGAGGAAGGTCTAGCTTGGATGCTGCTTCTGCAACCCAGACCCAGATAAAGAGTGGAAAACGGATGGAAGGATGGTTTTAGAATCAACTCCCAATGAAAACGACTTTTTCTAACTCCTCATTACATGTTGGACGGAGGAGTTGTGAAAATTCAAATAAAGACTGGTTTTATCCCAATAACTTCCCAAGGAGGTATATTACAAGAAAAAAAAGGCAGTGATTAAAGCAAGACGTAACATTTACTCACCTTTTCTATGTCTTAATTTTCTGAAACTCAATCAAAACTAAAGAGACTTTCCTTCTGACGGCATTATTTTAACCTAATATAATTTGTGCTTCTTTAGTTTGAAGCTACTCAACTGTTCAACCGAGACTGTCCTCATAGAACAAATAACCACATAGGTTGTCTGTACACGCCCGTATTACGACCGAGTGTTACGTTTTGACATTAAACGACCTCTAGCGGTTCAGTAAATATCGACACTCCGGTGTCTCAGCTGAAACGTCACCATGAACAAACTTTTACCTAACACTATCCCTAACCCTAAACCTAACCATAAACCTAAACCCGTGTTGTGAAAGTGAGGGAAAAGCCGTTTCGCGAATTAAATCCCGTGATGCGTTCCTGTCTCCCGTAGGGGCGCTAATGTAAATACGCTCTCATGGGTCGTATTCCGGGGCACGTTACATACAACCTGTATGAGTTTGAGGACTAGTTAGTTCAACCTGTGGTTTAATTCAAAGCAGAAGCAATCCTGGACTAACTGTTCTCCTTCAGACCAACATCTGCTGCAATCAAAGCAGCGTTGGGCTGATTAGCATCTAGAAGATCCTCTAATTGTGTTAAACTGTCGTATAACCACAACACTGCCATGCTGCTACATCTGAGCTCTTTGTTTGCAGTAAAACAAGCAGAGTTTCCTACGTTGTAGAGGGGGATGCTCTTCATGGGCTTGTACTGCTTCAGGGGGTCCATCTTGTACAGGTGGCGGTCAGTGATGAGCACGGCTCGGTTCTCCGCCTTGTGGAAACGGTTGATCTGGGAAACACAAAGCTGCTCATTAGTCACCCTGCAGGATACAGGAGATGCACACAAACACACCTTTAACTCGACCTGCAGGGAGGCGCTGCTAGCCAGGAGCTGCTGTTTATTCCCACAAACAGACGCCCACGTGGCTGAGCTGTGAGGAGAACTCTACCTTGCGGACGTTGCAGGAGAACAGAATTCTCATGAATTTGTCTTTTCGCTGCAGCTCGCTGGAGACCAGTGTGAAAGATGAAGCTGTGTCGGGGCTGTCGCGCTTCTGCTGGCCACAAAAATCACAAAAAAACTGTTAAAATGCTAAAATTTACTTTAAACCACTTCATAAACTGAAGAATTGTCTGAAAAAGAACTTAGAAATTAGCTTAAACACATCATATTAAAGCACTACTATCCTCCAATAATAAAAGTCGACTCGTACACGAAATTTACCTGAAAGAAAAATGGACATTTTCTCTGAGAGTGCAAAAATATCAGCTTTATTTTCATCAGATCTGGACTAAATTGACTAAAACCCATGAGGTCTGGTTTTACTTGAACCTGCCTGTAATCAGAGATAACTAGTTCTCTTCATCTACTTTTCTTTATATTCTTTATTTTTTAATTGTGAGATTAGAAGATATTTTTTTAAGAGCAAAGTTCTCTGATCTGCTGTTTTTATGCAGCAGCAAAAAAAAGTGATTTCAAAAATAATATATATTAATAGTCTTTAATATTGCTATTTTGATACGATTTTGAATTGTAATAACTTGCTTTTTGAATTCAAATAAAGGGAAAATAATGAAAAAATTACCGTCATTGCAAGTCTGAGGTAACAAATTCTCTGAATCTCACATAATTAAAAAATATTACCATGTATTTCCATAAAACACCTTCGTTGTTGAACAAAAAAAGCTAGTTTTCTAAAATCCTGAATGTTTTCAGGACACAAATGGAAAAAAATAAACTTACCAAGGTGGACCAGATTTAGATAAACTGTCCTTTAATAGTTCACCTCCTGTTATAAAAATGTGCTCCACTTTTCCCACTTCATGAATCATCTAAGCAGCTCCGAGTAAAACAGATCAATGATCACTTTAACTCAGCATGTTACATAACATATGCTGTATTTTTCTACTTGTATATCATCATCTGTAATGCTTCTGTTTTTGAAACCTGCAGTGGGAGTATGTGGATAAATGAGCATCCAGTATCTTCACATAATGTATTTTGATACCGCAAAGTATTTAAAAATGTGCTTTATTACAATTAACTCTCAGTTAGTATTCACCTGTTAGTTTAAAAGGCAAGTTTTCTTACAAAAAAAGAAAAAAATGCCCAAATGACACTATTTATCAGAGCCAGAGACTGTAAAAACAGACAAAAAAATCCCATTTCTGGTGGTCCTTGAACTACTCATCCATGAATGACAGAATTTTAAGGTAAAGTTTGGTGAAGAAGCAGCAGATTTGATCAAAATCACTTTATTCTACACATCTCATTTTGCCAAAAATGAACCATTTGCAATGACTAGATTCTGTAAAACATGAAAGATTCTGCACTACTTTGCAGATCTGAAAAACCATGAGGAAGTCAGCTGTGACCAACAGTCCTGTGACAAAAATTCTGGGACCTTTAGACAGAGCAGAGTGGAGACAAGAATGGAAACTAATTCAAAATTTAAATGGTTAAATATTTATAGGATGGAGAGTCACATTTTTTCTACAGTTGGTAACTCCTGTCAAATGTTGTGCTGATTCCAGTTTTTTTTTCTCTTTACAATTTTTGTAAAATAAATTAGCAAACAAATTGAACTTTTTTCATTTTCTTTATGATTTGAGTTACAATTTAATTTATTTATCATATTGTACAGAACACATATTTGAACTCTTTCTCCTTCTACTCATGGTTTTTCTGTTTCCACTGAAGTTCAGGACTTTATATTGCACAAAAAATAAGCCTACAGTGAATAAAAATCTGACAGAAGACGACATTCATTCAGAATTCAGAGGGTCGAGTTTAAGTTTTTATAGGATCTGGCCGATAGAAGGTGTTAGCTAGCATGCCTTTCAAAGATACTTGTTAAAGAGCAACTTATTTCACATAAAAACACCCAGAAGCTCTTTGGATTCAGATGAATAATGTGAATTAACCTTTTTTAATGAGCAAACAAACTACAAATTTGTATGAATTTGTCAGATATTTCATTGAAATCAGGGACAATCTGCTCAAAAAGAAGAAAACAAGACCATAAACTAGACTAGACATTTCATCATTTTCAGTATTTGATGCTGCAGTCGGTTCAATGTGCAGCCCTGTTTTCAGAGATACACTATTATAGCTGCATAAACAAAGCTCACAGTGTTTCTTTCTTTCTGTACAGTACTTCTTTTTTCCCCTCAGCGTTCCACCTCCGCCCACGCCATCACACCTACTCACCAAGTAGTTTCCTTCCCAGGCTCTCTGCAGCCCCAGGTCGGCCCTGTGGCCCTTCAGGGCCTCCAGACAGGCCACTTTGGCCCTCACCTGCAGGGCCTCCTCTGGAGACAGGCCTTTGATCAGCGTCCATGCCCACCACCTGGAGGTAAACACATCCAAACACACACAGGCTGAGAGGAAAATCACAAAGCCTGGCTGGTGTTCTGGGCTGAGCAGCTCTACTGTACTCCACTTATCGGCCTTCACTCTCACATCCTGACGGCCCACATCATTCTCTGGGAGGGCTATTTTCTAACTGCGCCCAGCCGCGAGAAGAAAAAAAAAAGCAGACGTCGGGATGAAAGGCGGTGATGAGTCTTTGATGGAGGAAGAGAAATCGATGCTCAGCGTGAGCCCGAGGCAGAAGGAAACATGTGGATGTTGCTTCAAATGGACTCATCTGGATGTAAAATAACACTGGAGGCCATGTGTTGTTTCTGCTGCCGCCGTCAGATTCCACCAATTTAGACACGCGATTTTCTTCAAGAGAAAGCGATTTAGAACCATTTTATGTGAAAAAAGTTCATCTTCTGCCTCTGTTCTGAACGGAATATTAAGAATAGTTTGACAAAAATCTAAATGCAGACGTGAACCGACTTAAAACCGGTCAGACGCAACATGAAAACCACTGACAGGTGAAATGAATGAAGCAGATCATCACAGAGAGACTGAAGACTATTTAATGTAGTTTCTGATTGATTGAGAGTTTATTGTGGGTTTTTTTTTTTGCATTTAGACCACTTTAGACCAGGTCCAGATCAAAAACCAGTAAGTTTGAGTTGGTCAGATCTGGAAAAGATCATCATATAAAGACTAAAGACACTTTAAAGCATAATTTTTGATTTGTACGACCATTATTTTCTGTGTTAAAATGTAAAAGCATGGCGATTTTAAGATTTTTTTTTAATCTGGACCACTTTAGACCAGCTTTAGATCAAAAATCAGTGAGCTTAAATTGGTCAAATCTGGACTAGATTGCAGTATAAAGGCTAAACACTCTTCAATAACATCATTTTTGACATGGAAAATCCTTATATTTTGTCTTAAAATATAAATACTTGAAGATTTGAACATGTTTTGCTCACTCTAGACCAGGTCCAGATCAAGATCCTCCATGATTAGATGGGTTAAATCAGGAGTCGATCACATTTTTGTACCATCACACTTCTTGCTGGTACATAGAGGCCTCATCCAGGAACCCAGTGGACCAAAGGGATCCACTGCTGATGTCCCAGGACCAGACATCCACAGAGGTCCATGTTTGTGTAACGACGATCAGAACTGTTTGGCATCAGGTTCAGGTGGTTTTAATGTGGCTGATTGAATAAAACCTACCGGTAGCTACAGCAGATAAGCACTATTTAGGCTTCAAAATAAAGCACCCAGGTCTTCTTGTACCTGCTGTAGA
The DNA here is from genome assembly GCF_021347895.1 of Acanthochromis polyacanthus. Lineage (NCBI taxonomy): Eukaryota > Metazoa > Chordata > Actinopteri > Pomacentridae > Acanthochromis > Acanthochromis polyacanthus. The sequence goes on along the minus strand of NC_067131.1, from coordinate 4,360,073 downwards.
TGTTCCTGAGTGCATCTTCAAACTTGCGCAGGACTTTGGGAGGCGTCGGCCACTTCACATGCCGGCCGTAGTCCTTCATGGATCGAACGTTTTTGAAGCGACGGTTCACGTCTCGGATGTAGGACTTGACCTTGTAGCGTCTGTAGGCCCGGAGGATGATCAGAGCGGCTCGCATCCGCCGGTACCTCATCCTGGCGATGGTTCCCCTCCACACCTGCAGACAGGAGACACAGGAATGAAAAGACATTCATCACAATTACAGGAACCTCTGTAGGTAACTCCAGCTTTATGCCAATCACCATCATCAAAAGGCTTCTCTTTGGTCTCCTAATGCAATATGTAATAATTACAGGATTTGCCTTGAAAACAAACTGGAAACATATGATGAAATTTATGAATAAATAAAATAATCAAGAGTCAATTCAAACCATACTGCTAAGACATGTTTTATTCCTTTTTATACGTGTCATATTATTAAAGATGAGGAAACTCTCACTTCTGTTCCACAGTCATTATAAAAGAGGTTATAGCTCCTACAAATAGTCACCATTATTTCAGTTTTGACTATGTAATTGCATTGCAAATTGGAGATTTCACAGTTTTTTCCACTTTAGACCAGGTCCAGATGAAAAACCAGTGAGTTTAGGTTGGTTAAATCTGGAATAGATTGTTTTGCAAAGACCAAAGACTCTTGAAAACATAATTTTTGATTTGTACGACCATTACTTTCTGCGTTGAAATGTAGAAACGTTAAAATTTGAATGCATATTTTTTGCATCTGGACCACTTTAGACCCAGACCAGATCAAAAACCTCTGTGCTTATGTTGGTCTAATCTGGAATAAATTGTCCTACAAATGCTAAAGAATCTATAAAACCTCATTTTTGATATGGAAAATCATTATATTCTGAGTTAAAATGTAAAAACATGGAGATGTCAATGCGTTTTGAAATCTCCATGTTTCCACAACATACATGTTTGTTTGTAATTTGCTTGTAGATGCAATCTTTCTTATACTTTCTTATGTCTTATTGTTTTTTGCAATTGTGTTGTAACTGTGTTTTGTATTTGCTGCTGCCCATCCTGGCCAGGACTTCTTAATCTCAGTGGGGTTTCTCCTGGTTAAATAAAGGTTAATAACTAAAATGATGCACAATAACATCACCCCATCGTTGTCTCCACCCAGACTTAAACTGACCTTTACGGGCTCAACCAGGATTTGTCCTTTTTGTACTTTAAAAGTGCAGCAGCACCTTCAAACCTGCTGGATCTAGATTTTCTTGATCTTACAGAATCTCTATTTTTAGTCCGTATGCATCAGCGCTGAGAAGCTGGCCACAAAAAGGAACCACCTCTGCTCTTATATATAAATCATGAGCATACTGTGCCTGGAAGTACAGGACGGAATGCTGCTGTAGCGGCTAAAAGCATATTTCGGGGAGTTATATTGTGATTTTTTTCAATTTAAACAACTCCAAGAAGCCCTTAAACATCTGCATGCATGTGTTTGTTGCACACGAGTGATTACAGGGTTTGGATTCAGACTGAAAGAGGCTAAAATAAGGAGCAAACATAGATTGAGTGGCTATCAGAGCTTCTAAAACATGAATAATAGATGGAAGTGGGACCCTGGGGAGCCGTAACTGTTAATCCGGCCCCACTAAGACCACCACCATATGCTCCCCTCTCGCTGTATTTACCCTTTTATTTATACACACACACACAGATCCTCGATTATTCCCACATTTATGTGACTACATTGTGCCTAAATAATCCTGAATAATCCAGAGTGGCGGACCCTGACTCTCCTGGAAGCGTAACGCACGGTAATGACGGAGATCATGAATATTTAATCAGTGTGGGGGAGGCCGACGGCGAAGGAGAGGATTTCTCACATTTGCATATTAAAAGTGTGGAGGAGGCGTTTTTCACCTGACGAGGCCGGAGCTGGAATAATTAACCGAGACGAGGAGAAGTCACGCACCGTCGGATTACAGAGAAGAACCATAGATGTGTGCTTAAGCTGCACTGTGGCGTGTTTTCAGTCACGATAGGAACTAAAGGAATGTATCAGAGCTCCAACTGCATGATCCAGTGGAGATTTACTCCCAGCATCACATCTGAAGCAGCTGAATCACACTGAGATCAATGAAAAGAAGCCCAGTCACACTGTCTCTGTCGGGAAAAAAGAGGTTTAATTTGGATTGCAAAGCCCTGACATTTACGTAATCACACACTACGTCCATTAAGCAGCTGAAGCAGTGGAGATCCGTCCCCAGATGTCAGCAGATGGAACCTAAAGCCCACTGGCCTCGTTTCTCTGCACAAAATCTCACCTTTTTTTTTTGGTTGGTTTTTGTCAATTATTAAAGTGCGACTTTTTTTTTTTTTTTTTTTTTTACCAGGTCAAGACAGAAGCGGCCCAGAAAGCACACAGTGTCCCACATCAAATCCTCTATTCTTTGTCCAAGTCTTTGTAAAAGCAAAAGCTTGTTTCATGGCTTCATCTGCTGTCCAGTAAAAAAAATGAGATCTGTTAAGAAGAACGTACTGAAGGCAAATAACCCATTTAGAAACACCAAAATGCTCCCTGGAAGATGCATCAGTTACAGCTGAAAACAGACTATTTGATCCACTTTTACAACATTATCGATTCTGAATCAATGGCATGATGAGAAATAACTGTGAAAACTACAAACAGTTAAGAAAATATCACCAGCTGACGTCTGCATTATCAGTGTTTTAATGTCAGACTTTTCTCCATATTTCAACTTACTCATAATCAGAGAATATTTGACCTGCTTGTCCAATATTGCACATTCAGAATCAATGACATGAGAAATAACAGAGAGAATTTCAGGTTTTTATCTTTAACAGTTCCTCAGATGTTGTCATTTAAACAGAATCAAACTTTCATGTGTAAAAAAGTGGTAAAAGTGGTGCTAAAAGTGGTAAAACCAGTTATGAATATGAAATTAGACAGAACGCTCAAGCTGCAAAAACAGTGCAACATATTCTGCTAGCTTCTTCTAAAATGACTCGTACACGCATGAAAGTCATTGGCGTTCATGATTTTTCTGAAGAACTGATTAATAATGTGATGCATGTAACAGCTTTGTTTACATTTTCACCGGAGTTTCAACTTACGGCGTAAATCGACTAATGTCGATCGGCAGGCACAAAACAGAGACTTAAGTCGAGGACCTTCTGTAAACCAATAATATACAGTTTTTTAAACATGATTGTGATGATCCTCTGCACGTTTCCTGCTCTTTGTACTGTATATTGTGGATATTTGCACATTTTCAGTGGATAATTTGTACGTTTTTTTCAAATATTTAAATCATTTTTTTTATTTCAGATTCTTTGGATTTGCTACATTTGATGTTAATTTGACCTGCAACTGTTGCTTTCGTTTAAATCTTATCGAAAAACCGAGACGGGATGACTTTTAGAGAGGGAGAAATCCAAATCAAGTCAAATCCACCTGCAGCCGTTTTAATCTGTTAGCTCACAAACGCAGACCTGACATGACCAATAAAAAAAGAAAGCAGGGTTTAAAATGTTAAATACTGGATTTTATCTGTGATTTCTTTCTGTTTATGTAAATGAGGGACCAGAACAGCCGGTGTAATGCTGCGCTGGTGTACGATGCCACGCTGCTCCTCCGGCGAAACGGCAGCGGTCGACCTTCTCCTGCGGTTCCTGTGTTTGCTGCACCGTCTCTGCTGCATAATTCATGAGGGCGGCTCCATATTCGGCGCTAATCGAGCCCTGAGACGAGGCGTCCACGTGCTCGGGGTTGAATGAATGAATGAATGAATGGCTTAAAGAGGTGAACGGTTGCTTTCGTTTAAACTCTGACTGTTTTGCTAAATTAAGCGAAGTTTTAAAAGCGGCCGTCGGGTCAAACGCTGCTGTCAGAACGCCCCCATTGTGAAGCTCCTCTGTACTCTAAGTGCTCTTCAATGAAAGTTTAAAATCTGACAATAACCAGTCCTCTTTATTATGTATTTATTAAAGTCCTTTTAACACTAACACTGACTGGCCTTTCAAAAGCCCATGTATGTCAGGGTATTCTTAATCCTGCTTTTATGTGCAGGCAGCTTGTTTATTAGCATTCGTGCCAGGGTTTTATTTAAGCCTCTGGATCTCAAAATCCAGTTGTAGGTTTGAAAAGTATGTTATCTTTAAAGAAGTCTACCAAAATGATGCCATTTATCAAGAGATTTTCAAGTTGACGACACTCCTTGAGCTAATCATATGTCATTTTGTCTGGAAAATTTACCAAATCTGCACTCAAATTTGTGATATTTCATCAAATTTAGTGACACGTCTCAATTATAAGTGCACCAAAAATCAACCGGCTCACACCAGATTCTCTACAAAACAAAAATTCTGCTCCCTTGGCGTAACCGAGACACCATCAGTTGAATTTCGACTGGAAAGTTGATCAAATCTACACGAGTTCATGACATTTCATCAGATTTTTTCTTATTCTGCATGTCTCCAGCAAAAACTAGCCAAAAAATTAACGAGTGACACCAGACGGTCAAAAAAAAAAAAGACCTGAAAACTCGGCTTTGTCAAGAAAATGAACCAAATCTACACTTACATTTTATTAATTTTATCAAATTCACTTTAAAGTGCACCAAAAGTGAACCAGTTACAAAAAATCCCCCAGAAAACAAGAAACTCTGCTCCTTATAGCGTAATTGAGATACCATTAGTAGGATTTTGTCTGGAAAATGAACAGAATCTACACTTAATTTTGTGATATTTCAGCAAATTTACACATTTGTCTCAATGAAAAACATGCCAAGACTAAATCACATGCACCAGATCTTCTAAAAAAAACAAACAAAAACAAACCCTTGCTCCCTGGGTGTACACAACCAGTGTGAAAAGGTTTGAGACGGGCTCTCATTCAAATGAATGCGAACCCGTCTCAAAACTTTTGACAGGGGGTGTAACTAAGACACCATATATATATATATTGCTGTGTGCTAATAGGTTAAATTTCAATTTTTATTCATGATCATTATTTCTGTTGTTGGTTTTTATCATCTTACTGTTTTTTAAATTGTATTAATTCTATTGTTCATGTAACTCTCTTTTACCCCTTATTTATTAATTAATTTTACTTAGTACTACAGCTTTTATTATCATTTTTAGCCTTGTGTTTATGGTTTTATGCTCTATTTTGTGAATCCTTTCTTCATGCTTGGACTATTTCCTTCTCTTCTTTTATGTCCTGTCTGTAAAATACAGTGTAAACTCTGTTTTAAAAAGGTGCTATATAAATAAAGTCATTACATCATTTCAATTATTTCTATGCAGGAATCCATCAGTGCACAATTAGAAATGCAACCTCACATGATACATAACGAAGCAAACCAGCGTGACCTGGCTGACATCTACACTTTAATCGTTAAATAATGCATGGAATTTCATTTGTGATTAAAATTTACTAGCAGAATTGTGAAAACTTAAACACGCCTTTGTATGTTTGGTTTTTATTCAATATTAAAGATTTTTCTTTTATGAAACTGAGGCTCTGCCACCACTTTACCAACATTTTTTACACAATCCATGCAATCCATTTATATTTTCATTCCATTTCTGCATATTTTGTCACATTTCAACATGTTTAGAATAGAATAGAATAGAACAGAATAGAGTTTTAGTACCACTGGCACAGGTTTTCTCAAGTCAGCTTTATATACACGGAAAAACAAAATAAGATAACATAATGAAAAATGTAAGAGCAGCAGCCAATAAAAAGATACCATGAGATGTAAACTGCACATATTCGCGGTGTGCAGTTGTTATATTATATTGCACCAGTTGGTTTAATGTTGTATGTTTCTAATGTATGTGTCATGAAGATTGCTAAATTTCTTTATTAATAATGACTTTATTTTTATCATTGAGCTGCTGGATCCTCCTGCTGCTTTAGCTTCTGTCCTGTTTGTGTCACATTGTGATTTCCGACACACAGTCCCATCCCATATGTGCACATATAAAACACTAACTAACAAAGCAACAAAAAAACCCCCAAAACAGCCAAATGAGAGTTCCAGTGGAGGCTTTAGTTAAGATGTCGCTGCCTGATGCCCACATGGTGCAGCAGGCCGATGCCAGATCAACAACTGTGTCTATGGAAGCTACAAGTCACTAATTACGTCGTAAACGCGAAGGAGGAGGGAAAGAAAAACACCGTAAAGCAACGCTGGATCAGATAACAACAGACATTAAGCGTCTCCACCGTCTTTGGAGCCTCGTTAAGGTGTTTGACAGGTTGGAGAGTTATGCAGACGCCCATTAACACGTTTCCAGCTTCTGTGCAGCAGCGACGGCGGCCGGATGACGACACTCAGGGGAGATGGTGGATAAATCAGGCCAATAAAAAGGCCCCTGACGCCGTGAACCTCCTCCTCCTCCTCCTCCTCCTCGATCTGCCGGCCAATAAAGCCATCTGATCATCCTTGTAGAGACTCTGCCATCATGGAGGCCGGCCTCTCCACGCTTCGGGCGGCTGGATTTACGAGCTCATCAAAGCCAGATCGGGGGATCTTTCGTTGTAACAAAGCGGGGCAGACTGCAGAGGCTCCGAAACCGACACTGGGAGAAAAGAGTTCACAAATAACATGCGCCGGGGCGACTAGTGGTGGCCGTGTTAAAGGGAAAACACAGACAGCGGCCCGTTACCGCCTCTCTAATCTAAAAGTATCTGCAGCTCTCGCAAGAAAAGCACTCAGAGCACAGCCCTCCTCCAAGGCCGCACATTCCGCCGTATGGCATTGTCAGAAATGCAGCATTTGTGTATTAGTTATTGATGATCAGAATCACAGCACCATAGAATGTGTCCATTTAATATAGATGTACCCACAAACAAAATGACGCTGCACTGAGCACAGGTGTGTGTTATGCATGTGTACGTTATGTACGGATACCGAATCGTGTGACCTCGATATGTAGCGGGCAGCGGGAATTGATGGGACTCAGAAACATTTTAAACGTTTATTCCACCCAAAATACTTCATTCTGTCTAAAATAATTGCAATTTTTAAGGCTTGTTCCATTAAAATGCTACTTTTGGTCCAAATAATTGTAGTTTTTAAGGTCTATTCCACCTAAAACACTATTTTCTGTCCAGATACCTATAGTTTCAAATGTTTATTCCACCCTGAATACTTCATTCTGTCTAAAACGATTGTAATTTTTAGGGTTTATGTCACCAAAATACTATTTTCTGCCCATATAGTCATAGTTCTAAATGTTTATTCCACCCAAAATACTTCATTCTGTTTAAAGCCAATCAGCGAACATCACTCTACGTTACATCACACTACATTGTGGCATTGGACCAATCAGCAGAGGCTCGGAAAGTGTCAAAGTTGGAAAAAGACAGAGTTACAGCTCGGCCCTCTTCCATATTTGCGGTCAAAATGACAGAACTAACCATGGTTTCTGGACAAAATTTGCACATTTTACAGCTGAGTAGTTGTGCTAAGTGATGATATACACATTTCTTGCAATGTATTTGGGCAAGGAACCATATATGGTAACTTCATTGGCCTTTAAGGGAAAAAAAACCCAGATTCCAACGTGGCCAGTCAGATCCATCCAGTCTGACACACTTGCTGGACTTTTCACGTCCTCTGGGGGATATCGAGCCGACTTTCCAGTGACCTGCTCGATACACCGGCTGGGCGGAGGCGAAATCAAGAGTGTGTGATGGGATTTAGTGAAGCCGACCGCCAGAGCTGTCAACCGGGAGACACTCGGGTCAGCAGATATTATCATAAATCAATAAAGTGGTCGGGTGAGCGGCACACTCGCCACAACAGCAGCATCCTTCCTTCCTTCCATCCTCCCAGTGAGGTGTCATTTCGCATTTCTACCTCCGGGCTGATGCACTCTAATGACGTGAAACAAATGTGTTCAGACTGATTCCCAGCATCCCGGTTCCATCGAAGGGGACAGCGGAGGGAGTAAATTGAACGGCTCTGCATGGACTATTCATCAATTAGATGGGAGCGCACTGGATAGATTGGAGGAATATTGCCAGTGGTCAGCAGTAAAAGCCTAAAATAGCATGCATCAGTCAAACGTGTTGGGAGGACACGCAATAAAATCAACTCATTGATCCATCTGCTAAAACCACCGGTGAAAAAGAACGAAGAAAAAAGGCCATTACAGCAGCGAGATGGATCTGATACACAGCATTACTGTATGTAAAAGGCATTTAAGTGCATCGCCGTAACTCATTGGTTGATTACTGTAAGTGCTACGCAACACTGGAGCTGGAGCATTTAATGGATTTATTGACTTGGAGGTTTTCGTAAAGGAAATTACATCCATATTTTTGTCGTGGCTACAAATACGAATCACACAATACTAATAAAACAGGGATCAACTAGTGGATACAAATTCCATGTACCTTTAATAAGCAGGTATGTTGATAGATTTTCACTTGGTCCAGCTGCCAAAATGTGCATATTTGTCATCTATAAGACTAAACTGAACACTTGAATGAATAATAACTGAGAATAAAAAAAGAAACAAGCATCATAAACATCAGTTTTTATAGTATTTAATTAAAAAAAATAAAAGGTGAATGAAGAAACCAGCACCTCCAGGATGTTGCAATCGCAACAATTCATGCAAAAGTTACAAAGTGACAAAAAAAATGGCACAAACGAGAGAAAAAAGGAACAAAACTACAAAAGACAGACAAAAAAAACACAAGCGAGACAAGAAGGAAACACAAGCAGACAAAAACAACACAAAACAACGGATAAAGCAAAACACAAAATGACAAAAAGATGACAAAAAACACAAGCGAGACAAAAAGGAAACACAAAACGACAAAAACGAGAAACAAAATGACAAAAAGATGACAAAAATACAATCAAGAACAAGACAAAAACGAGAATGAAAATGACAAAAAGATGAGACAAATGACACAAGTCAGACAAAAAAAAGAAAAAAAACAACAAAAACAAGACAAAATATTACAAAAATGAGACACAAAATGCCAAAAATGAGACAAACGACATGAAATAAAACAACAAAGAGACGAAAAACGTGTGAGACAAAGAGGAAACACAAAGAGCAATCTAATGTTTTACTTTGTGATCAAAACAACTAGTCATGGTCCAGAAATGATTTTAAATATATAGTTTGACAAATGTATAATCTGCAGCTAATGTCTTCTCTGGAATTTTTACACTTTGAGGGCCGGATTGGACCCTCTGGAGGGCCGGTTTTGGCCCACTGGCCGTATGTTTGACACCCCTGACTTAGACAGTCAAGAGCAGCTCAGCTGGACATTTTTTTAATCACCAAAGAACACTTTCTAGTTCACTTTTACAGCAAACTATAAAACAAACTGAAAGCACTTCAGTCAGAGAATCAATGGAAACACTTGAAGGCAGAAGAACAGAGGAAATAAAAACTGTCAGCTTCCTCATCACAGCGTTCTCAGAGAACAGAGGTGGCACATTTACTCTTCTTCAGAATCCAGCGGTAAGATCGCTACAGGAAAGTTAAACCGTCCTGCTTTGATCTGCCTCACAGCTCTCACCTATCGGCTGATCGCTGTGGATGATCGCTAAAACGCTCGGCGGCTTCGGAGGGACTCAGGAGGAGGATTAGAGCTCGTGTTTCTGCCGAGGTCTGGCAGCAGAGGAGATCAGTTCTGGACAGTTGAGCAGAGCAGCGTTAGCATCTCGCTAAGCTCCCCGCTATCCACCGGGGTGCAGCTTTCCACGGGTTCAACGTCAGTCAAGACTCTCCCACGTTTAAATTATTACTAGTTTGTTGCCTCCAGAAATGAGTCGGCTGCCCAGGAATCAAAAAAATAATGAAATAAAGTGCTTTATCCTGGGTGGATGTTTCATTTAGCTCCTGCTCCTAGACGAGCCCCCCGCGGCCTCGTTGTGAAAGCCGACTACCCGGGACAACACGGCCATCAACACGCCACGGGGGGAGTCTGTTCTCGTCACCGTCGCTGCTCTGACAAGCGCCGACAGTTACTGTGATGTGGATGGCTGAGCTTAAATGTATGAAATATTCATCGTAACACGGAGGGAAGGTGGGGGCAGGCCCATGCATAATTTATAACATCTGTATTTATGTTGGACTGCATGCTTTTTTAATTTTTGGGGGCCATTATTCCAGTTTCTTTCAGCATCCACAGCTAGACAGTTGAAATAAGCTCAAATATATACAGTTTCTTGCCTGCCTCCTGACTCAGAAATGCAGAGCGATGTCACATAATGTAGTTAGTTAGTTAGTTCGTTAGTTAATAGTTTATTTCAGGCAATGACTTTCAGACAACATGATTTCAATGCAGGTATCATTTACACAACAGTAACTGGACAGGTAATACATGTGCTCACATAACCCATATAGAGTGCCTGAAAGGGAGTGGGAAGAAGCAAACTTATTTAATCCCACCCCCTTTTACATAAATTATAGACATAATATCAATGTCGCTTCCTGTTCATTTCTGTAACATAAACTCAAAACAACATGAATACAAGTACAGATAAATATTAGTTAAGTGTGTGACAGAAGTATTAGAATATTTTTTTTGTTACCATGGGCAACAGATACATTGCAACAACTATTACATACCAACAATGGTAAGAAATGTAATACCAACAATGGTAAAGAAGAACTGTCTCAGTAAGGGTGATGGACAAAATACCAGCAATGGTAATGAAAAATATACCAACAAAGGTAAGGAAACAATTCAACAGGAAGCATGTCTAATCTAAATTTAATGCTCAGGAACCAGATTTCTATTGTTAGCTTTTCCAATATTGGCATCCGAGGAAGTTAGAAACCACATTTTTGGCATATTTTTCCAATGCTATCGTTAGTTTAATGGCATTTTAGACAGACTAGCTGTCAGACTACCACTTATACTAATGCTACTCATACATATACTACTTCTTCTTGTGGTTAAGGGAAAAAAATGATATATGTGCAGAAAAATCTTCATGATTTTGCTTAATGCATTCATATTTTGTCCTGGATTCCTTCTCTGTTTATGAACAGTTCCTGGTGTTAGTCGCGTCTAAATCAGCTTCAGTTCAATCTTCAAATCAGCTAAAGTGGTTTCAGACAAGTTTATTACTCTGACCATGAACGCAGGAGAATTATGTGATGATTAGCAACATTACTCAAAACTGGACAAACGGATTTGGATGAAATTTTCAGGGAAATGACACGAGGACCAAGTGATTAGACTTTGGCAGTGATGTGGCTCATAGTCTGGATCCACGGATTTGTTAAAGACTTCTGTATCATTGTGAGATAGCGGCATGGCGTCACTGTAACCATGACAACCAGTGAACACTACATCAGCTGCCTGCTGACGATCACGATTCTGATCCTACTACAAATCCACACGCCTGTGCTCAGCGCAAGGTCATTTTGTTTGTGAGTACATCTATATTAAATGAACACAATCTATGTTGCCGTGATTTCTGTCGCAAATTTTTTAAAGATTTCATCCGTCGGAAATGATACAACGGCTGAGCATCCTTGGAGGAGTACTAAAAACACACATTTATGCAGATAAAGCTTCATGATTTTGCTTGATGCTTGCATATTTTTTCCTGGATTCCTTTTGCGTTCATGAACAGTTGCTGCTGTTAGCAACGTCCACGCTAGAACGGCTTCAGTTCAATTTTCAAATCAACTAAAACAGAATCAGACGAGTTTATTTGCTATGATTTACCATTCAAATGTGACTGTTAATTAAAAGATTGCAAAAACAAGGCACAAAATGACACAAAACAAAACAATAAAGGGACAAAAAGTTTGACAAAAAAAGTTGGAAAGCGACAGAAAAAATGGACAAATGACAAAAATTAGACAACGCAAGAAACGAGATGACAAAATAATATACTAACACAAGTGAGACAAAAAGGAAACACAAAAGGACTAAAACCAGAAACAAAACAACAAAAACATGACACAAACGACAAAAGTCAGACAAAAAAACAACCAAAACATGACAGAAATAAGACGCATAATGACAAAGAAACAATGAGCAATATCGTATTTTACTTCAACATCAAATCAACTTGTCAAACTTTGCATATTTTAATTTTAAAGTCGTCCTGCATGCTGGATTGGACTCTCCGAATGTTTTACTTGGTGCATGTTTGACACCCCTGATCTGCAAAAATCCTGCTCGCGAGCGATCATGGCATCTAATGTTTCAGTTACTGATTGAATTTCTTTCTTCACGGTTGAGTTTTCGGTGCACACAGAGGAAGATGTGGAGCAATAATCGCTGAAGCACCCTGCGGTAAACATTCTATCTGGGACTGAACGAGTGTCTGACGGATTAAACGGAGCCCCCTCCTCCAGCCACCACCCCAGACATTATGTTAATCTAAAGAGACAGAAAAACCACAATGTTCTCTCATATTAACCACCCAACCTGTCTTCAAGAAGATTCACAGATTGTGTCTTTTTTTTTCCTAGTTGTCTGACGGGGCAGAGTTGAGCGGTATTATTCTAAATCCACAAGGCAAACGGAGGAGACAGAACTGGCACCGAGGTCCCGGCTGGCATAAGGCGCCGTGGTGTGCCAGGTGCTGATAAGGGGATTGCTTGGCGCAGCAGATCCGACTCGGAGCCGAGGATGTCGGTTGGAGCAGCAGCGTGATGGATCCGGGGAGTCAATTCTGCTGTCACACCACTATTTGATTTGGTGTGTCAGGGAGTGCATATTGCATGAGTGAGCACACGGAGCCGCAGAGGGCAGGATTAAATGCCCCCGTCTCTCTCCTGACACCTCACATGTTTGTTTTGGTGCAGAAGCTCACAGTTCCTCCGGGCTTTTCCCTTCATTATCAAAGGCTCGCTCATCCAGGGAGATACAAGATAGGACGCTCTGCAGGGAGAAGTGGAAGTCTGTGGGAAGAGGCTGCAGAGGGTCGACCGGATCGATGCTGAGGTCACCCAATCAATCAGTCCTCTGCAGAGGTTCATGTGGAAGCATGTCTGGAGCACGGCGGAAGCGAAAGGAAACACAAAACAACAAAAACGAGAAACAAACAGACAAAAAAAAGACAAAAACAACAAGACAAAACATTACAAAATTTAGAAAAAAACGACAAAAACACTGACAAAAGCGAGACAAACAATATGAAACAAAACGCAAAAAGGGAAAAAATTTGACAACAACGTTAGAAAGTGACAAAAATAGACAAACGACACAAGAGAGACAAAAAGATAAAATGACAAAAACATGAGACAAATGACAAAATTCAAAGAAAAGACAAAAAAACAACAGAAACGAGACAAAATATTACAAAAATGAGACACAGAATGAGAAAAGCAAGAAACAAAATCATAAAAAATGAGACAAATAGCATGAATAAATACCAAAAGGAGACCAAAAATTAGACCAAATAAAGTTAGAAAGTGACAAAAATGGACAAACGACACAAATGAGACAAAAAATGACAAAAGCGAGAAACAAAAGAACAAAAAAAGACGTATACAAGCGAGACAAAAAATCCCCACAAAATTACAAAAATGAGAAACAAAATGACAAAAACATGAGACAATTAACAAAAAAGACAAAATATGACAAAAATGAGACACAAAATGACAAAAATGAGAAACAGCATGACAAAAGCAACAAACAAAACAACTAAAAATGAGACAAAAACACGAATCAAAACAAAAAAAAAGACAAGAAATTGGACCAAAAAGTTAAAAAGCGACAAAAAACGGGCAAACAACAAAACGTAGACAAGAAATTGCAAAAGCGAGAAACAAAATGACAAAAAAAGACTAACAACACAAGCGAGACAAAAAGGAAAGACAAAATGACAAAAATGAGAAACAACATAAAAGCATGAGACAAACGACAAAAGTCAGACAAAAAAAGACAAAAAACAGCAAAAACGAGAGAAAATACTGCAAAAATGAGACACAAAATGACAAAACGAGAAACAAAATGAGGTGGAAGCGACTTGATGTGAAGGAATCCGCCTCTGTGAATGTAGAATAATGATAGGATGGAAGGGAAACGCGATCATGTGGCTCTCCAGATGATGCAAAGAGATCGAGCACCGACACACCGGTGACACTTTGTGGGCTGTCAGGCAGAGACGGCGTTCTTTGTTTTGTTTTTTTAAGCATCCGGGCGACGTCCTAAATCTGAATCCACGCGCACAAACCGATCTGTCAGTCTGTCACACTGGGGGAAAAAAAAGAATCAAAATTTCGCTCCGAACACGTGTCAGCGAACGCATCACGGAGACGCTGACATTCTCGCCTGAAGGAGGTGTCATCGAACCGGCGACGCGTGACGTCGGATTCACAGACGACCAATATTCATCGCGGATCGTCTCAAACATGTCATGGATGCTGGTTGGAGAGCAATTACCTACAAGCACATTCTGTTGTTTCCATCATGCTGCAGCATCAATCTGAGCTGCCAATAAAGCACAATAAACCCATATTACCTCCATTATGAGCTCATTAGCAATTCTTGGGGTTTAACTGGAAGAAAGAAATTGTTTGTTTTTGTTCCATCTGTGGTCTAAAAATCAATTCTAGTAAAACAAAACTGAAAAAAGCAGGAATAAGCAAACGTTTGGCTGGTTTACTCAATAAATTAATCAGTAGTTTTTCTGGATTTATTTTCTCTCTATAATATAATAATCAGTAAATCACTTCAGTGTTAATTCACATAAAAAGGCAGTTTATTGCCTGAATGGTTTAATTTCAATCATCAAATCAGCTAAAGTGGAAAAGACAAGTTTATTTGCTGTAATTTGTGATTAGAAATTAAAAGCTGATTGCAGAATTTAAAGGCTGTAGAGTGATATAAAGACAGCTTCCATTTTTCGATTGATTCCCCGGAAGTCTTGCTGTGATTTTGGAATTCTGTCCGAAACTGTCAGAAATATGTTCAGAAAATGTTTAAAAAGAGATTTAAATTATGTGTAAAAGTCAAACTGGAGTGACTGTGGATACGACAAATGGTAAAAAAAAAAAAAAAAGAGAGAGAGATCTGTTATCAGAGGAGGCAAAGACTGTAAGGAGATCGAGTGATGAAGCCTGATAATACTTCATGTTTTCTGCAATATACATCTACTTTTCTGTGCAATATAGATGGAATCTGTGTAACATTGTTATTTCAATTTATGGACGAATCATTGCTACATCACTGATAAGTGCAATTTTGGTATTTTCCATATTAGAGGATTAGTTTTTGTCCAACATCTGAACATCCACACATGCAAGAATCCGTACTCATAGATATTTTTTTATTTATTTTGCATGTTTATACTAATGTCCCCAACACATTTGGACTTTCTCTGCGCAAATTTCCAAAACTTCCCTACCATTCCTTTTCTTATTATACCTAAAAAGCAGTTTCCCATTTGGTATAACTTGGCATGTTTAAACAGATCATATCTGACGTTCCCACTCGCCACACTGAGTTTTTTGGTGCCGATTCACAACTGTTTCTTTCAATCTGCTCAAACAAGAAATGGTCTGTCGCTACCTTCATTCAATTTAGACTGCAGTGTGCGAAGTAATGTGAAACAGAACGGCTGCCAAGTGTCTGCATGCTCCTACTTCTGGTGACACAACAGCAGAAGATGCTCAACAGCTAAACTGAACCTGAACCACTCAGATAAATGAGTCAGGTGGATATGAGATCAGATCGGCTCCTTCAGATCCTGCAAGACACCCAAATTCAAAATTGTTCCCGATGAGTAGAAGAAAGTTAATTTTAAAACCAAAATAGCAAAGAGATCCAGCCTTGCAGTGAGAACAATTCTGCATTTTAATAGTGTTTATAATTGAATGCAAAGAGCCCAAAACTCAGAATGTGAAATGATGAGGCTGCGATCTCCTCGTCGTACCTTTACCGGCGCTGCGTGGGCGAACACTCAGGCAGACGTTCACCCTCCGAGATGGAGAACAACGCTAATAATACAAGATTACATCGGCTCCAAAAATACCTCCGCGCTTGTGTAACTTTGAGCAAAGTCGGAGCTGCTCTAGTCTCAGAGGTTTTTCTTATGCAGGAGGAGGAAGCAGCGCTGGTGAATTTTAATGCAAACACGACTCGGGCCTCGGAAACCAGAAGAACCTCCTGGTTTCACTTCAAGGCTGTAATCAGACGATATCAGGTCCAGTCTGACACACGTTTGCATCAGGAGCCATATTATTATCATCATCGAGTAAATGATATTTGCAAATGGAGTTGGTTTGAATTCAAGAAACATTCCGGGAAAGTAAAAAAGAAGAAGTCCAGTGGTAAATCATAATTCAGAATTCTGAGTAACATCACTTCAGTATTAGCATCAATTTTGTTGACAGAAGAATACTTCATGTGCAGTAGATATTTTAAATGTTTTTCTTGTTGATAATAAAGTTTTATTTTGAGTCACAGAATGACCTGAAGGTTAGATTGTTCTGAATTTGTTTGGCTGTTGTACTTTTTTTCTCTATTTGTGGACACGTTGACAGTAGGAAGAGTTATCACGGTGGCTATGCTATGCTAATGGCTAGCAGCTAGTTAGCAGGCAGCTACAGATTACATGAAACAGAATCTGGAAATCAATAATTTATCAAGCTTCAAATACTAGACCTTAGTGGACAATGAAACAGTGAAAGATTAAGAAAATGGAGAACAGTGGGAGACCAACTGATCAGTCTGAGTCAGGAACGTCCTGATTTAATCACCGTTTCTATTTACATATTCAGCTACAGTCACTTCATTAATGAAGAAGTCTAGTTATGAATGACAGCTTCTCTGCTATCACATGCTGTTAAAAACATCACATTTAATGGATATCAGTCCCAAATATTCTCAAGCATCAATAATGTGTACCGGTATCGCTCTGGTAAACCCGTATCAGTCGATCCCTAAAACTGATGAGCTGATAACAGAGTTTTTTGAGGTTTTTAAAGTTTATCTCAGACCTCCATGCAGCCACACTGACCTTCTGCAGGAACAGGACGATCCTCTGGACCATCTCGGCTCGCTGCTCCTCCAGGCTGAACAGCGTCCTCGGCGTCCGGATGAAGACCTTCGTTTTGCCGTAAGCGACGTCGTGGTCGAAGCCGCAGCCCTTCAGGAGCTTCTTCACTGCGTCCTTATCCGATGGCATGTCATGGTTTGGCCACGTGAACTCTGAGATCATCTTGTATCTGGAAGGGCATAGTAAGAGGAAAAGCAGCAGCTAATTGTACTGTACAGGAGGGACTAAGAAAATTCTGAAAACGTTCCGAAAAAATGGAAATAACTCAGGAAGAGCTCGAGGAACACAACCAAGAGCTCAAAGTGTTGATCAAACCTGTGAAAATCCCAATGTGATCAATTGTTTTGGCCACTTTATAACTCCTGTTGAACCCTTTTTCACTCATTGCTGCTTAATTTTTCTCTGCAGTATAAAGTCCTGCACGTCTATGGAAACTTCACAATTCAGACCAGAAGCAGAGAGAACTCAGAAATGCCAGGTATAAGACCATAAATAATAAAATAGACACTTTTCCCACAGGTGTAAATGTATATAAACTGTAAAAAGATGCTCACTGTACTGAATGGATCTTCTAACAACTCGCTCCTCTGCATTCTGTTTTTAAGCCATATTACATCTATTTTAATGGATAAAATGTTTTATTTTGCTCTCAATCTCCTTAATTTGTTTCTATACCTGTCTCCTATCTAAATTTGTGTAAACACTGCTGCAGTTCAGCGAATTCCCATAAAAGTTGCGCTGAAAGGTGCAGGATATTTTTGTTTATTTGACAGAAATTGGTGGAAAAGGTTTATTTTTGGTGCCTTTTAAAATAAAGCATGTAGAATAAGTCATTCTGAGAAAATATCAGAATTTTAAAGCTGAGATTTGGGTAAATTATCTCAACCGCATTGGTTCAAGGCCATCTGAAAGTTGAAAATCTGGTGAATCTTTGTGTTTACAGATTCTGACTCAGATAAAAGGTGCGGTTTTGGTGATTCTGGCTTTGATGTAGTTTTCTTGAGGAAAAACTGCAATTTTTAATGTTTTCTTAAAGCGGGGAATCATTTTAGGAAAAAAGACAACAGAAATACCATGTCTGTCTTCATATTGTGCTATATCTGCAGATCAGAGTATATCTGAGTCTTTGGCAGGTTTTATCGTTCAGAAACTGAGGACTTTGCTCCTGGCAGGGTTGACGTGGAAATCATATAGGTTGGTGCAAGAAAATGAGGATAATTATCGGATATTCCATCCAATCACTGGAGGTAAGTGGTCAATTACACTCTGAACAGTCTTTTTAGTGATATCGTTAGTATGAAGCGAGGAATTTTACAGGGAAGCTTCAAAGGTCTAATTTTTTTAGTTTTAAAGACTTTAATATCTAATATTTAAAGATATTCCAGACCTGAAGAAGCTAGACTCAAGTTTTCTACAATTTGTACGTGTGCCAATAAACTTTTCACGCGTTGAAAAACGACAGAGAAACCCAATGTTAACTGAAAATCTGAAGGTTTAAACGTTGTTCTAAGATGATTCTCTGCAGCTTCTACAGTCCCCGGACGCTCGTGTCGTTTCTCAAGCCGAGCCGCTGGCAAAGCGGGTGATGTAACGCAAAGTCTACAGCATCTGCTCAAGAGGACCGGAGTGGTAGAGATGTTACGCAAAAGACTCTTAGGATTACCTAATCATGCGTCCTCCCTGATGTCTGCAAGGTCAGTGGGTAAATGTGACAGATGGAGAATAAGAGCAGAGCTGCAATAGCTGAGCGTTACAGTCAAACCCTGCAGAGATATCTGGTGATTTCTGGCTAAGAACCGTAAGTCTCATTACAAAAAAGTAGTGTGTCGGACTTAAACCTCATCCGTTACACAATAAACATGTGTGCAGTGAGTGGAACATGTGAGGAAAGCTTTCTGGGTGAGACAGAGTGACGTCGGTCCTCCACAGGGACACTAAAGGTTCGAGACTCATCCGCCATCTCTGAAGTTTGTCCTTGAACTGGCCTGCACTGATCTTTACTCTCGTTTTGTCATGGCCTTCAGAACATCAGGATTAAAGAGCTGCACATGACAATTATTCACATTAAGTGACTGCTACAAAATTGTGAAATACGCTCATTACAACTTCTAATAACCTCAGTTTCTGTTCTTAAAACATTTTCTTTGTTGGGCCAGCAGTTCAAAACCGAAAGATTCTAGATTTTAAACAAACAAAAGCAGCAGGACAAGCATGTAGAAAACCTAAAATCAAAGACTTTTGCATTTTTGTTTGATGGACCAACAGAAAAAAAAAAAAAAACTACGTCATGCTCAGTACGTACATAATTCAAATTCACAGGAACCTTGTTGAAATGTTTGTTTATTCTGATGTTTATTCACAATTTATTCATATTTATATTGGCTTTAATACGTCAGATTTTGTAATTTCAGTGTTGGTTTTTGGCCTCAGACGTCCATTATTGCTGCTGCGCTCCAAACAAATTTAGTGCTAATTGGGATGTAAACAGGTTTGAAACGTCAGGTGTTGCAGCTTCTGCATGAAATAAAACACGAGTTATTAAGACGGGGCAACGACTGCTTCTGGTTTGTTTTTCTGCTGCACGAGCACGGGATCATTTCTCTGCACATTACATGTTTTTTTTCATCAAAATCTCTTGTAATTGCAATCAAATCTGTGTGTTTTAACACAGCTTGTAATCAGAGGACAAAAATATTACACTTGAAAATAACACGACTACTGTAAATAAAGGAAGAAGTGGATGATTAGCTCAAAGATTAGATAGCTGATTACTGATTTACACCCAACATCCTTCAACTTTTAACACGTCTGACAGGACAAATCCATCAAATTTCAGATCTTA
Source organism: Acanthochromis polyacanthus (assembly GCF_021347895.1). NCBI lineage: Eukaryota > Metazoa > Chordata > Actinopteri > Pomacentridae > Acanthochromis > Acanthochromis polyacanthus. Next base: position 4,340,183 of record NC_067131.1, on the reverse strand, counting down.
ATTGCGGTTATTTTCCTCCATAGTTCTGGCCGAGTTCATCTGCAGTCAAATCAATTCACTGAGAAAAACTCTGTAATTAGATCAAGGAGCAGTTTGTGTTCAACTGAATGAATCGGTCTGTCGTTGTTCTAATGAGTTGTACCTTTATTGCATTCAACTGGGCCTTCTGGCTCTTTTTAATCAACCTATTTAGACGCCGCTGATGTTCAAAATTTCAACTTATTCAGCGTCAACATTCACATCTGCCGTTTCTCTGTGTTTTCTTATGGATTTTGTGCAGATGTTTGACACTAATTTTGTTATTCTGCACTGGTTTTGAGGTTTTTGTGCTGCAACAGATCTGAAAAATGTCGCTTTTATCCTCACTCCGGTTTGGATTTGTGCAGTTTGCTTTAACATCTGGTGGCGACACAGTTTCTCAATAAAAACTTGTATCAATATGATTCCTTTGCATCTTATACTTTGGCAATTTGGGCTTCAAATGTTGATGTTTTTTCATTTAATTAAAGCACAAACTACCAGCTACTAAAATCTGTGGAAACAGAAGGAAAAGTTTGATAATTGTCTCATGTTTTCAGTCATTTTACAAGCAAAAACGTTAACTTTCTATATATATTTTTACTGCTTTTTGATATTTTACCTGCCAAAAATGATCTGCAAATGTCAAATATTCTCCAATTTCAGCTCCTTAAATCTGAAAAATTGCTACTGCCCGCTATTAATGGTGAAAAATTGCGCTATTATGGGTTGAACTGCTGTCATGAGGGATCGTGGGATTGGTAACAGCCACTTTTCACCGTTTTCTAACGTTTTATCATCGTTTTACTGCCCGCAGGCCACTTGTTAAAGGTGGTTTCAGTAAAACTCTCCACTGATTGTGTCGTACCTCTGCAGGAAGCGAGGGTAAGTCTGTCTGTTGGCGAAGCCGGCTCGACGCACTCGTACGTTCTCCAGCAGCCCCAGATATTCCACCTGATGACGGCAGCGCTCCTGCTCGAACAGCAGAGGAGACTTGACATCGTTGGGTTTGATGCAGCGAACGTAGTAGGGCTCCTGTAGAGGAAAGAGAGGTCAGCTGAGGGTTAGAAACAACAACAGGACATGGAATAAAGCTGCAGTCTGTTTGTATTCACACTGACACCTCAGAGGGAACTGACAGGGATTTGTAGGAGTGTTTCTGGCATTCAGTGTTGCTGTTCTGGAATAATAAGTAGATGGCCCTAATTTACAAACAGCTCTAACAACATTATGTCCCAGATCTTTGTCTGATTTTAGTACTGTTCCACTTTTTCTAATGAAATAGTAAAGCTACGGTAAAGTTTTAGTTTAGAACAATTAAAAAAAACTTGTTTAAACGGTAAAATACTGCCACAATTATGATCGATTCTCCCCCAAAACAAACTAATAAATAAATCATTTTTGTCATATTTTAGCCTCCATACAAAGTTGCTCATTCTAGCTTTAAAACTGTGAGGATTTGCTGTTTTTCTGTCATCATGAACTGATTATCTGTAAGCTTTGGACTGTTATTTGGACAAAAATCAATCTGCAGGCATCCCTTTAGGTTCCTGGGAATCATAAGAATGCATATGAGACACATGTTTATCTGTTTTCTTCCAAATCATCAACAAAACAATGAATCAATAATATAGAACCCACACTGGTTACATTGATCTCTGCATTACTGCCTCTCAGATTCCTATTTTTGAGTCAGAAATGGTAAAAACAAATGGCTCATTTCTGTAAAAATATCTCCATTTCCTCATATTATTGACCATTTCCATTAAAGACACTGAAACTGTGCCATGTTTGAACCAACATGCTCTCATAAATGACTCTTTTATGTAACTCCATTTCTGCTTGAGCCTTTAGAATGTTTGCTTTTCTTTTACACACGATTGTTTAAAGTCTGGCTGTTCTTTTTAATAGTACGTATAGAGACTGAGCAGCAGAAGAAAAGAAAACCACTGCTGTATATTAGCAACGTGCCTTCAGTACGGCATTCAAATAAACGCGTTTATTCTTGAAATCCACACAACTGCACAGCCTTGAGTTTCAAACCATTTACCATCGTTTGCAGTCAGAATTCTCCCTTTTGTTGCCATAATTACTTTAATAAGAATGGAACAAAGCAGGACACTGGCTGTTTCTGAAATAGTTGGTCACCTTGCAGGCGAGGTTCTCCACCAGTGAGATCATGGAGTTTTTGAAGAGAGTTGCAGCCGTCAGCGGCCGTTTGGTGACTTCAGTGATGCTCAGTTTGCCTTCAGGCCACATCCCCTTCAGCACCGGGTTGGAACTGGACAAGAAAGAGGAAAGAAAAACATGAAAAACAGAATTTTATTAGTACGCAAAACAAGAGTTACATGACTGCTGAGCGAAAATAGAAAAAAAGGTGTATTTTGTTCAATTAAAATGCTGCAAAACATGAAACCTTTCATCATTCTGAAGTGTTTCTTTGCACATCCAAACAGGAGAATGAGCAAAAGGTGAGATTCTACATTTTAAAATATCTAATTATATTTGACAAGACGTCTGAACTGCAGAATTTGTGTTTTAAAGGTTTCCTGAAGAGTCTTCTTGTAAACAAACCCAAGCTCAGTGTTCCTCTCAAAAATGAGCCTGAACAAATGCACACAGATGCATATTTTAAATCCAGCTTTGTTTTCATTATTGTTTAATTGAGAGCGTTCTTCCCTCTTGTTTCCTGGATCGTTTCATCGCCCGTAGACGTGATGTAGTGGAAAAGTACTGCCAGGACTGTCTGTAACATCACTGGCATGCATTTGTGTCTCTGTGCTTGTGCACTACATGACAAAAACGGTATCAACACAGATAACAGCTCTGTGGGGCCACAACACGACAAAAAAAACCTCTACAAGAATCCAGAACATACATGGGGTGATGAAAAAGTTGTGACGCTGTTTGTGGTGCACATACACCGTGTCCGAAAAGTTCGTTCTCCCCAGAAGAACAAAGCTCAAAGACTGAATACGCAACATAATCAGTTTATTCAATAACCAACATTTCCCCCTTTCACTCTGATCTCGGTTCCAGTCCTTCAGGCATGAGGTTCTTCAGTGTGGATGGTTCTATCTTCCTCCACTAGAGATGAGCTGCTTCATGGTGGCCGGTGGTGGACCGGTAAAGATGTGACTTTTTTAGGATTCCCAGCAGTTTTCAGTTCGGTTGAGGTCTGGGGAGTTCGGCGGCCATTCCTCCTTAAAACCAGGTGGATGCTCAGAACACCATTACTGAGTCATAAAGGCAGTGTGAGCAGGGCATCATCTTGCATAAATACCAATTCTGAACGTCTGTTAAACACTTTCTGTTCAGTCACAGGCTCTGATGTTTTTTCCTAATGGCCAAAACAGAAAGTTGTATCTTTTCTGGAATGTTGTTGGTATAATATTGTGCATTAACAGTGGAACCTTGAGGTACCAGAACCAGACATAGATCCCCAAACCATACCATGGGCGCTGAATGATGGTACCGTTTCCCGATCATCTGTATAGATACAACTCTTTTGGCTGTTGGGTGTCGGAAATAAGTAGAGAGGTCATTCGTCAGAGAAGATCCAGTTCTCTCAGTCTTTGGGAGTCAGAGATATAGAACCAGTCTCTTCTCCTTTTGCAGTTTGGTGAGTTGTTGGGTACGTTGCTCTTGTAAGCTTTCAGTCCCAGTGATTCTGTTATATAATGATGCACAGTACTCCTAGAAACATCTTCTCCAAGATTTTTCAGCCTCTGACTGAGTCGCCAGCATGACTGATGTCTTTTACCCTCAGCGTTTCTCATCAGATCCTTGGTTCTTGTAGTTAAGTCAGATGGACGTCCTGAGTGAGGCAAGTCTAAAGTTTCAAACGGTAACATGTTTAAACTGTTAATTGTGGCATGTTTATGTACTGACACTTCCAGGGAGCATTACATTAACTGCTGCAGCAGCACCAGGAGCAGAGTGTCACTGCGCAAGGAGACTACTTTTAAAAGCATTTAATGTAAATTTGACAAAGGGAGGGTTTTTGATCTTTCTAGACTAGGGCTGGCCAGAATAGTGGTTTCTGGCCTCCGAATATTCGGGCCCTATTAAAGACGAATATCCGAATATTCGTTCTGTCCCCTAATGTTCGACGGCAGCGGCGGCTTGTGGCGGAGACATTCGGATCCGTTCGTCTGGTCTCCCGGGTCCAAATTTTGCCTTCGTTTTGTCTTCAGATAAACTGAAGAATTCCAAAACAGCGGAGATCTTCAGCATCTTGTCTTGTGTTTATGCAACGAAGTGAAGCGTGACGTCAGAGTCAGCAGCCACCCGGCCATTCGGGTGGTGGTAAGAAACACGAATGGAGGAGCCGAGATGAGCCGAACACGACGGGATGAGCCGAAGTGGGCCGAAGTGAAGAGACGAGCTCCGTGGGGGGAGGAAGGAGTGATCACATAGACATATGTGTATATGTTTGTGTGATCACAGGACGGGATGAGTGGGGGTGGGGGTGGGGGGGAATGAGCGTGTGTGTGTGTGTGTGTGGGGGGGGTGTTGGGGGGGATAGTCGGATATCAGAAGTAATATCTGGATACCGCCGTAGCGAACGAACATTCGGGATATTCGGGTCCAGCCCTATTCTAGACACAAATCTAACCTTCATACTAAGTCGATCAAGACAAAAAAAAGGTGTTAAAACATTTTGGTATATGCATTTAATGTATAAAAATAGAACCATAAAATGCCCACTGGACAGGTCTGTAATGATCACATTAATATTCAGCACCAGATGACTGGACAACAGGCAGATGAGGAGAAGAGCGAGCACAGAGCAGGGCTGTTGTAGCGGTGCTCTTTGGAGGGGTGTCATGTAATCAGAGTGCTGCTGATGAACACTTGGAAGAGTGCGTAGGAGGTGATTGAAACGGGGTGTTTTACTCTGGTTGTCACCTGTTGTACAGCAGCCTCTTGAAATCCTGGAACAGAGTGTCTTTGTTCTTATCAATAAAACCCACCACGGAGTACCTGTGAAAAGACAGGAGCAGGAAGAGGCGCGTTCAGACACTTTCAGTGCACTTTTACATCAAACATCCTATCTACATTATTACTTTGCCTAGATCTAACCCTGAAACTGAAATGTGGTTAAACTAGTAAACAGCCTCTTGCTACAGGGCTCTAATAGCCGTACAGCCCTGTGATGATACAGAAGTTAATGCACGCCGCTAGTGATGAAGCTGCTATAAATACAGGAGCTGCTACACTCCGTGCTGTGAGATGTGAGCTGCATTTTGCCTCCTGCCTGGTCTAAGTGGCTCAGGGATCAATCAGTCAGGCCGGTGGCGTCCCCCGGGTGGCCGACACTTAGTCTGCACAAATGGCCTCCACCGGCTTCCCTGAGAGCACTTTTGGGGGGCTTAGCTCGTGTGATTTATTCATTTGAATGGTGTCCAAGTGCTTTGTGGATTGGGAAGCGCCGCTGTCGTTTTTTATTTGGGGGGGGGAAAAGGGGGGCGTCATGCAATTAAGATGTCATTTAAATGTTGGGAGTGTTTGCACCAGAGAGTGTGGAACAAATTGCTCCCCGTTTTATATTAGATATTATAAGCAAGGCTCTTTGTTTTTACATGACTGCAGATGATAAAGGACGTTCTTGTCCAGTGATTTGGCACATGTGCACTGGGTGTTATTATTACAGAATTAGTCAAAAGATTTCATGTGTATAAAAGTATTTTTCGATCAGCTATTCACACTGACTCTGTATGAAAGCTGGATGTAGCATCAGGGTGTGAAAAGTGAAGGAAATATAGCAGGTGTTCTAAACTTGCATTCTTTTAAACAGCCAGCAGGGGGCGCTCATCTGGTTGCAATAGGAAATGCAATTATATACAAGTCTGTGAGGAAATGAGCCGACTTCTCACTTGATTTGCCACCTCAGTGAACGTTTTTCCAATGGATTTATGGTCTCAACTGCTAGTTTTAAGTCTCTTTTAATACAGCATGATGTTTATTTTGTAAATTATTATCTTATTTAGAGTAAAATACACTATAAAGCAAGAAGTGTTTTTGGGCGTGGCTACCTGTATGAGTGTGTTTCGTGTCAAAAGCTGAAAAATGTATTGAAATTTTATCAAAAATGCAATATTCAAATAGTAGGAGATGCAATTTTCAGAGATAATAAGGGTAAAACAGTCACAACATAACATAGTATATATGATTTTCTGTACATCTAAGGGAAGATATTCGCTGTGGTACAAACTGCAGCAAAAAATAATCACATTATCCTTATATTTTGTCCAGTGGAAATAGGCAAAATAGGCTAAAAATATAAATTTCCATTCATGTAAGTCATTGTGATGGCATTATCTGTCTAAATAAGAGCAATGTGATTTTTTTTTTAATATAATGTTCAACGCAATCAGTGTCCTTAAGTTCTTAACTTAAACAGCCACAGCAAAATTCCTTAAATTCTTTAAAAGTGTGGCTGCATCCATCTTTTCTACATGCTGATCAAGATGAATCCACATTTTCACTTGTTGACGTTTTGTCTTCATTTTGGCAGAAAAGGGGATGATTTAAATTCAGTATGAGACTGTCAAGCAAAGCCCTTTAGGATCATTTGTATTCATCTATTTTTCCTCAATCTCTGTGGCAAGATTAAAAATGCAGACGGTGTAAAGTCTGCAGCGCGATGAATAAATGTGACGTTTTATTTTCCTCAGTTCAGAATGTGGCATTTCTCTCAAGCATGCTTATGACATTTAAAAATATTATCTGAAACCCAGATTTTCAGGAGGTGCACCTAAAATCCATCCACAAGCAAAAAGCAGATTATCATGTTTCTGTAAATAAGTCTAAATAAATAACGCGCCGTGCTCGTCGCTGATATGATTGATATTGGCTTAATACGTTTTGAATGTGGCTCAAAACCGCATAAATGATGAAGATGGTGTTATATAAAGCAGAGGATCAAAGGAATTCTGCATTTCTAAAGAGAAAGCAAATGAAATGTGTGGATTATGTTGAGTATTAGGAACGTCGGTTATGAAAAGAATATTTATTTAAACTCTAATTATTAAGTGTAAATTAAAAGTTTTTGCTCCAGAAGTGACCGAATGCAACAAGACTGTGATTTCATGAATTTGTAAAACAGCACAAATGCAGGAAAAGAGGATGAATCAGCAGTAAAAGCTTGTGGTGAATAAATAAAACTTACACCACATCTCCAGCGTAGTGCCTGATGCGAAAGTCTCGGTCGAACTCCAGACTCTTGTCGGTGGGTGAGAGCTGCAGAGAGAAGAGCGATAAAGTGCTTCTCAGAACAATGCTTTCAAAGAGCAAAGCCTTTGGGCGAAGAAAAAGACATCCAGCATTTATCTGTAAAAGCAGCATTACGTCAGTGTTTACTTGCTTTTACTATACGACCCATTACCGAAGCTCAATTCCAGCCTCACGTCTGAAACTCCTCATAATTCACCTGAACAGGTTGTAATGACTCAGCTAGCTGAGCCTTTTCAATGCACTGGTGGTGAAAATAATTTAATTAGAAACAACTGATATCGCCAGAAAAGGTAAGATCAGTGGATTACTTTGGACATGTGGTACATTATTAAACAATAAGGGCTTTGCGACTTATTCAACTGATCAGCAGGAGTCTGAAAATGGATGAAAACATCAGTAAAGTCTGACCTGCCTTCCTCACTTTATTCCATATAAACATAGACATGTTTATTTCTACGCAACGATGATTACAAGAGGAATAATGTCTGTGAAAAAGCAGCTGTCTGCACGTTGTAACTACATATTTAATGTAGTTATTTTTCTCATCAACACAAAATCACACAGACAAGCAACTGACATTACTGGAAAAGTCACATCCTGAAGTTTTATTTGATATTAGCTGCACCTCACTGCAAAAAATACTTCAGGAGCAATTCAACTGAGAAGAAGAGATGTGGATTTGGACGTCAGGCTCAAGTGTACAGCTATCATTACATAAATACTGTTTTCTATGAGCCTTCTTTCATTTAGTTTCAACCTCCCTAAGGTCACACATGCACTGTACGTCTCTCCTGCATGGGGCCACTTGAAATAAGCCGTTTATCATGAAAATATACGCTGAAATTATGTCCAAATAGCCCATCCAGACCACTCGGTAATCCTTTTATCAGAGCTCTTTACGAGTCAGACCGTGAAGGTTACAGCGAGGGGCTTTGCAGAATGATTCGCAGCGACGTTAGCGCTGCTGCAATAGTGGACGCATCGGTGCGGAAAACACCAAGACTGTCGGGTTTGATAAAGAGCTACAGGAGAAGAGGAGGATGTGCAAGAAGGTGATGAGTACGACTGGAGAGGAGGGGGGAGGAAACGGAGACGGTGAGACGAGGAGTGAATGTGGTGTGATGGGAAGAGACGGCGCAGGCAAAAAAAAGGAAAAGAAATGTGATGCTGTATGTAGGCCAGTGGAGGGGGGGAAAGGAAAAGCATGAATGGAAATGAAGAGCAGCTTCTGATGAGCGCTCTTGTTCCACAGCGGCTTGTGATGAAGACGGTCTGTGGTGTGGTGTTGCGCCGCTGCAGGAGAGTGATTCACTAAAGATCGGAGGTGCAGCGAGGTTTCCTGAGCTCTCGTCACAATCCCAATGAGACAAACAGGGTGATTAGCATCCGGGAGCAGAAGGCCGAGGGTGCAGGAAGCAGCAGAGAGTTTAAAGATGACGACGAGGAAATGAAACTCTGCAAAACCCACGAAACAGACGACGAAATGATAACACAGGACGGATACGCAGCAGAGCCAAAAAGAATGAAGTCTGGTCTTCTAAATGTGTAATACAAAGGAATCAATGCTAATGCGGCCGCTAATCAGGATTTACATGAAGGAGATTTGTTCCCTGCAGAAGGACGACACTACTCTTCTTTTCTTTACACTATTTTCTGTCCCTGCTCCGTTTAAATCAAATGCTGAACACATACAGCCATGGCCATAAGTTTGGACACAAGTACCATGACGCTTGTGAATCTTAGAAAATACCACAAAATTGTCACTTACAATACACTTATGTTCTGTAATAGACATCAAAACAGACATAAGTCATGCTGTGTCCAAACTTATGGCCATGGCTGTATATTGTACGTGACAATTTTGTGGTATTTTCTAAGATTCACAAGCGTCATGGTACTTGTGTCCAAACTTATGGCCATGGCTGTACATGGCACTGTGAACTAGCAGCAGCTTCATTTAGCAAAAAGAAAAAGCCAGAGTTATAGATAACTAGATACGGAGGGTAAGGAAAGTGGTGAGGAAGATGGGGAGGATGAGGAGGAAGGTGAGTAGGATGAGTGTGAGGAGGGTGAGGAAGATAAGGGAGGAAGATGAAGAAGGTGAAGAGGGTGAGGAGGTTGAGGAAGGTGAGGGGGAGGAAGATTAAGAAGATGAACAGGGTCAGGAAAATGGGGAGGAGGATGAGGAGGATGAGGGTCAGGAAGGGGGGAAAGTGAGGAAGATGAGAAGGGTGTGGAGGATGAGAGAGATGAGTAACCTTGCCAGCAAGTTGATTTCTCGCGATATTTGTGAGTTCACAAATCTCTCAAGAAACCATCTTGCTCCGCTCCCGCATTCACTGTTCATACAGAGCCAAGTTGGTTCGAGCCAATCACGCAGCAGTATTCGTGTGTGGGGCGGGATATCCGGGTGTGAAGACGACACCAAGCGCCAGTAGATCAAAACAAACACGGCAACGGAGGACAACGATCGTGTAGATGCTGCTATTAAGTCAGTTTTAGCTGAATCTCCTATCGCTTCTTTGAAGGAAGAACAACGAGAGGCGCTTTGCGCATTTCTGGATGGTAAAGATGTTTGTGCTTTTTTACCTACGGGTTTTGGTAAGAGTTTAATCTACCAATTGGCTCCGCTCGTTGTGAAGATCCCGCGATTGACTAAAAACAAACCTGTCAGAGGCGGGACATACTGTTGCATTGTCCAATCCGTGCCTCTTTCCTCCAAACGGATTTACATGGAGCGGTCCCAGATTGATATTGTGGAGTACTATCAAGTACTACACAATTATTAATGTGGCTATTGCCAGGTTAAGAGATGAGGAGAAAGGTGAGGAAGTCACAACTGACTGGAGACAATTTTTTAATCTCTAAGTTACTGATTGCTGTTTTGCACTAAAAGTCAAAACTAATTCTGATTCTGGTTGAAGATCCTCATTCACATGAAGTCCATGTTCCTGTGTGTCTTATTTCACCAGGATAAAGCTCCCTGCCACACTGCAGACATTGTTCAGGAATGGTTTGAGGAACATGACAAAGAGTTCAAAATGTTGGCTCAGTCTCCAAATTCTTTAAATCTTAACCGAAACAAGCAAAACCAACACAACCCATGGACGCTTCCTGGATCTGCTGCTACCGTCTTCAGAGATGGAACTCCTAAATATCAGGTGGGTGGGTGGTTTTAGCGCCGCGTCTGACAGGTTTAAATAAAGAAAATGCAAATAAAGGAGACCTAAATCAGGCAGACAATGGTTTGCGCTTCAAGCAGAACAATCTTGGAAGGACTTCTGTTAGTTTCCAGCCTTCGTCTTGTCAAAAAGAACGCCCACCATTAAGAACACTGTCATTTTTAAAACTCACGGCTGGCAGATGTGGGATCTGTGCTGCAAAAAAACAACAAAATCCCTTTTCTGGTGTTTAAACTGGCTCATTACATGCTTTTATGTAATCATAAAAGCATATTTTAGCATCGCCTGGACAAACCTCTGAAACAACAAATATTTAAGAGAAAAATAATGAAATCCATACATGAAAAATGCAGATTATGCAACACACTTAAGTAAAAAACGGTTCATCCTCTCCATTAGAATTCTGCGTGGTTGAGAAGATCAGGATGATTTTAAGAGACTCATCCTAAACCTAATGAAAGAGAATCAACTGAATGATGATTTCAGATTAAAATGGCTTTTAATTTAGGACAGTTCTGTGACTTTTTAAGCTCCCAGCCACGTGGTACCTCTTTTTTATGCATCTAGTACATAAAGGCTCCATGCTGGAACACAAAGGCATCATTTTACAGTGATGGGAGTCAAATGTGACCTGGAAAATAGAGAACTGGTGCCTTCTATTACATTTTTGAAATCCACTAATTAAGAAAATCACAGCATATCACATTATAAAAGCTGCAACTAACTATAATTTGTGCTATTAACACTGGACATTGGTGAGAAACAGCAACAAAAAAGCATAAAACTCCAGCTGGTAGCACCTTTAGATTTCACTATTTGACAAAAAGCACCATTTTTCTTTAATATGCACACAAACAGAAACATAACAGGACAAATTGTGGCCGCTTTCAGTTGTTATGAGTCAGTTTATCTGCTCAGTATTTCTAAGAAGCGTCTCTGGCTGCAGCGCTCGTTGTTCCGATGCTGTTAGTGAGTTTTTTGGTTTTAGTATTTGCACAGACGCAGCGTGGAGCCAAATCTGGCAGTTTTACAGCAATAACTAGACTCTGTGGGGCTCGCCGGGCACAAAGGAAACGGTTCTAAAATGCAGCTCCTTCTAGGATTTATTTATTTATCAGACATAGCAGGCCAACAGTTTCCAGTCTTTATGCTGGGATAGAATAAACACACGCTGTGCTGCTAAAGAAATAAATCTTTCACTCTCAGAGAAAGCAAATATTCCACAAAACTGTCCTCTAATGCTAAAGCACACAATGATATTTTAGATGCTGTGCTTTACAATACCCAGGTTTAAGGTGCAACACCTTAGAGACCAACTGAAGCATCAACTTATAACCCATCAAAGGCTTATCTGGGACCAAAACTCTGCAGCCAGCAGTCAAAATCAGCTGATGGTTGAAGGCCAGCAGGTAGGGCTAACAGGTGGAGGCTAGCTGGCAGGGCTAGTAGATGGAAGCTAATGGAGTTAGCTGTGGATTGTAGCTAGGCAAAATCTATGGCAATCCAGTGACATCTGATGAAAATATGTCCACCAGAGATCCCACTTTGCTTCCAGAGTACCATTCATTCAGGCTCAAATGAATAAAATGTCAACTCAGATCTCAGGCACTGACATACTGAACACAGAACTGGCTTTGGCGTCATCTTGGATTTGGTATCTGTAGCAGATTAACGCCACTGAACTCACATATGTGGCAATCTTCACCTACTTTTGGCGACTCTGTGGCCTCAGATCTGCATCAAAACCGGGTGTGGGAACAAAAGGAGCAAAGCAAGCAAGACAGAAAAGACACAGATGCAACTTTTACAGCCACGCTGCCTGCTACCTCGATGCTATTTCTGTCAAGCCGAGCCAATACAGTATGTTCCATTACTTTGTGAAAAAGCTGAATGACTCATCGCAGGGCTCAGCGTTCCCAGACTCACAAAAAAAACAAAAAAAAAAACACACACACAGACACACACCAACAGCCAGACAATGAGGGAAGGAACAGTCTTATTGGAGTGAAATCATTACAAACAAAATAAAAACCTCACAGACACAGAAAGATTTACATCGGAGCGCTGAATGAATCAGTCGCTGTTGATTCTGGTCCAAAGCCTGAATAATAAAAACCACAAAGGACCCCACAGTAAATCTGTGAGAAATCCAAGTCAAATTCCTCACAGAAATCACAAAACTATTTACCTCCCTGGCACTTCAGAAGCACTCAAGTGCTTCCAGCGATACTCTCTGAAGTTTTCGCTGCCAACAGCCGCACGCTCGACAAACAAAGGAAAGAAAACGTTATTAAAGAAGACAATTAAAAGTCCTCACTCAGAAACATTTTCTGTTTCATTTTGGGGCTGCAGTGCCAATAAAACACACTCAGTATCTTCATTTTTAAGCCTTTATGGGCAGCAGAAATAAATTCTTCTGGCAGATAATTTGTTTGCAGATTGAAAACACACACTTTTCGGGGGGTAAACACACACCCACACACACACACCCAAACACCAGACAGACAAACAGATGCTCCATCCGACAGACAGCCTGCATCTGCTGGAAGCCACACCGTCCTCCATCCATCACCATCAGTCACACTCCATCACTCTCACATACACACAACATGCACCGTGCACACCAACAATCACACACACACACACACTCACACACATCTTGGCAGCTTCATTATCAGCGCCTCCTCTGTGTTTGGGCTGCAGCCGAATGTTAGGACCCGGGTTGTCACACTGCTGCTCGTGTGTTTGTGAAGCAGAACGAAAGGCAGAAGAAACAATCAGCAGAAGGAAAAAGATGCGGGTTTTAATAAAGACGATGAAGGGGATAAATTAGAGGCAGCTGCAGGGAACACAGGAAGGGAAACTGTGAACAGAGGGGGAGTAGAGGTGAGAAGGCGACAGACGGAAAGACAAGAAGCGAGTGTCTCAGGTACAAACTGCAGCAGCATCCGGTGTTAAAGCGACAGGAGGCGGCCATCAGCTGCTTTGCATTTTCACCTTTAGCTTTTTATCACTGTGACATTTCTCTGTAATTATTTGCAGAGGAAATATTCCCACTCTGAACTTAAATATAAAACCTGAAGTAGAAGGTGCTGACAGGCTTCCGTATTTATACTTTTGCCGTGTATTTAAGACATCTCATGTGGCCTTGGGGATAAATGGCAGCACTCAGGATCGCTTTACAGCTATTTGTTAGATAAATATCTTTATCACTACTGTCAAAACAAAAAAAAGAAGGAATAGCGTTTGGATTATCTCACGTAAAGAGTTCAGAATTTTAGAGGCATGTAGCAGAGCAACACCTCACCGACTGGTAAAACTCTGTGGGCACAAAAGAAACAGTTCTGAAATGCAACTGCTTCTACTGTAGCATTTATTTGTTTGTCAGACAGATGCAGGGCAACAGTTTCCAGGGATAGAATAAACACACACTGTGAAGCAAAAGAAATCAATCTTTCACTCTCAGAGAAAGGAAATATTTCACAAAACTATCCTCCGACGCTGAAGCAGGCAATGATAGTTTAGCTGCTGTGCCTCAGAAATGCTTCCTCAAACTGATCCAACACTCAATAGAAGTGAGTCCTATAACCCATCAAAGGCTAAGCGGGACCAAAACGTTGCAGTTTTTGCTGTTGCTCCATTGTTGTGCAAACAGATTAGATTGATTTTAATAACCTGAATGCACTTGAAGTGTGTCTTGTGTAGGAAAATTGTATTTGATTGGGGTTTGGAGACAAAACTGATCCAAACTACAAGAAACGACACAAGTGAGGCACAAACGAAAGATGAGACTGAAAAAAAACAAAGGAAGCGCCACAAAAATGAAAGAAAAGGGACAGAAAAGGCTAATAGGACACAAAACAACCAAAATAAAAGGGAAATAAAATAACAAACATGGCACACAACGTCAAAAATAAGACACAAACGAACACAAACGAGAAACAAAATTACAAATAGCACACAGATAATACACAAAATGACAAAAAAAAGCAACACAAATGAGCAACGAAATGACAAAAACAAGACAGAATGACAAAAGAAAGACAAAACGGAGACACAAGACTATAAAAACTAAATACTAAAGCAAATCTACAGCCCATTTTCTGACATGCATGTAAAGAAAAAGGGTTTTCTCCATCTTTTAGAGCTTGTGGAGCCACAGAACATCCTAAACTCTCCACACTACATTTCAGAGTGTGTCCTACTGAAGGTTTCCAACAAGGTTCTTGGCCACAGACAGAACATCTGGGATGCAGAAATGCTATTTTTGTTCCTGCTCTATTGTTGTGCATGTAGATTAGATTGATTTTATGAACTTTAATGCACTTGAAGTGTGTATTATGTAGAAAAATGGCATCGGATTGGGGTTTTTAGAACAAAAAAACATGTGACTGGAACATGATTAGGTTGATAGTAACATTTGATTGAACAGACTCCTGCAAACAATGGAAGAAAAATAGCTTCATTTAAGAGATAATTCATTTATTAGGCTCTTATATCTGATGATTTCTTAACTGAAAGAGAAAACTGCATCAATATTACAAAACAAAATCCTACCTAACCTGACACTGGAGGTATTATGTGACCAGCAAAAATAAATGTACATTATCTTGTCATGTTTCCATCTTTAGTCACCAAACTGCCAGACTTTCAAGGCTTAACTTCTGTTTGCTGCAACACTCACTTTATAATCTCAAAAATGTGTGGAGAGCTTCACAGCGCCCTCCGTCTGACTCACAGCCAAACAAAAACAAAGAGAAGCTGGCTGGAAATCACTGATTTTCTCGTTCCATCGCCAGTAAATAAGACCTCCACCTCTATGTGAACCTGTTTATCAGCCGCTCGCCCTCCAGCGCCTCCTGCACATGCTAATCCAGCAGCCCCTGTTTGCCACCTGTGCCCTCCTGCTCTGCAGCCCTAAACAGCCGTCCATGTCAACACGAGCCAGACCTCCTGAAGCGCCGCATCTGACCGACTCCAAACCTGTCAAGAACTCACAGTAGGTACCGCAGCAGCCAATCCGGGCCAGAGATGAGGGGATGGATTTTGCTTTTCATGCCCAAAAATACCAAAAAGAGACAAAAAAATACCTGAAAGAGACAAAAAATGACCAGAAAAAGACTAAAAATAAACAGAGACAAAAAAATGACAAAAATGAGACTGAAAATAACCAAAAACAGACAGAAATGATTAGAAAGATACCAAAAATGACCAACAAGAGACAAAAAATGACCAGAAAGAGACTGAAAATAAGCAAAATGAGACAAAATTTTACCTGAAAGACACATAAAAAATAACCAGAAAGAGACATAAATTATCAGAAAGAGACAAAAAAGAGACTGAAAAAACCCCCAAAACAGACAGAAATGATTAGAAAGATACTAAAAAATGACCAAAAAGAGACAAAAGATTACCAGAAAGAGACTGCAAATAAGCAAAATGAGACAAAATTTTACCTGAAAGACACAAAAGTAACCAAAAAGAGACATAAATTATCAGAAAGAGACAAAAAAATTACCAAATATTAAAAACAAAGACAGAGACAAAAAATGACCTGAAAGACATGAAAAATAACCAAAAAGAGACAAAAGATTATCAAAAAGAGAGAAAAAATTACCATAAAGAGACTGAAAATAACCGAAATGAGACAAAAATTTACCAAAAAGACACTAAAACCAATCAAAAAGAGGCAAAAAATAACTAGTAAGAGACTGAAAATAAGCAGAATGAGACAAAAATAATCAAAAAGACACAAAAACTACCAAAGAGACAAAAAATGACCATAAAGAGACTGAAAATAACCAGAATGAGACAAAAACTTACCAAAAAGACACTAAAACCAATCAAAAAGAGACAAAAAAATAACCAGAAAGAGATTGAAAATAACCAGAATGAGACAAAAATAATGTAAAACACACAAAAACTACCAAAAAGAGCTACAAAGTGACCAAAAAGAGACTGAAAATAACCAAAAACGAGACACAAAATTTCCAAAAAAAGACTGAAAATAATTAAAATGAGAGAAAAATGAACAAAGGGACAAAAGTTTACCTAAAAGACACTAGCAATAACCAAAAAGAGACAACAAAAATGACACGAAGACACTAAAAATTACCATAACTGTCAACATAAAGTCTATAAAAACTGGAAATGTATTGTGTGGCAGCGATGGGGGTTTTACAACAAGGAGCTGTCCTCACTGCACACAGGTTTATACGAGTACAAACCCTGAACCGGCCCTTAAAGCTGCCCTCCTGGACACTACCTCCACCGTCTTCAATGCATCCTCGCTGCTGACCTTGCAGCTAATGACCTCCATGATTAGCATCAGCAGCACATGGTCCATGAGAGCTTCTCCCCTCAGCACAGCCCCCTACATGCATTCATACATGTGGCAGCAGGTGGAGGACACACATGCACGCATTAGCATGCTGCACCTGTACATGCCTCGTGCCGGGAGGATTATGAAAGGTGGATTAAAAAAGAAAACAGATGAGTAAATTTTAAAAAAATAAAAGGTCAAGAGACAAAAGAGAGCGACTGGAGGAGGGATTGTGATAAAAGTGGAGAAAACGAAGCTGCTGTCGTAACAGAAACTAATGCGAATGATTAAGAGCAAAGCGGCACATCTGGGAGGATGGAGGCAACAAACAGCGAGGAGCAGCACTCAGTGAGGACTGAGAATTTACTTGAACCTGCTAGGAATAAACCCAGAAGAGCAATTTTCTCAACACATTCTGGCTTCACTACATGGTCTGCAAGCACATTGAAAACATAAATCTGTAAACCCGCAATAACAGATTCTCCAAACGCTTGGGAGCTCCAAGAACAAGCTGTAAACACAACAATCCCACATAAATCCAGCAGCAGTAATCATTTGTGTCCATCTGATAAATCTAACAGTCACGCTGCTTTCTGTTCTGTTGACTTCTCCGCCAATCAACCTCTTTAGCTACTAACTGCTATTAGCTGCTGACTTTGCCTGTCTGCTGTTAAGTGCTGTGGAGGTACAGTCGGTTTATTAGAGCCTGGAAACAGCTGCCTTCTGCTGCTGCTGCTGGAAATGAAGCTGATAAGAGCAGTGGGACTGAAGCTAAACAGAAAAGCTGCAGGCTGGAAAACCAAAACTGAGAGATTAAAAAGATGCGATAAAGCTCAGTGGAGCTGAGAGGAAGTGAGGCGGCCGGCAATTAGTGCTTATTTAGTCTGCGAGTGTGTTATTTGATTCACTGTTAATAAATAATGGGAAGACTGATTTTAAAACAAGTTGTACGTATAGTTTGAGCTTCAAAAAAAAAAAAGAAAAACTCAAAATGAAGCTGTTTTAGGGCCATTTGCAGCTGAGGATTATCATTTGGTGTTTCAAAATTAAATATTGATTTAATTAAGACTAGCGCGACACTTTGCACATCAGCGAGCACCAAAGGATAAGAATGATGACAATGCCGAGTCCTTAAGAGTTCCTGCAGGCGTCTACATGGACCACATTCACCTGCAGTCCATAACGTTTGTCTACATGGCCACTCTCTACACTACAAGGGCAGTTAGTGTGCAGGCGCAGAGTACATACATGCTGATCTGTTGCATATTTATGGAACGCATCCTCCAGCTGTGCAGACCTCCTTTCGCTGCTTTGGCCTGAACCGCCCGACTATAACCGCATTTCTGGCAGAAGGGGGCGCATGTCAGATTGGCCCAAACAGCATTTCCCATGCAGGTCTCGTCTAGTCGTTTCAGCCTGAACTGGAATTAAAATATCGATTTAATTATGGCCAGTGCTCAACTTTCCACATCGACAAGTAGGCGAGGGTCAGGTGGAGTTCACACGATGAAAACTTTATCTGCTTAAGTCTTCAAGAGGGAATGCATAAGTCAACATGCGGCCTGAACCTCGTCTCCCCACGGTGAACACGCCACAAGGGCATGAGTGGGCATGCACGAAACACGCAAAACGTTGATCTACTGTGCATATTTGGAACATGGCCTTCGAGCAGACTCGCCAAAAGCATTGATTTATGCTCACCCAGCAGATGTTGTGGCCTGAACTGACTGACTGTAACAGCATTTTGGGCAGAAGTATTGCAGATATGATTGATTTCATCTATATTTCCTACGCTCACGGTAAAGTCATTCATTGATGTAAAACATATATTGAGTAAAACATAATTTTCATGTTAATCTGCAGCAATTGCAAATCATTTTATTAACAGCAACCTCTTGTAGTTTCTCATCATAAAACCATGAAGTTAATTGTCAAGTTCCAAATAGACTGCAGTTCCCCAAATGGCCACTAGAGGCTGGCTTCAAAAGTGAGTCAATCCCCATGGACCTCCATGTTAAAATGTCCAACTGTACAGCAGAAATAAACATGTTTACAGCCAGGAAATAAACATGTTTACAGCCAGATACAACAAGGATTTTGGTCTCTACAGCTAATGAAACTGTTAATGACAACTGGACAGGGGGTTAATTGTTATACAAGTCACACATTTATCTTGTATTAAAGCTTAAAGTTCTGCACAATAAATTACATAAAATGAAAAATTAGTACCACTCATCAATCTGACAGCTGATTCTTTTTTTTGGTTTGTTTTTTTGTTGTATTTTATGAATTCATTCTCCTTATTTAAGCGCTTCTACTGTTTGTGGTATCTTAGTTTTTCTGATATTTAGTCAAAGTCACTGAAGTAGCCGGTTTTTATCCAGTACTGAAGAATTGCAAAGGTTCCTTTCTTTGCCCTCACAAAACAAGTTTAAATTGCTGTACAGCGTTGCACTGACAAACACACAGAGGGCAGGAGAGTCTGTTCAAGGAGACAATGGAGCCTGGAGGAAAAAAGCTACATTCAGACAGTAAGAAAAAAGAATATCAGCTGTCAGATTGTGGTGCAATGACCCAAAAATAGAAGAAACTGCAGTACAACTCAAGCAAACACGCACTCGGTTTGATAGCAGTGGGTCAACAAGAGTAAAAGATTCATGAAACTATTTAAATTTCAGTTTGATGAAAGCATAACGTCTGGCAAACCCGACAAGAGAGACGGCCGGCTTTCACTGCACCAAAAAAAATAAGTGAAAAAAATCACACGGAGGCTTCATTCACAGCGCATCTCCCTTTAGGTAAGACATCTCTGTAAACAAGCCTGTAGCTCCCATACATCAAACCGCCTGATTAATTCATAACAAGCCCGAGAAGCCTGGAAGCAAACGAAACGAGTTCCTCATCAGCAGACGGCGAAACATCTGGTGCTGATCGAAACTTTCTCCTGTTGTCTCGCGGCAAACGTGTGCCTTCCTGATTGTTTTTCTGTACAGTTGCACACGTGTAGATTCACCGTCCACATGCAGCATCTAATAAATGAATGAAAGAATGATGAGCAGCCTGGACACAGTGAGCGTATTTGTGCGTCACAGAGCAGGAAAACAGAACACAACAGCAGACACAGCTCAGCTCGTGTTACATGAACATCTCCTGGAATTGATCTATGACTCAGTCTCTTCCTATGCAGATCTCCTTTCTGTCTCACCACTTCTTGGCAGCGGGGCTGTTACATAAATGCCGAACGCCGTGCGGCAGAAACTGATCGTTTTCAGCTGGCTGGCAGTTAATTAGGTTACACGAGTAGCTCAAAGTAATAAATCCTAATTCTTGAAGTTAATGTTCCGTTTGTGTTGAAACAGTGATTGTTTGTAATGAAGAGCTTTGTATTTGTTTATGTAGCATCATTATGGCATGTTAGATTTTACTGATAAGTGTTTGTAGTATTTACTTTGAGAGGAGGCTAAAATAACAGAAATTTTAAACTTGACATAATGTGACATGCCAGAAGCTGCAGTTCCTCAAATGTCCACTAGAAGCTGAGTCCAAAAGTGAGCCAATCCCAATAGACCTCCAGCTTAAAATGTCTAAGTTTACAGCAGAAACAAACATGTTTACAGCCTAGTATAAAAACAATTTTAGCCTCTATAGCTACATTTCCTGTTCATGATAACTTTACAGGAGGTGCGCTTTTTCTTAAAGAACACACAAATATTGTACTGAAGCTTAAAGTTTTCGCCTCTATAGTTAAATTTCCTGTTCATGACAACTTACAGCTGCCTCATCAAGGTCAAAACATCTTTCTGTAAGTTCAATGCTAAATCTGTAGATGTATGCGCTGAGCAGAGTGAGTGAATAAATAAGTTAAATATAGTCTTTTATGCAGCAGACAGGCTGAAGGTTAGCAGGGCGTCCTCAGCTGGTATCTGAAGCAGAATCTCGGTCTTTTTCTTAACCTTGCATATTCTTTCAGAGGTGAAAGAATTCATCACTGTGGTGCACAGAGCTGCAAAATATCACGTTGCTTGACTATTTAAGCTGGGAGGGTTATTATACTACATATGCACAGGCATGCACAGATACTGAAACATTCTTTATTAAATTTTTCTCGGACATTTTGACCTTTTGGAGCATCTCAACCTTGCACTAAAACAGAAACGTTATCATCAGGAATCAACTGCTAGTTCTGAACATCGCAATACACACAAAAATCACTAACGATTCCAGTTAGCAATAAATAAACGTAATAGCAAAACAATAATTACGTAAATAAAGTGAATCAAGAAGAAAATAAGGGAATTTAGCTTAACTAGCTTACACATCATCATCATCAAGAAATGGTGGAATCAAGTCTGAGGAATCAAAGATATCATCCCTCAGAATGGGCTGATGTAGATTTATATAGTAACCTAATGACGGCATTAACACAGCAGCAATGCAAACATCATAATTATGGTCAACAGGGGTATCAAAAGTTCAACGAGTGAGGTTTTTCAGCTTCTACTGGTAGGCAAAGACCATCAGCTCCATCTTTCACGAGTCTGGGAGTCTCTAAATCAGCACCTTGAGCTCTTGGTCAAGTTCCTCAACCCTTTTCTGAACAATGTCTGCAGTGGGGCATTATTCTGGTGGAAAATCTACTGCAATCAGAAAAACAAACACTGAAGTAAAGGGGTTTACATGGCCTGGGACATGTCTAGGTACCTTGGATGTCAAAATAACATCTACCCTGTTCTTCCTTGCAGTGACAGCATACAGTTACTCACTTCACCTGGTGTGGCTATATTTAGTTTGTTTTTCAGTAGCAGTGAGAGCCTGGACACAGATGTTAGCAGGATTGAAGGTTCATTCTAAGAAATAATAGCTCAACAAAACACTCGAAACACAAGGTCTGATTCATTTGTTGCTTCCGAGGCTTTCAAGTACTCCTCAGGTCCTTCATTGGTAAATCGAGTTGCTGAGTTGGCCTTGTGTTAGGAATGTATTTTTGTTGAGCTGCTGTACTTTATAAAGCAGCAGTTGCCACCAAACATTGCACTTCTACATACTTGTATATACAGACTTTCCTTTTTCTTAAATTCATTTCTATGTGGTAGTGGCATCTTTGAACATTTCTAATGGCAGTTTGGTTAGTAAAACACTGAAGAGCTCATATTCTGCTTTTTGGGTTTTCCCTTTGTTTTAGTGTGTCATAGAACTGCAGTACAGACCTGAAAATAAAGGTATGCAAACAGTAAAGATAGTTAGTTACCTGCCTGAAACACTTGGTTTGACATCCAGGCTTAACTTCCTTGATTTACTGACATCATCATGCAACACATTTGCATAACGCCTGCCTAGTGGCTAGTTTGGTCCATTCTCAAACGAAGTCTGAACAGTTTTTTTGCTGTCAGACGTCATGTCATTCCTCTAGAGTTACATCCCTATACTAGATTTCGTTACAACATGAATCAAATGTCACCTTGATTTCATCGTGCCAGCTGACCAATCAGAGCAGACTGGGCGTTTCAGAAGGCAGGCCTTAAAGAGACAGAAGCTAAAACTGAGCTTTTCAGACTGACAGTGAGAAGAAATACTGCAGCAATGTAAGATTTGAGCAAAAATTATGTGCTTGTGATGATGAAAGCATGTAAACGTGATCTAGTGAAGCCCAAAAATGACATTGTAAACCTGTGAATGAGCAAAATATAAGGACGCTGGTGCAAAATGTGTCTTTTCTACCGCTGGATGTGCAAACTCCCAAATGCCATCTTACGCCTCTGGCATGTAAGATTCACTGCTAACAAAGTTTTAACAGCAGCAGTGACATAATTTATGTCACGGTTGGCAGCATCTTTATGATTTAAGAGCTAAAGAAATATTGTACAATTTAATCATTGGGCCTCTGATGCAGCTAAAGCTATAAAAACACGTGTCAGGACAGCGTTTAGCATTAGCATCTGGTGTATTATCACCTGGAAAAAAGTGGCAAACAGGTTAGCACGTTTTTACACTGGACGCCCACAAATATTTACATTCATTAGCATGCATGTTGGGTTTCTTTTTCAAGTCTTCATCTAAGGAAAACTGTTTGCATCTTAGCTTTATGCGACTGTCTTTTCAGTGTTGGGTAAGTAACCTAAGATCATCAAGCTGCCTGCTGTTGGAAATTAGCTTCATGGAAGTGGATGGAAAGCCTGAAAAATGAAAGAATTCTATTGAGATGCTGCATCAAAAATCATGTACTGTACCTACATTTCTCACAGCCTTTCTGCTTTCTCTTTTCTCTCCCTTGATGTGCACATCTTCACATTTAATTGTCACCCTCTCCCCAGTTGTCTCTCCTTCTCTTTCCTCTCACGCTTCTTTCTTTTTTCCAACCTTCACATTTTCATCCCGGCAAACAGACCTGCAGAAACGTGAGGCTCGCAGTGCCACCGAGGGTCTTTAAAGTCTGCGCAGCTCTCGTGCACTTCGTACCCTCAAAGCTTTGATATTTTCTGAACTTTCCCAAAAGCTCATTTGCATCACGGGTTGGGATGTCTATTTCGGGTGGCATCGATATGCAGCCAGAGTATTTCTTTCTCTTTTTATTATCTTTGAGCGAAAGTGAGTCAGAAATATCAAGGCTCTTCTTTGCTCCATAAATTAAAATATGTCAGAAAATAAGAATTTAAATATGAACTAAAAAAGGAAGGAGTTCTCGGAAAAATAAAGAGTAAAATGCAAACCAGATGAACAAAATAGGTATAAAAGCATCAAAACAAGTGGTCTGTTTAAATGAAATTACTGGTAAATCATCACACACATCAAAGGGAAATCACAAAACCACTTTAACTCTCTTTTTCTTAAATTTATAAAGCAGTTGTAAATACGCTTCCATGGTAGTTATTGTCTCTCACAATATTTATACCACTGTTGCTGTTTTTATGGTGTTTTCGAGAGTTTTACAGGGTTTTAGAAGGTTTTAAAGCATATATTGTTGGTGCACTTAGGGGACAGCCCTATTCTATTCTGTTCTATCATTTTTAAGACATAGAAAAATGGGTTCACAATCCTGGGTTTTCTTAGATGTTGCATTTATGAATTGGGGGTTTATAAGAAATGTTTTTTGTTTCCCAAAGGTGCAAAAGTTCTGAATCCATGTGGAAGCAGTACAATCCTGAGTGAAGGGAATTTAAAAAAAAACATCTTCTGTGAGTAATACGTAAGTTATAATGCCGTATATTAGTTTAAGAAACGTTGAAATTCCTTATTTTTTTATAGAAAGTAAAAAAAACTCCACTCAAGTCCTCACATTTGTGATTCTACTGTTGTTTAGCTTTCGTTCCAGTGTTGGCCCTTCTATATTTGTAATTTATGTATGCATTAGAACTGTATGGGTAATACTTTACTAACAACATGGACTAATATTGATACTAGTACCTTTTATTTTCAAATTTTGCCATTGCAACATTCACTTTTCTCCTCAACATTTTGTACAGACACTATTGAGACACTAATTAAGTGTACTATTGTAATGACGTAAGTTTGAATGGAGATTTTTTTTTTTTTATGTCCCGGGGCCGATAGCAGCCGTCGTTCCGTTGGCATGTGCTGGTCTGTGTGGTTAGAAGGCTCGGACACATGTTGTAAAAATGTCTGGGCTTGTGATTTTGCCACAGGTTTTACCACCACTGGGGAAAATGGTGTCTCTACATACCGTATGTATTTGAATGCTTGCATTTTGTTGTATCCATCATTGTTTCCTCTTTGATCTTTATAAATACAGCGTAAAGTTCAGCTGAAAAACCACCGAATTTCTGCCACGTGATTGCTGGTCACAGCCGAGTGGGTCCATCGTTGCACCAAGGAGGATAGAATAATTTTTGTTTTGTTTTACAGTTTTTGTGGTGCAATTTGTTCATTTATGGCAGATTTTTTTTTTACAAATTTTTAGTTAATTTTCCTGACGGATCAGCATGTCCGACACAAATACCTAAAGGACCATGGAAATCTGACATTTCCCTCAGTTTTTATGGTTAATGGCTCTGATTAATGGTGCAATTTTGGTGATTTTTCAAAAAGACAACACGCCTTTTTGTACTTTACATAAGAGCCTGGGATATTAAAGTATTTCTGTTCTTATACTAGGGACTTAATGTCTACTGCGGGTCTTGCGCTAATCGTAGAAAGTCAAAAAATACGAGAACACTATGACTAATAATAAGCGATGAATAACATTGCAACTACTGCTCTGACCAGTAGGTGGTGCTGAGAACTAAACAGCTACTTGCGGAATTAATTAAATAATCAACCTGAACTTCTCTCAGGTTACAGTTCATATTTAAAGAATCAGATTTCTAATTTTTTGTTTCTGTAAAACTGCAATTATCACACATTTCTTGACTTCATTGTTCCAAAAATGCATGAAATCCCATGAATAACTCTGTCATCCATATATAACACATTCCTTGAACATTATCACGTTCAGTATTTATGGGCAGTAAATGGCTTCTAGAGCTGCAACTTGATTGATCGATTAGTTGTTTGGTGTTAGAAAATGGTGAAAAATGTTGATCAGTGTTTCACAAAGACCAAGATCAAATGCTTTGTTTGGTCCAAAACTTAAAAATATTCAGTTTGTTGTCAGAGATGAGGAGAGAAGTAGAAAAATTATCGCATTTAAAAAGCTAAAATGAGATATTTTTGATTATTTCTCTTTAAAAATGACTCACAGCAATCAAACGATTATCTAAATACGAGCTGAATAATAGAATAGTTGACAATTACTTGACAGATGAAAGAATGATTGTGGACAAATACTAAATAAACGCTTAAAAAATGTCTTCCTATCAGATTAATACGTGTTAAATATCATTTATCAGTGTCTATAAAGCACATTTCAGTCCATTCATGTCCAGTAATACGCAGCACATTAAACTCAACAGCAGTTTGTTTTTTATTTCACCATATTTCAGGGATGATCTCTCCTGCATTAACTCGTCTGTCTCTGAAGCACTCTGGTCAGATTAACCTTAAAACACGTTAATCTGAACGGTAACTATCCTCCAAAAACACGCCCAGGAGATCCACTAAAGCTCCCAACAACTCCCGCTGCCTCCTCGCAAAAAGTCCATTATGTTAATGTTGCCTGGCAACAGCACCCCAGACGGTACAGGAAGGAGAAATAAAAGCAGAAGAAAAAAAAAAGATCCTGGGCTAATATTGATTTATGCCAATATTGGTTCCAGGAAATAACAGCTGGATCGGTGCAGTTTCTAAAAGCCTCGATTTCACATGAAACTCAGAAGTCTGCGGGTCAGAGGGGTGAGATTTCAGGGGGGAGAATCGACTCGGAGATGATAGGAGGAAGGGAAGCTGCACCGATCGATACAGCCTGCAGCTTTAGCTCATCTTCAGGTCTGCTTCTTTGTCATTGTTTGCAGATGACATTGTGATCTGTAGTGAAAGCAGGGAGATAAATCCAGAGAGGTGGAGGCAAAACACGTGTGTGTGCTATTAATTTCTCCTTTGCTTGCCTGAAATGCCTCATTTAAAGTTAAGACTCTTCTTCTGTAACTTAATGATGTCATCATGACATGGCTTAACTTTATACAAACTCACTGTATAATGTGATTTTTTTACATTTCCCCCCCTATTATTTCATTACTTAACACTGTCTCTTAAGTATTTGTACTTCTACATACTTTATAAAAGTTTTTCCTGTTTCAATAAAATCACTGCATACAATTCGAATGTGCTTGTGTTAACTTTTTAAAGGTTGATTTGTAGTACGTTAAAGAGCCCATATTGTGCTGTTTTGGTTTTCCAGAAAGACACTAAAGGTAATTATTTTCTGTCTTTTTTGCCTGAAATGCTTCATTAAAACTTACGGCTCTTTCTCTGTAACTTAATGATGTCATCATGACTCCTCCTACTAACACACTGTATAATGTAATATATTTTTATTTGTTCCCTATTATTTCATGGGTTACTTCACTCTGTCTCTGAAATATTTGCCTTTCTACATACTTTATACAACATTTTTCTTTTTCAATAAAACCAATAAATGCAATTTGAATGTGCTTACGAAATAACCATTAAAGGTTGATTTGTAGAACATTAAGGAGCCCATATTGTTTTGGTTTTCTTTTTGCTTTAGTGTGTTTTCTGTGCATGCAAAAGGCCTGCAAGACTTTGGAAACCCCCAAAAAACACACTGAAGGTAAGTATTTTCTCATTTACTCGCCTGAAATGCCTCATCTAAAGTTAAGGTTCTCCTTCTGTAACTTAGTGATGTCATCATGTAACACATTTGCATAACTGTGCTCAGCGGTGGCTTTCAATCTCCCTCTAACAAAGAATGAGCCGCTTCCTTGCAATCCAGCATTACTTCCCAACAATACATCCCTATATTAATAAATCTGGGGTTAAAATATGTAAAAAAAAAAAAAAGTGCCTCACTTTCATCAAGTAAGCTGTTCAAAGAAAACTTGATTTTTCAGTAGGGGGGTGAAATTACGAACCCTTACAAATATGACCTGTTTTGACATTTGACAGCAGTAAAAATACCCTAAAAACGTCACCGTTTTGTTCTGAAATCTGATCATCCAACACACACAAAAATGAAAATATTTTAAAATGTTTTCCTTTAGTACACAGTACACTTTGTATTGGACAAACACAAATTTGTACCTGTCTAGATCACCATGGTAACAGATGCTGTGGAGCTAACCTGGTGGGAAGTAGGTTCTGTTCTGTCCACACACTGTAGGAACCGCATGTCAGGGTGTTAAAAGATATTTATTAAACGTGAACATTTTCAGAATGGACTTTATGCACTAAAACAAAGAGGAAAACTTGTTATTTATAAGTTATTACGCTTTGATTTTACTGGTCCGGCCCGTGTGAGATCAAATTAGGCTGTATGTGGCCTTTGAACCACTGGGTTAGACGGAGGCAGATGATTCGCTGTGGCGACCCAGAAGGGTAAAGCAGAAGAGCATTTCCTCATCACTGAGGCCTTCAGTTACTATAACAAGCAGCGGTGTCTGCAGGGTTGGATCTGTATTCTCTCTGTGCATCACTCGGACTCTTCCTGACTTCCTGTGCAGCCTGTTGCTTTGACTATTTTGAGCCCATAATTGCCTCCAGATGTTTCCCTGCAGCTCTCCGTCACTCATCCTCACTGCACCAGCCTCTCCTCTGCTTCTCTACAAGCCTCTCCTCATAAATGTGTAAAAACATATCCTCCACTTCCCACCACCTACTTCTTCTCAGCAGCAGCTCCGAACGCTCCCATTGGCTGCCAGTGACATCACCTGTGCAAAGTGTTGAGTCAGACTCCTCCAACGTGTTTCTCTGACGGATGCCGCCCCCTCGTGGCCGCATAGAGAACTACAGGGCCTCTGAATGGAAAAGCTGCCATGATTCAGAGTCGAACATCCTTTTAAAACTCACCGAGTGACTTTCACTTCGTCCAACATGGATGTCAGAAAATTAAATTGGCTTTGTCCCGCAGTCTGCTCGGGCCATTAGAGTGAATTAGACGGTGAGGCTTCCTGATGAATAAAACTAACAGGATCATGTTCGGGCTCTTCCTCCAGCACTAATAGCTACTTACTGCAGGCTGTAGTCTGCCCTCTGCTGTTCTCAGGTTACCGCAGCCACATCAGGCTTCATCACCAGCTCGTTGGATAGGATCGAGTTTGTAAATTACAGCGGGAATCTTTGATAAAACTGCCAGGAACAGATATTTTAGTTTCTGGGCTTTTTTGAGCCACATTTTTGCTCTCATTTTTCAATCCAGCACCTCCATGGAAACAGCACAACCACAGCTGGAAGCAGAGAGAACTCAGAGATGCCTTTTGTGCAGCAATACAAGAGAAAAGGAAAAACGAAAGGCTTCGTTTTTTTCATGGCATATTTTTACAAAAATCGAAGAAATCTGGAATTTATGAGCACATTTTTCCAAGCGTCCACAGGTGTTACTAACACTGAATGAAATAAACATTATAGATGCATTACTACTTGTCTGCTCTCTGCAAACAAAGCCTGCAGTTCAGCCTAGTCCGGTTATAAAGTCCCTCAATTTTTGTATGTAACTGTTGGTCAGAACTGTGTCACACAAGGCTTTTTAGTTGCACCAAGAAATGCAGAATTTCTAGTTTTTTACAGAATCCAGCAAAAGCAAACAATTTATTTTCCACAAATTTCTAAATGAGGCATGCACAGTGAAGTGATTTTGATGAATTACCACGATTTTAAACTTAAATTTGGTTATTTTGTCCAATGGATCGGCACATCACACACAATCAGAACTGTTGGAAAGCAGAAAATCTGACTTTTCTTTCTGTCTTTTCAGTTACACAGTGGTGTAAATTTTGCAGTTATTAAAAAAAACAACATGCCTTTCAAACCTGCTGTTGGGTTTTGAGGTTCAGAGGGTTAATTGAGGGCTGCAATAAACTATTATTGTTATTATTACTAATTAATCTCCCATTTTTGTCAGGATTAATTGTCGACAAAGGTGATATAATCAGATATTTTCAATTTGTCCATGTAACAGTTCAAAACCCATTATATCCTATTGTGCTATTAAATCAAGCCCCACTAGAGACTCTAGAATCACATTTACTTAAATAATTAAAGCTATACTATCGAGGATTTTTCTCTAAAGCAACCGATACACTCAAAAACACTTGCATTTTCCTTGTTTTTTCTAATTATCTTGGATTCAATACGTTTCTGGGACGCAATCTTCGAAGATTAAGGTGGAACTTTCCCTTCTACGCGTTCACATGTTGTTTTTGAAGGATCAAAAAGTCGTAGTTGTGACACAAGAAGACAACGAAACTACAAATTCATTGCATCTTCAACCCGGCACAGATTCAGTTTAGTAAAAGGCCAAATGTGAAACTCTTTCTGCTTCTGACTGACGGCTTTGAATTAGAGCTAGAAATGTGTTTTTGCAGAACATTATGATGCTGCAGTGGAGCTGACCTTCAGGACGGAAAATGTCATCTCTTCATCAGTGCAATCTATCACACATTTATGTGAAATTAGTGTTTAAATCGAGGAGTTACAGCCAAAAATGTGTTCGTGAGGTGACTTTCACTCGAGTAAATGGGATCATTATTGAGTTAAAGTTGACGTTTGTTCCAGAAATGAAGAAATTCACTCCATGAGATGTACAGATGAGCAAAAAACATTAAAAATATGAAGCTGTATTTAACTCTTCCTACCTTGCGGCTGGTGTAGTGGGCGTGTTTGGCCAGTTTGCCGTTGAGTCCTTGAAGAAAAACCTCATCGGTGACTTTTCCCACATTCATACAGGCCTCGTCCAACACAGAAAAGATTCCTTTATGCTGCTGCTCCACCAAGTCCACGATGATCTGGTTGTTGAAGTAATCGATCTAATGATGGACACAGAAAGTAAAGGACATCACAGTAAGACAACAACAGCATCCCTAAAATGGATATATATTTAGTTTGTTTTGCAGCAGACTCAGGCTCATTCTCGGAAATAGAAACTCAACATAAAAACCTCTCAACACAAGGTCTGACTTATTTGTTGCTTCTGAAGTTTTCAAATACATCTCAAGTCCTTCCTCAACATATCGAGCGGTTGTGTTGACCTTGTGGTGAGAATTTCTGCTTGTCAAGCCACCGAACATTTCTTTATAAAGCAGCAGCTGCCTTAAGTTTCTACTAACTCACTGTACAATGTGATGATTTTATTTTTTCCCTATTATTTCAAGGATTCTTTCACACTGTCCTCTGAATATTTACACTTCTACACTTTTATACAACCTTTTCCTGTTTCAATAAAACCAATGCATGGCATTCGAATGTGCTTGTGTTTACAAAAAGATGATTTAAAGGTTGATTTGTAGAACATTAAAGAGCCCACATTGCACTTGTTGGTTTTCCTTTAGTGTGTTTTCTGTGCATGCAAAAGACCTGCAAGACTTGAAAAAAAAACCAAAAGACCACACAAAGGTAAATATTTTCTCCTTTACTTGCCTGAAATGCCTCATTTAAAGTTAAGGCTTTTCTTCTGTAACTTGATGACATCATCATGTAACACATTTGCATAATCGTGCTTAGCGGCAGGTTTCAAACAAAGAATGAGTCGCTTCCTTTCAATCCAGTACTAAGAGCTGCTTCTGCCAGAGCTTCATCCATATATGAATAAATCTGGAGTTAAAATGCAGAACAGAAGAGCCTCACGTTTATCAAGCAAGCTGACTAATTAGAGAAAATTTGATTTTTCTGTACCAGGAGGCCTTGCTGCTCCAATATACCAAGATTTTTGTAGCATAAAAGCATACAAACATATTCTAACAGACCCTAAAAATGCAATTATGATCCAAAAAATGTGCATAATAAGGGCTCTTTAAATGAACCAAATCTAAATGCTTTTTCTGAAATGACAACAAAACTAATATGTTATAACCAAAAAATATACTTTCTGCAAATCTGTAAAACAGTCTTTGAATAACTCTAATCAAAGCAGGAACAGAATAACGCTTCTTACATGTTTCCAGGGGATTCCTTCTCGCTGATACTCCTCTTGTTCCTGCTTCAGCACCAGCTGGATGAAGAGCTGCTGCAGCTTTTCGTTGCAGTAGTTGATGCAGAACTGTTCAAAGCTGCAGCACAACGAAATACATGCTGTGTTAGCGTGCTGTTATGAATGAAACCTTACACATTATAAACGAATATACTGCTAAAATCACACACAAAGAGATGAAAGTATGAATATCCAACATGAAAAGCAGATTATTTCCTTTATTTTTGTGGAATATTTTATCTCATTCGCACCTGTTGTTCTGGAAAATCTCAAACCCATAAATGTCCAGCACCCCGATCACCGTGTTCTTCCCGTGCACTCTGGCGTCATAGTTTTTCACTTCGATAATGTCGTTGATTCGGCCCACGATCCAGCAGAACAAACGCTCATACATGGCCTGAGGAGGACAAAACCGGAAGAGGTGAATAATTAGCCGAACAAGTGCTTTGCTCAAGGGCGCTGAGCAGCAAAGCTCACAAGCAATTAACAGCTCCAGAAGGCTGAATGTCAAACTAGCGGTGAGTCAGACTTTGTTCGCGGCCCACAGTGCGAGTCTTGCAGCTGCCTACATGCATTCGTCCTCCACAGTCTCCAGCCTGTCTGGAGTCACAACACGGTGACTCATATGAGTGTGAATCAGTGTGAAAAATACGGCAGAGTGAAATGTCACAACCCTGCATCTCTCAGCGGCTCGGTGTCGTGTTTGTGCTTGTGTTTGTGCAGCTGAGCAGCACATTTAAACGTGAACCTTAGCGAGAGCGTCGCGTCCGTAGCTGGCCTCCTGAGTCGTGTGCTGCTTCTCGATGACGTCTCGACCGGTGGCGACGGTGCGGTACAGCAGCGCCTTCTCCACGTTTTCCTCCTTAGTGGACAGCAGGTCTTTGATCACAGACACCAGCTTCGTGTTTTCTATCAGGGTCACGTCTCCATCAACACTGAATGTCAGGTTTCCCTGCAGATAGAGGACAAAGAGGACAGATTATTCTCTGCATTTTAGGAAATTTAATGCTACAAATCTTGCATCTGCACACCTCTACACCTGCAAAACTTCTCATTTCTCAGCTCCTCCTTGACTCCTCTCCCTGCAACTTTATCCCTTCTTCCACAGATGCAAGCAGAAAGGAATCGAGGCAACATTTGTCTGATGAAACACTTTTACTTCACAGCTGTTGTTTTAAAGCCATGTCATTTTTTAAATATGTTGTTGTACAGCCCATCGCTGTGTTGTGGAAGTTCAGCAATGCCAAGGAAGACATAGAAACACGCTGGAGACTCAGATGACTTTAGTCTACTGATATCAGGAGAAGTGGCACTGACAGAGCAGGAGTTCATGCAAGCAATGCCAGCATCAGTTCTGAGGATTCTCCCTGATCTTTGGGTAGATATTGCAGCTGAGAGAAGGTCAGGTTTAGATTACACACCGGTATGGAGACAATTATTCCACTTAGTCACATCAGAATAGACAACATCTACTCTCCTGCAGCGTCTGCCTGTCTAAAGGCCGTTATGACCATAGGAACGGGAACGACTGAATTGCATTATTTCTGTCAGATGAGTCGAACAATGTCCACAACAACTGCAGCAAAATATGACAAATGTACACTCAGCATGGAGTATAAAAGCATAACAGAGGTGTGACACACAAGAGTTCCATACAAATAAGGCAACAGTAAAATATTATGACTGACTGATATACTACATGCAAATATTTGTCGGTGCTGCTACCCACATAGTTTGCATGTTCCAGCTGTGCGTCACACAAGTTTTAATATATCACAGATGCAAAAAAAGAGTTCTACAAAAGAGATGTCCAGGATACATCAATGCATCAGAGCTCTTCCCTCTTCAAGATGCATTTTAGGACTTTAAACATCCTTAATGATGGAATTTTTAGTTCACAGGTAGCTCAAAATAGAGAAATCAGCCTTGGCTATGAAGCTAGCACACCCTTAGCTTAGCAGTTATGTTTACACCCAGAGTTACTCATCTTAATGCGTTGTGTGTGTGAATTTCCTTGGTCAAAAGACATCTGCAAAGACGATTTTTGTGCATGTTTAGCATCGTTTACAGCCGTGCTAATTAGCTAGCAGCATCTTTTTTTATCTAGTGGCACACTGCAGCTATTTTTCAGCCACTTCAAGGTGGGAGTGCTGCATTTTTATTCCACTTTGCAGCTCATTGCATGGTCTGGTTTCTTTCCACAGTGCAAAGACATGCATGGTAGGTTAACTGATGAT